>NW_028327171.1:155886007-156497118 GCF_987537825.1 Furipterus horrens | reverse complement strand
TTCTCCTTTATACTTTCTATTCTCCTTTTGAGGCTTTGGATATTTGATGTAGTGACTTCTCATCACCCTGTCTTACCTAGTTATAAACATAATAATAATTTAAAAGTTCGTTGTATTTAGAGAATTTTCTGACATCCCTTGTGATGTCTCATAATGCCTGGGATATTGTGAGAATGAAGACTGGGAATGCTGTTTAGAATACAAACTTTTAAGCAGCAGAACATGCAGCTCTATGGGCTTCCACTCCTTCAGACTTTTTCTCAGATGTTCTAAAAATCATATATATATTTCATGCTTTAAAGTTCTAAAGCTTTGGTTATTGCTGTATTCAGCCAGCCAAAAACAACTACATAGAACTTTCAAAGCTTATTAGTTCTGGCTAGGCTAGCTTAGGTTGAGTAGGAGGTTGAATAGACAACTCTTGAAGTTCCTTTCAAGTCTAAATTTTAGGATTCTGAGAATTTATAACATCCAAGAATCACAGACTGTTAGAACTGGAAGGAACTTTAAGATAACCTGGTTCAAGCTACTCGTTTTTCAGATGAGGAAAGCTGCCCGAAGTGAAGAAACGAAAGTGGAGCTCCAGAAAGACAGAGTTGGGGGGTAGGGCTGGAGGGTGAAGAAGGCCTGACCTCACACTCTCAGTTGGTACAGTGACCTCAAGGGGAAGAAAGGAGAAGAGAGGCCACACACAGTTTCTTCAGTCATTCCAGGAAATGGATCACAGAGGTTGGACTGGTGTGTCATTGGGGCCAGCTGGTGTCTGAACAGGAATCAGCAGTGGCCACTCTGTCCGAGGTCACCTCGGCAGGGTGAGCTGGACAGACACCTGCATTTACTTCCATGAACATGGCCGCTTCTCCTGGTTTGCCAGAACTGTGTTCAGAGCTGATTCTGCTTTGTTCTAATGTTTCTAACTTTGCAGATTCTGGGTAGCCTGTCGTGGGGCCCAGCTCATTTTCCATGGCTTCCGGCCTACACATGGCCTTCTTCTTCTTCTGGATCCTTCCTTTACCACATTCCTAAGGGTTTTTGTTTTTAAAGACCTGGGTCTGGGGCCAAAAACCCTCTCCCTTTTTTAGCACGCCTGGAGCTTTCCCATACTGGCAGGATAGACTCCAGACTACCTCATTCTTGCTGACTTTCTTTATCCTGCCATCACCACCTGCTGTAATGCTGGGTCACCTCCCCATCCCGATCCAGAGTCTCTGATTAAACCCATTTTTTATTTGCTGAAGCCACCCCCTCGCTCACTCTCTGGTGCAATCCATCTTCCTTATGCCAAGCTCTCCACACTTGTCCCTAGTGACTCTTGTTTTTTTCATGAGACATTTCAACCCAGCCTTTGGTATTCATCGTATGATCATGCTTCAGGACCTCCATTTTAGTCTGTTATCACGTGGGGAGCCACAGGAAAACCAAACGCACAGTGTGTGGCGTCACGAACCCAGGTGTCACTTGGACATAACTTTTCTCTTCTGTTGTTTGGACAGATACTCATTAAGTACACTGAAAATACCATGCCTGACTAAATGCTACATACTATGAAAATCAGATATAGGAGAAATTGGAATCTATTAAGCAAATTAAAGAAATAATTTTTTCACAGTTTACAAAGAGATTCACCAGTGAAAATGCTACCTTAGTTCATTTACCTGTTTCAAAGATTATTACAGGTCACTAAGCCTTTGAGAGAAAATATAATTTAAAGTTAAATCATTGGAAATCATGGCTTATTAAAGCTTAATTAGATATTAAGAAAAATAGTTTGTGAAATAACTTCTTAAGTCAGTTGAAAAGAATTAGTTTATTTTGTTATATTTGATTTACACCCACCTTCTTAGGAATGAATGATGGAGTAAAGGTACAATTGTAGCTAGCTTTGTTTTTTGCTCACTGTTTCAAGAATCCTCTGCACTGATTGGTTCAGATCTTTAGTTTTTCCTCCTTTAAGTGTGTGTGACCATAATTGTGACCTTTGGACGTCGTGGGCTGCACGGAAGGAAATGACAGAAAGGGCTGTGGGTGACTTAAAATCGTGTTAGGGCTTCTATGTTATCTTTCAGGAAGCCAAGTTGTTTGTGGTCTATTATTAGTTGACAAGTGTTATAACCAATGTTTCCAGGGTGGTGGTACGCTTAAAGATTGGGGCATGGCATTCTTTTTAGACATCTTAGGGTGCCTTTTTACAGAGCAGTTGATTACTTGGGCTAGAAAGTTCTTTCAGGTGGAATCCAGTGAATAATCTCAAACAACTGATGAGCCAAAACATTTTGTGGTTGATGTTTGTGTGGAAATTACTCTCCCAAAACACAGCAGTAGCCTTGTATTTGGGTTTATTTTACTTAAGATTCAAAAGAGAAAGATGGGCATGCTAGACACCTTAAAAGTCATGTGCATTATTCATCTAAGTTAAAAAGGTGTGTATTCAATCAGAGTGACATAAAGTGTAAAAGGAAAGTTAGGGTTTAAATAAGCACATGAATGATTATCATCCTAAGAAACAGAGGGAATTGTCTTTCTGGTCCAAGTTTATTTCCTAAAGTTTCTGGTTTTAGAGCCTTTCATCTAACTTTCTCAACATATTACAAAGCATTTGAGCACAGTTTGCCCACATTTTAAAAAATATACAGGCCAATTGAGGGAGATATATCAAATTCTGTGTTGGTGATATGCTCACTCTTAGGCAGCTTGTAAAATCTCATTTAGGATGTTTAAAAAATGAAGACATAATAGTTTACGAATTTGATTTTTTAAAATTATATTTAAACGTTCATTGTGTCATTTCATTGAGACTATATTGTATAATAAATTTACATTATAATTAATGCAATTACCTGTTGAGGGAAAAGACTGAAAAAGTCAGAAGATAGGGAAAAAAACCATGCATGAAGTTGTATGTATATTTAGTAACAATTTAACGTAATATTTTGTTAACCATAATTTGTGTATTTATGGTCTCCTTTATAAGAATGTAAGATTTTTAGAAATGTCTTCTGTTCATATTCGTGACCATTATAATGCTTTTGCACGTAGTAGGTACTTAACATGTTTATTAAATTGGATTCATATCTTTTGTTTCCTAACATGATAAACAGAAATATGAAGACAGAATTTTTTAGGAATGAAGTGCTTCTGCTTAAAATACTCACGTGATTAGAATAAAAATGGGCTAGGTTACTTAAATAATTCTCTCAATCTCTGGCTTTACTATTAGACTCCTGGTTAATGCCTACTATTCTTAGGCTAGTTTGCCATTGTCATATAAGCCCTTTATGAAGTACAAAAAAAAAAATTCAATGACTAATTTAAGTTAAATACAGTGAATATAATGTGTATAGAAATGGGAGGCCCATTAAAATGAACATTTTGACTCTTATTAGTGTAACTTTTTGAATATCATCTGTTTGGGGCATTATTAATGAAGAGCAATTAAAAATCTTTTACAAAAGGCTACATTTCTAAGAACTATGTTTCTTCGGATTAGCTGGAAGTCTCTCAGGGCCTAGAACTGTATCTGAAAGGATAAAGGATTATATTTGTCAGGGTTCGGACAGGAAACATATGGAATACTTAAACTTGGTATTTAGAGAATGTTTAATAAACAAGGATATTTATGAATGTGTTGGTGGGCCTTAAGGAAACCAAAAAGGGATCATGATATTATGAGGCCAGCAGAAGATGGGCACCTTCACTAAATAGGGTCTAGCATTGGGGATGGGAACAGTGACAAGAACCTAGAGGGGTGTAACCTGCTTTGGGAAGAGGGCTGCCTGCCTGAGAGGAGCCATGACCTTCAGCTGAGGACCAAAGCCAACCCATGCTGAGCAGACATCACTGACTTTCCTCCAATTGGAACCTCTAGGAAGTTGAAGAGAGGAGGATCCCTTTGACAGAAGGCATTGTAGGTCAGCCTCCCAGGGCACAGAATAGGGTGGAGAAAGAAAGTGGACAGGTAAAAAAAAAAAGTGGGGATCAGTAAATATTGATTGAATAAATAAGTGGCTGCTTATTACTTTTCTTAATGGATAGTTTTGTTTCTTTTAATTAACAGTACTACTTACTGCCTTTTAAAAATTCTGCGTTATTACTTAAATGAGCTAATTAATATTTAGTGAGTATTGGAATTGTAACTGCCTTTACATAATACATAAATACTGAAAACAACCAATCAAGTGTTGACATACTTTGAGGTGACATAAAGTAATCTAAAGCACTTCGTTTCAAGTAAAGTTGAGAAGCTTATTCTTAAAGCAATCCTGTAGTGCAGCTCTGTCCAGTAGGGCTTTCTGCAGTGATGAAAATGTTCTATTATCTGCTGTCTGATGTGGTGGCCACTGGGGCCAGAAAGCACTTGAAATTTGTCTAGTGCAGCTGAGGAACTGAATTTTAAAATTTTAGCTACATGTGGCCAGGGGCTCTCTTATTGGGCAGTGTAGCTATGGTTAGTTGTGAAGTAAAACTGTGCTCCCTGATTTAATTTTTATATGCAGTCCTTTTTGAAGTAAGAAATTGGATCTTGCATTTTCATATTTTCAGATTGCTAGCCTTCATATACAGGAAAGCTGCAAATACTGGTGACCAGGATGTAAAGTGAAAAGAAATCAAAAGCAACTATGATGAAGCAAGTCTTAAGGCTTGGCTAATAAAAACAAAGGAAAAGATACAGGACCCTTTTATGTTTACAGTATATGCTTTACAAATGTATTTAGATGAGTTATAAATATTTAATAGGTCATTGTGTCCAGGTTTCTCATCATTAAAAAGCCCACTTCAATTAAAAAAATACATTTATTTCTATGATGTAGTTTTTCTGGACATTTGATCATTATGATACTAGTTGCTTTTATGCATAAGCAGCTGGTTCCAAAGATAGGATAGCTAATGTACACAGCTAGACAAAAATATAATGATATATTAAAGGCATATATATATTTTCTCTAATATTTTTATTTTAGTGGCTTCGGGTTCTTTTTTCCCCTTAGCTTTATTGGATATATGTATATATATTATATACAAGAGGAGCCCCCCCCAAAATGAAATTTATTCGTAAAATTTGTGTATTTGTTCTTACATGTTTAAACTTCAGTCACCTTTAGTCTCCATTTGATGCAATATACCTGTTGAGACTTTTTTTCACTGCTCAAAACAGTTTTTGAACTCTTCGATTTTGATGCCTTTTAGGGCTCCTGCAGTTTTTTGTTTGAACTCTTCCACATTGGCAAAATGTTTTCCTTTGAAGACTTTATTTCATCCAGGGGAACCAAAATAAGTCTGCTTGAGGTGAGATCGGGTGAATACAGAGGGTGAGGCACAGGGGGTCATGCTGTTTTCATCAAAAACTGCTGAACACTCAGTGTGGTGTGGGCAGGTGTACTCGTAAATCATGAAATGGGCAAACACATTGAAAGAGTCTTCAAAAAAACCTCACTGAAGCTGAACACAACCTCTCACAACAACACTAGCTGGTACATTGATACAGATGGGCCCCTAGAACACTCACCTAGTGGCGGAAGCCTGTACTATAAAGGGCTCACCCTCCAGAAGATAATTCTGCTTTGTTTTTGGTTCCCCCTTCTTATGTTCAGCTTTATGATAAAATCTGAAAGTTCTCTTGGCTCTTTTTATAACACCTTTTCTTCCTTTTAGTTTGTCTTCAGAAATCTGAAAAAACTATCACTTGGAATTCATAATTATTCCATAAGGACAAACAGATTATCACATTATAAATATGACATTACCTGTAATGCAACTGAAAATACTTTTGGGGACAGTAAATTCATGAATATTTGTTTTCTGATTATTATTTTACTCAAGTCTACCTTTTACCTACCTTTTTCACATTATGCTTTATTTGATCTGTGTTTAATAGGACATAACAATTACGTAGGAGATTGTACCTTTTAAAAGGAACAAGTTCTAAGTTGACTACAATAAATTTTTAAAATGGTTCTGGATATACAAACTCAAGAATGTTTTTATTTTGTATATTGTGGTAACTTATACAAAACAAAATGTACTGTTTTAAACCTTTTTAAGTGTACATTTTTGTGGCACTAAGTACATTCATATTGTTAAACCACTCATGAACATTTTTTAATTTTTAATATTAAGAGGTGATGTTTGCAGTTTTGTGGAGTGTTTTTTTCCTCTTCCAAGAAGAACAGCAAGATCATCCATAAGTTCTTCCTCATATCAGTAAAGAAATAATCTGTTAATATTCTATCAAATGGCATTTTAAAGTGGTATTAAATTGGCAAAGCTATTGTAAGCTTGTTCATCAAAACACAAACATTTTTGAATGAAAATGGCATTTTCAGTATAAAGAAGCGGTTATTTTTCTTCTTTGCCTTTCACTTTTGAAGCAATTTTTAAAAAAACCCAGCTAAAGCTATAGGACAGCAATGTGGTGGGAAGAAGGAAGGCTGTGATAGGAGTGTATGGGATATGCCATGCTTTGTGACTGACTCACCTTCCTTTAATGTGTTTTTCAAGTTTGTACAATTATATCCAGACAAACTTTCTTTCTTTTGTGCATTTAATTGAGTTCTTGAGATGATACTAACACAACAATGAAATTTTAAGTTACTTTTATGTGTGATAAAACACATAATTAACTCATAGGTTTGTGAAAAAATAAAAGTTAAAACCAGCTTTCTTCCATGACATGTGTTCCTACTACTTAATCTGTTGTCATAGCAACCAGGTAAACACCAATAAAACCAATGAGCATCAGTAAAGTTTTTCACATAACTTGTGTTGCAAATACATAGAATCTTTTAAAAAAATCTTATTTGGATAGGGGAAGGGAAAATTCAGGTAATGGAAAAGAAGAAGTCAAACTTTATTTGAATATAGAGAAGGGATGGAGGTCTATATGCTGAGAAAAGCATTTTCTGAGCAGACTGTTCTGGTATTTTATACCAATTATGTGCAGCTATTGCTTTGAATAAATTTTGCCATCCTGCTGAGATTTCCTTTTTACAAATCCTGGAGCAATTATAAGTTGGAAGTCTGGAATGTGTAAACAATGTCTTTTGAACAGTAAATGAGCCTCTTTCTTATAAAACTCAAGGAAGGCTTGAAATGTACTACCTTTTATTCTATGGTTCTCTGCCTTTTCTTCCTCCTTGATCATTGCACAGAAACCAGTGTCTACTTCAAGTGTACACAAACATGAATTATTGTCTAGAAATACTTTAAAATAATTATTCCCATCAAATTAACAAAATCTCTGTTGCTAACACATTATAATCAGTATTCTTAATATCTGTTCAGTATAGCTATTGATTATATGTTTCTGGATTTTCAACCTAAACACAATAGATTACCTTTATCTGTAGACCTGGAAACAAAACACTGACTAAGTCAGTGTTCATGGGGGGTGAGGTGGGGGGGCTGGGGAATGACACCGTTTAGAACATAACATTAGACTGAGTTTCCAAATGTTAACTTGTTTTACGTGACAAAGCAGTCTGTACTACTTACTCTTGGCAAACAATATATAAAATCCAAAAGAGAAGTCAACTGTCACTTGGAGTTAACTATAAAAAGCCTGAACTTCATTATTTTGCTGAACTTACAGACTTTATACAATGTTTATAGTAAGATTTGGAGAGTTGCCTAGCCTTGGAATATATACAATTAAATAACACAGTTGAAACAGCCCTTTTATGTCAGCACTGCTAAAGACCACCATTGTACTCACATGATAGTCATTCTTGGAGCTCTTAGCATAAACAGGAATAGAGAACATTCATTTGTAACTCTAAGTGCATGAAGGATTTTATTTTATTTTACTTCATTTTATTTTATTCATATAAACCCCCATGGAAATTAAAGATAACTAATAAAGAGATGACTGAATGAGAATTATTTCTTTGTCAAAGAATGTAATACTTTTATTTTGTTTGCAACTGAGCCTAACCATTCAACTCTTCGGACTTTCATGTAAGCTTGTGTAAATAAGGGAGATTGTGTTTAAATTTATTACAAAGTGAATTTTATTTGTTTAGAAATTAACTTTACACTAGAAATTAACACGAAATGCACTTCCTGATTCTTTCTTTCAGACATTTACTTCAAATAATGAATGCAAAGAAACAACAGAATATCACAGATTAAAATGAAACTAAATGCAGCCTAAGTTTTAAGTCCATGTCCATGTTCTGATGAAGTTAGATTAGGCCAATTTAAGAGTTAATAGTTAGGCCAGAAATGTTGGTCGTTCAGCCCTGATGGCAATGATAAGAAGGATACACAACTGAAGCAATTTTTTCTTTTTGGAAAGTGGAAATATTTCAGAAATGGTTATTTAGTGTTATCCTTAAGTAATATAAATATGTATTTTTAATACATGTTTTGGGTTTTCCCTGTAATAATATTTTACCTGTCAGTTTCCCAGAGACGTTTGGCTTTATAATTCTGAAAATTAGTTTACAGCAACACCAAAGTAAAGTGTAACTGTATCACGTGATTCAGTACCGAAAGGAAGATTTGAACTCATTTAGGTCAGTGGAGCCAGTGACTCCAGCCATTTTTGCCTCTGTTTTCTAGTCTGTTGTCTAAAATTTTGGAATTTGTTAAGCATGTTTCTAGAGAGGTTTGAGCCGCTTGACAGAAAGTTGACTTGTTATATGGCCAAAAAAGAAAAAGACTGTCAACCTGATTTATAACAGGTTTGCAGCATGATATTTGAATGATTGGTAGAATACTTCAAAAATTAAAAGGCTATCTGAAATATGATTTTGCAATAGAAAATGAAATGTTTGTTTCCCCTAACCCTGGCCTGAAACTTGTAGTTTAAAGTCTTTAATACAGACATTTCATCCTTGATTTTCTCTTGTAATTTAAATCCTTCTCCCCAGTTCTCAAAATACCTAGTGGGCCTCCGCTTATGATCAGAATATATGAAAGTTTACATTGAGTTAGACCAAAGGATTTCTAGACATGATTTTCTCCCTACTTTTGGAAATAAAGGAGGTACTTTTCAGAGCATTAGTCAGTTGGACAAGGTCAACCAAATGGTCCAAATATCCCTTAAATAACCAATGAATCAATCATCTGTGAGTGTGCCTAGACCATTTTTGGACCTATTTATGTGTTTAGGACTTGAGAGTAATGTGATCCACACACATTTGTGAAGTACTACTTGTTTTTTGTTTGTTTCAAAAAAATCCGTATTTCATGTTTTCACCGTTTCTAATTTTCCATACTTTGATGAATAAGTTTGAACAATTTTATAAACTTTAACTATATTTACTTCGAATAAATATTTTTCCAGACCAAAGAATCCTAATTTTAAAATTATACTCGCATGGAACTATCTCTGCTCTTTGAATCAGTTTAGTTGTTCTCCGTTTTGTTGTTTTGTAAGGGGAATAATGACCTTTTTCTAGAGCAACTTAGATGCATTTGAATCTTGTACATAGTAAGATTAGTTTTTAAATTTTATTTCCATTAAATAACTGTCTAAGCCCAGTGTTTATTGTGCTTTTGGATTATGGTTCCTGTTAGTCTGTTTCCTTTCAGGTACTCCAAGTGACTCCCAAACATTGTTCCAGTTGTAACTGATAGTTTAGTGGGCCATGTTAAGTTTACTCTTATGGATGTTGAGGATAATTCGTTACCTTTTGGGTCCACTTTCCCACAGCTCAGCCTTATCAGCTCAGTGTTATTAAAGGGTAGAGTGTTACATGTAGATGTGGGTGTTTTAATGTGTACCTCTTCTTTCAAAGGCTATATAAAAATGTTCAACTAAGCTAAACATGATTCTGAGGGAGACCATTCTTGGAACTTAAAAGAATTATGTCAGCACTGCTAACGTGGGTTTCTTGTTAAATTTCCTTCTATAATAACTAATGTTCTTTGCAGAAATATTCTTATCTAGGCGTATGGGGGGTTCAAAGGTCAGAAGACATAACCCTGCTCTTGGGGAGAATGCACTACAACTTAGGGGAAACAGTGTATAATTAATTAATAGCTGTTAGCAAGCTAAGATGAAGGCCATGGATGGTATGAGGAGAATGTTCTATGGAAAACGTAAGAAACAGACCTCACTTCTGTGCAGGAGATTTCAGAAAAGCTCTGGATGGGACACTTGAGCACAGTCTTGAAAGAAAGATAAAGACCGTGATGGGAGGCTGGAAGGCAGAATAGTCGTATTGGGTGTTGGGTTTGAGGTAGCTGAGGAGCAGTCAGGTACAGTCTGGCAAAACCGTGCAGGGAGACTAGGCCAGCACAAAGTTCTTACCTAATCCCTGGGGTATGCGGAACTGCAAAAAGTCTTAAACCGAGGAATGACAACATTTCAGAGAGGTTAATCCAGCATATGCATGAAGAATGAGGTGAGAGGAAACTCTAGGCATAATAAGGTTTTGTTTGTATGCATTTTAAAATGGATTCTGTGGGAACCTTGTCTCAGATTTTTTTGAAGTCCCCCCAGATGAGGTACTGTCTATATTCTTTAAACATAATTAGTGTTAAACAACACTTTTCACTAGTGATCATAAAAATATTCTAAGTACAAAGTCAAATGTGCCTGTGATGTGCACAAAAGCGATCTAACCAATTTTTCATTAATTACTTAAATTTGGAATCCTACTTTGTAAGATTCGTGTACTATGTAAATCCATCTAGCAAGCTATAGGAATTTCCTGGCAAATACAGGCTAGGATATAATTAGAACTCATTATAGCAAGGTAAATTGTTATTATATTAATGACAAAAATAATAATGATAGTGGTTACAGCTAACATTTATTGAATATTTACTGTATGCCAGCCATTGTTTCAAGGAGTTTATATGAATACAAATTACTGTTGTTAAAATATACATAGTTAAGTATGGATGTATCTATCTCATTTTAGAGTAAACATAATAAAAAGGAAGAGAACAACAAATTCATGTGCTTGATAAATAGAACACATTTAATCTCTAAATAGCGTCCCTTTTTACATAATTAAGAAAATACCTATGTACTAGGCACTGTGGGAAATGAATATTGTCAGTGCTTCATACTGACAAATCAATAAGATAGTCAATTAACATATGCTAGAAAGTAAAAATAAATTGGGTGCACAGAATAATATTTGGGGAGTGAGTTGTGGAGCTACTCCAAGCAGAAGACCAGCTTGGATTTGTTTTTCTTTCACATCTGCACTCGCACAACAGCCTCATGGATTAAAATGTTATCAGTGCAGTTTTATCTCCTTGGCTCCAGAGCACCACATTCACTGAACATCATGGTTATCTGCGTTAGGCTTCGGATGCTGCCAGTGCAGGCTGAGCATCTCCCATTAAGTCTCCTTTTGCATCCTTCTTTCAGAAATGCATGGCCCTGCCCTCCCCCGACTTTTCACTGTTTTATCTATTCACCGTGAGCTCAGCTTTTTGTCTCCTTACTTTATTTTAATTTATTTTCGAATGCCTTTTTAACTTACGTGTGGAGCTACAATCCAGAATGTGTATCGCCTGTCATTATACACGTTGTCTGGTGACAACTCCCTTGATGCTTCCCCAGCATGCTTTCCGAGTTGTTTACATAAGCCTGTGGCTTCAGCGAGAGTTATGGGGATACACTGAGGTCCTGAGAGAAAACAGAAGGTCCGCATCCAAATGTTGAGATTAGTGACTCCCTGAAGGAAAATGGTCTGTGGGGTGGTGGGTACCAGGGTGGGCAATTAGAAACCCTTGGATAGTGATTCTGATTCCACTCTGAAGAAGCTGACCCTACTAGAGAAGTCATGAAAAAAACCGGCTGGAAGCTCTCAAGGCCCTACACACCCTAGTAGCCGTTAAGGGCCACGTAACTTGTAAGGGAAGGATCCAGGGAAACCTGGAGTCCGGGCTTTCGGGGGGCAGCAAGGACCCAGGAGATGAGAAACAGATCCAGGCAAGAACCTCTGGGTCCTTCGCGTCCCAGGAGGCAGTTGGAGAGGACTCTGGTTTGAATTAAGGTTGTGAGACTTGGGAAAGAGGCAGTAAGTGCCGTGAAAGAATGATCTAGTGTGTAAATATGAGCCAGACTGTGTAGAATTTGAGAGTGTATACATATACTAAGTCTAATTTGTATGTAGTTTATTTCTTGAGATTCTTTTATGTTTGCTTGTAAACAGTTACCAGTCAATCATTTTTTCTATTTGAAGTGACTTTCTGAACATGCAAGGCTGACGGACCCAGGATAGGGAGGAGAGCATTGTAAGAAAAGTACAACTGCCTGAAACCTAGTGGCTCTGTTTTTGGAGGAGAAATCTGTGTTTCTTTAGCTGATTGTGACAGAACCTTTCCCAAGAAGTAGCATCAAACAGAGATGTTTTGTGTAAGGCTCCCCTGGAGCTGGAGTTTGGCATATGTACATGTATCCAGTAATATTCCCAGCATAGTTAAATATTAACTCTGTCATGGGCAAGGACAGAACTAATGCTAACAATTCATTTTTTCAATGAGCTGTTATTAGGCCTCGTAACTATTTTCACATAAAAGTTCGAATCTCTATCAGTAAATGACATATTCACTTTTTAAAGCTGAATCAATGAATGGAAGTTGTTTTTATGATGCCTTACAATGTAGTTTTTTTAAGCCTTATGGATAAAATTTTTGCAGATTTTCCTGCCCAAAATAGAAGTTAATGATATGTACTTAAACTATAAATTTTAACTTGATCAAATCATCAAGATTGAATATCCCACATGCTGAACGTAATACTGTTATTTATTTTTTTAAAAGGTTTTTAAAAAATTTTTATTTGTTAATTTTAGAGGGGGGAGAGAGAGAGAGAGAGGAGAGAGAGAGAGAGAGAGTGTGTGTGTGTGTGTGTGTGTGTGTGTACACATACCTGTAACCCTACTGAGGCCTAATTTATTTACCTGGCCTCCTGTTTCCTACTGCTTGATTAGAGCCATGCATAGGTTTGGGTATTCTGAACCAGCCTTCCAATCTGATGGGCTCTACTGTGAACTTTGATGATTGATGAGCGCTCTCAGGAGGAAGCATTTGAGAGAAGAGAAAGTTCTGTTCCACAGTCCTCACTCTTGGTTCCTGAGCCAAGCCTGCTTTAATGATTTCACGCTGGGATTCTTTACTTCTGATACTGGCTGTGATCTGGTTAGTATCTGACCTTTTCTCACCCATAGAACTGGTCCCTCTTTGAAAGTAAATAATAGTCAAAATAGCCTGACTGCAGGCCTGAGGACAGACAGGTGATGACTGGAAAAGTGGTGCCTTTCTTCATCAAATAAAAAAAGTACAATGAAAATGTAGGATTGAGTTGGACAGGAGCAATAATATTGGAGGTAGCCAACAATATTGGACCTTGATTTTTTTCAGTATGGGTGGCGATATGTTGTGCAAAGACTATACACAGCCATGTTAGAGAAAAACAAGATACACAAGACTTAGTCTTGAATTTCTACAGAATTGAGTCATAAGATGTTGGAAGTGCTTTGTAGTGTTGTAGTGATTATGCCAAATTCAGGTTTCATTATATCACATATGTTGTCATTAGTAGTGACAGGTTGGCCAATTAATCTGTCTCTTTGGAAAACCTTCAAAGAAAGATCAACTTATTTGACTTTTTGTCATTATGATTGCCTGTTTGATAATAACTCACTTTGGAACATCTTCAAAACTCATTTGCTTCAGTGTCCTTTTAAAAACTCTAGGCAAGAAGATAGTTAAAGATAAATATTGACAATTATATTTTTGGATCTATAGTAGCATGCTATTCTGTATATAAGCACATTGCAGTTACTCTTGAGCAATTTGAAACTTAATGGAAACCCTTTCTACTGTATACATTGTGAGATGTGATAGGATTCCTAAAAAGGATTTAGTCCATTCGTGTGGGCCTTACAAGGGCAAGGATTTTTTCTTATTTGTATCCCAGGATTAGTGACACATTCAACAAATATTTGTTGAATTCATGAGTAAATGGGCAATTGAATGAATTTAACAACATGTATGAAAGCTTCACTATTTAAAAAAGTCAATTTCACATCTATAAAGCTGCAGAGAATAACTTAAGGACTCATAATATCTACCTTAAAATATTAATAATTAACATTTGGGCACATATGCTTTACCTTCTTTTTTTTTCCTTTTAATTCAAGAAATAAAATATCGTTTTCCCTTCTGCCTCAAGGCATCTTCCATTGTGAATTTTGAAACTATTCTTCATGTTCATGTCCTTAATAGTTTATTTTTATTTTATTTTATTTTTTTACTTTTATGTGTAGCAACAAAACAGTTTACAGTACTGGATTATTATGTTTGTGGATTTATATATATGACATCATACTCTTTATGCTGGAATGTATTACTCTGCAGTTTTGTTAATTCAAAGTTTGATTTTGAGAAATTTCCATGTTGATTACATATATATCTATTTTATTGCTTTACGGTCTTCTCTTATATCACAGTTTATCCATTCACTTTTTGATGCATGGTTAGATTGTTGCAGACTTTTTTCACTGTCCTAGAAATATTCTTGTGAATATTCGTATACAGTTCTCTGTATTCACATGCGGGACCTTCTCTGAGGAGTGCTTCTGGGAGTGGGGTGGGAGATCTTGGTGTGTTTTGTGCTCCCTGAAAGGTCTGTCATTCTTCACCCTTCCATCAGCATGCAGGAGATAATACCTTTCCTCTGTTCTTTCAAAGAACACAGTATTTATTTAGTATTAGTATTTAGTTAGTAAAATATGCAACGTGGGTGTTTTCCTAATAAGTTCATGGTAGATGACTTAACTGCCATTTAATTTTGTGAAATTCAAATTCTTTTTCATAATCTTAGAGGAGAAAGGAAGACAACCAACTAAAGAAACAAACAAATAAACACTTGTGAATGAAAAGAGGAAATAGCCGTGGAATAAAATAGGAGCCCGTTAGGTTAGAATCCCTTTCGTTGCCCTCCTTCCAAGGTTGCTGTTGAGCTACAATGAAGGACATCTCTGTGTAAAACATAACAATCCTGGCTGAAAACACTACATAGTCATCATTTTTCAGCCCTAAATGCTTCGTTTCTTAGCAGCCAGAACTGGCGCTTTTTGAGAGACATATTATAGAAATAAAGTAGATATCTAATGAAAGGTTCTGGATTGAACAGTGGGAGTAGGAATCAGTTTACTCATCTTGACCACTTGCAACACCTTTTAGACCTCTTTTTTTTCTTCTCTTTTCTTTTTTTTAAAGAAAAGATGTCTATTTTGTGGAAACTATTGTTAGTAGAAATGAAACCTTGGTTTTGTCAGAAGGAAAAAAAGTGTATGACTGAGTTTATGGATCATTTTTTTCTTTCTTGTCCTGATAGCAGGTTCTGTTTTGTCAGTTCTACAGGACTTGACATGCATTCCTTGACATGCTTTTCCCCCCTTTAGTATATAAGTAGCAAGTATGAGACTGCTTTTTTCGCCTTCAGTGTCTTCCATTCATCTCAGATTGTCATTCTTCAGCTGAAATGCCCATCTAAGCCTAGCAAATGATCATGGCTAATACGATGTTCTTCATCTTTTGCCCCAAATCTCTATTCTTCTTGCCAGATATTTTTATTGTTGAGAGTATCATTTCCGTGTATCCAGTACTGGACTCTCAAAAACCACCTGGTTATAAAGTCGTTCTCAGGGGTACCACTTATCATCCTTGTTAGAAAGAAATCACCTTTTCCTCTTTTGTCAGCTCCTTCCTTTTCTGCCTTAATCCGACCAGTGTAATATGTTAAATTTTAGGTCTACAGAAGATCATCTCAGGGTTGCTACCTTGAAACCTGGATTATGTCCTTGTTATTTTTCAGTACAGTACTTAGCACATATGTGAACTCAGTAAATATTAAGCACCAACTCTTGAGTGTCCACCTGTGATAAATGGCACAAAACAGATTGATTTTTCCTCACAGCACAGTATGCTTTCAGGCCACTTGAATATCCTTCTTCAGATGAATTAGGTGCACATCCATGTTTGGGGTCCATTGCGCTAAGCAGGAGAGAGCTTGAGAAGGAAATTGATGGGGGCAGGGCATGTAAAACAATAACAGCACCACTCTATCTGTTGTTCTGGGTCATCTGCTCTGCTCCTTGCCTTCTGTTGTCATAGAAAACGATATTGATTGAAATTATTAAATCGAGAAGATAACAATGGTTATTCCATTCAGCTGCCTCTAAGCCTGAGGGATTCTTTCACAGTTAAGCAAATGACCACATGGCTAATGCCTGAAAGAAAATAGGCAGCAGGTTCAAGGGAAATTAAACGCTCCTTTCTCTGACCCCTTTCTATTATATTGTACTGGAAATTTGTATTGGTGAAGAATTTCTGAGTCATTTGCTGTAGGCAAATACTTGTGCGGGCCTAATGGAGTATAGAGTCATGCAGAGGGAGGGAGGGAGGGAGGGAGGGAGGGAGGGAGCTCGTGAGTGGCCGTGATGGATGGGAGCCAGGCGGGGTGTCCTCCACAGCCTTTGCGGCCCTGTGCCCTGCGCCCCGACCACAGCCCCAACATTCTCCTGAAGCCAGACCAGCCTCGGGGCCTCTCCTTCCAGAGGTAAGAAGAGTGCAGGCTCTGGCCCTTCAGTGACCACTGTGCTGACTTTACAGAAGTTGAAGGCAAGGGCCGAGAAGTCACACTCTGCCCCTCCACTGCTTTGAATAGGAGTGAAGTGATTTCTAACAGTGCGGTCCAGGCCACAGCCCTCCTGCCTCTCTCTGCTGCTTATAATACCACCATTTGCACTTTATTCCTTTCATCAAAGCATGATCCCTGGTTCAAAAAACAAAAGCACATGTACTAAAAAATTAAGCATCCTTGCTCTTTTCATTCTAACTCTAGTAGACTGGATGAAGAACAAAGAGAACAAGAGGTTGCTGTATGTCTCTAGAAGTATTCCAACAAGACCACCGGAAGGGGAGGTGCAGGTGGGGATGGTCACTCATTAAGGAGCCTAGGGACCAGAGAGAAAACGCACTTCCTTCCTCCCCACCTCACATATCCACTCAATGTGGTTGTAGTATTAGTAAAATCAGAATAAGCTGAGTCAAGGGCAGCCTTAAAGGGGAGCAGAACAGCCAAAGAAAAAAAATACAACAAAGCAGTGGGTTGTCTGATGGCCTGTGATAGAACAGGGAATGGGCCCTGTTGGAGCAGCTGCTCCAGAACTTCTTTCCCCTGGTAAGTAGCCAGCTGATGGACCTTTGGCCAAACCTTAATCGGGACTCGACTTCTGAATCACAGTGTCCTTATCAACAGGTTGCCCATCATGGAGCCCCTGGGTGTTGATCCCCTTAACTTATGGGGACATGCTGAGTGATGGTCACCACCTCCTCCTTCTCTCAGTTTGTGCCTCTCAGAGCCCTCACATGGCCTCAACTTCCTACCCCCACAGAAAAGCAGAGGCACCCCAATATTTATGACCAGCCCTGACTGGTATGGCTCAGTGGGTTGGACGTCGTCCTGCAAACCGAAAGCCACTGGTTCGATTCCCGGTCAGGGGACATGCCTGGGTTGTGGGCCAGGTCCCCAGTTGGGGGCATGCGAAAGACAACTGATGGATGTTTTCGCCTTTCTCTTGTACATTAATTTTTCTTTCCTTTTCTTTCTCCCTCCCTCCCCATCTCTCTAAAAATAAATACACAAAATCTTAAAAAATAAAATGCAAGACCAGAAGCAGGACATTCAGCTTGATTCCCTCGCTTCAGGTTAAGGATGGAACAGTGGAGGGCAGAGTGGGGTCATCACCTTCTTCAGGGAGACTCTACTTTCTTTTGGACCAGTGATTTGTTCTAACTTATCTACAGAGTTAATGGATTTAATTGTATGTTAGAATGTAATTAAGGATTCTTCCCTATTAATGATGCTGGTGTAGGAAAAGCCATAAATTCTCCCATGGCTCAGCAAGCTTAGGAGGGTTGAAGTAAAGTGGTATTTGGAGGAAGTTTCTCTCTCCTAATACATGCTTTTGTACACATAGGGTTCAATCACTATTGAGGAACTGATCTCTTAGAAGATAAGTGCATTAGATTTTATCTCATCCCATCCAGTAAGACAGTGGCTATACTTAGAGTGTTAGTGGCAGGCTGTATTCTGAAACTTTACTTTCCAAGTGATGGAAAAGTGGAATAAATTATTTACTGAGGAGGACATTGTTCATAAAATGCTCCTTGATCACTGGCGGCAGTGAGATTACTATATAATATGTGAAATAGTATACAACTTTGGTCAACAGTTAATAATGATACATGAGTGAAGAAAGAGAAAAATGTTTTTGAATAGGCCGGAAATGTAATGCTTAAGTTGGTTTCTCCTTCTGTTTGAAAATTTTAAAGATCAGCATATGTATCATTTTCAGTTATTTGAAATCTGCCATTAAAAATTATGGATTTAAGGTTTCCCAAAAGAACACTTAATCTTTTAAGCTTTTGTGTTATTAAAAAGATCATGCAGGATCAAGTAAAAGTATTTTAAATGTAAATCTTATATGCAGGAAGAATGGCAGCGCTTTGTGTGGTGTCTAGTTTATTTTTCTAAGATGAAATTAACTGTCGTACTTGGGAAGCCTACTAGAGGTTGAGGGAGACAACAACTTAGTTAACCCTGAGAGAGTTGGCACTTATGGGAAATAGGAATAAATATGCCAGTGCTAGAAAGGAGATGAAGAAAGCCCGAATCTACATGAATGAAAACTATAGTGTGATAGACACTCTAGTAACAGGATTGTTAGGGACATAAATGCAGATCGACTGTAGGCCAGATGATCTCAAAATGTAATTGCATCACAAAAACAGACTACATGGTGGGTATTAGATCTGGTCTCTGAAGCTGTATTATAAAGGTGCTGCCTGAACTTCTAAGGAGCTTTTTAAGCTGATGCAATTTTTGCTATAGTGCCTCCAATTTGTGGTTAAAAAGAGTCAAGATGGCACATAAAACCCGTGTGAGTCAAAGTACATGGGTCAGAAGGGCTTGCCCCATCCAAGGGCCATTTCTCCGCAGCTCTGTGCATGCTGGTATACAGTATTCTCTCATTTATCGTGGGTTATTAATGTTCTAAACCCCACCCCCACCCCCACCCCCTGCGGTAGGTGAAAATCTGCGAAGTAGGAACCTTACATTTATTTTAGTATTTATATATATTTTAAGGCTTTATAAACCCTTCCCACACACTTATAAACCGTTCCCAGTCCCTTATTAACCTTTCCTACTCCCTTATTAACCTTTTCCACACTTTTTTAAACACTACTTATGTTCTTAAACGTATTCTGTGCTCTTAAACCTACGTAACTTTAACATACATATACAGTACTGCAAAATCCGACGATATAGCAAAAAATCTGCAATAAATAATTAAATATAATATTTTTGAAAATCCTGCGATACAGTGAGGCTGCAATAAGTGAACCGCGATATAGGGAGGGACTACTGTACATTATTGGCCTTTGTGTTTAAAACATTTCTCAGTGATTTCTTTCTGTCTGAGTGTTTTGAGATATAGGACACCAAGATGTGACCAACAGTCTAAGGAAGTTCTTCAGGCTGTGATTGGTTGCTGCATGAAGGCCTCTCCACTGAGTGTTAATTAACTTTAGTACTTTTAAGTATTAGTAAATTGGGAAGAAGATGCTTTTTATGTAATTTCATGTGTGAAATAACTTGTATGGAAAGTTTCTTGATCCACTTTTAAAATATTTACAATTTTAATGATCATTGTGAATAAATGATGGTTCATGTTCATCTAGTTACAATCACTGTACTTAAATACTCAGAATTATATACTCAGAGTGTATATACTTCTGTCCTGCCACCTAGCACAATATGTAGCACAGAGTATCTGTAGCCCAGTATCTACTTACTACATATTGGTGAAATAAGTAAATGGATTTGGACAACCAGGCTGAAATGGAATTGGGGCTAAGTAGGAGAGATAAATGGGTTTCTGAATCAGATGTCTGAATAAGGTGATCAGTAAAGCTGAAGTGTCATGATATGCAGACATTGATGCTAGCAATATATTTATTCTAAAGATACTTACTGTGTGTTAGAGAAACCTATATTACTTAGCCTAGTGGTTTTTACTCACGCAATAATCTGCTTTGAAAGTAGTGGATTACACCCAAGAGTGCCAGGAAATCACGAAGGAAGTCACATGATGTGTGAGAGTGACATCAGGCTGGGGCGGACAAATGCAGAAGCAGCATGCCCAGCTGTTCATATATTGTATGTTGCCTCTTTAGCAACCTGTGGTCTTGTCTCATACTTTTAGTGTATTTTGTGATATCCTTCAACCCCTACCACACATTAAAGACAGAAAGCAAATTGTGGCTATTGCTTGAGGCCATTAGTACGACACGTAATTATTGTGTTTTCCACTCCCTCTTGTTGCAGTGAAGTTTTAGGACACAGACCATGTTCAAATCCTAGCTCAGCTGCCTGAGTTGATTTATACCTGAGTCTCAGTTTACCTCTCTGTAAAATGAGGATACCAGTGCCGAGTCACAGGACAGCCAGCCTTCTCAGCCTACGTTAAGCTGTGTCCCTCAGAACTGGCTCCCTGGGATTTGCTTGAAAGGAAGTGGAAGTTTTCTTGGTTTGATGGCATCTGTGCTATAACTGTTGATAAAAGAGCCCATGGAGAACAAATACAGGTCAAAGTTGACTTGATAAACATGTTGAACTGAACTGGTTGGGATTCAGAAAGCTGTGGATGAAGCAAGAGAAGGCTGGAGAAGCAGCTGAATGAGAGGCGGGGGAGGGTCGATTGCTGCTATAGAGCTCAGCACCCAACAGCAGCTGGAAGTGGGAGTTGATAACCTGGCAGTGAGGGAAATGACAGTCAAAATATATACAAAGAGAACAGCTCAACGCGCATTCGGCTCCCATTTGATGGAGGAACAAATGGTCCTCCATCTCTCGGTGTCTTTTGTGGTTGCTATTAAGGTAGAACATGATAGCTGATATTGAAATTCTGCTCTGTATATTGTGAATTATTACGAGAACTTTCAATTATGCTCAGGATATTGTATTTAAGAAAGAAGGAGAATCTAAGTATAACTTAGAAAACATTCTCTTAGAAGAGTTAAGATAATAATCTATTGTATTTTATTTAAGCCTTAATTATCTAGACTGAAAAAAAGAAAAAAAGAAAACTTGCCTGGATTTATTTGCAAAAGCAGCTCCAGTCAGACAGAGCTGACCTCACATTCACATTTTAGCTTCATGATAGTGGATTTAGCACCAGTTTCCTCATCTTTCAAATGAAATTAAAGTTATTACCCACTGTAGAGCTGGGAAGAGGTTTAAATCAAATAACCCATGGAAAGCACTTAGTACAGTTCCTAATACAAACTAAATGCTAAATAAAAGTTAGCTTTTATTATTGGTGTTGATACTATTACTGTACAACTACTATCTTACCTTTTCAAGATTATTTTTCTGAAACCGTTAAGTCCTACTGCTTGTATATTACCTGGAGGTCCTTGCTTTCTATTCCCTTGTCTAGTCTGGATTTCCTTTTCTTTCACTGATTTTTCCAAGCATTGTCTTTATGTTGGATAACATAAAAAGCTTGGACAAGGAGTTTATATTGCCTTGTGTGTACAAATTATACTTTTTCCTCTGTTCTCTTTTTGTCTTGGCTGGGTGTTGGATATCTCTTTGGTGCCCTTTCCATGCAGGTTCACTGTTTTCCTTCCCAAGCTCTAAGTAGCGCCCATATGACATTGCTGCTTGCTGGCCACAGTCCCTGCACCGGAGTGAGTGTGCCAGTGTGTTCCCGTTAGTCTTTATTCAACTGCGCTATATCCCCCCCCCCTTTTCTGGTCGTAACATTGCTTTTTGTTTAAGAAAATGTCACAAGAACAGTCTAAAAATGATCCTGCGCCTTATCTCCTTTTTGTGACATCATTGTAACTTGAGTGAATTTGTTCTTAGCAGAGAGGATTGTGACATTTCTCAGCAAACAAACATTACAGCCTCCACTGTTTCTTATATGCCATTCATAAAGCATGAGCTCAGATAGAAAAGGCCAGGTTTCCCAGTGCAGTGAAAATGAAAAATTCCAGTTTTAATCAACATCAGATACTAGTTTTTACCTTGACAAGAGGCTTTAAACGCTGGAATGATAGCTCTGATTAAACATTTGTTGGCACTTACAATGTGTGGCATTTTAGGAACCAGGAATTGTACTGTTACTTGGTATACCTGAAGTGTATTTTTCAGGGAAACAAGAGCTACAGGGGCAGTTTGGGTTTCACTTTTTTGAGAATGATCAGACAAATATTTGACTGATGGATGTTCAAACAACTCTTACCTTAAATGTACTGGAAAGTCAAATAAACGAAGAACTTTTCCATCTCACTAGTAATTCTGCCTAAGAGGAATTTTAATTCCTTACCTCAGAGTAATATTTTAAATATGTAAATCTGATCCCTTCACTCCGCCACCTCCACCCCATGACTGTCTAAGATCTTCAGTGCCTTATGGGCGCCCGTAGGAGAAAATGCAGTGTCTTGCACAGAACCAGCACTCTTTAGAGGAGCTGCCTGCCCGTCCCACTCCTGCTGCTTCACCAGGCAGACTGGTCGTCCTTCACTTGCTCAAAGGCTCCGTGCTCCCTCCTGCCTCAGGACCTACCAGGACATTTTCCCTCTTTTTGGTTGCTTCTCCCATTATTTACATGGTTCATTCCTCCTCAGCCTTCACTTTTAATTGTCATAGTGAACTTTCTTAGAGAGGCCTTCCCTGGCTCCAGGTTTCAGCTGGAGCCCCAAGGTTGCTATCTTTCAGGGTCCCACAGTCTGTAATTGTATGCTTAGTTGTATGTTTCTTGAGCATCTGTCTCACTAGCAGATTGTAAGCCTATGAGGACAAGGATTCTGTTTTATTTACGACAGTGTACGTAGTTTCCAGCACAGTGCCTGCAGATAGTGAGGTCTCAATAACTGCGTGCTGAAGTGATAAATGCCCAGGGAAGATTGCAAGAGAAGGATAAATAATGGGAATGGTTTTCATTTCTATCTCTAGTATCCTGTAAGCATTCTACCTTTTATGAGCTTCATTCAAAAAAACTATTATATTATTTGAATTTGAGTAACAAAAACAGGACATTTATCCACTTAGGCGGGGTGCTTCTACACACAAAGGTATATTAGATGTAGCTTCTATTTTAATGGAACTTGGAATATAAGCAAAGAGATAAACATTTATCCAACTCTTTGGAGGGTAATATGAGGATAGTTTCTAAGGCCTTGTGTTTTGGGGAGAGGTGGACAGGATAGGAGAAAGTTGAGTAAGATGACATTGAGACTCATTGAATTTGGGAGAATTAGAATTTTGTGAGATGGAGAAGGTTGGAAGGCTGCTCTTGGCCGCAAGACTCAAATGAACTAAGACAGACGGGCATCAGAGTACATGCTGTGTTCAGGAAATTTGGTGAGGAGCTCTGTGTGACCGGCACTGGGTGGAGAGAAGGGTGAATAATGAAGAGTGGCAGGAAATGACACTGGAAAGATGGATTGGGCTTAGATCCTGGATCATTTGGGTGATTTGACTAAGAAGTATAGATGTTATGTAGGGCTTAAGAGACCATGAAATGTTTTAAGCAGGTGAGTGAGAGAGCAGATCTGTGCTTTAGAAACACAATGCCAGAGCTCTATCTGAAGACCTTTCCAAGAGAGCTCTTTCAATGGAGTGGTGACAGTTAGCTGCTGAGGGAGTGGGGAAGGATGGAAGAGGGCAATCAATAACAGCTAAACTTGGCAGCAGTTAGTTATGGGAAGGGAAATAATGATGGGATCACTTTAAAAAATATTTCTTATTTTTAATTATGAAAGTAATGCATGCATAATAGAGATAATTTGGAAAATGCAGGAAATTATATAAGAAAGAGAATAGAGTACAGTATGGAATCTGGAAGGGAAAGTAGAGTCAAGGAAAAGTGCTCTTAGGATGTCAGGTGGAGGAGAAACATTTAGGACGGATCCAGAAGATCTTTCCTTATAGAGAAACTTTAGTTTCTCTCTCTTTCTCTCTCTGTCTCTCCTAATTTTATCTATATAGAGGGGCCACCATCTTTTTGCATGTCAGGGCTTTTGCATATATTTCTACCTCTGTCTAGAATAATTCCTCTTATTGTCCCTCCTTTCTTCCTTTTACCTGGCTAACCTACTCCTTCAGGCCAATTATAGTAGTAATAAGAACAATAATTGTCAAAACATATGCTGATCACCGTGATTAGTTGTTTTTTTATTTTTATTTGTTATCTAATTTAATCATAGAAGTTCTGTATGGTACATACTGTTATTATCCCATTTTATAGATGAGGATACTAAGGTATTGCCAGGGTAAGTGACTTGAGCAAGTATAAATATCACTATTTATCATTTCCTCAGGGAAGCCATCCACACCTCTGACTGAGTAGGAACCTTCGTAATGTGATCTCATAGCTCCTAATTTCTTCCAGGAGACTTTGATTACATTAGTACCTATTTGATAAATGGGTCCTTCCCTGTTAGACTGTATGC
This sequence comes from Furipterus horrens, assembly GCF_987537825.1. Lineage (NCBI taxonomy): Eukaryota > Metazoa > Chordata > Mammalia > Chiroptera > Furipteridae > Furipterus > Furipterus horrens. The sequence continues at coordinate 156,472,617 of NW_028327171.1, read as the reverse complement.
CCCATGAGGGCCCCTTTTTTGTCTGTCTTATTCCTGGCTTTATCTCCAGTGCTTAGCTTTGAGATTACATGACACATAGAAGGTTGCTCAGCTAGCCAACCTCTTGACAGTGACGGTGGTTGCTACTCTTGTAGCAAGGTCAGTCTAAGCCTGGGATGCACCCGCCTGGTGAAAGCACCCACACTACAAGGATATACTTATTAGCAGGGCTCCGTGATAGCCTGGGGCCTTGAGGTATGAGGACTTCGGAAATTTCCGAAGCCTAGAGGCCTTTAGTTCAAACTCTACACATCTCTTTCCCATATCCTCTCAGTTTTCTTCATTTCATGGAGCTGTGTTCCAATGGATCTGATTTTCTAGGACTTGAAGTAGATCTCATCCTCATGCAGGTCTAGACAGCAGGGACTCCTACTCTGCCAAGGTTGATGTTCAGATTCTCTGAGCAGTTTCCTTAAGGGTTCAAGTTTACTTTTCTTCACATTTTATGTGTCTGATTTTCATTGAACTTTTAAAGCTTTATAATTTGAAGAAAAAAAATAGTGATCCTAGGAGGTGATTTTTTAAGATAATGCTGCATTAAAGTTTCATTTTCATATTTTATCTGATGGATTAGATTAAGTTGATTTGAAAATTACCAATAAAGATACTGAGCTTTCTTTAATGCAAAAACAGATGAATTATTGAGGTTTACATTTTAATTCAAATGTGGGTTTCACTGTACATTCTCAGGTAAATTTATTTTTGGATTAGTTTTGGACCTGTTGCTTTATAATTTTATTTACCAAGATATAAGAACTGTGAAGGCACCGGCAGGTGAACACTGTCATTCCAGCAGGTTAACCTGGGGTACTTTGAGCACAACAACCAACATCCAGAGAGCAAATGTTTATATTAGTGTTGATAAAAACCAATAGGTTTAAGGGTTCTGGCTGTTTTTTTAACAGTTAACACAAAATGTCAAGAAAAGAAGCACACATTATGAATTTTTTTCTAGCTGAGATTTTTTTTCTCCTTAGAAATTGGTCACAGTAAGTAAGTAAGGCAGTGAAGGTGGCTCAACACAAATTTCAAAATATTGACTTGGCAGCTACTTTTAGTCTTTATCCTTGTCCTTCTGTTTATTTATAGACTGGAAAGGGAAGACAGCCTTTCCTGCTTTTTCAGTTTCCAGTGATGATATCTCAGTTTGTAATGAACTAGTCCAAAGGAAGAAGTCATTCTTTCTATATCTGCAGAAGAAACCACCACTATAAAAAGCTAGGGTCAGGGTTGTTAAATTCAAATGGTTAAGTGATTTCCACTATGTCCCTTTATTTAAAAATTAATACAACTTGCTAAAAAATTCCTTAGCCCTAAAATGTATTACAGGCAGTATTATAAAAAGAATATAACAATAGGCAGTGTTATTAAAGGATATAAAGATAATTGTTGTAAGCCATATAAAACTAACTCTTTGTTGGCGTTTCATGGCTGGTCCCAGTATCAAATTTTGTTACTTCTGACGTGAAATTAAAGTAAATAGAGTCAAAGACCGGATTAGCCTATTTATAATGGTATTTATATTCATTCATTTAACAGATGCTTTCTAAGAGTGTTGAGAGTTAGGGATCCAGAGGTGAGTGAGACCTAGCTTGTGCTTTTGGAGAGCTCATAGTCAAGGGGACAGAGATGACTTAACTATCAGGGGCATCTTCCAATCTACTGTAAGAGCCACTCTATCATCTCTTGGCCCCAATGCAGAAGAGCCAAGTCTCTTGATCTTTGGGTCTTCAAGATTTCAGCAAGCTAGTTAGCAGTAGTAGGAAGGGAATGCCAAGACTCCTCCATTAATCCATTCACGCACAAGTATAAACTGACATCGTAGCAGGAATGTCCTGTGCTATAGGCTAGCAATGTAAAGGTGAAAGCCACATTGCCGTGCTTAAGGAACTTAAAGTTCAATTGGGGAAACAAACAAGTCAAAATACTTAATTTCCCTATCCATTGTAATAAGTGCAATGAGACCAGTAACCGTAGACTTTCCTGAAGAACAAAGTAGAGTCATCTAGAGATAATGCTATGGCTTCAGCAGTCCTATCTCAGTTTCCTCTTCCAGCTACATTTCCCAGCTGCTTTTGCAGCAGGAGTAGAGACCTGTGACTGGGTTGTGGTGAGTGGAATGTGAGCAGAAATGATGTACACCACATCTTGGCCTGAACATAAAATCCTTCACATTCTTTCTTCCCTTTCTGAGATGACGTTAGAGACCAGGTGTAGAAGATGTCAGCCTTTTCCAGACAAAAGGAGCCTGGGTCCACGAAGGATTGTGTGCAGATCACTCACTCGCCTATAAACATTGTCCCTCCCAAACAATATTGGATTGTAATACAAATGAGAAACAAACTTTAATGTCTGAAGTACCTAAATTTTGAAGGTTATTTTTCATAGCAGTTAATCTACATTGATTAATATACTCTGTCCAATGTCAGGATACTTGCCCCTCGAAAGCATTAGCTATGTGATAAGGGGAAGAAAGTGTGTTTCAGGTGGAGAGCAGCATACAGGAGGGAGAAGCCTTGGAACGTTTGGGAAACAGTAGTTTGGTGTGTTCAGGGTTTAGCAGGAGTGAAGGATAGTATTTATGGATGGGCCTGGAGAGAAAAGCCAAGGACAGATCATGGAAAGCTTTGTGGGCCAAGCTAAGGAAGGAGAGCCATCTAGAACTGCAGGAAAAGCAGCCGAAGGGATGGAGTATGTAATGGCAATGTTCAAGCAATAAAGAGAAGTAGCTAACTCAGATTTGGTAAATGGTTTAGTAATAGAAAAGATTTGTCATAATAGAAAACTTTTTAAATAATGGACATGTTTAGTGGGTTTTCTCACATACATGGTCTCCTAAAGTTTATGAATGTAGACTGCTTCTATTGAGGCTCACATGGGCATGGACATTGATAGAACGTGAGAAAAGTGAAGGAGCTGAGAATGTTTAGCCTGAGAAGAGGGAACTTGGAAAGACCATAATCATTGCCTTCAAGTATGGACAGCAGGTGGAAGAGGGATATACTTGACTGAGTGCTCTCAAAGGGCTAGTTAAGACAAATCAGTAGAAAGTAAGGGAGACAGATAAGGGTTCGGTATAAGGAAGAACTTTCTGTGAGAATTGCCTGAAGAACAGTCATTCAGTCCTGCAGAAAATGGCAATGGGTTTCATGAACAGAAAGGGAATAGGCTGGCTTTACAGCTTGGAAGTATTGTCATGGAGGTGGTTCTCAAGTATTGGTTGAGACTGGGACTAGTTAACTTTTGAAGTCTTTGCTGATAGTCCCACATTCTTTGATATTTATCTGAATATTAAATTTTTTGAAGGCTGATTTCACTTACATTCACCCTGGTTTTGTTTCAAAGTCAAGGAAATGTATGATATGAGGTCAGAAAACTTCTAAAGAAAGAAAAGTATGTTTCCACAAATGTCTTTACCTAGAGCTAATCATTTGATGCATAATACATACCTTTTGTTGGAGCTGATGAATAGGCATTTAGTCCAATTAATGTGGCTAAATGACCTTGCAGTGGTATCACTGAATTGTATCTCCAATAGAATGTCGGCCCCCACTTATAAGGCAGTTGGGTGAATGAAAAGCAGATACTATCTTCCTCTGAGATATTGGGGGAAGAAACTATCCCTTAACTGCCTTATTTATCAAAGCCAGAGAGCTCAGCTGTTCCTCTGAAAGTGTCAGAATTTATCATTGCTGCCTTTGAACTGATGGATGGGGATTGATTGGTATTACTTACCAAATGTGCTTTGTAGCAAGACACAACTTTATTTAAAATACCATTAAGATGCAAACACATTATGACTAATCTGAAGGCCTTTTCTTACAACATGAATTATTCAAATGGCTTCTTAATAATTGCATTGATTTCCACAGTTAAAAGCAGATCAGATTGTGGAATCTGCTCAATACCACTTAAATGTTTATAGATGTTAGAGTTGACAAAGACCTTTTAGACACTGATAATTCCTTTCACTAGGTTGAATGCTAGAGATCTAGCTTGCTAATAATGCTCTGTGATTATTTTTAATAAATCAGGAACACCATAATAGTAGCCATTTAAGGTCTTGATTCTTACTCCATTTCATTCCTAGAGTCGTTGCCTGAAAATCTAGTCTGATAATGCTAAAAATCCAACCAAAAACTTTTACACTTATCTAGAATAAAAGCTTTTATGTTTCTTTTGCAAAGATCAATATAGTAAACGTGTCTTAACCTGCATGTATTGATGCATATATTTTAAAAATATGAATATTTATAGTGATAAAATCCAATAAGATTTCAGTTTCTCAGATTCTTTTAGTATCCGATGAAAGAGGGGCAAATTTACTAGTATGAGAAGAAATTATAGGTGAAGCAAAATTAGCTCTTGTGTTCTCTTTGAATTTCTCTTTATTGGAAAATTTGTGCAAAGATGATTTCTATAGTGTTTTAGTCTATTCTGGCTGCCATAACGAAATACCATAGGCTGGGTAGTTTAAAAAACAAGTTTAGGTGCACTGAGGATCCGGTCAAGGAGGCGACATAGACAGATATGGCTCACCTCTTCGCACAACCGCATCAAAATTACAACCCTAATATAAAACAACTGTTAACCAGAACCATCAGAAATCGAGCTGAATGGAAGACTGACAACTACAGAATTAAAGAAACCACATCCGTCAAGACGGATAGGCGGGGTGCAGATTCGGAACATGCTGGTCTCTTCACCCACCTGTGGTGGAAACAAAATTAGAGAGGGATACCTCGGAATCAAGGAGTCCTTGCCCCACATCAGGCCCCCCAGCCCAGGGTTCCAATGCCAGGAAGGTAAGTCCCCACAACATCTGGCTGCAAAAACCAGCAGGGATTGAGTCAGTGGAAGAAATTGCTGAAGCCCCAAGCAGTTCCTCTTAAAGAACCCACACACAGACTCATCACTCAGACTCACTCCCTCTGAGCTCCAGCAACATGGTCACAGCTTGAAAGACACCGGTGGTATTCAGGGAGAAACTGAGGTGTCTGGCACCAAGGTGAGAAGAGGCCATTGTCTGTTTTCTAAACCCTCCTCCCACAGAACCAGCAAGCTGATGCCATATCTGAAACTCCATCAACCTGGCTAACACTGATTGTCCCACCTTGGAGAGATCCACAGAGACTCTGCCCCATCCAACATTTTGGCTCACCTAAGCTGCTTTTCCATATGAATGACTGCTCTTAGCCCATGCTTCACAGCTTCCTAAATCCTATCAAACAAGCAATAGCTGGCCTCCATGAGCTCCAGGCCCAGCACTAGCAGCAGTCAGTCTAGATTCACAGCTTGGCTTCTCTTGGGAATCTCCAAGCCCAGCACAAGTAGCAGCCATCTCAGATTGCTTTATAGCTCATGCAGGGTGGCCCTGGGAAGAACACAGGTTGGGGCTGACCTTGGCCTGCACCACCTGGGAAAACCCAGGGCCAGTGCACCCAGTGGATAGCTACAGACCACACAGGAGTACCTGCACAACTGATCCCTGCACAGCTGATCCTCCACAGAGGGCAGAGTTTGGTGGTAAGTGGACACAGCCAGTCCTTGCAGCTGACTGGCCTGGGTAAATCCCTCCCATTGATCTGCCAACAGCAATCAAGGCTCAACTGCAAGAAGAGGGTGTATTCAGCCCACACAAAGGGTGTACCTCGAGTACCCAGCTTGGGTAATAGGGGTGGCTGTGCCACTGGACCCTATAGGACACCTACTACATTAGGCCATACTACCAAGACAGGGAGTCAAAGCAGCTCTATCCAATACACAGAAACAAACACAGGGAGGCTGCCAAATTGAGGAGGCAAAGGAATATGGCCCAAATGAAAGAACAGAACAAAACCCTAGAAAAAGAACTAAACAAAACAGAGATAGCCAACCTATCAGATGAAGAGTTCAAAACACTGGTTATCAGGATGCTCAGAGAGGTGATTAGATATGGCCACAAAATAAAGGAAGACGTGAAAGTCATACAAAGTGAAATAAAGAAAAATACCCAGAGAACCAACAATGAAGGGAAGGAAGTTGGGATTCAAATTAACAATTTGGAACAAAAGAAGGAGGTAAACATTCACCCAGGACAGAAGAAACAAGAGGGAAAAAAATGAGGAGAGGATTAGGAACTTCTGGTACAACTTTAAACGTACCAACATCAAATCATAGGGGTGCAAGAAGGAGAAGAGAAAGAGCAAAAAGTTGAAAACTTACTAGAAAAAACAATGAAAGAAAACTTCCCTAATCTGGAGAAGGAAATAGACATACAAGTTCAGGAAGCAAAGAGGGTCCCAAACAAGCTAGACGCAAGACACATCATAATGAAAATGCTAAAGATTAACGATAAAGAGAGGATCTTAAGAGCAGCAAGAGAAGAAAGTTACCTACAAAGGAGTTCCCATAAGGCTATCAATTGATTTCTCAGAAGAAAATTTGCAGGCAAGAACGGACTGGCAAGAAGTATTCAAAGCGATGAAAAGCAAGGACCTACAACCAAGATTACTCTATCCAGCAAAGCTATCATTTGTAATGAAAAGGCAGATAAAGTGCTTCCCAGACAAGGTAAAGCTAAAGGAGTTCATCATCACCAAGCCCTTATTATATGAAATGTTAAAAAGATACATTTAAGAAAAAGAAGATCAAAACTATGAACAGTAAAATGACAACAAACTCACAAATATCAACAACTGAATCTAAAATATAAAAACAAAAGCAAAAGCAAGCTAAGCAAACAACCAGAACAGAAACAGAATCATAGTATGAGGATAATTTGGAAGGTTATCAGCTGTAAGAGGGGGGAGGGGGGGAAAGGGCAAAATGGTGCAGGGATCAAGAAGCATACCTGGTAGGTAAAAAGTAGACAGGGGGATGTTAAGAATAGTATAGAAGAGGGTGAAGTCAAAGAACTTACACTCATGACCCATGGACATGAAGTAAGGGGCAGGGATTGCTAGAGGAAAGAGTGGGTCTTGGGTAGAGGGGGACAAAGAGAAAAAATTGGGACAACTGTAACAGCATAAGCAATAAAATATACTTTAAAAATAAATAAATTGCTGAAAATCTGCCAAAAAACCCAACAAGTTCATTTTCTTACACTTCTTGGAGGCTGTGAATCTGAGGTCAGGGTGCCCGTGTGGCTGGGTTCTGGAGAGAATTCTTTCCCTGGCTGGCAGGTGGTTGCCTTCTTGCTGTGTGATCTATCCTTGTTGCCCACAGAACCATGGAGAGAGAAGCCACCAATCCTATTGGATTAGGACCCCACCCTTATAACCTCATTTAACCTTAATTTTCTCCTGAGAGTCCTATCTGTAAATACAGTCACCTAGGGAGTTAGGACCTTAACATACGAATACGGGGAAGGTACATTCAGTTCATAGCCAATAAGCAGTGAGCCCTAGATGCAAGGGGCCTGAGTTAGATGTGACCTCACCATGTCAATTCCTTACTTTTGTGCATACTGAGAAAAAAAATTGTCATTTTTTGGTGGCTTTGTTATTTTGAATAAACAAGTTAAGACATGCAACATACTTAGGACATGGCATCAACTAAGTGTTAAATAAGCATTAGTTCTTTTTATTAAATATCTAACTAGATATTTATGCCTTAGCTAAGACTTTGTGATTTTATATGTGATCTCCAAGTACTTCGTGTTTACATGTTAAATGATTATTAGCATTGGGAATTCACAGCATGCCTTGAAAAATTTCCCCCTGGATCTTGATAGATTCTTAAATATAAGAGAATAAAGTTTATGAAATTCTTATAAATAAGTTGTTCCCATCAGTGTTGATCAGATCTCCTCACCTCCTCCCATCCTGTCCTGTCCTCCCAGTACTGAAAAAAGTCAGCTCTGCAAACAGGCTCAGGACCTCCTCTTATCACTTAATGATTTCAGCATGACATTGTGCACATTCTTCCAAGTAGCAGCAAGAACAGCGTAATTTTCCTAGCCAGAGAAAAAAGGAATTTTCTTATCCCATTTTCCTCCTTACCACACACACACACATACACACACACAGAGTTTACTACATGTACAGTAAAAAATAGAACACATGGTTGCCTACTTTATTGCTGTGGAAATCAAGACACTTCATTCATAACAAGGAATTCAATAATCTTTGTACTCTACTATAAAGAGTTTCGGGTCAAAGATACTCCATTTAGTGCCTTGGAAATCTAAGTAGAAAATAGTTGACCATACCTGTAGCTCTACAGGAAAGGTACAGTTGCCTGGTTCATTGGTGAATATTCTGTTTCCTGTGTTGAAGTGAACACTGACTGGAATTTAAATTGAATTAAAAGGGTGAAGAAAGTGCACTTAACTGATTCTCAAATAATAAATTATTTGTCAGCATTTGCAGTATACACTATCAGACAGTCTCCAATTCTTCCTGTCTATAAGTCTAGAGGAGGAGCTATGTTTTCTGTCAGCATCAATCAAGGTCATTTCTGTTTGGCAGGCAGGGTTAAAAAAAAAAAAGGATAAAAAGCAAGGAAGAAATGCCCACGAGTTCTCTTAGCTCCCTTCTTAGGGAGCAGTTCCCTTTTCCTGCCTTCTGAATTCTTGTTTCAAGAGTTGGGCTCATTGCTTACCTCCCTGTCCCATTTTGAGGACACGAACAAGTAGTGCATATTTTATACTTATAAACATTTCATTGTAAGTAGTTTTACTGATAAATCAAATTATGAGACTTTCTATCTAAAATTAAAAACCTAAGAGGCTTTTGACATCTGAACTCCTGCTTTTGAAAAAATTTAAAGTGAAATATTTATTTAGCACAAGCTTTAGCTGTTGTAGAATGTGCAGTTTAAGTGATCTATCCTTGTAATACTTTTCATTGTTAAGATGGCCAGTTTTACTAGAATACTGAGCACAGTAGAAAATAAAATCAGCATGGTATGAGCATGGACAATGTATATGAACATTAAGGAGTTTATATATTATATTTCAAATGCAACTATTTCCCATATTTCCCAAACTAGTAGTATCAAGAAACAATCTCTGGGAAAAAAATGAACTTTGACACCTATCTCCATATTAAAAAATGAATTTGAACTGGGTTATAGATTGAAATGTAAATTAGAATTGTAAATCTTCTAGAAAACATAGAAAGTTGCCTTTGTGACCTCAGAGTAGGCAAAAATTTCTTGGACACCACACAAAAAGCACAAATCATAAATTTAAAAAAAAACTGATAAATTGGACAGCATTACAATGCAACATTTCTGCTCTCTAAAATATACCATAACATGATGGAGCTAGAGAGAATTATGCTTAGCGAAATAAGCCAGGCAATGAAAGAAAAATACCATATGATATCACTTGATACAGGAGATGAATGAACAACACAAACAAATGAGCAAAATTGAACAAGGAACAGAGTAACAGTTATCGGGAGGGGGAGAGGGGAAGGAGAGAAGAGGGGTAAGAAGGGGGAGGGTTTAGTAAAGGAACTAGTATAAATAACCCACAGACGTGGACAACAGGGTGTGTATTGACTGTGTGAGAAGGGGTGGAGTGGGTGGGGGGCAGCAATGAGGGAAAAAGTGGGACAATTGTAATAGAAAAACAATAACAATAAAATTAAAGTAAAATAAAATATACCTGTAGGAAAATGAATAGACAAGTACCAACTGGGAAAATATTCACAACACATACAACTGACAAGAGACTTGAGTCAAAAATGCATAAAGAATTTCTACAAATCTGTAAGAAAATGACAAAAAACCCAATTAATGACTTAAACAGGTACTATATAAATAAGATATGTATGAATGGCCAATAAGCTCAGAAAAGGTGCTCAACTGCATTACACATCAGGGAAATGCAAATAAAGCCACAATGAGATGCCACTTCACATTCACTAGAATAGCTAAAATTAAAAGAAACACTGCTAAATGTTGGGAGGTTGTAGAAGCACCTGGAATTCTCAGTCCTAGGTGGGAGTGTAAAATGGGTCTCACCACACTGAGGAGCTGCTGGAATCTTGTAAAGCTAAACATACATGTCATATGGCCCAGCAGTTTGACTCTTAGGTATTCACCAAGGAGAAATAAATATATAAGCCCACAAAAAGACTTGCATAAGAATGTTTGTAGCAGCATTATTCATAAGGCCAAAAGCTGGAAACAATCCAAATGTCCATTAACAGGAAAATGGATAAACAGATCCCTTTATAATGGAATACTACTCAGCAATAAAATAAAAACAACACTACTGGTTCTGCCCTCTCTAGATAGCTCAGTGGTTTAGAGCGTCTCCTGGATATGCAATGGTTGCGGGTTTGAACTCTGGTCAGGGCATATATAAGAATCAACCGATGAATGTATAAATGAGTGGAACAACAAAAATTGATGTTTCTCTCACACATGCACTCTCTCTCCCCACTTCTCTCTAAAAATCGATATAAATAAATAAATGCAACACAACACTACTGGTTCAGGCAAAAACATTCTGAAATCTAGAAACCTGTCTCACACAAAAAAACCTTATTCAGTTATTTTATCTTCATGAAATACACACAGAGGTAAAACTAACTTGGTGATAGACATCAGATAGTGGTTGGAGAGAGAGTTTGACAGGTAAGGGGCATGATATAAGTGTCTTAAGGATACAAATGACCCACATCTTGTTTGAGAGGTGATTACACAACTGTATACAAGTGTCATGAACGAAACACTTTAAGATCTGTGTATTTTATTCTGTGTTAATATCTCATTTTTGAGCCCTGGCTGGTTTGGCTCAGTGGATTGAGCGTCGGCCTGCGAGCTAAGTGTCGCTGGTTCGATCTTCCAGTCAGGGCACATCAGAGAAGGAAAACTCTGACTCCAAAAAACCTCCGCTGCCTTGCGGCATACCTCTTCAGGGGAAAGGCTAAGGGAGTAAACCCCGACAGAAAATCCGGAGCCGGAGTCCCTAAGGCGGTTTGACGTTGTAGTCAACACCAGCAACTCCTGCGGCGCACCTGAAGCCAAGCTGTATTGACTCCGTCTTTCCCTTGGACCCTTCAGCTGCGAAGAGAGGGGGGGTCTGCTGCATGGGCAACAGCAGACCCTCCATATCACCCTGCCCAGGCTCTGTAGCTTCAGCTTCACTGGAGAGGACACCCCAGCGTCATCGCAAGATGTCGATTCAACACGGGAGGAGACAGATACCGTGTCACTCCCGAGTCGGACTGCACAGCCATTCTCGGCGGTGCAGATAGACTCTTAAGAAGCTACACCATCGTCTCTCGAGACGGACGGCTGCCGACGAATATCTCATTTTTAAAAAAGAAGAATCTGTCTTCTTTCACCAAAATGATTACAGACTGATGAGTAACCCCAAGGTGGGAGCCTAGAGAATATGAGAAGATACTTTGTGAGGTTTTTTTTGGAAGAAGAAATTGGCTGCTTCCAATGTGTACAAATATGCCTTGTATTATGAGAGCCCCTCAGAAGAATATTACTAATGAGGGGGACCTGGAATCATCAACCCACTAACCAAATGGGGGCAGTCTTTGACAGCAGTAAAGATGCTGACTCTTATGCTTCACCCAGAGGAGGAGCTGCTATACATGGAGGTCCATATGGAGATACTTCTGGTGTTCCTTGGTTTGGAAGTCGCCTGACTGAAAGGACTTGTTAGTGGCTGGTTGAGGGTAGCGCAGAAGTGGAAACATCCTGGAGTCAGGGATGCTGGGTTGGTTTTAGGTGTCAGAATTGTTCCTTGGACCCAGTTTCTTAAGGCCAGTGATGTTGGATTGCACCTCAGGCACGAGGTCTGATCCATCTGGTCAGCCTTCCTGAAGGAGGAGAATTCCTTTTTGTTCCTAGTTACTGGAAAGCGGTGGTCCTCCAAAGATTGCCTTTCACGGAAGTCTGCATGAACAATGGACTTTACAGGACTTGATTTCCCTATGGAGTCCCTTATGATGGTCTCCAAGAGGATTCTTGACTTCCGAGTGCTTTCAGTGCTGCCGAAAAGCAAAAAAGGCTTGATGGGAAGTCAGGGAGGGCATCACCATCACAGTAACTTAACTCCCTTCCTGCAGTGGAAGGAAGAGGAGGACCCTAAGGCATTTCTTATCACTTGTTCAGGTCCTGTCAGAAATCTCAGCTGATCACAGGAGTAAAAGTGATATGAACAGAGTGATTCTCCTGCATTTTTGAAGTTAGGCTCTTGAAAATTGTCTCAGAGAACTTTTCTTTTTATCCTTAATCCCTTAAATATGCCTTACGTATCTAATATGCCTGTAATCAGACCTTGCTTTTAGAGAAACTGGAAAGTATCACTTGGGGCCCTTTGATAATCAGTGCGTCTGGTTTTCCTGAATGACAACAGGGTGTATGCATGTGATGTGGACTGTCCTTTCCTACCTGTAGCCCTCACAGTTTTAACATTTCCTACTGAGTGCGCTAAAGAAGCAAAACTGTTGTGAGACAGTGTCCACCAAACCCGTGGGAGGTTGACTCAGAAGGAAACATATAGTAACGGACTTTTTCTGTTCATGTGGTTGTAGACGTTTCAGGATTCATTTGTCAACCACAAAAATTGGTCATATTTCAACATCTGTTACTCCTACACATACTGATGGAAAGATGAACATTCTGTGTAGTGAATGCTGGATTAGAGTGTTGGCATTTTTGACAGGACTGGCGATTTTTCAAACTGAGTGAGGCATTAGGTAGACTTTGCTTTATGGATTATATATCACTTTATTACGGATTACGTACCATTCTTGCTAATTGTCCTGAACTGGGAGAGACGGAGAACAGTCTGTGCTTTGCACCTCTCCCTCCCCAGAGTACCTTTAGGAAGGGACCAGGTGGAAGCCACAAACTCCACAGAAACAAAAGAGGTGGCGATGATGAAGCTAAGTGAGGTGTCACTAAGTATAACCATGCAAGCCTGAGGTGATGGCCATTCAGACAGTAGCTGCCAATTTCCTGTTTTATTTTTATGTAAATTTTTTCCCCTCTAGCATCACTCTTTCAGGGTTCAATCTAAGTGGATTAGAAACTCTAAAGCAGGTTTTACCTTAAAGGTTATTTCCTTTTAGCATTTTAGACTTCTCTAACTATTGTTTTTTCATACCATTCACACTTACTTTAACTAATAGAAATATTTTCCCAGAATCATTTCATTGTAGGGAAATGAAGCAGTCTCCTTTGTAAGTGAAGATTAATGTGAAAACTTAGCACATATTTACTTGTGTTTTATAATGATTTAAAGGTCTTATCCCATTGTTGAATTAAATATTCGTGGTGAAAAAGAAAAGATGAGATATAGACTGGGGCAGGGGAAGAATTCCAGAATGTACTCCAGAGATGCACTGCCTGGGGGCTCGATTGCACCCTTATATGGCTATTTTTCTTCATCAGCCTTCAAATTTCAATTCAAAACCTCAGCTAAAGATTCTTTTGCTACCATTCTTCCTGAACCGTGTACAAATGTATGCTACCATTTCCCAGGAACTCACTACTCTGTTAAAAAGCTCCCTCTTTATTTTATTTTCTTTTTACTTGGTGGTGGCAATAAGAGTGAGACCACTGTAGCAAGAAACCTCAAAGATGAGCTTTATGTTTGGGTGGGCCTTTTCCATGCCACTAACATCCTCAGAGATATCTGTGCTCAGCCATATTTAACCTGAAGTGAAAATGGACAATGAAACTTCCAAGTTATGTCTTTTATTCAGAATCAAATATAAATAGCAAGCTTGTTAATAAAGTATGGAATAGATAAGATAACAAGTCAGCCCTAAGCTTTCGGTTTATTCTTTCTCATGACTCTGTGGCTCAGGACATCTGGAGAGGGTTTGGCTACTCTATCTACATCATCAGCTGGGGTGGGGCGCTGGGCTGGTTTCCGCTCGGTTCATTCACTCAGCTGCATTCAGTAGGCAGCTTGAATGGGCTGGAAGTTTGCAAAGGTTTCACTTTTAATAGCTAGTGCCTCTTGCTTCTCGGTTATCCTTTCTCTCTCCACCTGGGTAGCTTGACCGTTCTCACAGGACAGTAGCCTTAAGATGCAGGACCCGTTACACAGTGGCTGGCTTGCAGGGGGAAAAGTAGAAGCCGCCAGGCACAGCATCACTTCCACCACATTTTTATTGGTCAAAGCCAGTCACCATGCCAACCCAGATTTTTTTTTTTAATCCTCCTTCAAGCACATGTTCTTATTGATTTGAGAGAGAGAGAGAGAGAAACATCCATCAGTTGCTTCCCATATGTGCCCCAACCAGGGATTGAACCCACAACCTAGTTGTGTGCCCTGACTGGGAATAGAACCTGTAGCCTTTTGGTGTGTGGGACAATGCTTCAACCAACAGAGCCAACCGGCCAGGGCACCAGCCCATATTTAATGAAGTGAGATAGGTTCCACCTTTTGATGAGTAGAGTGGCATGTGAGTACAGGAAGGGAGGGATTGATGGTGTCACAGTTATTTTATATATGTAACTTGAATTGGAAGGGACAATTTTAGGAAAAATTGCCAATTTTTATTTGTATCAATGAGGTAACTTGCTACAGTGAAGATTATGAAACCTTTCTTGATGGGTTGTTTCATGGACATGATTTTATAAATCCAGTAATATTGGTCAAAATTCCTTCCTGAGCCCACCTCCTTTTCAGTTTATCAATGCTTATCAAATAAAAACAACTATCTGATGGAACATTTATATACACATCTAACTAAATCCTTGGGATACTATTATGAACGCATTCTTGATTCTTAGGGAATTCTTAGGAAATCTAGTCTAGTTCTAAAAATAATTTTAGGTTTCTCATTATTATACTTCAATTGACCATGTAACACTTCTTGTTTTTCCTCCTACTTCCTCAAGCAGTGGTTAATGTCCATTTTCTCAGCAAGAGATAATCTGGAAAGAAAGGAAAAATAACACTTGAATTCTAATGTAAAAATCCCCCCAATACAGGGAATAGTAGTCTGTGGCTTGGTGAATATAAAAATCTGCTGTTCCAATTGCTTTGCAGTTATTGAACCATAAAATAAATTGCATGTATGTTGTGTATTAAACAGTCTGAAGAAAGAGCCATGGAATAGGCATGAGAAGTTTGATGTTTTGATCGCCTTTAGCAAGTCACTTAACTTCAAGCTTTTTTCTTAATCAATAAAATGAGGAAAATAATGGGAAAAAATTTACTTCACCTACCCCAGAAAGTGTTTGTAAAATTTAAATGAATAAAAGTAATCAGAGTCACACATAAGTTATGATAACTGGGTGAAAAAAGAAGTGTTGATACCAAAAAGGTGAGAAAGAACTAAATTAAATACACGTATACCAGGTCTGTCCGGAAAAAGTCCAGCCATTGTTAATATAATGAGTACGGTTTGCATGACATTGATGTAACCTGGCAGCCAAGGAGAGTGGACTGTAACGCACATGCATGAACAATGATGACCTCACTGTACTAGTCAGTGGAGGGGGGATAGAGAAAACACTATAGAATGAGCATGTATATTGTGTGGCCACCGCACTCAAAATGACTGAGTGAGTAGAGCAACGAATCTGCATCAAATTTTGTGTTAAGCTTGAACATTCCTCCATGGAAACTGTTCCGATGATTCAGAAGGCTGCAGCTATGGGCAGCTGGTGATTGGCCGCTTCGTCATGACAGCACATGCCATGCAGAGTTTTTTGGTGAAACATCAAATCATCCAGTTGACTCAGCCCCACTACAGCCCAGATTTGGTGCCCTGAAACCTCTGGCTTTTCCCAATACTAAGATAACCTTTGAAAGGGAAGAGATTTTAGACTGTCGATGAGATTCAGGAAAAATATGACAGGGCATCTGATGGCAACTGTGACAATTGTGTGAGGTTTCAATATGCCTACTTTGAAGGGGACTGAGGCATCCTTGTCTTACATACGGTGTTTTTGTGTCTTCTTGAATAAATGTCTCTATTTTTCATAGTACATGGCTGGATACCTTTTGGACAGACCGTGTGTGTGTGTGTGTGTGTGTGTGTGCGTGTGTGTGTGTGTACATTTCTTCCTCCCAAGAGGCTGAAGTCTCATTAGAGGGTATCTGCAGTAGGATATCTAGTTAAGGCATAGAGATAGTTTAAAATAATACCAATCATTTCCAGAGAGAGTTAGCAAGACCTAAGTTCCTTTTTAGTTCTGCTTGGTTTTGCAGTTTATGTAGAAAGTTTGGATCACGTTGACCTGCCTTGACCAAAGTACCCATCTCTTTAAATGTTTCATTCCCTGGAAGAGCTGATAGCATGGCAAAACAGTAACCACAGGACCCAAGACTGGGCTTGTCCCTTCTGCCCTGATTCTATCATTTCTGGCCCTCCTAGACAGTTCTTTTCCTTACTTGTGGTTAAAGATCCTTTTCATGACCAATTTAATAAGGATTTTAAAAGATCATTAGGTAATCACCAGATAAAAATAACTGTAGACTCTGCTGGCCATAAAATAATTACTACATTTAACTGATGGTTATACAATAGTTTGCATCTTCATTATTCAGAAATTCAGTAAAATACAGGTCTTTGCTGTCTAGTGTAGTAGCTACTAGCTGTGTGTGACTATTTAGATTTAAATAGTTGAAATAAAAATTCAGTTTCTTAGTCAACACTAGCCATATTTCAAGTGCTCACTAGCCCCATGTGGCTAGTGACTACCATATTGACTAGTATACATTTTCTGTATAATTACAGAAAATTCTAATGGATAGCCCTATTATAGACTATTTTCTAGTTCTTATGCTGTTTTTCTCTTGCTGTATCCCTCAAAGGCTCTTTATTTCATGATTGTTTATTTTAGTTGAGAAATGGGAAAAGAAGAGATCAAACTCATGTCCAATGTGTCTTATTTTTAGTAGTATTGATGAAATAGTAAGTGGATGGACTAGACCTATTGACTAGAGTAAGATTTTTGAAATGCCTTTGAATTTAATTTATATCTATTGCTAAAAACAGTGGTTGTAGAGGTAGCTATATCAGTTTTTTAAGTGGTCTAGAATCATGTGTTAGCTAAATACTTCTCATGAGCTAATGACTTCACTTGTTCTATTGATTGTTGTTTCATTACTTCAAAAATTTCACTTCATTACAGACTACTTTCCTAAGTGAAAATTGGGCCACTATGCTCATATCTAGGTCATTTGAAGTAACATGTGGCCTTTTCTCCGTTTAAACAGAATTTCCAGTCCAAGATATGTTAGGATCTTGATATATGCCAATTAAAATATTGACTTTAAACAAAGGGGCCATAAAAATGTGAGATTAAAATGATTAGGAGCTGAGTCCTTATCGCATAACCCAGGTAAACGAGGATTGCACAATTCTGTACTTACGCACAGTGTAGCTGCACAGGCTTGTCCCTGGATGTTCCAAACTGCTTTTAAATGACAGTGTTTCATGTTGAGAAATTTATATTAAAATATTCTAGGGAATTAAAATTCATTTATGATGAATAGTTACTAAAAAAACTAAGATATATCGCTCTATGGAGACATGGTGTAAAACAGAATAGTGTTTTCAAAGCCAAGTCATTTCTTCAGATAAGAACCAGGAACATTTGTGTAAGCTGTGTAGTTACAAAACATGTGCCTTCCATAATGGAAGCCTGTATTTCTCCTTAACATTGAAATAATTTATGGAAAACCAGGAAACAGAAGTATAACTTAATGTCACTTAGTGTTTGCTACATGAACCCGATTTCAGTAACTTTAATTGTGAAACTAAAAATGAAGTTTTAGTGCCGAAAACCTGAATTCTGTGAAGAGACTTGTCTTAAGCATAGCAAATTTTCCCATCTTCATATCAAAACCAGTGAGAGTAGGTCTTCACCCAGGAGATCTGGCCTGCTGGCCAGCAGCCACGAACCTCAGAAGGGAAGAGTAGCTCTCAGAGCTCATCTCCTCGGACTTGCACATGATGTGACTTGCTTGAGGACTGGGCAATGAGGGTAATGCCTCAGGTCAGATCTGTTTTGTTCTAGGTCATTGGGCAGGATACTTAACATACCTGTCCAGAATTCCAAGCCATTAAATGAACTGCTTGTCCTCAGTGTTTCCCAGTCACTGTCATGACACAGCAGCATGTCACAAAGATTTCCCTGCAGGGTAGCAGCAAACCTAGCTTTCCCCACAGCCCTGGCTCCTTCCAAGACACGTAGCCACCCGCACTACCTGCATGGCCTGCATGCTCCCTTCCCACTCCCAAGCATTTTGCATTCCTTATATCTGGCTTTACCTAAGGACTTTTCTTGGGCAGGATTGGTAAATCTCCTTTTCCCTGTTCTCTCACTGTATATTGTTTAGATCTCTATCATACTACTACTGATAAGATTCCGCTTTACCATTTGGTCATTTGTGCATATTACTTTCCTATTGACACTGTCATATTCTTTTTTACCTTCATAAGTACTTATAGCATAACAATGTATGTTTATATATATATGTAAGTTCCTTAAATATAATAGATTTATATTCCATAAATAATATTGAATACCCGCTCAAGATTGTACAATACAGGCACTGGTGAAAAATCAATGAAGAAAACAAATATGTCCCCCTTTTCTCAAGGAGCTTTCATCAGAAGATTAACATGAAATAATCGTTTAAATTACAATATGATGAGTACAGAAAAGCAGATGTACAGTATGCTAGGAGTTAACAAGGCAGAGGAAGAGGAAGAGAGTTCCATGCCAAGGGAACAGCATGCATGAAACATGTTGATGGGTAGGTGGCCTCGTAGATGCGAAGAGCCGAAAGACCAGAACACCTGGAACTTAGTGGGTGAAGAAGAGGATGGTGGAAGATGCTGTTGAAGGAGTAGATAGGCATCAGATCTTCCATGGATTTGTGGCCCATGTGAAGAATTTGGTCTTTAAGATCAAGAAACAGTCAATGAAAGGTATTAAGTAGAAAATGTTTAATTGACGTATTTGTTCAATTAAATCCTAACACCCTCCAGCTTCTGTAACTTAGATTTGTATTCATTGTCATTTGCATTGTGACTGTTGGGGGGAAAAGAGGAAGTGGCATGGCTTATACAGGTAACTGAAACCTCTTTACCAAAAGGTAGTGAGATCCTTTGTCCATTTTTAATTGGATTGTTTGTTCTTTGGTGTTGAGTTTTATAAGCTTTTTATAAATTTTGGATATTAACCCTTATCAGACACATTACTAGTGAATGTGTTCTCCCATTCAATGGGTTGTCTTTTCGTTTTGTTGATGGTTTCCTTTGCTGAGCAAAAATATTTTAGTTTGATGTAGACCCATTTGATTATTTTTTTTGTTTGTTTCCCTTACCCAAGGAGATATATCAGAAAAAATACTGCTACAAGAAATGCCTGAGATTTTACTGCCTATGTTTTCTTTTAGGATTTTTATAATTTTGAGTCTAAGTCTTTAATCCATTTTGAGTGTATCCTTGTTTATGGTGTTAGAAGGTGATCCAGTTTCATTTTTTGCATGTATGTGTCCAGTTTTCCCAACATCATGTTTTGAAGACTGTCTTTACCCCATTGTATGTTCTTGTCTCCTTTGTCAAATATTAATTGACCATAAAGGCATGGGTTGTACACCTTTAACCTATATAATTTTATTAACCAATGTTACCCCAATAAACTTAGTTTAGAAAAAAAGTAATGAGATGCCTCCTCAGAAAAGAAGCTGACTAGTAAGTAGAAGGAGCACCAGTCTGGATCCAAGGATTTAAAAATTTGAGTTTTGTTTAGTCTTCGGCAGGGACCACTTGGTTTATTCTGAGAAATCTTATTTCTAGCAATCATTATCCTGCCAGTTTAATCTTGGACTGTTGCCTAGGTGACCTAGGTCATTCTTGAATTCTGAAACCATTCCCTCTGCCACACACAACACTGACCCCTACTCTAAACACTTAGCTCTCAAAGGGGAAAATCCCAGCATTTCTCATTTGTGGGAGCTGTGCGTCCATATCAATCATAAGCAGCCTCACCAGGAAGCCTGGAGGAGGAAAAGTGGGGTGGGGAGGGAGGACCAAAATGCGGAGGACTTGCGAGATTACCAATCATTATTTTGCTGAACTGGAACTCAAACAGGTAGGAGAGTTGTATGAATGCAATTAGAACAAAGGAGGCAAGCATTTTTAAAGGATCTTTTCATATTTAAAAATTAAGTTTATAAAATTGCTTGAAGGTGCCAGTGCTTTGTGCATAGACCTTTTAAATGCAACATTTCTGAAAACATCAACAGTGAAGTGTATATACATAAAGAGGCACAGGTTCAGAAAGGTTATTTGTTGCTTTTTGAACCTTAGGATTAATATAAATGAATAAATTGTTTAACTTAATCAGTTCTTACTGAAAAGAAACACTGGAAAGAATAGTGATTAGTGAGTGCTTGGTTGTTTGGTAATCATTACTCTGCTAGACACAAAATTAAAAACTAGAGAAACAGCATTTACTTATAAGGAACATCTCTCTTTTAAGTAAATTTTGTGTTCGCTCTTAAGCACTCTTTGCTCTTGGACGGGGTGTTTGACCTCTAACCCAGCTTCCCACTGTGGGAGAAGGCTGTGGGAGATTGTGGATGTGCAAGGGCTTTTAAAAACTAGAGAGCACCATAGAAATGTATTTACTAGCATTACTGTTTCAGCTATCAATTACCGAGGAACAATACCCTTCAAATTTAAAACAGTGATTTATTATTTTGCACAAATCCCTGGGTTGGCTGGGATCAGCTGAGTGGATCTTCTGCTCTGTGTGACTTTGGGTGACTCGTGTAGCCGCCTACAATTGGGAGCTTCGCTGCAGATGCAATGTTCCTTGTGGCCACAGTCACATGCTTTGCTGTTGTCAGGCCCTTGGCTGGGCTGCCTCTGTTCCCTCTGTCTGGCTTCTCATTCTACAGGACCTCTCTCTCCATGTAGGCTTTCTACCTAGGTGAGCACACCAACCCAGGGTTCTTTAGTGGTCGTTGGCTAAAGGCCTCTTAAGGCCTAGACCAGCAAGTCACTCAGCAGTACTTTTGCATTGCTCTGGGCCATCGCATTCAGAGGTAGGAAAAATACATTCCACCTCTGATTTGAGGAGGGCAAAGTCACATTGGGAAAGTATATGCAGAATGAGAGGGATTGTGGCACATTCTACATCTTTGAAACATTCTACCACAATTATTAATTAAGACCCGATGATTAAAAGATCCTGTTCTCAATGAATAAGCAATTAGAACCAAACTCTTAACCTGCACTGCTTCCAGAGATTAATGTTTTTCAAGTTGTTCTTGGTATAAATGTGCTGTGCATATAACCATCAAATATATTTATAGTAGTTAATCTAGTTGAAGGGGAACTATATCCCTCAGAAACCTGATTCTGATTCAGTCTTACTGTTTAATGGAAAAGAAATGTACTATAATCATACGTCTTATTGTTTCAGAGGTTAAATTCACTCTACATATTTATGGATACAGAGGGAGTTTTGAACTCCCTCTAGTGGCAAAAGGCTTTATTTTATGTTTTTTTCAAGGAGCTCGCCTGAAATAATAAGATGGCTGACAAATATAACAACATGGTTTCAGAAATGATTTGCTCTTACTGAAATGCTTTCTCCTGTGTGAGTTTTGGTAGGATTCTTTCATCTCTTTTGAGAACTATTCACCTTCCTAAGAAACACTGATCATATTACATGAAGAAAAATGTAAAGGTTTTCTGTTAATTTTTAAAGTATAAAAATGCTAACTGCTCCCATTGGTCAAACTCTTAAGTAAAAATTATTATATTTTGACAACTGAAGTATCCTGATCTTTAACCAAAAAGTAAATTCAGTTTTTAATTTTTGTCTGAAGAATTATTTTTTGAATAGGTAAGTGTATTTAATTGAAAAAATCCTTAGAAAGAGTAAGAGATAGCTATTGAAATGTGAAACTTGGAAAGCACTAATACAACAAAAAATAATAACAGTAAAAGGTGCCAAAGCGTTATGCTTTCCTCTTAAAAAAAAAAAAAAGTTCACATTTGGATTCTCATTGCCAGTATTCATCATAGCTATCGTCATAACTCTGGACAAAAAGGAAGCACAACCTCAAAGGCTGGGAATCGAAAAACAGCTCCTATGGACTTTGTAAATGGAGTTTCCCTACACTCATCCCACCACCAAAGAGAGTTAATAATACTTATTAACTTACTCTGTTATCTGTTCATTTACAGGGAGAGATATTCCAGTTCTTTAAAAAAGAAAAGACATTCCTGCAGATTGTACTTTCCCAACTATTTGTGAAGCTGATCCAAATTCCTTGTACTGCATTGTCTTGTCTGGCAGGCTGAGACCCTTATCCCTGTTCTTTCAGAGATAGAATGTTTATAGGTAGTGATAAGAATTGGTAAGAATCCATAGATTCTTTTCCTTTTAAAACTCCAGAAAGCAAAACCTTGGATTTTCAGAATAATTCCCACAGATTCTGTTTTGTTTGTGAGTAAACTGTGAACTAATAAGATTTCACAAAAACAATTAAATCATCCAATGAAAGTTAGACTTTGTTTCTTTCCAATACCTCTTTTTAGTCCGACATGTATAACCAAGTATGTGTCTCTTGTGGTCTCGATTACATCCGGTGTTTTTAGCTGGCAGCATTTCCTCTGTTGAGGCCCCGCTTTATTTGCCAGGCTTTATTTCTGTGAATATGAAGAGAGAAAAACAAGTTGTATTAGAGAGTGGAATTTAAGAAAAAATTATTGGTGTAACTTTTTCAAACAAACAGAAAAAACGAAGCACTAAGTTTGTTATAAATAATCTGGTGATCTGGTTATTAAAATATAGAGGCTATAAAAGTACATAGAAAGTCTTATAGCAACCTTTTAACCACCCTGCATGTCTTATTTTGAATATTTCTGAAAAACCTAATCTAGATAACAGACCAAAGAGTCCCCTCCCATTTAGTTGCTTAGATTTGGAATAATGAAAGTAAATTTGCAATTCTTAAAATGGTGTTTTCTTTCATTTTTCAATTCAGTTCTCATAGAAATGTTTTTGGAACAGTGGTCTGTGCTAACAGCTGTATTCAATCTTGACTAAAAGTCACTTCCTGAAGAGAGTGAAATTCAACTTAATATGCAAACTTGCCTGGAACGTAATCCTAGGGAGAGTGTACTATATGATTATGAAACTGGACACATGCATCCTGCTGAGGTGATTTCTTGTAAATTACACCCAATAGAAACCATCAGTAAGATGTCAGTGTTTTTTAATTGAAAATTTAATAATTAAAAACACTGCTTATTTATACATACAACTGTCTTAATTTTCAAGAATTTTACTCTTGGTTAGTTTGAAAATATGATTCCCTTTGGAATTATATTCATATGAAACCTAAAAGTAGCAGATTTATATGTAATCTATAGTATATATATCTATGTACACATACCCAAAGATAGATAGATAGATATATACATAAATATATGTTCTTGAGTTTCAGGCAAAATTTATTTTTGATTCAGTTTACTTGTTCATTAATCTATTCTTTCATTTATTGTAGCGAGCCTAATTTAAATAGAATTTTTGTTTCAGGTCTCATACAATAGTTGATTGTACATATATATGAATGAGAAGTACAGTTTTAGCTATTTAATATCTATTTCAAAATATCTTTTAGATAGGTGTTACTGACTTTACTCTTAAAGTACTTCTTTATTTTAAATAAAAATATATCAATATAATTTGGATATTATTAAATCTTAATGGAATCATGCTTTAGATGGGAAAGTTTTTTACTAAATTAGTTTTTGGTATTTTTTAATGGATCACTCTTTTGTTGTCTAAACAATGAATGGAGAGTTTTCAATCCAGGGTACAAAATTGAAATAGAAAGTCTAACACATTAACCAGAAGTAATAAACATATGGAAATCACAGCCTTCTCAATTTGTAGGGACCAAAACCATTTAGGCTTATTTTCATTCCTTGACCAAATCACTAGGTTGCCTTGAAGACCTTTGTTTATAATGTCTTTGTGCATTGTTTTCTTCTTGACATGCTCCCCTTCCTCAAGTGAGATACTAATGAAAGAGAAGCCACTGTGACCCCAGGTTGTTCAGAAGTCACCAGGAATGAAGCAGCAACACAAATCTGGACAGGAAGTGCTCATTCCTAAATATAACACAACCCTTGAGACCATCTGATTTAAAATCTGTTTGTTTCTAATAGCAAAAAAGGTGTCTCCTTCGATTTAAAACATGCACATTTAAAACCAGAACAAAATCCCTAAGACTTAAATAATGCATCATACACCCTACTTCTTTTAGAAGAATTTGCAACAAATAACAGTACCTCCTCATATATCAAATAATACTTTATTGTAGAGACATTGAAATATATAAACATCGAAGACATTTTTCTTGGTGGGGGGAGCCTATATCTTGTCGTTCCTTTTTAAAAAATTGAGACAGCTCAGATTGTATATGAGAAGCTCGGGTTTTTTTGGACATCAGGCAACACTTTAATTGGGATGATAAAAAAGATGAATGTAGTACCTGCTGATCATGTAGGTGCAATTATGGCAATTTTGTTAATAATAAATTATTTGAAAGAAATGGAAATAATTCAGCAACTTTTAATAAGCAGGGGGTGCTGTCTGACCTCAAATTATTTCCTTCTTGCAACGACTTACTGTTGCCAAGTGCTAACTTCCAAGAGTATAGTTTCTTAGACAACTGTGTTAGTATTTTTTTAGCAAGATGCTTTTGATTGCAAATAATAAAGAAATACTACTCTTTGTATTAAGTCATGGGGGTGTGATTTTTGCAAGAATATATAAGGTATCAGAATCTCAGTTTTGAGGCCAGATCTCAAGGGAACCTAGGAAAGCTGACTTCTGAGGCCTCAGCATTGGCAGGAACCATGGTGGTCATGGGCCTCATGGAGACCAACTGGAAAATTGTTCAAAGCTCAAGGCACAAATTCAAGATCTGAATTTTTGAATTTTGCCTCTTGAACATCCACCATTTTTGTCACTCAGTTGCTTTGTTTAGCAGTTTTCTTAAGTATATTCTATTGATTATGCTATTACAATTGTCCCAGTTTTTCCCCTTTGCATCCCCCTACCCAGTACCTCCTGTCCCTTCATCACTGCCCCCTCTCTTAGTTCATGTCCATGGGTCTTGCATATAAGTTCTTTGGTTTCTTCATTTACTTACTATTCTTAATGTCCCCATGTCTATTTTATACCTACCAGGCATGCTTCTTGATCCCTGTACCTCTTCCCCCTTTCTCTTCTTTCCTTCTCCCAGCTGATGACCCTCCAAATAACCTCCATACCTATGATTCTGTTTCTGTTCTAGTTGTTTGCTTAATTTGTTTTTGTTTTTTAGGTTCATTTGTTGATAGTTTGTTGTCATTTTACTATTCATAGTTTTGATCTTCTTTTTCTTAAATGCGTCTCTTTAACATTTTATATAATAAGGGCTTGGTGATGATGAACTCCTTTAGCTTTACCTTGTCAGGGGAGTACTTTTCCTGCACTGTTCTAAATGATAGCTTTGCTGGATAGAGTAATCTTGGTTGTAGTTCCTTGCTTTTCATCACTTTGAATACTTCTTGCCAGTCCCTTCTTGCCTGCAAACTTTCTTTTGAGAAATCAACTGACAGTCTTATGGCAACTCCTTTGTAGGTAAGTGTCTTCTCTTGCTACTTTTAAGATTCTCTCTTTATCATTAATCTTGAGCATATTAATTATGATGTGTCTTGGCGTGGTACTCTTGGGTCTAGCTTGTTTGGAACTCTGTGCTTCCTGGACTATATGTCTATTTCCTTCTTTAGATTATGGAAGTTTTTCTTTATTTTTTTCAAATAAGTTTTCAATTTCTTGCTCTTTCTCTTCTCCTTCTGGCACCCCTGTGATTCAGATGTTGGTACATTTAAAGTTGTCCCAGAGGTTCCTAAGCCTCTCCTTGTTTTTTTCAATTCTTATTTCTTCATTCTGTACTGATTGACTGTTTTTTTCTTCCTTATATTCTAAATTGTTGATTTGAACTCCAGTTTCCTTCCCTTCACCATTGGTTTCATGTGGACTTTTCTTCATTTCACTTAGCATAGCCTTCACTTCTTCTCTTATGCGTTTGCTATACTCAGTCATTTCTGTGAGTATCATTATCACTAGTGTTTTGAATTCTGTATGTTAGGTTAGTTCGCCCTCTGAAGCCTTCATCTGCTTCTTCTTTGGGGCCATACTTCTCTGTCTCCTCAACTTGACAGCTTCCTGTGTTTGCCTCTGTGTCTTAGAGCTGCTGCACCTGTTATGTTGTAATGGGCAGGGCATTAGGTATTCGTCAATGCTGGGTGACCAGTTTCACAGTCTTGTGGTGCTGTATGTGGGGGAGGGATCAGAGAGGGAACAATACTGCTTGCTCTTCACTCGCTCCTTTACCAGTCACTTCATCCAGTTCCCTTATGCGACTGGCACCCCTCTAGCTGTTGCCCTGGTGATTGTTCCCAGAGTGGGTGGGTTTGTGTATGTTTTAGGACCATGGGGGCCCTCTAAACAGACTCTCCTGAGAGATGGGAAGTTTCTTCCACTGCCCCAACCTGCACTGGTTTTCACAGCCAGAAGCAATGAGGCTTTATTTCCTGGGGTTGGGATCACTCCCCAGGTGTCCTCCCAGCTTTTATAATGTGTGACTGCTCTTTCTGCCAGCCGGCCGTAGCCACTGCCTTGCTGCCGCTACCACCACCATACCGTGTCCTCTCTACTTGGATCTCTGTCTCTGCCCCTCCTACCTGTATGGATGAGAATTACTTCTTTATATCTTTGTTGGACTTTCATGCAGTTGTATTTTCTGGTAGTTCTGGTTGTTTTTTGTTCTGAGATAGTTGTATTCCTTCTTATAGTTGTGGAAGGAGGCAAAGCGTGTCTACCTTTACCTCCATCTTGGCCAGAAGTTGTTTAGCAGTTTTCTGAGTCCAGCTACTTTGCTTCTTGCTGTCTGTTAGCATCTCATTCCTCCACTCCCGTGAGTCTCATAGTTGTTGAAAATCCCTGCCCTGTGAGTCACCATTACAAGTGATGATTCCTCTCTTATTGTTTCTGTTTCCTTCCAACCTCAGCTTAGTCATAGCCCCTCAGCGACTTCATGGCCTCCCTTTGTATGCACAGCACCCAATGATTTGACCTTAGTATGCTCCTTGTAAATAAATAGTGGTTGAATGAATAGATGAGGAGCATTGTTAGGGAATTTAAAAAGTAACCTATCTTCTCTTTCAGTCAAACTTTAAAAGAGCTAATGAGATATAAAATAACTAAAAGGCAGCTGGAAGAGAAAAGATACTTTGTAAATTTTGAGAGACATAATCATCATTCTTTGGGTTAAAAAAATTCACTGTAATAGTAGTAAGAAAGTATTGTTTACACAGGCACTGAAGCGTATGTGTTTAAAATTGAGAGTCCAGACTATCCCATTAAAAGATAGATGTGCCTTTAAATCCTTCTGCTTTGTGCTGTGCCATTTAAGCAGCTAAATGTATTGCTAGTAATGAAGATAATTTAACTTAAGGTGTCAAGAAGGGAAGCCATCACTTCGTTGACTATTATGGCACCCAGGAACCAAGATTAAGATCTTTAATGTGGGTCTGAAAACTGCTTTTGGTTGCTCAGGCTATAAAAATAAGCACCAGGAAAGATTTCTTAATCCTTCCTTCCTTTCCTAGCTTTTTTTTTTTTTTTTTTTTTTTAATGTAAAAGAGATGTTCTGAAGTTCATTCTGTAAAATCTTTCCTAGATTCTGCCATTTCTATAATAGTTTATGAGTAGATGGTAGATACAATTAGACCCAAATGTGTAATTACTGTTTTCTTTTAAGATTTTTTAACTAGAAATTGGGTTGGAGAATGAACCTGAAAAGCAGTTTAAAATTTAGTTGCAGAGCTTTCCCTCTTAGGGCATGAATTCCAATATTCATTTTCCTCTTAGAGCACAAATGTCCCCAGTTAATGGGGCTTTTATTCCTCCTGCACTTTGGACATTATCAGCATTCCAAAATGCATTAGAGAGTATTGTCCCTCATTAGAGAAAAAGTGCTTCTCAGATTCTGAATACTTTCTGTGTGAAAACAAAACAAAATAGATAGTAAAAGCACTACATGAAGATAGTTTTCTCTTTAATTTTATGGAAATCGAACATTTTTTTTTGGACATCTAAGTCAATAAATTTAAAATGACTTTTGCTTATAGAGCTGCAACTGTGTGCCGGGCAGTGAGCTAGACCTGTAGCTCTTAACAGGCTTAGATTCCAGTAAAACACACACATAAATATAACCGAAGTACACTGCAAGTGGCAAGAGTAGGTAGCATATAGATTTCAGTGTTGACATCAGACAGAAAGAGAGCGGTGACTGCTGAGCGGAAATACAGGCTCAAGGATGTTTGAACCGTGAGTCTGGATCCCTACAGAGAAAAAGCAAGATTGGCTTTCTAGATGTGGACTCTCTTGCCCAGGGTGATTACTCATATGTGGAAAAGACTCTACAGCAGGGGGAAAAGAGGGCAAAGGCGGACAACCAAAAGAATAGACATTGGAATGCCATGAAGGTGAGTTACAGAACCAAGTCATGTTGGATGGGAGCTACGAGGCAGTTGTGGGTGCATGGTGGGGGCAGAAGCCACATTACAGTGGTCTGAACTGAAATGGGAAGTGAAGACCTACAAATTTCCACTGATAAATAGTTTTTCCAGAACTCTAGCAATGACAGATGAAAGGAATAAAATAGCTTAAGAAGCAGAAAAGCATTTCTTTTTTTAGGACAAAAAAGACTAAGTTGGTTTAGAGGGGAAAAGCCATTGAATCTGTTGTTCTGATTCCTCAGAGGAAAATATATTAATGTATTACTTTTATAGTAAAAAAGATGTTAAGTAGCCAAGAAGGAACGAAGGAAGGAAAGGAGGAAGGGAGGGAGGGAGAGAGAAAGGGAAGGAGGAAGGAAAGGAGGGAGGGAGGGAGGGAGAGAGAAAGGGAATAAGGAAGAGCCAGAGACATGGTTGGAGAGAGAGGTAAGGGTGATAGGGAGAGGAAGTAATAGGGAAATTTATTTGAAATCAAAGATACAAATGGAAACATATATCCTGAAAAGAACTGGGAACATTTCGACTATTGGGTAGAGAAGAAGGCCAAGGGAAAAATATACACACACACATTCACACTCACACACACACACACAACACAAGTATTCATGCAAATAATGTCAGATGATGTCTGCCTTATTATTTGATGGTGAAGAGTGAGATTGAGAGTTTGAAGGGAAAAATAAAAAGTTTAGAATTAATTTTGTGTGGAATGGGGTAGGGAGCCACCAGGAAATACTAGGCTTAAGTGAAATTTTTGTGAAGCGAACAAGCATTGTTATGACTTGCAATTGTCAACAACTCAGGAGAAAGAATAGAAAACGTGATGGTCAAAAGTGCTCATCTGAAAAAGTGAAAGGACTGTGGGTACTAGAAATAACAAACTTTGTTGCCTGACTTGGGGGTTTAAATTTATTGGGAGTAAGTGAAATGTAGGGAGGTGGTGTGCTGGCGGTGGGGGTGACCTGACAGAGCAGATGAATGGAAGAACAAAGAGAAGGAAGGGAAGCTTACATTTCCACATCTGCAATGGGAAGAATAATGGTGGTCTGAGGATTAATGAAGCAATCAATGCCTGTAAAATACTTATAACAATACCTGGCACATATTACCCGCTTAACACTGTTATGTAATGCTGTTATTTTTATTAATAAGAGTGCAGAAGAGATGGAAGAATGGGAAGTTCAGAACTTAAATGACTTGCCATGCTGTTAGTCACTGAAGCAAAGTGGATATGCAGGTTTTCTTGGAGTTTAAGGACTCGCAAGGTTGAGGTTTTAGATGAAATTATATCACCTAGGAAAAGCTCTTAGCTATGTGTGAAATTATCTGAAGGTAAGTACATTTATGCTGAAAGTAAGCAAATGATGGTAACTAATCTTTATAATTTAACAAACTGAAGTGTCTCATTTGCTTCTCCTCAAAACACTGTAAGAGAGTTACTGTTTACTTTTACAGTTAAACAGATGCAGGTGAATATTGAATAAACTAGCAAGTGGTAGAATTGTCTTTTGAACACGGCAGTTTTTATTGAAAGCCGACGCCTGTCCTCTACTCCATAGTATACACGGCAGTGGCAGGCTGTAGGTCACAGAACGAGATGGAGCCTGTATCAGGGGTATGCAGACGCCTCTTGGTGTAGGGAAGAAAGAAGAACCAACACTGAAGTTTTGAGGGAAGGTGTGGTGAAGCCAGATCAGTAAGTTCTTGCCTTTTCATGTAGTAAATAGTGAAGAGTACGTGGAAAATCTTGGCCATGGTTTTATCAGTAGAGGAATTCCTAATGTAAAGAAACTAAATTGACCTGTATTTCCTGTTTCTTCAGAAAACATAGCAAGAGGTTTTGGAAAACAGATGAGAGCAGGAAAAACTCACAGGGGGTGGACCATGAGCTGTGATTTCAAGAGTCAACAGAAAGAGGGATGAAATGTGGTTTGGCTGATGGAAAAACAGAGGCTGTTTCCTGGCAAAAGCCAGAGCCAGAAAAGAGTGAGTTCATGGGCAGCCAAAATACAAATTGTAGCAGGAAGAGAGAGGTAAAGGGGGAAAGGAGTTAGAAAGTAGAGTGCCTGTTAAATGATGCTCAGAAATTTGCATTTGATGTCGAAGTTTTTAGGAAGTAGAATGATAACCAAAGAGGTCATAAAACATTATTTTGGAAGCTGTGTACACAACAGTTTGGAATAAATAAGGACCAGTCAGAGAAAGAAACAGAAGTTCCAGGAGTTCTAGCTTAAAAGCACTAGAGATAAAAGATATGGGAAGAGAATAGAGAGTCAGTAAAGACCATAGAAGCTGCTAATTTAGAAATTGTGCATTTTCACTGTCGAGTGTAGAAGTTGGCTGAATTCTGTTTAATTACTTGGATTTGTAGCATTTTCTAACAGAGTTGCTGTTAACCTTTGTATATTCAGAATATATAGTCTCATATCTAAACTTTAAAATATTTTTTAGCTACATAGAGAAAAGGATAAAATGGGCGGATAAAGTAATTATTTAGAAGAAAACTTATAACAAGCTATGTTGTCACTTTGTAAGTGTTGGAGCACCAAGAATCAGTTTGCTTTGGTTTTGGAATCCTCTGAAAATCAATCTCACATATCTTTTAGTACACTGATATCATCTAAAAATAAACGAATTGTGGAAAATTTCAAACATCACTCAAGTAGAAAGAATACCTTCAAAGATTGTCAACAATTTGCCCATTCTTTTTTACTGATAGAATTTTTTTAAATGTTATATAATAGAATGAAATAAACTACATGATTTTTAGTTACAAGAGTTTGTATACCTACTTAAAATTTTTTGCTAATCATCAGACACTGATTTTTTAAAACTTATGAGTTTAGAGAGAGTAAGAGGGGGGAAGGGAGACAGAGAAACATCGATTTGTTGTTCCCCTTATTTATACTGTTCATTGGTTGAATCTTACATGTGCTCTGAGAGGGGATCAAACCTGCAACCTTGGCATATCAGGACGATGCTCTAACCAACTGAACTACCCAACTAAGGCAAATTACGATTTTTTTTAAAAAATAAAAGGGGAGGACAGATACAGAAACAAGGGAAAAAACAGTTTCTACAGTGATTTGCAATATTTTATAGTCATATATACTTAGTGATGTTCATGGTAAATAGCTTAAATGAATTCTAAGACTCCTTAAAAGAGCCCCTAAAATAGAATAGATTTTTAAATCACTCAAGATCATGAATTATGAAACCTAGAATGATATTCTTTAATACGGAAGAAAATTGGTTTGCTAAATTATAACTTATAATTTGTCATTGAATTAACATCTCAAAATTAATGAAATAATATCTGTTCATATAGGACTTGCATGCATTTTGAAGATACTGTTTGTTCCTTCATTCATACATTCATTTAACCAACATTTGGATGCGTAATGTGTGCCAGGTCCTGAGTTAGGGACTTGGGTTCTGTTAATGGTCTGATGTGTTAATAATTCCTATAAAATAATTTTCCATGTGAAATCAATCACAATTTTATTTTATAGCAAAGAAAAACATTACAGATATATGAAATTAAAATATAATGTCCAAGCTTCAGTTGTACCATCCTCTAGTCAGTTAGTAAATTGACCAGTTTCTTTCACTTTTTCATATCAGCTTTGTCTTCACACCAGCAGTGAAATGACTAAAAGGGAAGTTACATAAGGAAGAAGGAGGAAATGGAAGGGGACTAGTCATTCCTGAACAAATACTAGATATCAGATCCTAATATCTTAATAGTCATTGCTTCAAGTGTGAACCATTTACATTGTTTTTTATAACTGGGTCATCTTACATGCTATGTTATTGCTTTTGATTCACTCTGTGGTTTCATATTAAATTTAAGGATTGTGATAACCATTTTAGATATATGTACTTTTATCTGACTTATCTGATGGTCGTAAAACTTACTTTACCTATCTGAAGCTCCAGAATGACTGAGAATGCACTCCAGATCCTGCCTAAAGGTGGGAATCTGTAAGACTCAGAGTTTGGAATTGGTGCTGTGTGTCAGAACAGCAATGGTGACTGATCTTTTGAGTGCCTGTGTGTGTATCCATGTGCATGCATTGTGTGACTGAAACCTGCTAAATAAGTCATAGTTTAGGATGAATGCTATCAAGTTATGTTTGCAACTGACAACTTGAAAGCACCAATACAAAGAAGTAGGAAGTGGACACGTTTGATAAATATCTACAGATTTACATTTATCACCCTTTAACCTTTCTATTAGATGAATGCATTGTATATCTGAAACACTATGAGTGTAACTTGTTGTGATTGTGTGAGGAGGGATGGATGAGGATGGAAGCAGACAGCTCAGCTTGTTCCTTAGTGAGGGATGCCTTTGTGAGATCAGGTAAGGTTTCTCATTCTAACTCACAGAAACTGTGCCCAGCAGTTATAAGACACTGTCCGATCTCCTTGGAAAAATTGAGTGTGTAACCTCTTAGTAGCTCTTTGTTCTTCAAAAGGTTAAAAATGAGTGTTTAGAAAAACATATTTCTCCAGCCGAAGCTATGAATAAGAAGAACATATGTGTGCATTTGCATGCATGTATTCATGTACGTGTATCCCATACAGCACAGATTCTAAGACATTTCAACATTTCTGAAATCAGGATGCATGTTATAATTTATGATGCCTTGTAATTACTGGTGTCCATTTTTTTCAAATGTTAACATCTTAGTAACTGTCAAGTATCTTATAATCAGAAGCATATTAGATTTCATGGCATACAGTTTATATCTAAACATTTATAGGAGACTTACCCTGGCTGGTTTGGCTCAGTGGATTGAGTGTCGGCCTGCGAGCTAAGTGTCGCTGGTTCGATCTTCCAGTCAGGGCACATCAGAGAAGGAAAACTCTGATTCCAAAAAACCTCCGCTGCCTTGCGGCATACCTCTTCAGGGGAAAGGCTAAGGGAGTAAACCCCTACAGAAAATCCGGAGCCGGAGTCCCTAAGGCGGTTTGACGTAGTCAACACCGGCAACTCCTGCGGCGCACCTGAAGTCAAGCTGTATTGACTCCGTCTTTCCCTTGGATCCTTCAGCTGCGAAGAGAGGGGGGGTCTGCTGCATGGGCAACAGCAGACCGTCCATATCACCCTGCCCAGGCTCTGTAGCTTCAGCTTCACTGGAGAGGACACTCCAGCGTCATCGCAAGATGTCGATTCAACACGGGAGGAGACAGATACCGTGTCACTCCCTAGTCGGACTGCACAACCATTCTTGGCGGTGCAGATAGACTCTTAAGAAGCTACACCATCGTCTCTCGAGACGGACGGCTGCCGACGACGATAGGAGACTGATTTCAGATATATGAATAGGACAATTCCCTTTTCCCCAAAAAGTGAAGCAAGAACATTTATTCTGACAGTAATAGTTGAGGTCAAGAGAAACCATTTGGTCATGGAATCACGTTTCCTTGATAAGTCACATTCAAATACAAAAGGCAACATTCATTATAATCCCAAGTGATATAAAGATTAGGATGCAAATTCATCATGTTTAATACAGTCTGTGAAGTATAGTCTTGAAAATTTGATCACTCCATAGCTAACATTCAGCTCTTTCTAGGTTTGGGTGATCATTGTTTGGAAAAGAGTGTGAAAATTATCATTTCTGCTACTTGTGTCTGTGCGGATACGAAAGCTAGCCTCCTCATCCATTCATGCCTCCAACAAAACCTACTATGTTTAAAACAATAGGTTTACTAACTCATTAGAGATTTACAGATTGTATAAATAATCTTTACAAGATTATTAAGCTTCAGAATAAGACTTCACACTCATTTTTGAGGGTGGGGCAGTATAGAAGCACTGTACAATTACAGACGACATACACTGTGGTCCTGGGGTAGAAGTGTAAGGGACAAGTTCAGATTTGGAGGTCATTTAACAAAGAACTTTCTACGCACTATAAGGCTAAATATGGATGAAATGTATTATTGGTCAAGGTGTCCACAGAGAGACAGTAGCATTCATTCCATTATTGAAATATTTTAAACCTAGGACAACTTGTTGAACCTACTTTAGAATATTTTACCTGTCCCAAAAAAGTGGAGAAGGCCTGCCCTACTTCCTTCTCTGATACTTATTGAGATAATGTATAATAAAACATTTTGTAAATTATAATATTTTATATATTCATTCTGCTTCTATGTGTTAATATATGTACACATATAAAATAGTAAAATATATATTTTCTAAATAGGTATACATATATTCTGAAAAATGGCTTTAGAAGTTATCTACTTCTTCCTCTTGGCAACTTCTCCAACTCGAAACAGTTTAAAAGATTTTAATGCTTATAATCCTTTAGTTGAAAGATCATCACTCTTGTCACTAGATCAAATATTAGATTGGGAGGTGAAGGGAGGGTGGTTTTGGGAGGATCTGTATAATGTTGTCAGCATTCTGTGAATGTTCTTTATAGTTTAGAATTGGGAATTGCTGATGTCATGATCAGTCACATTGTCAATGACAACATCAGAATTTCCTCGTCCGCCTTGTCTTCGCTTGGGGAGTATCGATTTGCCGCAGGTCTGTCATCAGTCTGCCCCATCTGTTAAGTATATTAGATAACCCAGAACTAGTCATTCTTAAAGACACTCAGGGTGGGTAATTTTTGTAAGCTCCTCATATAGCCCATTTCAGAACTCTTTATCTAAATATTCTGATGTTGAAAAGTTTGCCTTCATGTATATTCAACTGAATAGAAATTTTTTTCCAATTCTGTATTTACTTTCTTTTTTTTAAAAATAAATTATTTATTTGTTTGTTTATTTATTTTTAGAGAGAAGGGAAAGGAGAAAGAGAGGGAGAGAAACATCACTGTGTGGTTGCCTCTCACTTGTGCCCCCAACTGGGGACTTGACGTGCAGCCTAGTCATGTGCCCTGCCTGGGAATTGAACCAGAGACACTTGGTACACATGCCGATGCTCATTCCACTGAGCCACACCAGCCAGGGTTTAATTCTGTATTTTCTTGATTCAACCTTTGTAATTCAGTGGAGAATGAAAAGCTTTTCAGTATCCCCACTTACATAAAGGATGTCATTAATTATTCTATTATCCTCCTCTTCAGGTGAAATAGACCTAATTTAACAGTAAATGTGGCAACTGAAGAGACAGAGAACTGTGGGGTTTTTTCCTCCTTCTTCTGTGTTTTGAATGCTTTAAACCTAACTTGTGCGATGGATCCTAGGTTTTGGATAGACCTTGCTTATGTCCCCCAGACATTTAGTAATGTCTTTTTGATAACCTTTTGTCATTCTTAGCCTATATGAGGGTTTTCTTGGTCTCAGGTATGGTTACTCACCCTGTATCGTCAAAGTTGTCATTCGAACAGTTCTTCTTACTCATAGAAAGGAAATGATCATTGTAGGTTTGAATTTTGTTTTTCATGTGAGTTTTGTTTTTGTTTTTTGTTTTTTGTTTGGCTCTAGCTTTCCACAAATGCTGTTTATTTTTTAGGTCACTTAGCGAAGGTGGATGTGACTGGCTATTCCACAGCACAAAAGCCCCTCCCTTTCTCACCTCAGTACTTATCATTTCCCTATAGTTTGCTTACATTCAGTAGATAATTATCACACTCCCATCTCTTTAGGTAAGCTTTAATTTTAAAAATTGCCTAATAATATCTATATACTTTGTAAGTGTTACTATAATACACGGAAATTTTATTGAGTTATCTTTATGTATTCTGAAACTAAGCAGTTATTTTTTATAGGCTTGCATAGGAACGAAGAAAAACAGCTTCAGTACTAGATTTGAATAGTCAAGGAATATAGAGGATTGAGGCACCCATCCCTAGTTGACTCTGCTTTGTTACAGAATTTGATCTACAAATACAAAATCGGTGTCGTATAAACCAAACCAAAACAAATAATCTTGAATGTTTAATTCATATAGCCTCTTCCCCCCCATTTTGTATTCTTTTTAGAAAAAATAAAAACTCATGTATATATTTTTATACAAAAACAGGAAAAGAAATTGAACTTATTCATTCTGCCAGGAATTTGAGCAAGTATTGAATTTTATTAACTATTCTGCAGAAGCAGAATTTATGAACAGATTATATAAAAAAAAATTGAGTGTAAATTATTTGTTTCAAATTTGAAGGATGTTTTGTCTATATAAATGCCCTAAATAGGGATTAGGACGTTAATTGATCTATAAACATTTATGAGTTAAATAATGAAGCTGATTGCTAATATGGTCTACCATTATTTTCTGAGGGAAAATGTGTTTTCAGTTCCAGTTCAGGATTCAGGAAATATCTTTCACCTATCACCATCCTGGCTTCTAAAAGATTGCCTTTCTCCCTCTCTCCCAACTCCATTCCACTGATGAACTCAGAAAATAAAATTTGTTGAGAGAAGTTATACCTTAACAACTATCAGTTCAATGAGATTAGGAGCTAATTTGGGCAAGAGTCGTCGTCGTCGTCGTCGTCGTCGTCGTCGTCGTCGTCAGCCGTCCGTCTCGAGAGACGATGGTGTAGCTTCTTAAGAGTCTATCTGCACCGCCGAGAATGGTTGTGCAGTCCGACTCAGGAGTGACATGGTAGTATCTGTCTCCTCCCGTGTTGAATCGACATCTTGCGATGACGCTGAAGCTACAGAGCCTGGGCAGGGTGATATGGACGGTCTGCTGTTGCCCATGCAGCAGACCCCCCCTCTCTTCGCAGCTGAAGGATCCAAGGGAAAGACGGAGTCAATACAGCTTGGGTTCAGGTGCGCCGCAGGAGTTGCCGGTGTTGACTACAACGTCAAACCGCCTTAGGGACTCCGGCTCCGGATTTTCTGTCGGGGTTTACTCCCTTAGCCTTTCCCCTGAAGAGGTATGCCGCAAGGCAGCGGAGGTTTTTTGGAATCAGAGTTTTCCTTCTCTGATGTACCCTGACTGGAAGATCGAACCAGCGACACTTAGCTCGCAGGCCGACGCTCAATCCACTGAGCTAAACCAGCCAGGGCAAGAGTATATACTGTATTATTACTATAAATTCTATTATCAGAAAATTTGCCTTTATATTCCACTGAATGGAAATTCTCTGTAATTCCATATCCTTTCTAAATGACTTGCCCAAAGTCACATAGATTGTAACTGATGAAGCCAAGATGCACACCCAGGGTTGGGCTCTTAAGTTTTCCTCTGTGAGGTTTTGACTTGATCTATGGGTAATGTAATAATAATTATCATTATTATTAAAGCCAGGGGACTTTGGGGTTGATATACCTGAGTTCAAACCTCAGTTTTGTTATGTATTATTGGATTTATGTGGCCTCGAGAAAGTTACTTAAACCTCTGCGTTTCAGTTTTCAATAAAATGGGATAATCATTCTTCTCTCATTGGGTGTATGGTGCATGTGTGTGTATATTGGGGGGGGGGCGGTAATGAGAAAGTGCCTGGAGTATACTAGTTACTCAGTAAATGATAGCTATTATGTATTAGTTAATGCAGAGAAGCACAGTAGGTAAAACTTGTTTCTTCTTTTTTGTTCATCAGGATAGATTTAGGAATCACCAGAATATTGTTTCTGGTAAAACTTATCAGTACATGTCTATGTTTATGTTTTCTATATACCTTCTAGGATTATAGCTACAAAGCTATAGTTTTATTATAGTGGTTTCATTTTATATGAGTCTAGGGAGACTTTTAAGTCTAGAATAAGAATCATAAATTTTTTAAAAAGCAAAGTGGTAAATAACAAAATATTTCTGCTACTTTAGAAACAGGGTACTTTATCAGCTCTATTTTGTACCAGGAAAGAACAGAAATTTAAAAAATCTGCTATCTTTCTCTCTTCCTCCCTCTCTCCCTCTCTTCTTTCCTCCCTCTCTCCCTCTCCCTCTCTCTTGTTTTGCTAGGTACCCGAGGCTTTGTGAGCAATAGAAACTTTAAATGTAAAGAGCTTTTTTACTGTGAACTGCTTACCCTGACCAATAATATATGGTTATGTTTTATTCATTAAAGATAGTAATTTGAAATAATGTTGGATGAATTTTCCTGTTAAATCCTTTCTGTTTTTTAATGTGACCCAAATTAAAAAAAAAGGATACCTGAAATGTGTTAACAGGGACAGAGGGATAGAACCTGCTATAGATCTGTTCTGTTGACGGAGGTGTTCTATTCTTATCTCATTGGGCATCTTCTCTGCCTCCATTTTGTTTGTTTTTTTCCAAGCTTAGCTTTCCCTTCATCCTTTCTTTGTAATTTCATTCAGAGTTTTCTCTCTACGGGGCTCAGTAATGCGTGCGTTCGAATTGGGGTTGTGGGGGGGCATCTTTTATTTGGCTTTTCATCATTTGCTCTGTTCTAGTACATTTCAATAGTGATCACCACAAATCTGCATCCTCTCTCATCCCAGCCCTCTATCTTGAGTTCTGTTTTCTGGTTATTTGCACGGTGCCTCTTTCTGAATGTCCCTTGAACAAAACATTTATACAGCTGAGCTTCCCACGCCCATGTTACATATCCTGTATTGATCTCCCTCCTGTGGACTCCGTAGCACATAATTGTCTAGACCACTTGGCTGGCACTTATCTGTTAATGCTTTGCATTATTAGTGTACAGCAGCTTGGGTGCTGTAGGGGTTGCAAGTACTCACATGGGAATTAGAGCATTATTTATAAGGCGTTTTGGAGACACAACATTATGGAATTGAAGGTGCACAGGACAAAGTCTTTTAACTCTAGCTAGGTCTAGATTTTAACACTTGCTACTTACTAGCTGTATGCGTAGGTGAGTCAGTCAGTCTTTTCTTCCCTCTCATCTGTAAATAGATGCCAAGGACCCTTCGATCCTTATATGGTTGTTGTGAAAGCAAAATGAAATGTGAAAGATTTATAAGTGAAAGTTTCATTTTTCAAGTTGTTTCTATGGAACAAATGTCTTGTACATTCAGATTCTCAAATTCCAGTTATACAAATGCTTGTAAGTCGCAAGTCTTGTCTCTAAAAGATGGCAGGCTTTTCTGTAAGTACTGATGGCTTCAACCTTATTATTCTCATTTGTCTGCTCCTCCTGCCTCCCAGTGTTCCCATTCATACTGATATGGCCCTAGTCCAACACATAACTTATTAAAAGAAAGGGATGAAAACAAATAGAGGAGGAAAACTTCAATGCACCTCGGCTATTGAAACAGTTTGCCAGAATTTTTTTTTGTAACCTCTCAAAGTTACGTCTGTGTTATAACAGCCTCTAAAAGTATATGCATGTGGCTATGCAACAGGTATCGGAAAGACAGCCTCCCCTTACCTAAGTTTGTTCTTTTTAGTTCTTTTTAGTTCCAGCTACACCCTTGCTTCTGCTCTTTGATGGTCAGCCAGACTTACTAAGCGTTAGTTATTTACACAGTACACCCACTTAAATCTACAAATCACTACTGTAAAACCTTGAAAAACAATAACAACAGCACTTTTGTCGGTGTTGTATCAATACTCAAGACAATCTGTGAGGAGTGTGGGACTCAGAGAGGTTAACTAACTTGCCCAAGCCATGTGCCCAGTACGTGAGAAGATGAAATAAGGAGTTTGATTTGTTTGGCCGTTTTAATTTTGTTCCTTGGATTACAAAGTCCAGACTCACTTAAGTTACCCGAAGAAGGGGAAAGGGGGCTAAGCATACACTCAGAAGGGCTGTTGCAAGTTTCAACAGCCAAAGCAGCTCCAGGACTCAGGCTCCCTCCATCATCTAATGGCGAAGAGCTCACCCACTGCTGGCATCTGTTTTACTCTCTGCTTGCTGCCAGTCAGCTTCCTGTTTACTCATAGTTTCTGCTTCCTCATAACCTTGGCTTGCATACCGTTTTGGCTTTTTGTGACCTCAACTTTACCCCTGTCCCTCTTGCTATTTCTGCCCCGTTCCTAACTGGTTCAGCTCTTGGAGTTTTCTGAATAATCAAGATTCCCACGGTGAGAATCTGATTGGCTCTGCTCCTTTTTCAATTCCAGGCATGTCATAGGTCACTGGCTTATCTGTGGATTGGCTGCCTTGGCTCAGATCCCTACAACTTTCCCTGTTAGCTGAGTTGGGAGAAGAGGATGATGTAGGACTGCCCAGCAGCTCTCAGTTTCCCTTTCAGGAGGATGAGCATGTACAGGATAATCTGCAGTTTCTCTAGTGTTTCCTTAGGCCATCTGTCTTAAAACCTATTTCAAGGGGCAAGAAGCCTTTCTAGAGGAATCTCACCAGGATCTATCCCTGTAATCATGTATAACTAAACACTAGTGGATATCTATAATTGATTATATGTACACACATGGTTTCATATTTCTGTTATATCTCTTAATGTTGGGATTATTTGAGCTTTTGTGACTTCATTACATTTTATAGCCTTTCAGGGTGGGAAATCCACCTTCTCCTTTCTCTATAATGCTTTACTTAGTTAAGAGTGTTGCACCTACCTAAGTCTGGAGCTTTTGAACCCTGGCTGGTAGACATTGCCTTTTTTTTTTTTTTTTAATGTATGCTTGTGTTTTCTCCTATGATGTCATTCACCATTAGAGAACACTACATTTTGTTGATAGATACCTTTTTTATTCTCAAAAACAAGAGTCTTTTTAATATTATTTTAGTATTAGTATATTTTATTATCTAGTATTGCAATTCTTTTCATATTCTCATTTTAAATTTATTATCACTTAAAACCTTATCTTACCCTGTAAAAACATTGCAGGGTATCAAGTCAAGTCTTAGCAATCTATAATAGCACAATATCCAAAGTATCATGACCTTAGAGCACAGCCATAGAAAAATTAATTTACACTGTTGTTCTTTTGTGGTTTAGGTTGTAGCTTCCTAAGACACCAGTCATGACAACTGTGGTTGTACATGGATTTTTCCTCAAAGAGGACAGGTCTGAACTGTGGGGACCTGGGGCAATAAGTTCTCAGGAAAGGTACCTATGAGTTGAACAGTTCTACCTAAAACCTTGTATTTTATACTTGTGGTTGATAACTTGCTATAAAGGGTCCCAGTGAGAGGAAATAGCAAAGGGGCAGCCAAAACAATTGTAAATGCATGGAGCAGCAGGAAATAGGGCCAGCATATATATTCTGAATGTTAGTTATACTGTGTATATTCGTCGGCAGCCGTCCGTCTCGAGAGACGATGGTGTAGCTTCTTAAGAGTCTATCTGCACCGCCGAGAATGGCTGTGCAGTCCGACTCGGGAGTGACATGGTATCTGTCTCCTCCCGTGTTGAATCGACATCTTGCGATGAAGCTACAGAGCCTGGGCAGGGTGATATGGAGGGTCTGCTGTTGCCCATGCAGCAGACCCCCCCTCTCTTCGCAGCTGAAGGATCCAAGGGAAAGACGAGTCAATACAGCTTGGCTTCAGGTGCGCCGCAGGAGTTGCCGGTGTTGACTACAGCGTCAAACCGCCTTAGGGACTCCGGCTCCGGATTTTCTGTCGGGGTTTACTCCCTTAGCCTTTCCCCTGAAGAGGTATTCCGCAAGGCAGCGGAGGTTTTTTGGAATCAGAGTTTTCCTTCTCTGATGTGCCCTGACTGGAAGATCGAACCAGCGACACTTAGCTCGCAGGCCGACGCTCAATCCACTGAGCCAAACCAGCCAGGGTATACTGTGTATATTAAATCACTTTAAAGGACAGATATATTTCTGTGAATTTTAGCAAGTTCTTACTTGACATTGTGTGCCTAGTATTGTGCCCAGAATAAGTATTTTTTTCTGCTGTGCCTTTTTTTTAATGAAAAAAAATTAGGAATTATATGCATACTGTGTATACATGGTTAGGTGAGACTTGTTAGTTCTCATCACTTTTGCCCGAGAATATGAAGAACACCTTGGAGTGTGGAGGTGACCCAGTAAGTCACCAGCTTGATATCTAGGATGAATATTAGTCAGTTTCTTGCTCTTGGACAAATCCTTGGATGGCTACAGCTTTGCTAGAAGAATTGATTTCCATAGGGGACACCTTGTTTTCTTTCTGACAGCTAATTGAGTACCTTCACTTGTTACTCCAGTTAGGATTTTTCATTATCAGGGAAGATGGCCCTTTCTAGGAAGGTGGTATTAGATGGCAGATTCCAAGGAAGAACTCTATTATAATACAATACTGTGGTGATATTATCCTGTAATTCTGAAGCTGAACAGGCCAACTTGAAAGATGTCAAATCTGTCCTAGTTGCCTATCCAGAGAAGGTGGGCTCTGCCTGTAGGACTTGCTGTAGAGCCTTCTGGGTTGTACAGACCCTAGGCTTGACACACTTAACACAAAGGTGATCCAGAAAAGTGGCATCTTGAGCCGCCTGAGGTCATTTCAACCAGGAAACAAAGGAAACTACCTGCTCTCTTTGTCCCTTTTTTGCAGAGTTTCTGCGTCCCCCTCAATAGTACACATTTGTGAAGCATCTAATAAATACATAGAAGGGTTACACTGTTCCAGTCGTTCGGAAGGCTTACCAAACCAATGACCTTTAAGTGATATTCACCCTTTGATATTGTCATCTTGAAGGTAAACTTGCAAACTCCAGCATGGAAATGAAGTACAGAACTTTACTGTGCTTATTATTTGCGTTGAGGGAGTGGGGATTGGAGACCAGTTTTCGGTGTTAAAATTTTAGCGGGAACGGAGATTTGCAGAGGTTTGATGGAGGGTTGGTTTGTCCCTTGAAGTAGGAGTGATTGCCCTCACCTTTTCTGGGAGAGTGTGTTGGGGGGGGGGGGGGTTAGTTTGGAAGGATGAAAGAAAAAGAAAGGAGACCTGGGACCAGTTAGTTCGCTTCTAACCCAGGTGTCAGAGTGATCCCCGAAACGATGCCCTTAAAAGGGGCTTCAAGCGGGGGGGGGGGGGGTGCAGGACTGCCGCTGGTGCTCAAGCAAAGACCTGAGGGGAAGAAAAGAAAAGAGGGGGGTGGCTACTCCAAGGAATGTGCGGCATGCGGGGAGCCAGATCCAACCATTGCACTAGAGCGGGGGCGCCGGCAACTCCCCGGGCTGCGCGGCCCCCCGCCCTGAGCCCTGAGCCCTGAGCCCGGGAGGGAGCGCGCGGGGGCAGGCTAGCCTGCAGGGCTGCGGGCGCGGCGCCCAGCCGGAGGGCGGGGAGGCGCGGGTGGGCCTGGGCGCGGCTCGGGGCGGTGCACTGCTGCCTCCCCGCCCCCGGCCAGCGTGCTCTCTGGGCGGTGGTTGAGGCCACGGTAGGTGGGGACGCGGCGGCGCTGCTCCTCCGCTGCCGCCGACAGCTCCGTGCGCGAACTCCTGTCCATGGCACGCAGGGCGGCGGCCGCCCGAACTGTCCGAGTCTCTCCCGCAGCCGTGCAGCACTTTTAGGCGAGTCCGGAGGTCGAGGGCAGAGGAGAAGCCCGTTCGGAGCTGCAGCCCCCGCCGGCCGCCGCCGCGCGGCGAGAGGGAGTTCCCAGAGTGGCCGCGGCTCCGCGGGCCACCCCCCCTCCCTGCCCGCGCCCTCCCCCTCTCTGCGAGGCTGCCCTGCGCCCGCCAGTCGGGATGATCTTCCCCAGCAGCAGCGGCAACCCCGGGGGCAGCAGCAACTGCAGGACGCCCTATCGCAAGCAGGTGAGGCGGCGGCGGGGATGCCGCGCGGAGGCCGGCGGCCCCGCTTTACAAAAGGCAGCAGCGCTCGGCCGGACACCGCTCTGCTCCTCGGAGGGACCGGGCTGGGCGGTGACCTTGTTTCCGAAGGAGGCGG
Organism: Furipterus horrens; assembly: GCF_987537825.1. Taxonomy (NCBI): domain Eukaryota; kingdom Metazoa; phylum Chordata; class Mammalia; order Chiroptera; family Furipteridae; genus Furipterus; species Furipterus horrens. Next base: position 156,428,357 of record NW_028327171.1, on the reverse strand, counting down.
CCCTCGGGGACGGCTCGGGCCGGTGACCTTAGCAGGGGAGATGCCAGTCGCCACTGTCGGCCCGGCCGGAGGAAGGTGGAGGAAGGGGTAGGGGCGGAGGTGGCGGGAGCTGGAGCGCGCCGGGGCCGGGGGCTTCGTTCAGCTCTGCAACAAGTTTCGCTTTTTTTTTTCCTTCCCCCAAACCTTTGTGTGTAGAAGAGTACGATAATCAGTCGTGACATGGGTTTTGCAACGATCTTCACTTGGAACCTGAAAGAAGCTGCCTGATTCGTAGGGAAACCCGGAAGACCAATTTGTGGTGTGTGTGTGTGTGTGTGTGTGTGTGTGTGTGTGTTCGTGTGTGTTCTCGCGCGCCCCCTCCCATGTATATTTTAAACAGAGGAAAAAAGAAAAAGAAACAGGAACTTGTACTGTCACTTTCTAAAGGTTTTCAGAAGCACAGGGAAATCCTGTGACATCCTAGTTGCAGCGATAGTTGGATAAGCCTGAGTCATACACATGCCTTTTATTTTAATACCGTTTCATACATTTTTTAACAGATTGAACTCCAAAGGCACTCTAGTGGTTAGATCAAAATCCCCTGTCGGGAAAAGGAGTGGAGCTGGGATCTTACAGTTATGGCCTTTTGTTTTGTTTTTCATCTTTGTTTTTAAAAGAAGGGTAGTGAAGCCATGTTGTGATAAATCTCACAGAGCCTTTCAGCAGCAGCAATAACAAAACCTAGCTTTAAATTATGTAAAAAATGTGCAGGTCTGTTTAGAAAAGGTTAAACTGATTTAGAGGTCACTGGCAAGATTCTTGTTGAGAAAACAAAAACACGATTGCAGATATTTTTCTTCCATAATAAATCTCTTGTCTGCATCCTTAGCCACTGAGACAAATCAATTAAGTTATTATCCCAATAATGATAGGAGCAAACTGTATCTTTCCATGCAGACCATGGCTCTGTTAAGATCATGACAGATGACAGTGATGCCTGGTGGCTTTCCCAAAGGCGTTCACAGGGTTATTGATTATGTTTAGTCCTTTTTGTTCTCAAAGTCATTTTTTTTTGGTGGTGGGGGTGTTTAGTCTTAGCATAAGTATATCTGAAAGTAGGTCTAATTTTGTCAGTGACGTGTCAAAAAGTATTGTTTTTGCTCTTTGGTTCTTTTACTTGCTAGTTTTCCCTTAAGAAGGCAGCAGACACATCATGGCCTGTGTGCCCCTGTTGTACAAGTTGGAACTTTTACCTGGCTTAAGAAAAGCCCTCTCCTTTAATTAAAAGAAAAATTGCATTTGTGACTTGGCTGAAGTATATGCTAAAATAGTCAAGATTCAGAAACAGGCATCTCTAAACTTCCTGTGGCCTCAGTTAAAATAAATGCCCTCAGGTCCAGCATACTCACATCAACTTCTTAAATGAAGCCAATTTAGAATAGATATTCTTATCCTGAGCCCTCCTCCCTCACCCACCTTACACTACCTGAAAAGAAGGCTAATTATGTAAAGGCCTTGTGTATTCATTTATTTGTTGTCAAAACCCAGCAGGGTGTTAGCTCTGAAATGGGGAAAAAGCTCCGAGGGCGAGGCCTTTTGCTGTGAGGGGCTGGAGGTTTTGTGTGTGAAGGGGGGCAGCCTGCTGGTCTGGAGCACGCTGATAAGATGCTCTTCTTTTCACTGGGCTCTCCTTAGATTCAGAGACTAAAAGGGCTGACTGAATCAGAAAAACAAACAGACTTTCTTTTTTCTATAGGCAAAGAAAGAAATGAATGTGTAGGCATTATACAGACACAAGACCCTGGGTACCAGTGGTATTTGAGTCAAAGGTTTCTTTTGTTAGTATTTAGCCATTCAGTGGGAAAGCACACTTCCAGCGCAGGGACCTGGTTACCAGGAGTGACTTTGTGATCTCCTCCTGGCTTAGTCTAAATGGGAAGTCTAATTAATGTTTTTCATAAAGTTTTGTGATGTTCAGCTTGCATCTTTCAATTCATATTAGTTTGTTCACTTTGATGAAGGAGTAGCTTTTAGGTGTATAAGGCAGTTTAATTTTAATCTAGAAATATATAATCAGCTGTTAGAGCTGATTGCAGATAATTAGCCTGAAGGTGGGGGGAGTTGAATGTGAGGAATACTTAAAAATTGCCTTTGGAAAAAAGTATCACATTTATATATATATATATGAATGATAGTAGTAGCGAACCATCTTTGAGCACTTACTGCCTGCTGGTTACTGTTCTAAGTCCTTCTGGTGGATTAACTCACTTAGTCATCTTGATAGTCCCATGAGGCAGGTAATAATAATATTTCCCTTTTACAGTTAAAGAGAACTGAGGCAGGTAATAATAATACCTTCACCTTATAGTTAAGGAAACCGAGGAATTGATTAAGAAACTTGCCCAATTTGTACAATCCAAAGTACAGAGCCAGGATTTGGACCCTGACAGTCGAGCTCTTAAAACCACCACGCTGGAAATGCCTGCTCACGCACACCTCCATAGAAGCTCATCCAGAGCCCATCTACATCACTGCCCATTGCCCTTCTGGTCTCAGAAGTCCAGTTCAGGGGTTCCTCCCACCCTTTTTTGCAGGAGGGTGGGCAGAGGCTGTGAGGTTGAAGGTGAAGGATGAGGTAAATGAATGGTATGGATGGTGGGTTTGTGATATTTGGAAGCAGCATTGAAGTTAGACTATTGCACCACTGAATGATTGTACAGTTTCTTCGTAAAATTTTATATTTCACCTGTATAGGAGCCAAACAGTTTCAGTTAAAGCTGAGGTGGGTGGTGCTCGTCCCCTTCCTGCCCCATGTAGTATATCAAGGGCATCCAGGAGCACTGATCTGTGGCATCATCTAGGATAAACAGGATTTTCCTGCATCACAGGCCTCAGAGCACATTAGAAATACACCTGCTTGTCCAGGTCAAAGTGAGAGGCTTTTGAGTGGAGTGATAACCCAGTAAGCAGTATCTAGACAGGGATTGCTGGTTCAGGTCTTAGTGGAGAAATATCCCATTAGTATTGCCCATGACTTAGATATATTATGATATTTCTTAAGCAAATCCAGTCTGATTATATGAAAACAGCACCCCCAGAGCCAACACAAAAACCATGTACCAGGGCTTTCGTAGCTGTGAAAATATTTTAGTGTGTTTTGAAAGAAAAAGTGCTTTATTTTGAAAAGCCTTTAAATAGAGAAAATGAATTGGAACTGCTCTCTTGAGGTAGTTGACTCACTTATGTTACATACTTTGGTTTTTGCAAATCACGGCATGTAGCAAGCTCTTTTTTGCTAAGTAAGGTATTCTGGTGGTTTACCATGGGGTTGTGGGGTAGAGGAGTGAATGCAAGAATTTTCATGGATGTGTATGCATTCTTGCTCTTTACAAGTTCTTGCCAACTAATAGCTGTACTCGTCAAATGTCGCTAACTTTGATGAGTGAAGTACTTGTCTCCCCAGTTTAAGTAGATTTACCTATTTTGCTGGTTTCTTGAAGATTAACTGGGTGTAGCTGCACGTGAAGAATTCAGCAGTGATTCAGTTAAGAGGATGACATACAAAACTGTTGATTAGTCCTCTTCAAGCAGTTTCTGTTGACAGCAATTTGTGTGTCGTAGATAGGGTTTTATTAAAGTTTGAATATTAAAGTTGTGCATAAGATATTTAAATGAACACTATCTGACCTAATCAAATTTGATTTTTGAAAGAAGGTAAACATTAGTGAAAATTAGCAGAAAATTAAGTTGGTCTGCATAATTAAGGCCTTGTCCTGTTTTTGTATTAGGCTCTCTGGGTGTGTTTGTGGTTCAATTTATGGGCCAAGGTAACGATGTTTAAATACTTATCCATAGACATTTGAAAGGTACAGAATTCTCCAACAGTGGTAACCCAGTTTTTCAGCTAGTCACCCCTCTTGGCATCTCACTACATTTCGCATAGTTCACTTCAGGTTTTGATTACATTTCTTGATTTCATTCTTTCCTTCCTTTTAGAGACTGCTGTCAGCTGAGCTCGCCATATATTTCAGTACTTTTCAAGCCCTTTCTTGGTAGAGGGGGGAGAGTCTGTCATGTCAAAGTGTCTGAGAATTTTTTTTCCAAATCACTCTGCCAATAAATAAATATTTAAAGATATATATGATATCCCCTCACAACCTGAGTTATATTTAATCTTCATGATATATATATAAAATAGAGAAGGATCAGGAATTTTGAGTCAGTGAATTTAAATATCTTAGCTGCTGAAAGCTAGGTCTCTCGAGTCAGGGGCTGTCTCTGCTACCAGGGAAAAGAGAAGGAAGCTCAGTCAAGAACAGCTGTAGCCCTACTCACTACACTTCCCTGTACTTGGCCTCCCAAAGACATGTGGCCCACAGAGCATCCCAGATTTCAGCTTTGGGAATTGTAGCTCTGTAATTTATTAATGTGTTTTGTTTGTTTCATAAAGGCCTTTAGGGTTGTCAGATAACACACAGGAAGCCGGTTTAAATTGAATTTGAGATAAACAGATAATGTTTGGGTATTAATGTCTTAAATATTGTGTGGTACTGTGTACATGTATGTGTACACTTACACACACACACACACACACACACACACACACACATCTAGCAACCCTACTCTGGGAAATGCAATTCATTTTTTAAAACTAGTTACTAAAAAAATCCATAATTATCAACCATCTTATTCCTACATTTTCACTTAAAAGTTTGCCTCTGCGTATTCCTTGAGCCTGATAATACCACACGTTTCACATTTTAATTTGATCAACTTGGTCTCATTCGATCTAACTGAAAGACCCTGGCTTAAATTCTGGCTCTCCCACGTGCGTGCTTTTTCACTTCAGCTCACTTAAGCCTCAGCGTCTGTTAAGTAAAGATAATAGTGCCCATTCCACAGGGTTGTTGTTAATCCTTAAGGTGTTATTATTAATGTCCCCACAGAGCAAGCAACAGCAGGTGGTCCTGGGAGGCTCTATGTGTTCCTGGGAGACCTTGACACAGGCTCTAAGAATGGACTGTGTTTAGAAAGTGGGGGCAGCGTCCAAAAGGGTAAAGGCCTGGAACTTGAAAACAAGAGTCTCAACCACATTTGAACCGAAAAAAGTATAAAAGTGAATCCTATTATATTTTAAAACAGCTGTTTCTGTGTTATTGCTCTTAGCAGAGTGTGTCTTTTCTTTGGAGAAAAAAAAGCCTTTCCGTCCTCTATTCTTTATCTTATGCTAATCTGTGATTGGAGAACCATAAAAAGAGCATTGCTCATTATTATTGATGAAAAATAGTACCTTTTAATTTGTTTAAAAATCGACAGATTTGATTATTAGTATATACACGATGACTTTCTGAATTCTTTGTCTTGTTTGTATCTTTGATTTTCAAAGAATTCCATCTTTGCATTACTCAGAAAAATAAAGGTTTTTTTTTTGTCGTTGGATATGTGTAGGTGTTTGGTGGGTGTTTGTTTTTAAACTCACATCTGTGGAGAATACTTTGTTTAACACATTCTAAAAGCACAGTAAATTTTAAAATAAGATAGATGTACTGTAAGGAAGGAAGCAAGCTTTTCCTGGAGTTAAGACAAGCTAAAATATTAAACGGAACAAGCTAAATTCTGCATTAAAATAATGGCTCAATATAGCTATTGTTATTTAATGCTCATTAAATGGCAACAGCAACAACAAAATTTGTTATACAAAATAGTACCCTAACTTTATTCATTTAAACATATGGAGTTTCACAACAATGCAGTGTAAGCTAGGGATGGTTATACTATTTGTAGTTGTTAATTGTAAATACAGTACAGTCTCGAAGATCCATTAAAATAGATTGGAAGAAAATATACCAAAATTTTAACAAGTGTTTTCCTCTCTTGGTAGATAGAATCATATGTGACTTATTTTCATGATTCTTTACATTTTTTTCCAACCTTCTAGTCCCCTTTTCCTTCACACAATGAACATACAGTGCTTTGGTTATCGGGTAAAAGATAGAAAGAAATCTAGAAAAGTTTGTTATCTTGCTGCCTAAAAATTATAGTGAAAAGCCATGGGATTGAAAATTTCTGCAAGTAGCAGATAGATGGTACTTGTTTCTATTCCTGAGTTTTGAAATGTGGCCTTTTCCTATTCTTATGAATTTCTTATTTTTACTGCAAACCCCTAAACCACATTTTCTGGAAATGACCTATTTCTAATAGTTTTTATATTTATGAACTTTGTATTTTCCTATTTTATACATACATTAAACAGGCCTGTGCTTTAAAAAATACATTTTTAGAACATCAGTTTATTTATATGAGTCAGTGAGGGGCAAGTATAGCTATATATATGAAATTTTATATTCTTGATTACTTTTGAGGAAAGTAACAATTCTAAATATTGAGAAAGTACCACTATTATCTCTATTTTCATTTGACTTAAATAGCTGCATTTAAATACAACTGTTTTGTGGACAGATTTCCCCACATTTAGTTTCTGTATTAAATGCGAAAAAATTAAAAGACTTCCATGACTTATGTCAGAATCTTTTGGATTTATTTTACTGTGAAGACTCATGATTGCCTTCATCACATACTTCCTTTTTAGTTTTCGCTTTCTGAAAGGGCAGTGCGGTGGGAAGTGTGGCTTCTTTACAAGCGTCTTTATAATGGAACAGTGAAGGTTTCTGCAACAAATCCACTGTGTAGATAACGTCAGCACTTTGCAAGCTGTTGTTACTTTGTGACCAGGGGGATTTTCAGCGCAGCAGGGGAGTTTTAGGTGTGCACCAAAGAGGAAGCAAGACTGCAGCGAAAGGAGAGAGCGCTGAGGGAGGAAGGAAGAGGAAAGAGTTGATGGCGAAGGGGACTGTTGTGTGAAATAAAGAAAAGGAGAACGGTACTGCCTTGTTAGGTTGTTTATTAGTTGATGCATCACATTAAGAAATCTGTTAAAGCCTCATTGTTTTGGTGCTATGTAAGTTGGGTGCAAAGATGTCACCTCATTGTTTTGTATTATTTCAGATTCTTACACCCCATTTTTATCTTTATGCTATTCCAGTCACCAAGAATTTCCTTTCAGTTCTGTTCCAAGACAAGATCTCTGTCTCTCCTCTTCAGGGAACTGCCTACAAACCACCCTTTTGGAAGCCCGTTTATGATTGACCCAACCCTACCTAGTGTCAGATATTCCAGAAACAACATTGTCTGTACTTTTTCTCCATTCTTAGTTTTACAGGTCAGGTGCATCAAAACAACTTCAGGAGATTGGCTATATTCTTTTGCTTAACTGAAAGCTTAACAGACTCAGAAATATTGCATTAAATAATAATATTGAGTGTATAACATAAGTGAAGTGTTTTTTGAGGCAGACATCATGCTGTAGGGAGTGAACTAACTGCTGGTGTGCAGGGGATGGGCAGGTCAGGGAAACCAGTTAGCTAGCTGTGAAAACAGCTATGAGATGGTGAGGACCCAAAAGAAGGCAGTTAGATTGTGGGTATGAGGAACAACCAAATTTCATAAACATTTGAGTCTTGTTATAAAAGTCCCTAAGCCCTGGCTGGGTGGCTCGGTTGGTTAGAGCGTCATCCCAATGTCAGGTTAGATCCCCAGTCAGGGCACATACAAAATCAGCCAATATACGCATGAATAAGTGGAAAACAAATCTCTCTCTCTCTCTCTCTCCCCCCTCTCCCCCCCTTTCTCTCACTCTCTTTCCTCCCTTGCCTCCCTCCCTCCCTCTAAAATAAATAAATAATATGTTTTAATTCCCTAAAACTATATGTAAAATGTTGCATTTCTTGGGGAGAGGTTCAGAGCATTCATCAGTCTGCCAAAGGGATCTGTGTACTTAAAAAGATTTTATGACTGCATGTGAAAGGAGAGGGAGAAGGAGGACTTAAAGGAGATGCCAAAATTTCTAACTCAGCAGACAGGATCATTGGTTGCATCATGGAAGGTGACATTTCAGGCAGGAGGAACATTACAGCAAAGATTTGAACATAGAAAACATGGGCTTTATTAGAGGGGAGTAGTGAGTAATCCCGGTTAGCTGGACTGTATGGTAAAGGTTGGAGGGCAGGGGGCAGGGTCAAGCTTGCCAAAATGAATTAGAAGAGAACCTGAGTTTAGAAGGTGGATGAATTCACAATTGAAATACGTAAAGCTATAAAATGGAGGCGAAGCAGTGTGTCTGTTTTAGATGGAGTGGAATCAAAATGTTTTGCAGCAAGAATTAAGATTTGGCTGGTGACTGACTGGATGGGAAGGGGATGGTCTTGGTAGAAGGGTCCTAGGTTTCTAGTCTTAAATGGTTGGGAAAATGAAAAGTTACTGTAAACCTCCTTGCTCTGGGCTCTGATGAGGAAGAACCCAGCTATTCTCTTACAAGGATTCATAATTTTTTTAGGTGTTAAAATAAATGAGAGGGGGTTGTGTTTGCTAAATACTAAATTCTTTCTTTAACATTTTTATTTATTTTTAGAGAGAGGGGAAGGGAGGGAAAAAGCGAGGTAGAGAAACATCAATGTGTGGTTGCTCCTCGTGTGCCCCCAACTGAGAACCTGGTGTGCAACCCAAGCATGTGCCCTGACTGGGAATCGAACTGGTCACCCTTTGGTTTTCAGGCTGGCACTCAATTCACTGGGCCATACCAGCCAGGGCTAAATGCTAAATTCTGATACTCAGTGTCCACACATGAGGGATGCAAAAGGCCTCTCTGTATCTAAGTCAGTCTTATAAGAAAGAGTTGTCCACCCTAAAATACTAGTAGTGCCCACAGTGTGAACCTCTTATAAGAACTCATTTTAGGTCCAGGAGATGGTTGTAAACATTTTTTTACTGCTCCTTTGGGATTTCCTTAAAGTCGTTGTAGAGGGTGTGCCTCCTGAGTGCATGAACTTTCCTGTTTGGCCTGATTCCTCACATTCTTTTGAGTGGAGCCCTTATGCAGTAAGTCTTTTTCTTGATCATGTACATCTTCTTTAGATAGCTGTCTATAACCTCTATAGTATAGCAAGTATATTGGTTATGTTAAAAGATCTCTCACTCAACAGGAGTATGGGAGATGGCCATGTAGGGTGGTGAAGGTATGAGCATGTTCATCCTACTACTAAAAAAAAAGTTTCTGGGGAAACTGATGAGCTTGGTTTGGCCGTTTTAATTTGGCCACATGAATCACACTTACCACACCCTTTTTTCATCACTGGCAGAAATTTTGATCAAGCAGTTAAAAGTACAAAACTGAAGCTCTGGGCAAGAAGTTCAGAACCTCTTCAGACGTACGAGTGGATCACCGGGAGTAGATTGAAGTACTTCAGGGGAGAATGGGTCTAGAAGTGTTTGGGCAGACATAGGGGGCACAGGTTTGGTAGTGGGGAGGTTGAGAAAGAGCCTTTGACAAAGGAGGGGAAAGAAATGGCAAAATATTAGGAGAATCCAGAGAGTGTCACAGAAGCCCAGGAAGAACAGTTTCAAGATGGTCAGCTATGTTATGTGTTTCCTTGAGGTAAAAGAAGGCAAAGGCTGAGTAATAGACTATTGGAAATATAGTAGTCCCCTGCCCTCCATCCATGGTTTCAACCACAGTCCAAAAAGTTTGAATGAAAAGTTCCAGAAATAAACAATTCCTAAGTTGTCAGTGGCAATGCCGCTCTGAGCCGCATGGTGAAATGCCGGACCTTCTCTCCATCGCGCCCTGGATGGGCGTCACCCATTGGTCCAGTGTATCCATTCTGCAGACACTCCCCACCTGTTGGTCGCTTAGTAGCCCCCTTCAGTCGTCAGCTTTGTCGTCTTGGTATTGCAGTGCTTGTGTTCAAGTAACCCTTGTTTTACTTAATAATGCCCCCAAGAGCAATAGTAGATTCCGACATGCTAAAGAGAAGCGGTAAAAATGCTTGTTACGCATCATCAGAAGGTCAGGAGTAGCCTAAGACAGGGTCGCAGTGCCGACGTCATTCCCCTCACTTCCTCTCACCCTGTAGGCACTGCATCATCTCACAGCGTCATGAGAAGCGTGAGTACAATACAGTAAGATATTTTGAGAGAGACCCCATTCACATAACTTACTACATTGTATTATTATAATTGTTCTATTTTATTATTGTTAATTGCTTACTGCGCCTAATAAGAGAAACTTTCTTATAGATGTATATGGATAAGAAAAACATAGTATGTATAGGGTTTGTACTATCCACAGTTTCAAGTATCCACTGTTGGTCTTGGAATGTATCCCCTGTGAACAAGTGGGATGGTGGGGGGCTAATACATTCATTGGGAGGTCTTGAAAGCCTTTGAAACAGGTGCTTCAGGATAGCGGTATATGGGTAGCCGGGCAAAGAAGGGGCTTGTCGGCCAGGGTTGTAGGAAGCACAGTCCAAAAACTTTAAAGAATGAACGGGTGAAGAGGAAGTGTCTTTAGAAAAATCAGGAATCAAAAAAGGAAAGAGAGTCCCTTCAGACAGCCTTGAGGCCAGATTATTTTAGTATCTTACTGTGGTCGTAGGTAGAGCAAGATAATAAAAATAGAAAATCAAGGGAATAGTTGGAAATGGTTTTTTTCTTTTAAGAAAGACTGAGGCAGGGTTGGTATTATGGGAAAGGAATCTGAGAGTTTCCCATCAGTGATATAGGAAGGAGGAGACAGAAATGCTAAGGATGTTGAGGAGGAGGAAGAACGTGAAGCTCAACCTCTAAAAGCTTCCATTTCTGTAAAGAGGCTAGATCATTTGTTAAGATATTTTTAAAAGGGAAAAAGAAGATGGGATTCTAGGCTTAAAGAGTGTGTGACAGAAGATTTGGAATAATTGCTCTTGGGAATTTGGTGACCATTCAAACAGAAGTAAAAGGAGAAATATGCTCTATGAGGGCTCCTGGGAGTTTCCTGGTCTGAGCTGGAAAGCTATTTTGGCTTTTTTCCCAGCAATAAAGAGGGGGAAAGAATCTGGGTAATGAGTTCCTGCTGGGTTTGGCATTGGTAAGGTGAATAGGTGTGAAAATTGAAAGCACTGTTATGAAGGTAAAAGAGTAAGGTGAAATCAAGAGAGAAGAAACTTTGAGAACAGGGAGGGGCATGAAGTTCTGATAAGATAAAAAGAAAAGTCCCTGAGTGTGAGGGAAGGAGAAAGATCAGAGAGGAAATACCATGGTTAAGGTATTTAAGGCAAAGTAGTTCCAGGATCTTATCTTGTAGTTTTTGGGAAGATTAAATGAGATAATACATGTATGTCTATCTGGCATGTCCTAAATGCTCTCTGGTGGTTACAATTATTAAAATGTGGCTCTTGTATAATTTATACCTCCCTATAACTATTACATTATTTGTGTAAATAAAATCCTGTTTCAGACTTCAACCAACCATGAACCACAAACCAAAAAAAAAATTTTTTTTAACTGAATCACAGTCACAACTTCAGTTTTAAAATATATCAGCCCTGACTGGTGTGGCTCAGTGGATCGAGCGCTGGTCTGCCACCTGGCAGGTCACAGGTCCAGTTCCCCGTCAGGGCACGTGCCCGGGTTGTGAGCCAGGTCCCCAGTTGGGGGCATGTGAGAGACAGCCAATCGATGTTTCTCTTGCACATGCTCTGTCTCTTTCTTCTTCCCTTCCCCTCTTTCTAAAAATAAATAAAATACATCTTCAAACTATTTCAAAACAACTTAACTTGCTTTTGAAGGAAAAACAAAAACAAAGGTGAATTTTTTTCTAATTATTTCTCCTCATCAAACTTTTAAGCTCTGAAAAGAAGGGGGCTAATAATTGCTGAACACTCTCTATGGACCGGGCGTAGGTCTGGGTACTTTTACATCCATTTTCTCTCTTTCACAACACCTCTGTGAGACATTTCCTCTTATCCCTGTTTCATAGGTCAGGGCAATTATAAGTTGTTTACCCTAAATCCTGGAGCAAATGGCTAGAGAGCTAGAATTGTTACCCAGCTTACTCTTAAGGCCTCTCTCTCCACTAGACCAGCAAGAATGATCTCATAGTTGCTTTTGAAGAAAAAAGGCGAACATGGGTGTTGATCCCAGCTGCACCATTTATTAGTTCATTACTGTGAACATATTTCTTAAACCTGCTGGGTCTTAATTTCCTCAGTGGCAAAACCAGATGTAATAGTTACTTAATGTTATTGAGATGATTAGATGAACTCATATGTCATATGTGACAGCACATTACCTGGCACAGGTGCTCTGTCTGCATCCCTCCATTCTTGGAGTGTCACCTAACAAGTCAGTTTACACAAGAGGATCTTGGAGGATGGGGTCAAGGAAGGCCTGAAATGATAACAGTGGTAGAAGATTGTGATTATTCTATTCATTAGCAGGAAGTACTATGTGATGAGAAAGATCTGAAAGGGAAACTCAGTTATTATCACTGGTAAACTAGAAATGATTTTTTGACATCCTAGAGTGAAAGATCAATGAGTGTATGTAAGATAAAGTGCTTTATGACATGTAAACACTGTAGAGATGTTATTATGGTTTCTGAAATGGATGCCTTAAACTCTTAGGTGAGCATTTTGCTTCTTTCAGGCATCTCATTTTAAATTCATGGAGTTTATTGTTTAAAGCTCCTTTCCCCAAATTGTGTTCACTAAGATACTCGGCTTTTATTAAACATTGAAAGTGTTCCAGGAATTAAAATATTCAGTGTTTGAAGAAATTTGGGAAACACTACATACTATGTAGTATTGTTTTAAAGAGTAACAGTATAAAATTAGCATTAAAAAGTCTCTGAGAAGGCTGCAGTAAAAGCATTTGTCTAACTTTGTGTATTTCTCTGTTTCCTAGAATTTGCTTATGGAACCATTTAGATGTGGAATATTTACTGAATGTCTTCAATTATTGAACAGTTTAGGAAATGCTTATTGAAAGGAGGCTTTTGCATTTTTTAGTTGGAAGGGACCTTACAAAATAAGTTATTCCAGCCCCTTGAACTACGGAGTTTAAAATCCAGAGACATTGAATGATTTGTCCAACATCTCACAGCTTGAAAAGCCTAAGTCTTCTAACTCTTAGTGCACCACCATCCTACCTTAAAAGTCCTGACTTTTCCAAGTGTGGCACCTCCTTGCACCAATGTTTTCAGAATTGTTTTCATGTGAGAGTTTTTGTCTTTCTCTGAACTAGTAGGCCCTTAGGGATGGTATGCTGCATGTTATTTTCAGACAAAACAAACAGCTGTCATCTCTTCCGTTTTTAATTTCTCCTCTCTTAAGGTTAATTTACTCACCTATTTTATTGCTTCTTAAAGCATTTATGAAATCAAGATTACTGACTTGGGAAATCAACCTAGTTTAAAATATCAGTGATCTAGAAAACCCATGCACTCTAATTATTAATGAATGTACTTTTGTCCTCTAAATTATTGTCTTTTTGATATAATTGGCTGTGGGTAGATGAATTTACATATTTTAGCCCCTTCCTGCCTGACTTATTACAGTAGCAGAATTTGCTCTGTGGTTTCCAGGTTAAGTTCCTGCACAGAGAAACCACAGTGAAAAAACTTTAACATGTCTATGATGAACGCCTGTCTAGGACATGCTGCTCTGTGTTCCTGAAAAATCTGAATGACCAGTTTATTGCCCTTTGTTATAATTAAAGTTTATTTCAAGCAGTAACAGTTCACTTGTAGCATTGCTCTTTTTATGCATTTTAAGGTTCTTACTTAGTCTAAAGAAAAGTGGGTGGTGAATGTCTGTCAGGGACCCTCTCTGATTAGTTCATGAAAATTTACCCTGAATGAATCCTGCAACATCATACTAGTGTTCTGATGGATGTGATAGGAAATAATGTCTTATAGTATGTATATCACAAAAGAAGCATAAATAAAATAGGAGTGCTGAAAGGGCCTTGAGGTCAGCTTTTCCACATACTCGTTTTAGAGGTGCGAATGTCTCAACATCACGCAGATTGCTTGTTCGCTAAGCCAGGACTAGAACCATGTATCCTGTTTGCCTGTGTAGTTTGGACCTTTACAAACAAATCCAGCTTGGATTATCATTCATTTAATCAATATTTTAGAACCTGTTATCAGCCAAGCACTGTGTTAAGCCCTGAGGGGAATAACAAATTCATGACTCTATTCTCAACCTTGTAGTCTAAAATGGGCAGTGGAACATATGTGTAAATAGCTGTTTAATGGAGAAGTTGGTTAATGCCTTAAGAGGTGCAGATATGTCAGAAGTACATAGTAAGAACATGTCTACTCTTGGCTATTATGCTCCATTGGACCTGAGTTTAGACTATTTTATTCCAGGTGTATTTAATTTGATTCCAGGCTAGACACAAGATTCTGAGTTGGCTGATCAATTTTGTGATTGTGTTGGTTGTCACCTGCGTTATTGTGTCCTTTAATTGACTGTATGCAGTTGCTTTTTAGGGCGCTAAAGCAGAGTAGAGAAGAAAAGGATGTATGTCTTCTGCACTGTTGGCATCAATTTATTGTCAGATTTGGTTTTATTCTTTAAAAGGAATGTGGAAAAACTAAGAGCATTAAGAGAAATTCAAGCAAAAAAGATACTATTTCAGTTTCAAAAAGGCTCTTCCTGTTTTCATTGTTTTGCTAGGCCAGTGTGCAAAGTAGGATTGGGAAATAGTACCTGTGGAGTTAGGATTGCTGACAAAGGAAGCAATCAATAAAGGGTTGCGTAGGAATTGGTCCTACATTTCATAGACTGGGGTCAGCAAATGTTTTTCTGTAAAGGCTTCTTATTTCAGGCTTTGCAGGCCACAAGGTGTCTGTCACAATTACTTAAGCACTGCCTTTGTCGCTCAAAAGCAGCCATAGATCACACGTAAGTGAATGGACATGACTGTTTTCCAAAAACTACTTTGAAAAGCAAGTGGCAGATGGGATTTGGCCTATGGACAGTAGCTGGCGGACCCTGGATCTATAGAGTCCTTTGTTTGATGACTCTTTTACCAAAAGGTGCACAGAAGGAATGGAAAGAAAATGAAACTCAAACCAGATAATAATGGTACTTATTAGCAGTATCAAAAGAGAGTAGACACAGAATAAAGCCAAGTGAATGTAGGCCCGATTTATAGCTTTAATCAAAAGGTTTTGGATTAAAGGCTCAGTCTTGACAAGCTGCTTTGTTGAGTTCTGTTTGGGAAGCCCTCCTTCCTGTGTCTGTAATCAATGCTACCTTGGTCGTTTTTTATATTTTGAATCTGTAAGACTTGGCCATGAGTCTGAAGCGGTGACACAAACACCACGGCAAAGTAGAAGTAGCATCACAGCAGTAAAATGCTAATTTTTTTCTTAAAAATTTCTTTTACATACTAATTGTTATCAAAACAACCTGGCCCAAACAAACTACTCATGTACCTGTGTATTAGTTTGCTGGGGCTGCCATAACGAAGTTCCACAAACTGAGTTAACAGAAATTAATTTTTTTACACTTCTGGAAGATGGAAGTCTCCGTTGAAGGGGATGGCAGGGCCGTGAATCCCTCTGGAGGTGTTAGGGCAGAATCTGTTCCAGGCCTGTCTCCTAACTCCAATTTTCACCTGATAGTCTCCCTGTGTGGATGTCTGTCTCTGTATACAGATTTTCCCTTTTTATAAGGATATCTAAGTCATATTGGATTAAGGCTCACTCTGATGATCTCACCTTAACTTGATTACCTCTGTAAAAACCCTATCTCCAAATAAAGTCACATTCTAAGATAGTGGACTTAGGATTCCACTGTATCATTTTGGGGAGCGGGCAGAGGGTGGGGGGCACAATTTTAACACATTCCAACCTAGTACCAGGTATTCATTCATTCATCTTGAGCAAAAGTCATTATGGACCCAAAATAGTGCTAAAATGGTTTGTGACTCACTCATGGTCACATTAGCTTTCATAACAGAAGTGTTATACTGGTGGTCCTGTTAATGCATAACATAAGGAAGTGTAACGTTTTGTTTTTAACCTGCAGAATGAAAGCTATTTCTTTACAGACATAGCTTAAACACATAAATGGCTATGGAAGCGTCCATTTCAATCATTATCTCCAAGGACCTTGGGTAACTTCTGATAGGCTTTGCCCAAGCTCATACCTGCCACTCCAGTGAAAAGTTCATTCCTTGCTTTCTGAAGTCTGTTTATTCCCTTTCTCTTCTCCAGACTTTTTGTTAGCCTACCACAGATAGACACAGAAGTCTATCTTCTCATCTTTACATTCACTTTCCTCTCTTCTTTAAGTTGAAGTTCAAGGTCTGCCTCTTCCAGGCAGGTGATCTGTGTGGTCTCCCTTTTCTGCTGTCCCTGCTCTGTTGTTATTTTGGAGCAGAATTCTGATGTGATGATTTTCCATGGACCACATCTCAGTTGGGGTGTGTCTTTGTGGGTAGAGTGGGAAAGCAATAATGCCCTTTTTATTGAGAAGGGAATGAGTTGCACCACTGCCCATTAGGCATCGGGTTACCTCTGGGGACCTGGAATGGGAGTGAGTTCCTGTAGTTATTAAGTAAGTCCTTCAGAACAGGACAAGATTCTTGCCATTTGTAAGTTTGTTTTGAAAGCTATTAGAGAGCTGTCGTTCTGTAAGAATGAGAAGTGGTATCCAAGCATCTTGAGTCTTCTACAGAATATGTTGTTCCATTAGAGGTGAAACTTCAATTCTCAATCTTTACTTTTTCCTTTTTGAATACTGAAGACTCATCTCAGGTGACACCAGTGTTTTTATTTTTAAACAGCCCAATTATTTATTCTTTCTCTTTATAAAAGGATTCCTTATTATATATAATTGTTACTTAATCACTGAGTTGTTTCGGTGCTTTTTCATTACCACCTAGACTGTTTAATGTCTTTGAGCACTGGAACCTGTGTTTTTTTGCAGCATAGTGTTTACGTAGTAGTGTTTTACATGTGCGAGTCTATTGGGGGGACAATATTTGCTGGTGTTATTTTCAGGTTTCCTTTAAAAGTCCTGTTTCCTTACTGCATTTAACACACAGATTTGCTCATGTAAAATTTTTCAGAAACACATCCAGTGTGTGAGTACTTACTTACAAGTCATTATTTCAGCAAACATGTAGCAGTGCCTGGCAGTGCTGTGTGTCAGGGCGTGTACCTTTCTGCCCCTGATGAGATGGTTAGGTATACAAAAGCAGGCACTGTCTCAATTTTTTGGTGCCTTTTATAATTTGTTTTTGGCTGCAGATAGTCACATAAACTAAAGTAAGGGTTGAACATGCGTGGAGATTCACTCCATGGAAATTGGACAGAAAGATCTTGTCTTGTAATTGTTTAGGAGGGGGCAGTGTGGAAAGCCACTCTTGGGGCATCATCCAAACAGATGAATTTATATTTGCTGATATCCAGTGAAATAAGTAACCTAGAGCTGGACATTGAATTCTTCATATGTCAATTAGTGAGAAGCCATGAAAATCTCTCACGTCTGAAGAAGGGTTGGTGGTTAGAAGTGTCAGATCAGGGAAGTGAAGTTTGCTTGGATCAGCTAATGCAAAAGAGGATCTGGAGGGGTGTGGCCAGAGTGTGCATTTTTAAAACAAGGCGACGCCTTTTCCTGCTGGCAAGAAAAAGGATCAGCTATCTTTTGGAAGAGTTGAAAGATAAATCCTTTGTGGAGCAAGGGACAAGATGGAACTGCTCTGTGAGTGGCACAGTCGCAGCCAGAGTACTGGGGTGTGAGTCGGTGGGAAAACCCCGATGCCCTGAAGACTCAGATCAGCTGTAGAGACCACAGAGTAAAACCTTCCAGGGTAGGAGGGGCACCGGGGTGTCTGAATTTCAAACATGCAGCGTTTTGGTTCTGTTCTTTACATAGGCATTTCCTAACGAGTCCCAGGACCATCTGCATCAGAGTTTCCTAGGATGTTTATTAAAAGTATAAGTTACTGGGTCCCACTACCTCAGGAATGTTCAACATGACAGGGGCATTTTCAGGTTTCTAGGTAGAAACTCACTGAAGTATGAGGACTCTGAGTGAAATATTCCTCAGAGAACCTCTGCCCATGGGAATTTTTCAGTGATGAAGAATAAGCTATCTTCTAAAGCAGCAGTCTTTTAAATCCGGGGGCAGTGCAGGCAGGAAATGTAATGGGTGCCAAGGAGAGAATGACGACTTCTGAGTAACTGAGTCAAAATCGGGTCCAGAGGAAAACTGGGATGCATCTCTTACGGCTGACATCAGAAAAGCTAATAGCACATGTTCCTTGGAAGCGTGTTTGGTCCGAATCCTGGACTAGCTGGGCTGTTGCCTTTGAGCCATTCTGAGTTCTTGTAGGAAACCAGAACCAGTTTCAAAGGTCAGTCTGTAGATGTGCTGAGCCCGCAAAGATGCCTCAGCCAGCCGTATGCCTCAGTGACCAGATGAAAATCTTTAAAATCCAGAATACAGAAAGGTTGTTTTTTTTCTTTTTCTTCTGTTGAGTTTTTGCTGTACCTGTTCTCCAAGTAACCGTGTAGAGTGTGTATGTGTATTGGGTGGTTGGGGGGGGGGTAGGTGGGCCCAGCGCTTGTTCTGTGTGTCTTCTTGGAGGAGGGCATAGCTGGGAGGAGAGATCCCTGAGCATCTCAGAGTCCCCAAAAGTGTGTGATAGAGTGGCTTCCCATTTTCTTTCTCCCTTGACCCTTTTCCTTGCTCTCTGCTATATACACAGTGTGGGCAGGACTGCCATTGGCAGCAGAGACAGGCAGGTTTCCAGGCTCACACCATGGCAGAGTCCCCGCCAGCTGACAGCTGTACAGTCAGAGGCGAGCTGGGTGCCCAGCTTCTTGCACGTTCAAGTGCACTTCCTCTGCTTGCTTAGCCATGCGCCACGAAACTTGCCAGTTACTGTTCATTTTAGGAAGCAACATTTAGTAATTAAAAGCTCTTTCTAAAATTTAGAGATTTACCCAATTCTTATTCATTCTTTCTAAGGGAATAGTGCAAAAAGAATCCTTAGGATAAAAAGAATAGTTACTATAATGTAATCTCATTTGCCTCAGCCTTTTCCTTATCATTACCACCTCCCCAACCCCATTTACTGCAGCTAATGAACACATTTTGAAATGTTTAACTTCTCTATTGGCAACCATATGTAGGTCTATTGAATAGTCAGAGGTGAAGAGCAGCCAGCAAGTCAAGAGGTGGGTTAGTCTTAGGATTTGATAAGCCAGACAGTGAATGTCTTGTGATAAGATTTGTTGAAAACAGCAGCTTATACGTGTACATCACATATAAAGTGTGCTTCTCAGTTCTTCAGATAACATTTAGCCAGGAGGAGTGGTGATCCAGATAGAATGACAGCAAACAGATGCCAGCACAATGGAAGGCAGGCCCAAGATTTAACAAAAAGAAGGGTCAGTTGGAAGAAGTAATCGTAAAATCTTGCAGTTTAGTAAAAAATACTGACGAGATACATGAAATGACACGTGTGGTTGTTTTGGCCATAAATGAGTATCTGCCAACAAACTGATGTAGCTGCTTAGACCATTAGTGTTTAATTTTGCCTATATTTAATAAAATTATAATATTTAAGAAATAAAATCATCCTGCTGCATAAATATTGAAAGTTTTAATCTAGAAGCTCATCTCTTAAGTTGTAATTTAATCATAGAAACATTGTATTTGGTAGGCTGGTTCCTAAGTTTGCTAATTGCAGTGTTGCTAGCAGTAGATTCCCAGGTCAGTCCCAAAGACCATGGTCTTCCAATGGAATTTTAAAACTGAAGCTGAGTCTCTTGTGAGCAAAGGGCTATCACATGGTACTCATATGTTCAGTGGGGTAAGAAAACACCTTTCTCTAATAATCATAGTGAAAAATGGAAGTAGGGTGGCCTTTTGCCCCCTCCCTCCTCTCTGAAGGTCAAGAATAACAAAAGTTGGGCACCTCTAAGGGACCAGATGCACATCTTTAAATTCCCTTGCTGATGCTCATCTCCACAATCTTACTTGATGACTGTTCAATTACATCATATCCTGGAAGTTTGGGGACTTCTTAAAGAGGGACCCTAACCCAAATGCACCTGTATTTGGAATTTTAAGTGGTGAAACTAACCCAAGTGAAAAAGTCCAGGGACTACAAAAGACTTGATCATGCTAGCCTTTCCGGGGAGTCTTTCCTGGGGAATCAGATTCTCCAGTTTTATCTGCCTTTAGCAGCATCGTCCACTTTTGAACCCACAGAGTCATTTTTATTTTGCTCCTTTTTTTTTTCTCTTTAACTGTGGGTATGCCAACGAGCCTCTGAGTAGAAGGGGAATTGAGAAGCTGCTTACCTGTACAAGTCAGTTTTAAGATTAGGACTGGTAGTGCCTGTCCTGGGCACAGCCCTCGTGGCCATCTGGATACCAAGTTTAGAGAGGGACATTTAGAAAGATGAACTCAAGTGCACCTGGCTTTATTGGGTGCTGCTTGCAAGCGTGGCATTTGACTGAGGACTTGACAGTAATTAGCTTGTGCAGTCTTCACGACAACCCTGAGCTACAATAGAGGGAATCGTACTTACTTTACAGGTGAAGAGAGGAATCTTGGAGATGTTAAATAATTTGCCCAAGACCATAGTGAGTGAGTGATAGTAGTGCAGTCTGAACTCAGCCAGTGTGACTTCAGAATCCATCTTTTCAACCCTACTTGGTATACTGTATTCTCAGAAGCTGTCTAGGTAAAAGAAGTTGTCTGGGTATTGACATTGTTTGGAGGCTTAAAGAAATACAGTTTGTGGGGTGAGGGTAATGTTATTAAATATTTAAATTTGGATAAAAGAACGGGGGTGGGGCTAGACTTGTTACATGCTGTAGCAATTAGAAATGTTTTAGAAATAAATTGGGGTACCTGCTGTGTTGTAATGATTCCCCACCTCTCCCAGTCGCTATGCCATAGAGAAAAATCCATGTGTATGAGGCTGGACAAGATGCCCCATAAGTTTCTCCTGTATCTAATTATGCTTAAAAAGAATTAATGGTGTCATAACTCAGTGGGTTTTTATGTACAGTAATTTTCTATACGATTTTAATACATGGTTCAGATTTTTATTTTATTTTTTAAGACTTTATTTATTTTTAGAGAGTGAGGGGGACAGAAACATCTATGCAAGAGTGAAACATCAGTTGGTTTCCTCTTGTACGCACCCCAACTGGGACTGAACCGCAACCTTGGCATGTTCCCTGACCAGGAATCGAACCAGTGACCTTTCGCTTTGCAGAACGATGCCCTGTCAGTTGAGCTGCACCAGTCAGGGCATGGCTCATATTTTTTTAAGTAAGATTAGGAGAGTCAAAAATTGGCCTTTAGAGAAAGGCACTGTAGTGAGCTGCATAGTGTCTGCCAAAAATTCATGTCTAACTAGAACTTCAGAATGTGACTTAATTTGGAAATAAGATCTTTGCAGATGTAATTAGTTAAGGGTCTTGAGATTAAATTAAAGTGGATTCAGGGTGTACCTTAAATTCAATGACTTGTGCCCTAATAAGCAGATAGGACACAAAGAGACACACAGAGAGGTGGCCACGTGAGGATAGAGGCAAAGGTTAGATTTAGGCCACCTCACGACAAGAAATAGCAGGAGCCACCAGAAACTAGAATAGGCAAGAAAAGCTTCTCCTCTAGTACTCTGGAGAGGGAGCATGGCCCTGCTGACACCTTGATTTCCGACTTCTGCCTCCTGACCTCAGAGAATCAATTGCTGCTGCTGGCAGGCACCCGGTTTGTAGTGGTTTGTTACGGCAGCCCTAGGAAGGTAAGCCATCGTCTCCGTTTATATTTTAACTGTATAGCTTGACGTACATACCTGATGTTGTACTATATGAGCTATACGTTTTAAATTTCCTGACAGAAACTGATCACATTTAAATTGTATGAGGATGGCTCTACTTACGTTAAATTTAACTTTTGAAAGCAATGAGATGCATTTCAAGGAGTAGCTTTTTTTTTTTTTTTTTTTTTTTTTTAAAGCCATGCTAGTGTTGGGAATGGGTGGGTTTGTGATTCATCTGCAAGAATTTTATCAAATCACTCCGATGTCTCCATTGAGAAGTTAGTCCTAAATAACTCTCTGACTTACACTTTTCTAAGGTTAAAAATCAATTAAAAGGATTGGAGTGAAGGTGTCATTTTTCAATTGAGAGTTTAATAAAGTGCATCCTGAAAACAACTGTCTGACCAGATGTGGCCGTTATCAAAGGCCAGAGGATCCAAAGTGATTACATCTTCTTGAAGGTTTATAGTAATTCTGATTAATCGGTTTTGAAAAGACAGATACCCACATGTATCATGTATCCAGGGGCAATAACATTAAGATTATTACAACTCATATTTTTCCCTGAATTATAATTCTCACTATCAATCAATCATAATTTGTCTAGTTTCCTTGGTGTTTTGAAGTTTAAACTAGCAATTTTAAAAGTCCACCTGTCAGAGAGTTGGGCAATTGTTCCAGAGGTGCTTCAGTCTGGAGAGGAAATAGAGTAGATTTTCAGTGAAAGTAGAGATCTTATTTCAGCTAGGAATTTCAGATGATTGATACATTTCTCCCTAGATGTCAAAGTCCTAAAATACTTAGGCTCCACCACCACCTAGCTCTTGCTAACTTCCCTTACCCTTCTTTGCCCCAGAGCTGGGCAACATATAACATTTTAACCACTGAACCAGTTACATGCATTCTAACAAATGTCAGTGTGTTCCCTCCCAGACACATGGGGCTCCTGGACCAGGCACCTTGCTCTGCAGGGTGAGGTGATCAGGCAGGATGTGGTCACATATCCTTGAGCGATTTCCAGGCTCATGGGGGAGACTTGGTCTTTCATTCGAATGTGGTAATAGTATATTATAAAGGGTTAAAGCTTTATTGAGATTAAAATGTCCTATATTGAGAAGATCTAAAGGAAAGTAAGTGGCCTTACTGTTCTGCAGCAATATTCCTCCATAGGGATGCTGTCCTCTTGGTACAGGAGTGAGGAAGGACATGGCACAAAGTTCACTGTTTCGCTCCCAGTGTCTTAAATGAAACCTTTTGGTTGTATTTTATTGGTGAGTGTTAGGAAGATTTTTTTCTAACTATGACAGGGGTAAACTGTTCATGGCAAAGGTTAGTTTCTCTAAAAACCTGAATTAGAACAGTTGTGAATCACAGAAGGCCCCCAGTACAGTGAAGTTCAGTGGCACACCCCTCTCTTATTCCCATTTTCTCTTCTACTTCTCTCCTAAAGAGGTTGTCAGAGAGACCTGATTTCACAACCAGACTGTCACCTCTCTGGTGATCTGGAGAAAATCTTGTGACTTCTGTTTTCTTATCTGTATAAGGGAGATAATCCTGCCTACCTTGTGAATAAGTGAAAGAATACATACAGAGTACTTAGCTTGCTTCAAAAATAGTAAATGCTCAACAATGTAGTGATTATTACTATGAATGACACTCAGTTCTCTAGAAAAAAGTGTTCAGTAAGTTGTCATGGTTAAAAGTGTTTTTTTTCCTTTGGTTTTGCTTATTTACGTATTTTAAAAGACTGCCTAGATGACTTTGATAGTAAGAAAAAGATAATGTATCATACATAGCCTCAACTAAAATGGGTAAACAAATAGCTACAGCTACCCTTTTCAATTAAGAAAAAAAATACTGTTCTTGGCATTTTGTCTTTTTACAAGAATAACAGCTATCAAGGATTTGCACGTTAGCTATTATTGCACGGTAAGATTAGATTTTGAAGTAAGAAAAAACGAAGATGAAGCTAGAGTCTATAATGCAGGCAACGTTTCTGCATGTGTTTTTGGGGACAGCAGAGTAAGATAATCTATTCAAGATTGTATGGATCAATCTGGCCCTGGTATTTACAATTTACATATGACCTTCTAAAAATAAATCCTTCAGATCTATGTCTTCTCTTAATTTGCTTGGTGACAGAAGCTTTTTTGAAAAAGTAGGGTAATGTTTTAATTTGAACGATTCTCATGTAACTGTGGAGCAACTACTGGGTTGCAGGGAAGAGCCAAGCAGTAGCTGGTGTCCTCCTCTCTGCTGTGAGGTGTGGATCCACTTCTCCCGCTTCCTGGCTGCAGGGTAGAAAAGGCAGCTTCCCCCTTCATTCCTCTATTTTTTTTTTTCCATATTAGAAGTTATAGGTCCTGGTTCTTATCTTCTTGTTTTTTAACCCACCGTTTTTTTTCATTCATTTCTTTATTTTATTCTCTGATTTCTAAATTGGGCAGAGTAATGTTTTGAAATTAATCTAGTACAAAGTCTAAAGGAAGTATTCAAAGCCTTGAATTTTAAGATGTGTGTTTTCTGTGTGGAGAAACAAATTTAAACACTTGTTTGTATTCCAGTTTTGTTGCTGCTTCTTTTTCTTTTTTATAGCAAAATGATTTGATAATGGAGTGCTCTGAAGTTTTCATTCTCCTGTTTTGTGCTCACTTAATTTGTGAGCCTGGCGTGGACCTTGGCCCTTGTCTGTCTCCAGGCTGCGGTCCACAGCAGCGCTGGGGCTCTGGCCTGCTTCCTTTCCCGTGCTGGAAGTGCTTGCTGGGTGCAGTGGGGTGGGATGGGAGAACTGGTCCCTGGTCACTGGGTCACGGAATGTGGAGTCTCCCAAAGCCAGTTTCCATTCAGGCACAGCTTTAATCATAAACTTCTTTGCATGGCATGGGAAGGCATGGTTGTGTTTTCTTGTGTTGTGCATTTAGAAGGGCAGAGGTTTATGAAACCCAGTTTGGGTGCATGTCATTTAGTAAATTAGGTTAATCTGGGGTTGTGATTGAGAGTGAAGGATTGCATATTTTGATTATGGGCAGCAACGATAAAATATATTTTATTTGCTATTGTAATGAAACTAAATAAAATAGGAAGAAAAAGGGATGGGAAAAACTTAAGTGTAGTAATAGTACTGTGTTGCTGTGGGATGTGTGATCTCCACACCAGCCCCTTCCCCACCCCCCACCCCCAAACACACAGAGGCTCTGGGTCTCTGCACTAGAGGTACAAGACATTATTGATACTGTCCAAGCTCCCTGGGAAAAGAAGCTCCCTCTCAAATTTTCAGTATCCAGCAATGTATACATTTAGCTCATTTTGGTGTAGGGGATGAAACTGATGCTTTGTAATGAATTTTAGCAAAAGAAAATAAAAAAGTATTCAGGGAGATTAATAGCTTCACTTCTTCTTTTCTTTTTTTCTTTTTTTGCAATAACTCCCTACTCTGAACCAAGAGTATTGTGAAATAATTTGAAAACTAAAAGGAAAAAAAAAAAAAGCCACTTCTGGTTTACATAAATATTAAAACCGTTTCCCAGATTCTGCTTACCGCAGAATGAAGTTCTGCTTCAGTTTATCTTTTCAGAAGAGATGAAGAGAGAGGAGTGCACCTTGCAGCCATTGGGGTTGGTTAGCTTCCAGGGCACGAGTGAGTCCAAGGATGACAGCATCGCTCCTGAAGTGATTAAACAGACAGTAGCGCAGGAGCCAGCTCCCTAAAGCAGAGGAAAATGAGGCAAGTCCCCAGACTGTTGGTGGCAGTGTATATTCAGTCTAAGTATGTAGTATCCATCAAGAAAAATCTGACACCTGAAAACTTGTCCCTGCAAAAATGGAGAAATGCTTATGAGGTCAAAAGAGAAACAGTTCCCCAAGTACACTGGTCAGCTGCTAGCATCGGGGTTCCCATCCCTGTTTGGACTTGGGAAGGAAAACCAACTTGTCTTAGAGAATTCATATGAGTATAGTCATTGTGCTGCTCCAGGAGAACAGCCAACACTGAAAAGGAAACATGAAAGGAAAATTCTCACAAATTTTATTTTTTGTAAGAAAACAGGATTGAAGATAGTGGGTGGACAATTCTAGTGATTCTTCAAAAGTTTCTAATCTAAGCCCATTAAATTGTCAGTTGACCCTGAATGTACATTTCTGACAGAAAGGTTATAAACTGCTATACAGTCTGTTTGATTTTTGTATCTTCTTGTAGACGTTACAGATAATGATTGTGTGTGCTATTCATAAATTTAACTATAAATACAGAAACAGAAATGTTAACAGTCAGAAGAATTTTTTAGGAATTTAAATTTAATGTCGTATAAGCCCCCCACCTCCCTTTGTTGGTAAGCAAGGAACTAGATGTTTAGCGTAGAATAGACATGGATATCCAATTCAGTCATCTAGAAATATGAGGTGGAGGGAATATGAGGTATAAAAGAAGCTGTACAAAATATATACTTTTTCTGTGATACCTTAACAGGACTAGCGTATATGTTTCCTTTTTAAAACTCCTAAGGAAACTTGGTATTTACCTTTCATCCTTGCTGCAATCTTTGTGGCAAACAAGAGCTGATGCTTTTTGACAGTGGAGGTGGGAATGGGGACCTCGTTCTGCCTTAAATTAGCTGTATGACATTGGACATATATGTGCTTTGACTTCTTTGGCCTCGGATTTCCTGAAAAGTGAAGGGGTGGATAAGATAGGTGTTTTTTAATATTTTAAAATCCAAGCCCTCTGATAAAAATAAAAATACTGTCCCCACCTCCACTCTTCAGACCCATCTCATGATTCTGTTATAGTACTTCCAATTGAGAATCATTGGATTGTATGATCACTGCTGTCTCTCTCAGCTCTTAACATTTTTTGACTCTGAGCAGGTACTCGACTGAAAATCAGATGAACAAAGATTTTTATCTCACTTTGTGAATAGATGCAGCTTGTTCTTTCTTAAAGCTGGAAAGGGACATTTCTAAAATTCATCTGCACCAAGAGTACTCACTGTCTGTGCATGGGTATTACCTCGATGCTTGATGGAACTGCAGAATCTTGGCACACCTTTTGCTCAGTCGAAATCTGCATTTTTACGATGCAAATGATTCCTGTGCTCATCAAAGTTTAAGAAAGGCAGCAGACCACTCTTTTTTAATCTGCGAGTCACAATATTACTGGGATCTCAGATCAGTTCAGTACGTTGCTGTCAGCATTTGTTTTAATGATACAGACAAGAAAACAATAATATTAGGATGCATTGCATATAGTAAAGGAAAATAACTCAAATTTTTTGTTTCAGTTTTGTATGTCTGTGCCTGTATGTATATATACAGGGTTGAGACATCAAGCAAAAAGTTAATTTTAAGGTGGATTTTAGGCCAAAAAGTGTTTTGTTTTGTTTTTAAACCATTGTGTTTTGTATCTCAGAGACAACCATCTACTTACCCCCTTCTGTTTACTCACACACAGCCACACAGGGAGGTGTAGAACTACAAAATAAAGAGCTCTTCTGTACGGATTACCCACAGTGAATCAGATATGAACTATTGGATTTTATCATGAGAAAGACATATGAGTTAATTTTTTATAGTAACTTAAAACTTTTTCCTGTTGATGTTTTACTTTGGTTGTATACAAATCACAACACTGCCAGATACAATTTCATTTTTTAAATTATTATGGGGAGATTTCACACACTCGTTTAGTTACCTGAAAGTACAGATAATGCTTTTTTTCTCTAGGACTTATTTGTAAAACCCATGTACTGTAAGATCATTCACATATCCCTTTGCATGTAAAAAAAATTAACTTGAATAAGTCATTTGCAGTTTTATTTTTGGATAAGCTGGCTCATAATTTTTCTAATTTTAATGCTCGTTTAATCAATTTACAATACTTTCAGTAAGTGTTGTTTAATGTGAGGAAAGGATATGTGCGAATAGATGATTTCAACCTTGAAGCTTTTGCAGTCTCAGCAATAGTTCTTTACTTACAAGAAATACTAGGAGACGATAGGAACTGTACTGTACATGGGCTTTAAAAAGCAGCTGGAAGGAAGTTGTCGACGCTGATAGCCGAACTCGACTGGGGTGAGGCAGGAAGTGCAGAGCATTGCAGAGGTGTTCTGAACTGTCCTGATAAAGGCAATCCCTCACATCCCATAGCAAGCTTTCTTTCTCCAATTTATTTTGAGCAAAAAGGAATAGAAGAGTTTGGTCTTGTCCCCTTCACAAGGCTCTGTGTTGAGGAAGAAAACTGGTGTGGAACTGAAAATCCCTCATACAAGGCTCAGAAGGAAGAGAAGAACACTCTTCATACACCTGCAGTCAGAAACTAGAAGAGTAATTTTGCACCTGAAGTTGGGCAGGATGTTATGTTGACTGTGTTTTAAAAGCTGGCTGCTTGGGATATAATTGGCTTCTTGTTTTGAGTTTTCCTTGAAGGTGGTTTTGGAGCTATTACATGGTCCTTTTATATATGAGATTAAACAGAATATGAAATGCAATTTTTTATACTGATTACACATTGAAACAGAGGGATGCCAGGCTATTAACCAACAACATATAGTCTTGATAGATCTAAGTTATTAAGGTAATTTCAGCTGTAATATTTTCACCTTAATAACACTCTGGTTTCAGGAACTCTGAATATTATGTCAATTAAAAAAAAATTTTTTTTTTGTTCCTTTAAGGTTTAGCTGCGATTTTAGTATAGTTTATGTATTTATAACATTTTCTCGTCATCGTCTGTGACTAAACAGGAAATCGTGCTTGCCCTGAGTGATGTAGGGAATCTGGCTGCTCTGTGTTGATACTTACCTGTCTTCCGGCTGAACTATGAAACGACCTCTTCGTTCTTGGATCTGCTGGATTCACCTCTGGCTCCATTTCTCTGGCTGCATTCTGTATTGATATGCCTTAGCTGCAGATGGCAAGAAGCCCTTAATCCAGTGTTAGAATTTGAGAGTTGGAAGGGAGCTCAGAAATCACCCAGAGATGACATTTCAGTCACTGGCCAAGGCAGGATTTGAATCCCAATATTCAGCTCTTTCCATCCAGTAATATTTCTTTTCTGTGTACCTCTTCATAGAGAGGAGGGGAAAGAATTTTCTCAGTTTTCTGTTTCCCACCAGCTGCTCTCTTTGTTTTTCATCTTTAAATTCTCGTTTCTTCCTCTTGAGACTGTACCATAATATCTGATGACATCCTATCCATATTCTGTCTTCGATTCCTCGGTTATCCTCCTACCTTCCCAGTAGCCCCCACCCCCAAAACAGGTTATCCTATATTAGCACACTCTCCGAACCAACCGAGATTGGTGTTCATGAAGAACAGCCCTTCCTGTGTGTAGCTTTGTTGTCACCTCCACTCCTCTCCCCATGCACCCTTTCAGGACTGCCATTCCCCTTATTCTTAACGGCTTTTCATTAATATTCAGCCCTCTCAGCTCTGCCCCCTCTGTGAAGCCTTCTGCAGCCTTTCTGTTGCAGGTTTTTTCATCCCGCATCTTCCTTTGGTTGAACTCTTCACTCCTTTTAGAAACTGTACGGCACCACACTATTATATGTGGTGCAATTAAGGGTAGATAAGGCCAGGAGCCCACTGTTAAAAGCTCTTCCTTCCTAATGAGTGTGTTTTCTGGTGAGGAAGTTTGGAACCCATTGCCTAATCCCCTCACTTCCTTTCTTGACCCTCCAGCTTTCTGGTGAAAGACTTAGATTTAACTTCTTCAGGCTGGTATTTACATACTGGTTGTCTTTTTTTATTTTTTTTTTTGTAAGACTTTTTTCAGAGCAGTTTTAGGTTTACCACAAAATTGAGAGGCAGGTACAGGGATTTCCCATAAACCCCTGCCCCCACACATACATACATAGATTCCTCCATTATCAATATCGCTCATCAGAATAGTACATTTTTTACCAAAGGTGAACGTACATTGACACACAATAATCACTCAAAATGTCATAGTTTACTGTAGGGTTCACTGTTGGTGTTTACATCTATGAATTGATAGAAATGTTTAATGACTGTGTCTACCATTATAATGTCATACAGAGTATTTTTCACTGCCCTAAAAACTCTGTGCTCTAACTATTCATCCTTCCTTCCCCACAACCCCTGGAAACCATTTACTTACTTATTTTTTACTCTTTCCATACTTTAGCTTTTTCCAAACTGTCGTGTAATTGGAATTGTACAGTATATGCTCTTGTATCTGCTCTTTTCAGATTGACTTCTTTCACTTAGTAATATGCATTTAAGGTACCTCCATGTTGTTTTATGGCTTGATAGCTCTTTTTTATTTTATTTTTTTAAGGTTTTATTTACTTTTAGAGAGAAGGGGAAGGAAGGAGAGAGGGAAACATCGATGTGTGAAAGAAACACCCATGGGCTGTCTCTCGTACCCCCCAACCAGGGACCCAGGCACATGCCCTGATCGGAAACTGAACCGGCAGCCCTTCATTTTGCAGACCGGCGCTCAATCCACTGAGCCACACCAGCTAGGGTGCTCTCTATTTTTTTAAAAACCGAATAATATTTCATTGTCTGGATACACCATAGTTTATTTATCTGTTCGTCTCCTGAAGGACATCATGGTTACTTCCAAGTTTGGGCAGTTGTGAATAAAGCTGCTAATAAACATCCAGATGCAAGTTTTGGGGTGGGCATAAGTTTTCAACTCCCTTGGGTAAAATACCAGGGAGCGTGATTGCTGGATCATATGGCGAAAGTATGCTTAGTTTTATAGAAACCTCCAAACTCTCTTCCGAAGTAGCAGTACCGTTTTGCATTCCCAGCAGCAATGAATGCAGGTTTCTGTTTCTCCCTGTTCTCTACAGCATTTGGTGTTGCTGGTGTTCCAGATTTTGGCCATTCTAATAGGTGTGTAGTGGTATTTTGTTGTTTTAATTTTTATTAAATTAAAAATTGTATTGCCCTCGCTAGTGTGGCTCAGTTGGTTGAAGTGTCATCCCATATAGCAAAAGGGTGGGTTCGATCCCTGGTCAGGGTACATGTCTAGGCTGTGGGTTTGTTCCCTGGTTGGGGCACTTACAAGAGGCAACCAATTGATGTTTCTCTCTGCATCTCTCTCTCTCTCTCTCTCTCTCTCTCTCTCTCTCTCTCTCTCTCTCTCTCTCTCTCTCTCCTCCCCTCGCCCTTCCTTGTACTCTAAAAGTGATGGAAAAATGTCTGTGAGGATAAAAACTTTTTACATTAAATTTTTATTTCCTGATGAAATACGATGTGAAGCAGCTTTTCATGTGCTTATTTGACAGCTGTATATCTTCTTCATTTAGGTGTCTGTTAAGGTTTCAACCCATTTTTAAAATTGGGCTGTTTGTTTTCTTATTGTTGAATTTTAAGATTTCTTTGTATATCTTAGAAACCAGTCCTGATCAGGTGTGTCTTTTTTAAGTTTTTTCTTCCAGTCTGTCCATGGCTTATCTTCTAATTCTCTTAATACTGTCTTTTGCAAGGCAAAAGTTTTTAATTTTAATGAACTCCAGCTTATAATTTTTTTATTCCCCCATGGATTGTGTCTTTGGTGTTGTATCTGAAAAGGCATCATCATGCCCAAGGTCGTGTAGGTTTTCTCCTGAGTTACCTTCTAGGAGTTTTATAGATTTGCATTTTACATCTAGGCCTGTGGTCAGCTTTGAGTTAATTTTGGTGATGAGTGTAAGGTCTGTGTATCAATTTATTTTTTTTTGCATATGGAGGTCCAGTTGTTCCAGTACCATTTGTTGAAGAGACTGTCTTTGTTCTATTGTATTGCCTTTGCTTCTTTTTTTTAAAGATTAGTTAACTATATTTATGGAGGTTTCTATCTCTTTTATAAATACTTTACAGAAAGTAGAAGGAACAAAAAGGATGAGAACTCTAATGTGTTTCTTGGCCTAGAGTTCTCAGTAGGCAGCTTGTGTGGGGTATCAGTAGGGTTCTTGGGAAGATCTTTGGGGGGAACAGAACAATTGAGCTGATTTTCATGCTGGAACACAACTAGATCTTTAAAAGATATTTGCATGACAAGGAATCTATTGAATAGTTTCTTAGTGGGACCTTGAAGGAAAATTTGGCCTCAGAAATCACACCTTGAATCCATGGTATGTTTTCTACCATGGATCTTTCCCACTCACCCTTTCCATTTCTTCCCTTCTCCCTCCCTTCCTCCCTCCCTTCCTCCCTTCCTCCCTTCCTCCTTGTCTGTTTTGTTTTTAATTGATTTGAGAGAGAGGAAGGGAGGAGGTAGGGGAGAGAGCGAGAGAGTGTGTGCCATCCATATGTTCATTTATTTATGCCTTCCTTGGTTGATTCTTGTATGTACCTTGGCCGGGGATCAAACCCACAACCTTGGCATATTGGAATGATGCTGTAACCAACTGAGCTACCTGGCCAAGGCCTCTACCATGGATTTTTCAACACCTGCTTGCTCTTTCCTCTTACCCCTTCACAACCACTACCTCCAGTACTCAGAGCTTGTCTAAGTTGTTTTAATTTTTAAGGGCTTTTGCCTTTGGTTTAAGTTGGTTTTCATTTTTGCAATATGGCCTCCATTCATTCAGACAGCCAGTTATATTCAACAGATAATTATCTATTTAATGCAAGTCATAATTTTTTTTCTTAACTGGAAGCCTAAGAAAATAATGCACTCTTCATAGACTCAGGTAAAGAGATTTCTATGTAGAGATTGCAGTTTTACATGCAAGGATCGGCTCTGGTAGGTATCTGAGAATATGAAGTGTGAAATCTGTTGGGAATTTTTATTTTTAGATTTTATTTGAATAGCTAGCACTACCACATGGACTACTCTTTTTGAGAGACGTAATCCATCCAAAAATATTGAATAATGTGTATTTCTCAGTTTCATAGTCTTAGAGGCTGCAAAGTTTGTCTCCAAAGCAGGCACGGTGGTGATAGGAGAACCAGTGTTATTGACTAATCAGCCATGTGATTTTAAGCTTTGATATCCTAACACCAAATGGGATTAAATTATATTTGCCCATTTGCCCATTTGCCCTTCACCCCACATTATGGAAAAGTAAGAACCTGTATGTGTGAAGGGGCACTGTTGTTCTTCATTAATATAGTTGCTGTCCTTTCAGTTCGACCTACCCAGAAGAACATCTGCTTCCTGACCAGTTTCTTGTCTCTCATTAATTCATCTCCTACTGCTCAGCTTTGTGTACTTTCCCAGCTCCCTGTGCCAGGAACTTTATCTTTCACAGCTACTATTCCTAGCCCTCTTTGAGCCACTCAGATTTCCAAAAGGAAACAAAGAAAATATCTTAACTGGGGTGAAACTGGCCCATTTGGATTCTTTTCTCTCCTTCCTGTTGGATAATTTCCTTAACTTGTGAAATTTCTTACATCTTGAAAGCTTGTGGAGAGAAATAATGTATGGAATTAGTGTAGTATACAGTATCTTTACGTAGTATTCGGTTTATGCCTGTTGTGTGTTATTATATTCCACAACTTTGGCTTGTTCTCAGGAGCAACTGTAGTGATTTTATGTTGCTTATGAATAGAGGAAAGAGTTGATGTGTTGAACCTCCCTGCTGTTTCGGGTAATGGTCCCTCTTCTTCTCTCTCTTTCTATCTGCCTGTGTGTCTGTGTGTGTATATAGGTGGTGGCAGCGTAGGATTGAGATTGTTTTCTTTTTTTCCTTTTTCTTTTACCTTTAATAGTTTTTATTTTTTTCCATTACCATTTATCCCCCTTAGACCCTCTTCCACCTACTTCTCACCCCACCCCCTGCCCCCACCAAAATCACCACACTGTTGTCTGTGTCCATGAGCCCTTTTTATTTTTTTGCTCAAGATTATGGATTATGGATTATAAGGATGATAGCCTTAAGAAAGATGAGGGTAATTCAAAGGCAGATCCTAGGTTTCCTGTGCCCTCAAAATACATGAGAATTTTTAGAGAATTTCCTCAGTAAGAGGGAGTAGAGGACAGCTTCAGCTCTAAGATGTGTCACAGCACTATTCTTGAGCTTATTAGAAATAGGAAGGAAATGAGACAATAGAATTTATAATGACAGGTCTTTTTTTTTTATTGGCTTTGCTGAATAGAAATCTTCAACACTACACATGGTTACTAATATAGTTTAGTTCACACATAGTTAATTTTTGCCCTCTTTGTAAAAAGACTGTCAGACTTGCATTTCTGTAGAAGAGACTGCTTAGCATGGGCTGGGGTGGGTATGATGTGATGAGTGAAAGGTTTATACTGTGTGTGTTTGTCATGGGCCTGTTGTGCCTGTTGTCGACTGTCCTGGCTTTTCATGTAGGAGGCCTGCGGGCCTTCCTGCCCTGCCTGCCTGGAGGCAGCAGACTGTCCACACAGGAAGTCCTCCCTGACTGCTGGCAAGCAGCCTTCCTGTGGGTGCCCATGCCCTGTGTGGGGTGTGCGGAGAGGGCCTGCTCATTTGTTTATCGCCGACTTTGGTTTTCTGTCAGCTGTGGCATGCACATTAAGCCTAGGTCAGTGTTAACGTGAAGGCTGAATTAGCTGGTTTTCCCTGCCTTTGCATAGACAACTTTGCTAGGGAACTTGTTTCCAACGACCCGAAGCAGTGAAATTAGGCCAGAGAAGCTGAGTAGACTACTGTGCTCTGAGACAGATGACTAGTACTAGGATGGGTCAGCACTTAGCTGTGGTATTCTGGCCACCCAGTCCCTTAATTAGGTTGAATTTATGTGATAAGTTACAAACATCATCCAAGGGCAGGGGGAAGGTGTCTTTTCAAATTCCAGGGCAGCTTAGGGGCTTTGCGGGACAAAATGTAAAAAGACAACCAATGGTGAAAATGGTTGGTAAAAAGTCAGCCCTTTGTAAATTTTCTGTTTGGTTTGTGTTTTTGAAGTTTAACGTTTGTGCTTTTGAGACGTAACTACAAAGTGTAATTACTTTGAATTTATCCCAGTCCTAAAGTTGTAGTTAAAGACCTGCGGGTGCATTTCAGCCTGAGAGGGAAGGTTTAATTCTTCCCCGGTTAAGCTGAGCTTTCCTAAAATGCTGACTGTTCAGCCTCAATATGCTGTGGTTCTCAAAAGTTGCTCGTAGAGTTTTTTGTTAATGAAAAGATATTAAGATAAATTTTTAAAACCCAACCTTATTAAAGCTAACTTTGTTAAACACACACACACAAGCTGACTACTCATTAACTTAACCTAAAGGTGCCTTTGACTCTTTTTCTTAGGAACATATAGCCCCAGATGGTAGTAATTGTCACATGTGAGAGAAACTTGAATTTAGTAACTAGGGTGCTGGAAGAATGGGCACAGGGAAGTAGGGCATTTAAGACTTGGGTGCCATTTAGAAAACTGTTTCAAGGTTCTGCCTTTGTTGTCCAGCAGACCTGGGTTCAAAGTCCAGCCCTGCCACCTACTAAATGTGTGATCTTGGCACATTACTTAACCCTTCTTGAGACTCAGTTTCCTTACCTGCAAAATGGGAGAACAATAATATACTTCCCTCATTGGATTAAGTAAAATAATACGCATAAAGCCACTGACACAGTGTCTGGCACATATTAAACGTGCAATACATGACAGTAATTGTTACTCATACTTCTAAAATTACCCGTAACCCATTCTGAATATTTAGGAGTAATCAGTTTTATTATGTTTGAATTTTCTTCTTTGAATATGTATCTAGACTGTCAGAACTTAAATTTTTTATTTCAACAAGTTCAAAAACTTAATCTTTGATAAAAATTTTTTCTACACCAGGATATAAAAAATTGACAACCTGGAGTAATTGAATGCTTCTCTCTTTCAGGTCTCTTGCTCTACCTCAGCTAGTTCTGAGAAATAGTCGATATTAAGATAACATTTGAATTTGAACCTATTGTATATAGGATTCACCATCCTCCTCCTCTGGGTACATTCAGGAACCCCCTTTTCCCACCCGGGATCGGGGTACTAGGGGACTTTTTTCCCTTATGGCAGACTAGAGGGGAAGCGGGGAGGGACAGGCTGCATTTTACTCCCCACCTACTTTCCAGAGTTGGAAAGTATTACTGTAATAAATATGGAGGCCTATCAGAGATATATTAAATCAGCTGCGTAAATTTGGAATGTAAATCATGCTTCTACTTATGCCAAAAATGAATAGATAAAACCTACTACCTTCATGTTCACACTATCCAGATACAGTATTTCCTCACTTATCGCAGGTATGTATTATGTTCTAGAACACCCCCCCCCGCGAAGTAGGAACGTTACATTTATTCTATACTGTTAAACCTACATAACTTTAGCAACATGCATATACAGTACCACAAAATCCTGCGATATAGTGAAAAATCCATGATAAATAATTAAATATAATATTTTTTAAAATCCCGCAATAAGTGAACGATGATAGAGAAAGGAACTACTGTAAATCATACCCCAAAATGTTTCTTTTCACATACAGGTCACCCCAGCCCTCCACTCTCCATCCCAGAGCAAAGCAGAGGTTAGAGCCCATTTAGACTAGGAATGCCGTCTTTAAAATGTGTGCTGCTTCGTTTGCTTTATGTTGGTATAATCCCCCCGAGAGGTGGAGATGGACCTGATTCACAGCTCTTTCCAGACTTCTCCACGTCTTACCTCCAATGACCACGTTTCACCCTTTGCCAGCTGCACTAAAGATACCAGGTCCTGCCGTGAAGAAGTGTGGTTTGTGGCAAGGACAGGTTCTTGGACATTCATCAAAGATGATTTAAGAAAAAATGCAGACTTGCCTAGTTTTGTCTATAGCTACAAGTTCTTGTGTAAATCACAGGCATGGGACAGGGTGGCAACTGTGTGTTACTTCCCAGCGGCTCTGTTAACTGCAGTGAGAAATAGGGCATGCCTGGCTCATTTCAGGCAGCAACTAGCAGATGTATTGAGTGACTTTGGAGAAGAAACACGAGCCTGTGTGTGTCATGGCTGGGGGTCTTGAAGTGCCACCTGGGGCGGAGCAAGGGACTCATTCTTAGTTTTACATCTAGAAAACCAGATTCATTATCCCTTGGAGAGAAACCAGTGAGGCGAGGAAAGGATATGAGTTTGACTGCTTATTTAAGGGCATAAATCAAAGACATTTGGTAGGAAAGGATCTCAGGCAGGTTTTATCTTGGATTAAGCAATACTGATGTTCCCAGTTCAAGTTCAGCTTTCACTTAAACACATTACTGTTGTTAACCCTTCTTGCTACCTTCCTTCTGAAAGAGAATCTCTTGAGGTAAATTGGTGTTTGGACTTAATGATCTTAGCAAGGACCCCTGGCAGTGAGAAGTGGCATCTGCATGGTATTGGAGACTGATGGGGGGCCCCCAGGGCATCGGGATACTGGGAGCTAGGGTGGTTGCGGCAGAAACTGGGCGCAGAGCCTGGTATGTATTGTGGATAGTTTGAGATTACAGACAGGGTACACAGGTTACATTTATTGCAAGAGGTCTGCTTTTTGAACTTTGCGAAGTGAAGTATAATTGTGTCTTAGAGATGCCTAATTTTCTTGTTTTTGGTAGTAAAAATCAAGCTGTTAGATTTGAAATTTTGTTGGAATGTCCATTTAATTGTATGTTTTCAAACTACTATTTAATCTAAGTGATGTCCTTGGCTTAGTATATTTATTATTTAGAAGATACGAGGTGAAAAAAAGATTCTGTCCTGGCGTGAAACTGAGCATTTGCTGTGAGGACACTTCCATCTCACACTGAACCATTTAACTTCCTGAAAAGTCACGTGTGTGGCACAGGGACAGAGACTGTGGTTGTTTTCGATTGGTTAGCAGAGAATTATCTGGTGTTGAGTACAGCTTCAGACATTTTTCCAAGGTGGCTGCTGACTGTGAAACCACACTGAGCCCTAGGTTGCAAGCTTTACAGAAGATGTTGGTTGCTGTGAGGCCTGGGAAGGTTTCCAAATACTTCACCATTCTCACAGGGGTTAAATTTCACAAGGTTAGCAAGAGCGAAAGGCAGCATGCCTGTGAACCTTCTCCAGATGTCTCAGGGAAGATCCACGCCTAGCGTAGGACTAGGTGAAGTTTGCTTTATTTGTTCAGTGTCTTGATTGAACTCCAGCTTTCTTACACTTGAAAACGAATTGTCCCCCACCCTCCACCAAGTCATCTGAATAAAATTTATCAGCAACTTTCAATCAGATGTTCTTCAGAATTTGAAAACCTTTTCAAAAGTCTAGTGATGTCTAAATTACTGTATATCAAAATGATACTACCACATAACTTCATGCAAGTTAATTTTGAGTCTCAGGTATGTTCCTTAAAATCTGTGAATAAATTAATCTCACATAAATTTATTCATACTTAAGGTGTACATAGAGAAAATTCTACTGAGTAAAATCCTATTTTAATTTTGTGTTGGAGGGAAGAGGTTGTGTTTTGTTTTTGTTTTTGTTTTTTGGTAGACTGAACCGTTTTTTTTTTTAGGTGTAAATTAAAATTTATATATTGAAGTACCCTAAGAGAATCTGTATTTATATCTCGGTAACCTCATTTTATTTTGAAAATCAAACAGCTTCTGAACAGTGCTAAATACCTCCCACTGAGGGTTCTTCTAATGCTCACTCCTGCTTTTCCGCAGTCCCTGGTCCCAGCCCACCCCATGGCCCCGCCCAGCCCCAGCACCACCAGCAGCAATAACAACAGCAGCAGCAGCAGCAACTCAGGATGGGATCAGCTAAGCAAAACGAATCTCTATATCCGAGGACTGCCTCCCAACACCACAGACCAGGACCTGGTGAAGCTGTGTCAGCCGTAAGTAGCAGTGGTTCTCACTGTTTTTAGCTGTTAAATATTTATTTGATCATATTATAGAGTGATATAAATTGTGTTATGAGAGACATTCAGTGCAAAACAAATCTGTGAATCCTCATTATCAGCACAGTGACAGAGTTTCCAAGTTTGAAGTCCCTGGATACTTACTCTTTCGGCCCATGAAACAAAATAAATTGGAGCATTTTCTCAGTAGAATTTGACTTTACTGGCATAAGAAAGGTACAATATGAATTATTTAAAAACTGACGGTTAGATCCTTTTGAAGAGTGCTCATTTTTGTGTGGAAGCACTTCTAGGGGGCCAGTCTATCTCATAATAATAGAAACTTTAGTTGTCATTGTTTGTTGGAAAGGTAGTTACTGTCAACCCTTATCCTAAATGTGTGTGAAATTCTTAATTCCAGCCAGGAAATGGTAGTCTTGTCTTCATTAGTTGCTTGTACTTTTGTGGTCAGAGTTGTTCGCCCCTCATCTCTTCAGGAATTCTTATTCCTCTCATGTCTATTCCTGTTCTCACTGCTACCCTTTCTGAGTCTTCTGAAGAAATATGCACATGTATATAAAGTTCCAAAGTAAATTTGCATTCTTTGCTGATGTTGTCGATAAATAGAATATAAATATGCTACTTTGCTGCAATTACATTTAAACCAAGAAGCCAGTAAGCACTATACAGAGCAAGGATGATTGTATAAAGACTTAAAAAGCCTCTAATCACTTTGAGCTACTGTATAAAAGCCTACACGTATAACAGCATCTTTTATTTATCCAAAGACAGTAATGATCCCTTACAAAAGGAATTCTGTGCAACTGGGGAAGAAAAAGTCCACTAGTGACTGTATCCTGTTCCCTGAAAAAATATTCCCAGTTCTAAACATCTGATTAATAGCATCTTATTTCTGTTGTCCTGGGTTAAATAATTACATTTATTACTTATTATTTTAAGAAAAAATATTTTCAAAATTAACTTGGAACTAAAAGTAACTTCTGGCCTTCCATAAGGAGGTGGTGGTGGTTTTGCTTTGTTCCATTTTTAGAGGGGAGGGTGAACAGTGGGTGGTGGTTCTTGGAGGGTCTGAAGAGTTTTGCAGACATACTCTTAGCACTGTCCCTGTGCTTTGCTTGTGTTACTCTTCTGATCATCCCTCTAGGACTTCGACAGCCGCCCTTTGCTTCCAGGACAGTGAAATAGTGTCCTGTGCTAAGGACTATTCTGAAAGCAAGTCTGGCTCTTAGGGTTTGTCATGCCCAGCCCCAGAGTCAGAGGGAACTTTGCCAGGCACACCCTGCCCTCTTGCAGCTGTTCAGGACCACAAATAGGCCTTTTGCTATCTTGTCTGCTCTTGGCCTTGCCTGGCGTCTTCCTCTGCTTTTGCAGCGTAATTACAGGTAGATAGAATGCCCTAAAAATAGAACTTTGTAGAAAACAGAAAAATGAAGGGAAAAGAATTTCAGATGACAAATTGTTCCTCACATAGTTTTAAATAACATAAGATGAGTTTTAACATCAAGGCGTTAAATAAACATAAAATAATACAGTAATGTCATCTTTTATATACAGTAAAAATGTATTTTAAAAATGATGAATTTTTTGATTGCATCAAATCATATTCCAAATGCAGTAGAAGAGAATTTTATTACTTTTCGTAGAAAATTGTTCCTTTTTTTGTTGTTAGTCTCTTTGGTGTATGTGGTTTTTCTCAATGGGTATAAATATCACTCTTCGCTGTTACCAGTAGCACTCTCGCGCTCTCCTGTCATTTGCAAAACCCCAGGTGTGATTTTTGACTCCAGTAATAGTTGTCTTGATATGTATTATACAGAGTCAAGTCAAGACGTAGAGGAAGAGAGGACTCTGTGTCAGTATCTGCTGAAAGCTTCGTTCCATTTAACCCAGAGCATCTCATAAATACCAAATATGATTTGCTGAAAATTTTGTATCTTAGAATGGATAGAAAGAGCAAAAAAAATGGCATTCCTGTTTTGGACTTAATTGTTGCCAATAAAGAATAGCTAGTTGGTGACATGAAACTTACAAGACCTTTATGGGAAAGTAACTCATCCTAGAACTTAAAAATCCCAGTGGACATAGAGATTTCAGAAAAATATCAGAAACCTCTCTGAAAAGGTAAGTGTAAATTTATAGCTCTAAAAAAGTAAAATCTTTTAGAAATAAAAATTTAGTAATTACACATTAACCTGAATGTGGATGGATTGCTCAGAAACAATTGAAATAAGTGATTTGAGTCTCTCAGGGGTTTGGGTGTTTAGAGGGTTCTCTAAGAGAAAGGTGGACTCGATTCTTAAGAATGTGTATAGTAGTGACCGGAGTCCATGCAAACAATGCATAAAGCCTAAATGCAAGCCTGGTGTGAAGATTGTGAAAACTGTAGAGGAAAACGAAAGATATTTTTAAAAAGCTCTGCTAGGAGTGGAATATACAGATGTTGTTACCATGTTTGAAGATATGGCGGTGAAAAAGCTGATACTGTAATGACACAAAAGATAACAAGTTAAAAAGAGGTGACACTGGAGAAACAGCCTCACCCCAAGTCAGAGAGAGACTCAGGCCACTGGAAAATGTAGATCAACATGGTTACGAGGAGAGGATGGTAGCTCCATGTTAAGGTTACAGACGGAGGTAACATCATGGGCTGGCCAGGAGTGTGACCGTGGTTATGGTGGTAAGGTGATGGGGATTGAAAGGAGACATGTTTTCTAGGAGCATTTGATGAAGGAATCTGACCAGCTCTACCGAACTTCTAAATTATGAAACGTGTATGAGAAATCTTGTTGGGACGTTATGACTACTCTTGGCTGCTGTAACTTTTGCTTCCTGTTTCTAAAAAGTTACCTACTCAAAAAGAGCCTCAGCCCTGATCAGGCAACTCAGTTGGTTACAGCATCGTCCTGATATGCCAAGGTTGAGAGTTCGATGCTTGATCAGGGCACATACAAGAATCAGCCAATGAATGCATAAATAAATGGAACAACAACTCCATTTCTCTCTCTCTCTCTCTCTCTCTCTCTCTCTCCCTCCCCCTCCCTCCCTCCCTCCCTCCCCCTCCCTCCCTCCCTCTCTCTCTCTGAAAAAAAAAATACATACATCAGTACAGTTTACCATCAAGTTTAGGAAATGGAATAATCTAAGTAACGGAAAGGAGTAATCCTCAGGCATTCTTAAACGCTCTCCCTTCTGTAAAATCAAATACTTTACTTGATTGAGTTACTACTTTATTTCTCTCATTCAAACTTCTCGTGGGAATTTTCTGGAAAAATGGGTTGAGGGTTCTTGTTGTTTCCATTTTCTCTCCACTTTAACCCTTTGCATTTTGCCTTCAAATTCTCATTGGAAACTGTGGGGACACCTTCGTCTCCCTTATTTGCTCTGGCTTTTCACTCTCACCCACTTTTTCTCCTCAATTCTTGGCTCTTTTGGTATCAGTTTTCTTAGCTTGTTCCTCTGTAGCCCTATCCTGCCATAGTGTTATTCTCTACTCTTAGACCCTCAAATTCAACATGATCTCCTTCCTCTCTAAATTGTTATTTTTCCAGGTTGTCTCTCTTCACCTTGAAACTGTGGAGCAGTCGTTGACTATTTCCAGTGTCCACTTAGTCATCAAGTTCTGTAGCTTCCTCTTTGGTCTTTCTTCTTCCTTCTCACTGCCAGAATAATTGGGTGGTTCCTCCCTCCCTTCCCACAGCTTAACAGGTGGGCACCATTTGCTCCTCCTGCCGCCTCACCTCAGGGGCCTCTCCTTGTCCCTCTTGATTCTTCCAGGCCAAGGCCAAGCTCACCTGGCCTCCTTTATGCTTGCCCCATACTAAATTCTGCTTATTTCTTTTTATGTGTTACAGTCAGCATCTTATTTCCGCACACTTCTGTTCTCCAAGTGCCTGTACGTTATTTAGCAACTTGTTTGTGACAATATGGAGTCTTCACAGATTTTTCACCTACGTTACAAAATCGTGGTGGTCAGTGTGACACGTTTTTGGTGCCCCAGAGTTACCTACCACAGTGCTAGGCACATACCTGATTCTCAGTCAAGTGCCTATAAAATAAGTGAGATAATGCTTACATCATGAGGTTGTGATTGGGATTAAATCAAGTTATAGTG
Organism: Furipterus horrens; assembly: GCF_987537825.1. Lineage (NCBI taxonomy): Eukaryota > Metazoa > Chordata > Mammalia > Chiroptera > Furipteridae > Furipterus > Furipterus horrens. The sequence continues at coordinate 156,385,827 of NW_028327171.1, read as the reverse complement.
TGTTGGCAAAAAAGTTCATTTGTTTTTTTTTTCCATAAGATGGCTCTAGTAGCACATAGTTGTCTTTAACATCATTTGAAACAGTTTTGTTAGATTGTACTGTGACAGCTGTCATGTCAGTGGGCATTTAAAAAAAAAAAGAAAATTGGCAAATTTTTGTGTAGCCATTGTGAAGATGGAAGAAAATATGCAACATTTTGTCATGTCATGCTTCTTTATTATTTCAAGAAAGGTAAAACAATTGAAACACACAAAAAATTTGTGCAGTGTATGGAAAAGGTGCTAGGACTGAGCTAACATGTCAAAAATGGTTTGCCAAGTTTGTGCTGGAGATTTTTTGCTAGACAATGCTCCACAGTCAGGTAGACCATTTGAAGTTAATAGTGGCCAAATTGAGACATTAGTTGAGACAATCAGTGCTATACCACATGAGAGATAGCCAACATACTCAAAATATACAAATCAATAAAGTTATTGGTGAAAATGAAAAATGTATGTTTTACTTTCCAGAAAAAACTAAATGGAGTTTTTGGCCAACCCAATATGAGGAAAGGAGCTGGTCTGCTGCCTAGAACACAGTCATTATTGAATAAATATTAGTCTCCCCTCTGCCTGGGCCATTGCTCCTCCAAACCCTAACTACTAGAATAAACTTAAACTGTACGTAATCCTACATGTGCAACTAAGGAGCAAAAGAAAATGCATTCTGACCTTGAAAGCCAGGAAAGCTAGGGAAGTAGGTTATGTTAACATACCTCCAGTCTCCTCCTCCTTAAGTCTTTTTTAGGGGCAGAGGCACTTGCAGAAGAATAGTTTCCCCTCCTGAGGCCCATGCCTGACTTATTTCTTGTCATAACAATGACTGTTGCATGGAAACTTGTCATTGTATTCAGACTTTTCTTTTCTGAATATTTAAAAATAATGTCTGTATGTAAGGTTTGGTTCATAGTTCTACCTGGTAGGCCGTTGGGAGCAAATGTATGAGTCTATTGGCCATGTCTAGGAAGCTTAGCGCTTACTGTTCTATCAGCATCACATGAAAGATCCCAATAACTCAGTGTATCAACAACTTATTCTACAAGAAAACAGTCTTTTGACAGTAAAACAAAATGAGGTATTTCCACTCCTCCCACTTATACAGCCTTTCTCTCATTCCCATACCAGCCTTGGTCATTTTTTCCCCTTTCATTTCAGTAGCCATATAATTTACTTCCTAAGTACAATAAAACATGGTTTTTATGCAAATGTGAATTAAATCTAGCTTACAATATTATAACCTATTATTAATTAAAAGAAATACTTTTGGAATATGTTTCCCTAGTTGTAATATTCAATACATTTTCATTTCCTATCCCTGTTTTTTTCCTCCGCAAATTTCCTCATTCTTTTGAATACAGTACAACTCTTAAAAAGATGAGACAGAAAAAAAAGCAAGATGGGTCAACAGAGGTAGACGTAAAAAAAGCAACCATGATTTAAGATAGAATAAACTAAATGTTATGATTAGTGAGAAGTTAGAGCTTCAGAGGCTTTGTTAACCCTGATGCCAGGGGATTGGGATAGCTTTCAATGAGGAGATGACATTGTGATCTGAAAGGACAGGGAAAATTTCATGCAGGTGGACTTAATTCTGTCCTCTAGGCCTCAGAAAGAGCCCAGGGAATGTGAGAGTGCTCGGGTGTCTACAAAACACAAAGGACACTTCTTGCTACCATAGCTGTCATTGAGCAATTGTTAGTTAGCCCAGGGCTCCTGGTGACCAGAGTGGAGACTGTGGGTATTGTAGAGAAAAATGTGGTTGGAGGTTGGGGTACTGATTGGGGCCATATTGTTAGCACCTTGAATAACAAGCTAAAGCTAACAAGTTCAGACTTCTTTCTTCAGTTACAGAAGAGTTAGTCCTTGGAGTAGAAGAAGTACATAAGTCAATGTTTTTCTCTGTCTCTCTTTTTTAGAATGATAATTCTGACAAAACTAGGAAAGTTGGCTTGGAGAAGGAGACCCATAAGCAAGAGATGATGTAACTGACCCAGGGCAGTGATAGAACATGGGAAGGGAAGAGAGTTTTGGGAACACCCAGGGTGGGGTTTTTTGGGCGATAGAATCATCCAGTCTCAAGCATGATTAAAAGTGACTGTAAGGTTTTAGCTCTGAATTAATGGAAAATTTGAGTTGTGTTAACTGAGAAAGAGAGCACAGGAAAATATTAGGGCAACTATCAGGAAAATGGACAACTTGAAATGATTATACCGTATTCTTTCTCTGTACATCTCTGTTTATCTCTGTAACTTTAAAACTTATTAAGCAATCTGTCTGTTGAAAGTTGTTTTCCTCTGCAGTGGAATAAAATGATCATCCCTGCTATTCCAGAATGATTAGGCCATTTTTAGGGTAAAATTTGAAAGTTAGAATAATTATCAACTTTACCCAGGTAAAAAGTTAACTTCAGTGTTTATTCTGAAAGTAACAGTGGGCTTGCCAGACCCAATATCCTGAAAATCCACATAAACATGAAATTCTTTGGAATTTATAGAAACTACATAAATGTCATGAGGACATTACATTCATAATAAAACAATGGCTCTGTGATGAAGGAGGAAAGATCATTTTACCCAAAAGAGATCTGGTTTTCACTTTCAAATTGAAGAGAAAATTTAATTTAGAGCCGGGTAGCTCAAGTTCATTTAGATATTTCCAAATGACTAAGTTTAAGAAACCTAAATGTACCCAGCGTACTCAGAGTTACTGCATTTATTTTAGAAAAGAAACACATGTACACATACCCAACATGGATTCTACACTGAAGTATTCATAGCTATACATGCATGAAAGATGCAGATCAGAGATTTTATAGCATCATTCTCAAGTCAGGCGTGAGTCTTACAAACCCAGAGCTCTTGATGTAGTGTTAAATTAGAAGCCGATAAAAGGAGGTGATCTCTCTTAAAGGTATAATTTAAATTACCTGTCTTCTAGGCAAGTCAAAGTAATGTCTTAGTGTGATGGTGGTGGTGCTGTATTTATTAACTCAACAATGAAAGACAGATCATTTTCTCTTTGGTAGTGACTGCATCTCACATCATTGAGATTTGGACATATTGAGCTGCATTGTATTCCAAAGCCATTGGAGATTTTGGTTTGTTTTTTTAATTAAGTTTTATGAGTATCTAAAACTGTATTTAGTGAGTTTTTCTCAGATTCCTTTGAAAGAGAGGGAAAGAAAAAGTTATCGGAAGTATAGAGTAGTGGAAAATATTTCTTCTCATTTAAAAAAAAAAAGTTCTTTATTGACTGGCATACCTTTTTAAATTTTCCCAAAAACTGAAATTTAGTTAAGATGATGGGTTTTCCACATCATGCAGAAAATGCATACCGTTTTTGTTTTCTTATTACTATTATATAGCTTCTTACAGATTTTATTTATATTATAACTAATGGGATTTTTTAAAGTTCCAAATGTTTTTCTTCTGTAAAGCAGATTGTTCTTTGTTCATTGACCTAGAAGATTCTCAACACACAAAATACTAACAACAGTAGTTTCTAGGGGTTGGCTTTTCCGAATATTGATACCATAATGAAATGATACATAATAACTCAATGAGAGCTTAGACAAAGGATGTTGGGCAGTTTACTGAAAAGTGTGATCTAAAATGTGAAATTTTTCAAATTTCTTTAAAAAAGTTCATGCCAAGCTACTGAGTCAAAATGTTGAGTCACTAACTGTGATTTAACTCTTTGTGTACACTATTTCAGTAAGGTTCTACACAGGCAAACACACTGCATTGTAGACCAAGCAAAATACATCATCTTTGTGATCTTGTTTTCTAAAGGAAGTCAAAGCAGATTTGAGAATTTAGGAGCAGCAGTATATTTAACTAAATCTTCCTGTTCATCTTTCGAATAGCTATATAGAATCATTCTCTTGTTCATGTTAATTGCTTCATTTCCCTTCTTGGTAAGAAAGAAGTCTGGCATGTTAGAAATTTTATGTAAAGTAGACCGTTGACATACCGATATATAGTCTGAAGACTTGGAAATCCCAGAATTTTAACACAAATAATTTTAGCATCAAAAACTTCCCCACAATTACCTACTTTTGTATAGGGAACCATCTCTTTCTTAGGCCTCCTTTTGCTCTTTCTTCACTTTTATCATTAGAACTATCAGTTGGCTTTTATTTGGGGGTGGGCATTTATCAAAAATTAACACTATTTAATTCCTTCTTGAGAGTTACTAATACACAGTTAGAGCAGAACCTTCTTGAACAATGGGCCCTGGTTGATGAGCCCTGCTTCTTCACTGACTACCTGACTCACTCCCTTCTGACTAAGAGTGCTGGCAATTCAGATACGTGCTGCAGCAGAATTTAAAATAACTATAGCTCAGAGACTTTCAGTGTTATCCTGAGTAGTTGAAATCTTAAATATTAATCATTATTGTGAAGTATGTACTGCATGCATGCACTTAGTTTTTTGGCAGACAATTGAAGTTATGTCTATTATCTATTTTATCCTCAGGGCAGAATCTTCTGGTAAGCATGGATATTTAGAGATTTAGCCATCCCTCCTTATTGTCAGTTGACCTTTTTCTTGAGGACTTCTTTTTGTTATTCCTGGGCGTGACTAAACCCTCTCCTCCCTCGTAATGTCCAAATACTGTATAAGCTGTTGGCAAACCAGTTTTAATATTAGTATTAGCAAAAGTTCATTGGGAAGCCAGCACTGAAGATAATGGCCATAACCACAAGAATTTTTTTAAAGAGCATCCTCCCCTTCTCTTGAGAGCAGAAGGAATTTATTTTATGTTCATTTCATGTTCCTTTATATGAACCTTAGATTTCTGTAGTATCAGTTGGGGGGTATTTAACCATTATATGAAGGGGAAGGTAGTATCCAGAATAAAAGCGTCTAAAATTTTTATGTGGCAATTGTGCTTGATTTGACTTAGAATTTCTTTATTGGGTTACTATGAATCCTAGCAACTTACTATCTTTCCCTTTATTTTTCCCCATCTTCATTTCATAATGTATGTGGAAAAAATCTGGTATAAAGTGTGTAAACAGCTTAATAGTGCTAGCAGTTAACCTTTGGCAGCTGCTTGCTATGTGCCAGTAAGTGTGCCAAGTGTTTTATTATTTAATCCTAAGAACAATTTTATGAGCGGTAGTATTATCCCTACTTTAAAAATGAAGTTGAAATAGGTTTCTTATTGCTCAGGACAAGACAGCTGATAATAGGGCTTGAGTTTGGACAGTCTGACTCCAGAGCCCGTGCTCTGAACCGCTGTGCTTTCTACCTCCCCAGATATATTTGGAAAGACCGTCTATTATCCTCATCCTCCCCTCAGCAGCCGCCATGTTCCCCCATTTACCACAAGCTACAAAAAGACTCATTTCTCCAAGACCCTAAAAGAGATATTCAGACATGGTAGATTGAACACGATTTTGTTAGAAAAGTCAGCTTCCCTTAAGTCCTCTTGAATAGCCCACACAATCAAAAGCTCAGAGTAAAGGCAGGAGGATAAAGGGGGAACTTGTCTTTCCTGACATCTAACAAAGTAATCCCTTTTAATGTAGCTGGTTTTATAAAACTCAGCTCCTGGTTACTGTCTAGTGTGCAGCTCCACAAGATTACACAGCATAGAGAAGGTAGGTAATTTGTCATTTGCTTCGTGCCCTAAGGGGTTAGTGCATATACAAGAAGAAACATTCTTTTAGCCCTAGATGATGTGGCTCAGGTTAAACCAAAAGGTTGCAGGTTCAATTCCTGGTCAGGACAGATGCCTAGGTTGAGGGTTTGGTCCCTGGTTCAGATACATACAAGAGGCAACTGGTGGATGTTTCTCTGTTGCATCTGTGTTTCTCTTCCCCCCTCTCTCTCTCTTTCCCTCTCTAAAATCAGTAAACATGTCCTCTGGTAAGGATCATTATCTATCAAATCTATCCAGCATTGCTTTAGAAAACAATGGATACAATGTCGCATTACAATTTTACTGCAAGTATAAATCCGATTAAAGCATAAGACCACTTTTGAGGAGAAATTAAACAAGTAGAGGTGAGTGGTGAATTCCATTATTTATTAAATATTATGACTTTGATTTTGCTAGCCGGTGCACCAGACGCATTTCCTGACCTTGAGGGAGGTACTTGTCTTATACAAAAAATAAACTTCCCACATCATGTAGACCAGAATGTGATATGTCATATGAGAAATACATAGGGAGTTGTTGTATGTGATTGGGGTCATCAGGAAAAGCTTGGCACTTGAATAAGTCTTCAGACGAGTACGTAGCTGAAGGTCAGGTTTGAAGCTGGAATGAGCCTGGCTGGCCTGCCCTGTCTGGCCCTCACTAGGCCGATATCATGAAGGATTTTAACACCAGAGGAAGGTTTGTACTTCATTAGGAGGGTAGGTGATACACATTGCCTCATGGTTTGCCCTTAATGGAATGTGAAAAAGAGGCTGGATCCAAGAAAGAAGGTGATTCAAAGTATAAGATTTTGAGGCCAGGAAACTGGGAGTTTGGTACCATTAACAGAGATACGGGGATGAGGAGGAAAAGCTTATTTTTATTCTTGCCTGGAAATTCTGACCCATTCTCAGGAACCTTCTCACATAAGTGTTTGTTTGCTTTCTGAGTTTGTATGCTTTTGGTGTGGTTATTAAATGGAAAGAAATAATGCAGCAATTCCAGACTGGTGAATCTTCATCGCAGAAAAGAGACTAGTAATTAAACGTGTTTATTTGTCAGCTAGAATACTGTGTATTCGGAGCTTTCCATTGGTATAGTCTTTGTGGCCAGCAATAATAAGATCTGTACATTCCTCCAGCATTTAATTATTTTCTTAAATTTTTATAGTTCGGTTTTAGAGGCTTAACCTTTTTTTAACTTGCCTTTTGTTTAAGAAATTGCTTTGCACCTACCTCGGGAGGATCATTTGGTGTCAGACTAGAGACTTTGGAGAAGAGATTTTGTGAGAGAGCCACGGGACTAAGTAGAGGGAGAGGAGGGCACGTTTCCCTAAATGGAGTGTCTAGAATTAGCGAGCAAGTACACCCATAACACAAACAAACCTGATAGTACATGGACTCTTTTTTCCTCCCGGCCATCTGTGCACTCACTGACCTCTGGGCAGACCAGCCTTAAACTTGTCTAAATTGTCCTTGGGATAAGGATGACTTGACTTCTGCATTTTCTCTTCATACCGTACTGTCTTCCTGCCTCTAGTAAGTGTCAAATGCCAATGAAGGACCCTGAATGAAAAACATTTTTGGAGTATCAGTATTTTTGATGCATTGTTTTAGCTTTTCCACTTTAAAAAAGGTCACTTTCTGACAGCATAAGGACTGTTTCTTTAAAGATGAAGCAAAGAAGCAGTCATTTGTGATCCTAGGAACGAATTAGGCGGCTAGCCCATTTGGATAGGGGCATGGATCCTTTCCAAGGGTTTCTCCAAAATGCTTCATCTTCACCCCCAAATCTAAGATACAGACCCTGAAAGTAGTTTTGCCCCTTTCTAGGCATAGCTTTTGCTCCCATGCTTAACCTATTTAAATGGCCTTGTGTTAGTTAGTCCTTTTACTTACTTGGCTAGATAACTTGTTTTTTCACATTTTTCCTACTGTGTCTTTATTCATTATCTTTTTTTGGTTGATACCATCCAATTAGCTGTTAAAAGCTAAACTCAGTTAATTTTGACTCATATTTTTAAGGCAAAAGAATTTGAGCATTTATTTAACTAAAAAGTTTATTGCACTTGTTACATCTTCGGTCTGAATCAGAACTTTACATCTCTTCTCTTGCGTGGCTGTTAACGAGGAGTGCTCAGCAGAATTAAAACTTGCATGCCCAGGCCCTTAAGTAGATTCTGAGTCAGAAGCTTCAAAGAGGTATATATGGAGAGAGGCAAGGTAATCTGCAATTGTACTAAAGAGCACCCAGGCTCTGGAGCCTTCACCTTGGTCTCCCACTTGCTTGGGCAAATATCTCAACCTCTCTGTGCCCCAGTTTTTTTACCTGTAAAGTCAGGATAATAATAGTACCTACAGCACAGAGTTACTATGGGGACTAAATGATGAAATAGGTTAATATATGTAGGGAGCTCAGAACACTTCCTAGCACGTATTACTGTCACTGTTATCATAATGTATTTTTTAAAGCTTCCAAGATGTTCTGGTGTTCAATCCTAGTTAAAAACTTCTGATTTAGTCTCTTTGTGTTAAAATTGAGAAAGCTGAGGCTCAGAGCAGGTTAAGTGACCTTCTTGGAGTTCAAATTAGGAGGTGGCGGATCTCCTGAAACACCCACCTAACTTGATTTGCCTCTTCGCTTTTCATGAGTGAGTGCAAACTCTGCCCTTAATTCTGCCCTTAATCATGAGTATGAAACATCTGAACTTCAGTTTCTTGCCAAAGAATTTAACTTCGTTCTCTCCACTGCCAGCACTTATCCAGGTGTTGGAAGAAATCAGATATATGAAGAATTGCCTGAAGGACTTATAAAGCCTTTGATTAGATTAGAATGTCATCTCTTAGCAAGGCTGCTCAGTGCTGGAAGGGACAGGCCCCAAAGAGTCTCCAGAGGTTCGAGGGATTGACATTTTTTACATTTGTAATAGAATGACCACAGCAGGAGGATTTTAGAAAATTTTTAGTAGAAAAGTTCTTAGTCAAATGAAATCTTAAAAGAACTACATATGGAAGTATTTCAAAGTAATATTTTTAATAATATGTTTCATAAATACAAGTTTGTAACATTTATAAAATTTATCAGGGAGAAAAGGCAGTTTTGATGAACTGGAAAATTTGAGATTGGAACTTCTGGAGGACAGTTGCAATACAGTATCAACAACTTAACATGTCTAGGTATTTCTGTATCCCATTTTAGTTGTGCCTTATTAGGAAAAATACTTATTCACATCCATAGGTAGTTGCAAAAGGTAACAATTTTTTAATAACTCATTTTATCTTCTTAGTGTCTTCTTGAATTAATTTAATCCAGAAGCTGGAAAGAACCAGGAATTTTTTGTTTTGACTTTGAATTCCAAATACAACAGCTATTCACAGGCTTCGTGATAGATACAAAATTAAGACCAGGAGCACCTAAGACATACAGTCAGTACCAGCCTTGATGATGTCACTTTACCCTGACTCAACATGGTAGGTAGCTTATTATTCATTGTACAGCTGGCTGCTAGGTCACGGTGAGGATGTATGCCAACTGGTTGTACCTGCTCGTGGCCTGGGATTTATTTGAGTGTGATATGTGTGTAGGTCGTTTGTATAATTCTTTATGAATGGGCATGTGCAAACTTGAATTTCCAGAATACCAAGATAGGGTTACAGCTTTCCTAATCAGTGACTCATGCACCTGAAGTTAAAATGTACCTGAAGAGATGGCAAGGATGAGTTTGCTTAGTGTCTGCGCTTGAAGCAACTTAATAGGAAGGTGGTTATGAGTGTGTTGAAGTTTGTCGTATAGTATATTTGTTTACATTTCCTGTTTGTGTATTTAAAGGCTAAGAAATAAAATTCAAACAAAACATTGGTAGAACTCCTCAAGCACCTTTCCAGAATCTAACTTGATAAGCACTGTTCCAGGAAGCGTGGATTTTATTCCTGGATGCAACAAGGTCAGCAGAGAGTCCTGTGTGTTAACCACGCGACTATTTGCCCTTGTGGAATCTGCACCAGCGCCAGGGTGCTCAGGTCCCAAGTGGTCATTTGACCAGGCATTACATCAGGATGTGGCCCTCAGGAAAGCCCACAAAGGAAGCCCCTGCCGGCCTTAGAACTAGGACAAAGGGAACTTCTCCTGAGCCCCAGACTTACTTTTACTGTAATGAGCACTCAGTTGCAAAATTGTTGTATTTCCTTCTCATTTTGACTACTAAGACACTTGGAGCCAAATTTCCTTCCATCGTTGGCAGTTCTGTAAGACCTCACATTCTGTTTCACGTATCTGTGTAATAACTACTCCTGGGTTTATTTTCCCTTCATCTTGAACTCCATATGTATTTCTGTCTTATGATGTTGCTTATATTTTTGGCCGGCAGTCTCAAAATTTTTGGGAAGAGGTATAAATAAATGTTTTTCATGGTTTCTATTTGACCACCCCTATAAAAATCACAGGAGATGGACTGTTGGTTGGTAATCTTTTATCGTTTTGTACAGCAATCATTTTTATCAAAGGTGCTCATTAGGAAATGCTGGTGTTTTCAGATCTATAATGGCATTTCCATTGAAAAGGAAAATCTGGTCCCTTCTCTCCATGGCCCTGTAGAGACATAAGTGGATGCAGAACTGTCCCAGCTATCAGTAAACATTAAAATCAGCAAATATGCAAAATCATGATTTTCAGCAACTCTTAGCTTGATGGATATCTGTAGTAAAAGCAAAGTTTTTTAAAAATACATACCATTCTCACTTGGAATTCACTTTGGCCTTGAACTATTTGTCCCTCTTTTTAATGTTTGAAGACGGTACATTCAGCAACTTGCTTGGATATGTATCTTAGCTATAAAAGTTTATTTTACCTGTGCTTGAGTGGCTTAATAAATTACAATCTAAAATATTTCATTTTAGCTTCTAAACTTCTGTGAGCTGTATGCCTATAGTCTGTCTCCTATGAGTTCCTGATGAATTCCTTGATAAATTCCCAGACCCGAACTTGAAGGAACATTTGAACATTCTCCTTCCGGAAGTAGGTCATCATACCACAGTTGTTAGTTTATTTTCCTCCTCTCTTCTGCTTTCTTCTCTTTTTGGATGTCTACTCTAAACGCACCAGCCTTTACTGGGCTTGCATAGACAGTAATGATATATTGGCTATGAGTTATTCAGCATTGGCTCTATTTCTTTATAGACCCAATCTTATTATATAGCTTTAATGGTTTTCTGGCTTCTACTACCGCCAGACCTGGGTTTCCTCTGTGGGTCTGCTGCTAACCAATGTCCGGCAGGAAGAGTTTGAACGCCACATTGGTGAGAAATGGGGAAGTCACTCTTTATAATCTCAGACTGCAGCAAATTAGGTCACCCTTCATCTCTCCATTTGCATTGCTGTTGCTTTCTAACCCTCCCCAGAGGGGGATCTTAAAGAGTGCCGCTGTCACACTGACACAGGGCCAGGGTGTGTCACATTTTGAGCAGGTCTTTGCATGCTATGGGTGAATAGGAGCCATAAAGATAAACATCTTTGGGTGTGTGCCTAAAATCTCTGTTCCCTGCTGCTGCCCACATCTGCACAGAATGTACAGGTAGGCCCTCTCCAAGTCCAGGTAAACTCACTTGTCCTGGCTTACTGACCCCACCTAGCTTTTTCATTTTCCAAGTCATCCACAAGTCTTACAGTGGCTACAAGTCCCTGTATCGTCTGCCTCCTCTCCCCTTGCCTTTTCTGATCTATCTTCCTTTATTCATCTCTCCCTCTTCACGCCAGCTGTGGGGGAATCCTGGGTGCTTCTCAAGCCCACCAGGCCTCTTCTGCCTCCAGCCCTGCGGTGCTTTCTTCTTTGCCTCCCTTGCTCCTCCTCGGATCCTCCTGACTCACTCCCTCACCTCCTTTAGGACTTAGCTCAAGTGCCACCTTCTCAACTACTGTACCCTCAACCTGCCTCCACTTCATCTGGGCATTCTTAATTTCAGTGCCCCTCTCCTTGAGCTGCTCATGGTTGACGCCACCCTCTCCTATACTGTGTAATTTGTTTGTTTTTGCTTATTTATTATCAGCAAATATTAAATATTTGGTGGTGAATAAATAAAATGCTTTTTTTATATGGCACAAAGGAAAGCCAGATATGAGCCCAAATGTCTAAATGCAGAAGCATTGTTTTCCTAATAGCCAAACTCAAGACCCTGTTCCTGCATATTTGATACACACACATACTCACTGAGATGAGCACCTAACATATTCGTGAACGTGGATTACTCAGTGCTGGGAAAGGCCATGGTGAAAATGAATACTTTAGAATTTGCCACAGGGAGAAATTTTATCGTTCCCAATGATAGATATACTTTTTCTTTCTAATCTAGTTTTTCTCATCTGTTTATTATCATATATGTGTACTTCTATAACATCAAGTAATTGTAATAAGACAGGTTGCAAATAAATCTAAAGAGAAATGCTAAATAAATAACCAACCACTTTTAGCCTCCAGCTTCTCATTGATAACATCAGAAAATTGAACCAAGGTGAGGAATAAACAAGGAAGCAGCAATGAGCCCCCTCATTTCCTCTTCCCTGGCAGTATTACTGATAAATAAATGAGAACACTTGCCTGCTGGGCCTGAGCCTCAGAATCCTTCCCTACACAGTGCAACCACTGGCGACTCATCAGAGTTGGAATGCAACATGAAAGCCATCTGAAACCCTTGGCCAATTTCTTCCAGCTGTCATCTATGGCAGGGGAGAAATAAAGGGTTACTCTTTGTCTTTCTAGGCAACTGAAGCCTTGCTTGTTTTAGTTTCTTTGGTATTTAATGTCTCCGAGTAGAGCACATTAACCAGGGATTTGTATCTCCAAGTAACCAATAACTGGGCTGTGTTTCAGGTTAGGCAAGAAATAGCTCATATTAATTAATTCAGTTTTCTCACTAGAGTTTTACCTTGTATGTATAGCTCAAATGAAGTGTTAATTTTCAAAGCAAGGACTACAGTGGAATGCATTTTTCTGTCATGATTCAGGTTACACTTAACGCTTGCGTTTCAGAGTCAGAGCCATGAGTAGGACCAATTGTCATTGAACTGTGCTTGTGGCCAACAGCTGCTGGTGATCGATTTCTTGTCAATCAGGTGCTTGATCTCCACGTCATTTGCTGTTTGAGAGCCATAGACAGGCTCTTCAGGCTTAGCCACCAGCAAGAAGTCAGGCACTTGAAACAATTGACCTTTGTCAGTAAAGCCATTTTGCTCCTGCCTCATTTTCCCTTTGTCCTGTGTTCCTTGCTATTGATTCTTACCTTTATTTTTTATCTTGTGAGGTATGCCTTTTAATAAGCTACCCTGAATCCTTTCTAGGACAAGACAGGCTGTATATGTATACACATACATGCATATGTACATATGTTTGTGAATATACATATATACATGCACTTATACATATATGTGACCACAAGCTTTTATGTTTGAATGCATAACTAGATGGATAAAGGTCATTTTTACTAATATGAGTAAAATAGCGAAAAAGATCCACTAGAAATCTTTTCATTTGTTTGGTAAGAGGATATTTTAAATGAGACACCTTTTGAAATTCTCATAGGGAAATTTTGGAGGGTCAAATGTGTATGCTCTTTTAAAAAAAGAAAATACCCAATGTTGATTTTGGGTAGATTTATATAATGATTTCCTTTCATGTTATATTTAAGTGAAATAGATGGCATTCTTTAATTGGCTCATAATTAGAAATACTTGTGTAAGGTAATAAAGTTAGAGATAATAGACTGTACAGGCCAGTGTTCCATTCTAGAATGGTCAAAGCTCAGAAATGCTACCCCTGACCAGTCTCCATGCATTGGATAATGTCTAATTTGTTACTGTTTATTTTAACCTCCTTTCTCGGTCATGAACTATAAACTAAGACCAGGATAATGAATGTAAAAGATAAAATAAATTATACAAACAAGATCAGAGATATCAGGCCTCTCTCAGCGTCCTGTTGGGCTAGATTTGAGATTTTGCCCATGAAATGCAGCAAAATCCTGTAAATAATGTTATGATTCCTATGATAATGTATGTGAAAGTGTTTTTATATTTTGTTAGTGATCAATATAACTGTAACTGAAAATTACACGTTCCATGGGTGGAAATAGTGGCCAGCCCCTCAATGTGGTTTTACCCCTAATATTCAGGGTTGGTTATGCCAATACTTTACAACCTCAGTGCGGAAACTGATTAGTGCTGCTGCTGTCTTGTGTTCACCACTATTCTCCAAATAATTTTCCAGCTCTACCTACAATATTGCTTCGTCTCTTGCATCAGTGAAACCTATTATTGTAACTGTCGTCTTCTACCTCTGGATATCACATGGATGCTATCATTGGGAATAAAAATAAGATTTTTAAATGCATTTTAAATAAAGAAACACAGCATGGTATTATAACCATTGCATGAAAAATTGTTCAATACTTATATGTATACAGGGTTGTGTTCACTTTGTGTTTATGAGTTTGAAATGTCTTATGACCAATATTCTCAATTTTTCATTGAATTTTTAAAAATAATTTATTTATTTGTGTGTTTATTTATTTTTAGAGAGAAGGGAAAGGAGAAAGAGAGGGAGAGAAACATCACTGTGTGGTTGCCTCTCACTTGCGCCCCCAACTGGGGACCTGATGTGCAACCTAGTCATATGCCCTGACTGGGAATCGAACCAGCGACACTTGACTCACTCATTGAATTTTTATATCATTTGAATTACATTGTAGCTACAGAGCCAATAGAATATTGCTTTAGTATTCTAAGCAATTAATTGCCAGTCCTTAGACAGGAAAAGACATCCATGGTCCCATCTCTACATTAAAACTAAAAGCAATTTTCTTCCCTTAATTCAAAGTGACTCTTTCTTTCTCTGAAAGTCATTTCTTACATGATTTAAGTTAAAGCACACACACTCTCTGACAGTGGGTTTACACTTACTTTTTCACTGGTGATAAGAAAAGATCTGTTTTATGAATTTTCTTTTGTAACCATTTGCTTTAAAAAAAATAACTTCTGCATAATAATTGTATTTAGTTTAAATTCATTAACAAACCCACATGAAAAATAAAGAGTTCTCTTTGTTGTTGTTGTTGTTTTTTTTTTTTTGGAAGGTAGCTTTAGGAAATTTTGTTCAGAACTCTGTAGTGTTAAGAGGATTTTGTTATTGGACACAAGACCACTAACTTCTGTTCTTTGGTTCTTTCATTGCATTGTATTGCCTTTGAAGTCTTTTTAAGAATGGCTTAAAACAAAGGACTGTTCAGTCAGAGCATTAATCATTGAGAGAGTTAATGTGTAATGCATTTCTTGCTTGCTTTGCTGGCTGTTTTTACCCTAACTCCATTCCTGACTTGGTTAATATATCTTTAGGAAGAAGGGACAGAGAACAGAAATTCAAGCCATTCTACAACATGGGAACTCAGGTCAACAGGTTAAATTTGGAAATATATAAAGGAGATTTCAATATTTTCTGTGATTTGTATTTTAAGGATATGATATGATTATTGTTTTATATAATTTTGGTAAATAAACTAGCATCTTAGGAAAGCAGGTCATTATATTCCAAAGGAATGATCAGGCTTGCTCAGGGCCTGCCTTCAGCACCAGGGGTGCCCATTGGCTGCTGTGCATTCTGAGTGGTTGGTGCCTGTGTCATATTAAAGAGTTAAATGTTCTTGGCATCATGTCTGGGCTAGCACATCTGCGTTAAAAGAGTATATTCGGATGGTGAATAATATTGTAGCCCATCTCTGATAAGAACTGTAAAGACTCACCAGAAGAGGTCAAGAGCTGAAGCTCTAATTAAACTTGTTTTAGAATGAATGGGCAGGCATGGGAGGATATCCCATGGGTGAGGAGACCCGGGAGACTGCAGAAGTCTTACCAGAAACAGAGAAAATCTGTTTATTGAGTAATTCAGCAAATATTTATTGGGAGTGCCTACTATAGGAGATGCTGGGGAGTCAAAGTAAAGTTAACAACAGTCCTTTACTCTGAATAATCATTGTCTGCTTAAGATGCTAATTTTGAAACTTGCTTGACATAGGCTGGACTGGTAGGGTGATGCCCACCCTTCTTAAAGTTTTAAACAAGGCATTGTGAGGGAGGGTTATTGCTACCGCTTACCCTCTCCTTCTGGAGTGACAGTCAAATTTTATCAATCAGAACAGACTTTAACCAATCCAAATATGCATTGGCAAACTATTTATTGTCATTCTGTCCACCCATGGGGAACTGCCCTAATTTTCTAAAGGGATTTAAAGGCATACAATTTATCTGCGCTGTCATCTCAAAGAATAAGTAAAAGACAATGCATATGATTTGGAGTCAGTTTAGATGCTAAAGACCTGATTTCAGGCCTTCAACTTACTACTGACAAGGGTTGCTTATAAGCCGACTATTAGGCATGCACTAAATATTTGTTTCAGTTTTTTCATTTTTTAAAATGGAAATGATGTTATATGGTATGTGAATTTCTAACCCCTGCTCCAGGTTCCCAGCGTTCCTCAGAAGTGGGCAGTTTCAGTCCCCTTTAAGAACTCTTCACTGTGTCCCCTCAGACACGCCTAGCCTCTGTATGGGCTGCTCTTCCTGGAGTTAAACATTGAGAGTAGCTCACTCTTCCTTCCCTTTCCCATATTTTCTGTTGCTCTCTAATTAAACTCTTTATTTCTGGGATGAAAATGTCTGGTATAGCCCTCCTTTCTGAGCTGCTTGCTGTCTTATGTTTTTGTCTGCTAATCTGTAGGACCTAAAGGTCACTCAGCTTAGCATTGTGGGTTTTACAATGGAAGAGAAAGGGTTCTACTTTCTGTCATTCTACTGAAATTACTGTATAATCTTGTACAGATTTGCCTGAAATTTGGTCTCCTTTTTAGTAAAATAGGGGTAGAATACTAACACTCTTAAGGTTTTTGGAGGACAGGTAGAGCTAGATCTTAGCTGTCATTTTGACCACCTATAGGCACTCACAGATAAATGTTTCTGTTGTCATCATTTTTTAAGTTACGGATTAATGATGCATCATCAGCCTAGTCGGGAGAGGCATTGTATACTAGGTTCAGTTTAATAAACTTTTATTTGAGCATCTCCTATGTGTCAGGCACTGAATGGAGGCATACTGAGATGATGCTAAGCGGAACAGGAAGAGACTCCTGTAGCGCGCTGTACCTGACACCCACCTGTTACATACCATAGTATGAGGTTTTCTTTCCTGTCTTCTGTAGTGTAGCACCTGGACTGAGTGCTAGCCCGTAGTGGGCACTCGGTAAATAAATGGTGGTGAAGTGTCATAGTTGTGAAATGTTTGCCATTCCCATACATACACTTGCCTTGTGAAAACTAAAATCTGACCTCTTCCTTTTGAATAACTCATTTGCATTTTTATAGAACACATTTAGTGTTTCTATATATTGTTAGAGTCATGTATCAAAATGCTCATCAACGCAGGTAAAACATCATAGACATGGAAAGGAGTATGAAAATATATCTACTCAGGTTCTGCCTTTGAGTACGGCTACACTGAAAGTATCTCAGGAAGATAAGTGTTTGATCTTAGATTAAAATTTCTAGAGGAATGAACTGTTCACCTCTGTAGTAATACCTGTTGCCTCACTCAGTGTTGCTGCTTACAAGTTACTTCTTTTACCTACTTTACTGGCTGTTGTGAGGACTGTGTGAGATAATTAGTAATTAAAATATTGGAAATACATCAGTTTTATTGATTTTATGTTGACTTTTAAAGATAAAACTTTATAAACTGTTTGTTTTTAAATTCCAAGTTGTTCTGAGTATTTGGCAAAAAGGTTGGATAGAAAGTAAGTACAGTTTTAAAGCACACATTGGCAAATCATACAACACTTTAAAAGTGTCACTCCTAATTTCAGTCCATAAACCTAGTTTGTTGTAGCTCACATTCTTTTTTTCCTTTTCAAAAAAGCTTTTTATTGATTTTGAAAGAGAGAGAGACATCAATCCACTGCCCTACTCATTCACACATGTACTGGTTGATTCCTAATGTGCCACTGGGGATCGAACCCACAACCCTGGTGCATTGGGGTGATGCTTTAACCAACCGAGCTACTTGGCCAGGGCGTAGCTCTTATTCTTGTACAATGAAAAATATATAAAGGATTTGCGGAGTTAACAGCGCACATGAAAATTAGAACAGATACACAGTTGTTCCTGCCATAGAAATGAATTATTTTTTAGGTTTTAGACAGGGATTTAGTTGTAATTATTTTAATGTCAAAGCAAAAATTATAAAACAGCATTTTATAATCACAGATGCCTCACAAAAAGCCATTTTATATCATTAGTACTCCTATTTTCTCTGGTTGATAATTAAATTTTACTCCAGGTGACTCAGCACAGAGGTCACAACTTCCTATAATAACAATAATGCACATTAATAACTGTGTGCTCACCGGTAACACAACCCTTAATTAGAACCAGGAATCCAGTAGGTTTAATAACAAAACAGGAGGCTCATTGAAGTTGTTCAGTTTCTGCATGCAGACCTAGGACAGGGCCGCTGCTATGATGTGGCTACAAGAAGACAACAAAATGTGGCTAATGCTAACTAATATCAGTTTATCATTTTAATGTGGATTTTACATTTTTGCTTTTGCTTTTTTTAATTTATGGCATTCAAAGAGAATTTCTGAAATACTGAACAGCCATATTTGAAGGTACAGGTATAGACTATCTCGATTTACTGGAAATCAGGTTCCATCCATGAATAGAGGACTTCGTAGCCCTATGAGAACTGTGCTTTGTCCCTGCTTTGATGTAACCTTTGATTGATGTGAACATTTTTAACCCAGGTAGTGGCCTTCTTCTGGATGTGGCCTGTAATGACAAAATTGCCTCGAATCATAGTAAGTTTCCATGAGGTGTGATGGCTTCTTAGGTCCCTTACTTCAGTTCTTGGGAGATAATCATTTTTTCATATATCACTTGAAAATCCCTAGTTTGGATTGCAGTGGGGTGATGACAGGATAACATTTTTCCTAAAAATTCATTTTGCCTCCTTTACTGCTAATTTGTTACATGCCTGTTAAGGACTCTGATGTGAGCAAATGATGTGGATTTTTTAGGGTAGAAAGAGTATCTGGTCCCTATCTTCTATTTCTGCTGTCATGCTGATTTAGCAGTTTTAAGAGGAGATTTTACTGTGTTAATATTTAAATAAGTAGGTACCTGACAGTATTAACGAATGTAGTAGCTTTCAAAAATAATTTCTGTAATTTACATAACACATTTTGCATCTTTCCATAACTATAAGAGACAAGAGTAATGCCTATTTATATATTTAAACATGTATAGGAACATATCAGGTGATTTTTTTAAATTGAGGTGTAATTGAAATAAAACATTGTATTAGTTTTAGGTGTACAATGTAATGATTTGATATATGTATATATTGTGAAATGATCACCATAAGTTTAGTGAACGTTCATCACCATACATAGTTACACATTTTTTTTTTCCTGTGATGAGAACTTTTTAAGTTCTACTCTCTTAGCCACTTTCAAATATACTGGTACAATACAGTAGTGTTAACTATAATAACCATGCAGTACATTACATCCCAGGACTATCTTATTTTATAACTGGAAGTTTGTACCTTTTAACCACTTCATAAGATGATTTTGCCTCCCAATCTTTCATGATACTATGCCAAGCATTAATAGAAGCTATTTTCTTCAAGGAGAACGAGTCAGATATTTAAGATGGATTTCTATAAATGACAGTAACAAAACAGGTGCTCAGCCCTGGCTGGTGTGGCTCAGTTCGTTGGATATTGTCCTGAAGACTGAACAGTCACGGGTTCCATTCTTGGTCAGGGCACGTCCTGGGTTGCAGGTTTGGTCCCCAGTCGGGGCACATGCAGGGGGCAACTGATTGGTGTTTCTTTCTCACATTGACGTTTTTCTCTCTCTCTTCCCTTCCCTCTGGAATCAGTAAAAGAAAAAATATATATTTTTTAAGAACTCAGCATCTTAAGTAGCCCTTTGAATAACATGTTGCTGTCACTGGGTTTCACAGGCAGTTTTACCAGGTTTTAAGATCAAACCTTAAGATTGTGAAATGAAACATATTACTAGAAAAACAAATGGTTTAACAAAGGTCTCATCAGGTTTACTGAACTTTTAGAGAGTAAGTTTTTTATTGCATTTTCTCATTATTAGTGGACTAAATTAAGCATTTTAGTTTAGTTGTAAATGTTCGAAAATATAACTACATAGGAGGTAAAAGTTCAACTTGAGATCTTACATTACTTATTTGAGATTTGGGATAGAAGGGAATTTGAGATGTGAGATAAAATTATTTGAACATTTTAATGTACCTTGCTGGTTCAATTTCAAACAGAAAAACAGATGGAATTATAGCTTAACTGTCCTATCTCTTTTGTATTTAGGGATATCCATTTCTAGGTACCCCTAAGAATGGGAAAATGTTCTCAGGTATTATCTAATTAGTATGTCTTCTTATGGTAATGTAACTAGATTTATGGTTTGTTTTTTTTCTGTTCTGATTTCTTCCTGGACCCTTAGCTCTCCCCACCTCATGGTAAACATGGGATTCCCCTGTCCCTTTTGAGTTGTCAAAATGGAAACTTTCTGTTCTTGACAGTGGTACCAAGTTGCCAGCTTCGTTGTCAATGCTGGGACTCAGGGTTTGGTGCTGGGCAGAAGGAAGGGTAATTACGGGGCTGATGATACTAATAAAAGAATGTTTATCACAGTGCCATTTATAATGTTAAAAAATTGGAAAAAACGAATGTTCAGAAATAACTATAATGAGTTTATAGTATGCTCATTAGAATGTTATGATCATTACATGTATGTTGATTTGGAAGAATACTTAATGCCATGAATTCTCACAATATATTAAGTGAAAAAGATTCAATATTTATATATTCAACATGATCCTGTAACAGAACCCCTGGGCTGCTCCGATTGAAACAGAACCCACGGGCTGTTTAGTTAGGGGTCCGATTGCCCGCCGCCAGAATCATAACTCTGAATACCAGAGTTTGGTGAAAAGGAAAAGAATTGTTTATTTACACAAAGCCCTGCCTCCCCCTCTCAGACCTGGCCAGTCCTAGGAAAGTCAGAAACACCGTTTCCCTACTTCCTAGGCACAGTTCAGCTTTACCAGTAGCTGCCAATCACTCAGTTCTGATTGGGGAGGGCCTTTCTGTGCTTGGTGCCCTCCAGCTCTCAATGCAGGACCGCCTGGATTCTCAGCCTCCTTGTAAACTGCCTTCTTCCTGCAAACCGCATGGATCTCCTCTCCTTCTCAAAGCAGCCTGGCAAGAGCCTCTTCTTAAAGCCGCCTGGAGACCCCTTCTCCAAGCCACATGGAGGGAGCCCACAAGAGGGTGTGAGAGCCAGAGAGAGCCTGAGAGAGAGAGCCTCCTAGAGCCAGAGCCAGCCCAAAGTATGTGCGCAGCTGCTTCTCTTCTTCCCTGCCCCCCCCACCCCGTCCTCTCATGCAGTGGGTGTTGCAAACAGTCCTGACCATTCACAGAACCCTAGGTAGGCTCTGTCTCCTTCTTCTGTACCAGCCCACAGTCCAAGACCCCTCCTAGACCTGAGCCTTGGAAGTAAAGCAGATCTTTGCAACAATGTATCCAGCCACTAGCCCCAGGCATGCAAGGGCATCCTGAAAGCTGCTTCCTGCTCCCTATCTCCCAGCTCCAAACTCTGGGGTTTGTTTTTGGACTCCCCTATTTCTGTAACAATCCCAATTATGTCTAAAATTTAGTTGTCTCTTCCACCCGCTCACATACATAGTTTTAAAACTAAGAAAATCTATTTTTCCAATGTTACAATTTTTTTAAAAATGAATGTTTTACAAATGAGGGGAGATAATAGCAAAAATGAGAGTAAAATGTGAAACTGTTCCTAATCATTAGATTAATGGTCACTGTTTGGGGTATGACACTATAATAATTGGGTTTTTAAGTTGGCTTGAAGGTATCGATCACTCCTCTTAAGACTTTCGTGTGTTTTAGAATTGCAAGGTATTTTTTTAATTCTATACTTTTATACTAACATACCCAGTTTTCTAAAAGATTAAATTGGAAGTTTCACCTTTTCATTAAAGGATGGACACATATTACTAATTTCTTTAGCTGTGACTTCATAGTTTTGTTTTGTTTTTTTCCTAGATGGTGGTAGTTTGCCTATCTTTTATAACTTGCATGTCAGAAAATTATGGTTATCTGTATTTCTTACTGTTGAATTGCCACCTGCTGTAGATCTTTCCCAAATGTTGTCACACTCTCAAGCCTCCTGTAATTTCTGTCATTGTTTCTTTAGAGATCTCCTTTCTTTCCTCCTTTTCCTGTCTCTGCCCTAAGGTCAGCTGTTATGTTTATACTGTTATAGATTACTCCTTAGGGAACCGGAAACCAGTGTTGGGCCTCCTGGAAGTGTGTTTTGAGAAATCCTTACTTCCAGTATCTTCCAAAATCTCATATTCACCATAACAACGCAGCCCAAAGATGTCTCTCTTTAAAGCTGTTGGTGCGATTCAACAGAATTGAAGATGTTTCAGATGATTGTCTTGTGTGACTATTTCCATACTTTGGCTACCACCGTGCTTTAAATAGTATTGATCCATTAATAAATTGCAGCAAAGGAAATGGTATATTTTAATATTTTTTTCTTAAAAGTAATATATGCTCATAAAAAATGAAAACAGATTACAGGAGTTTAAAGACGGTACTAAGGTTAAAAAGTAATACCATTACTAAAGAACCCCTTTCTGCAGTTTGTCGATACTTAAAATATGCATATTCAATTAACCTAACCTGATTCGTAATGTCAACACAACACAGCATCAAATTTATGAGAGAGAGAGAGAGAATGTGATTGATTGAGAAATGAGAAAACCTAAGTAGTACAGGCTTCTGAAGGTCAAGAACATGGTTACAAAGTTCTCTGAATATTGTGAACATTTGAAGAGCAGTAATAATGGTTCAGACATCACCAATCCAAAGATAAAATTAATACCATTATATGTAGGTCTGTCTAATAAGAAAAAACCCATAAACTAAGAACTTAGTGTCTAACTTTTACTAACTATACCTTATTGCAGTTTACCTTAGTCATAAAGGCTATGTCATACACATATACACACACATGTATTTTTAGTTGCATCACCCACATACAGACACGTGTGTCTAAGGATATGTGCATATACCAGGCATATATATTCATTTTTCTATTTTGTACACTTTACTAAGAACCTTATTTTAGAACAGTCCACAGTGACTAATAAATACACCCTTGTGTTTCAGTTCCTGGCACTTTAGGAAAAGTTAATTTACAAATGCTGTTCCCAGAATTTTTACATCACCACAGATAATTTTAGAGCATCAACATAGCTTTGTCATCTGTTTCTTTCCAACTACATCAGAAACCAGGAAAAACAACAGGTCAGACCATTGTTACCATAAACTTCAGAGGCTCAAAATAATTTGCTTTCCTGGAATTTTATATTGACTATTAAAGTAATTTCGTCATCAATTTAGAGTTTATACTTAGATTGTAATGTTATTCATAATGAAAATTAACTTGTTTTAGTAAAACAAAATGAGGTTTGTGATGGGTAAAGGAAAAGGAAAGGTAACTACTTGAATAACATAGCACCAAGTTTTTCTCCAGAGTCTGTACAGCCGGCATCTTGGCTTTTTCTTTTCCAGCTTCTACCCTGAGAGCTCAGGGCACGAGGGGAAAGGGTATGATTTGGCACAGGCAGGCCGAATTCAGCTCTGGCCCCTGTATGATCCTGGGCAAATTGCTTTTCCTTTCTGGCCTCAGCGCTCTCAGTCATAAGGTGGGAGATTAAGTTGAGACAACATATGTAAAAATCCCCCCCCCCCCCCCCCAGTGTTTGGCACAGAAAGGGCATGGAACAAACACGGTGTTTTTCTTCCCTTTCCCTTCCATCTTCTGTCAGTGGTTATTGGGTATTCTCTGTGCTCACCCTGTTTTCTGTGCCTTATGGCCACCATCTTTGCTTTGCTCTTCATAGTCCTGACACTTTAAATCAATCAGTTTAATCACCATTTATTGAGTACCTGTTATCTGAAAGGCATTGTGGTAGAACGCATAAGACATATAAATGAATAGGACATGGTTTCTAAACTTAACAAGGTTATATTATACATAAGAAAAAAGACAATAGATAGAAAGAAAGAACAAGATGTGATGACTGCTTTCCCCAGTGTAGAAAGAGTATCAGGTTTTTTAGAAAGATGATGAGTTTGGCTTGAAGTTTTTGTACATTTTCATTTAGATGGACAGTAGAAGGTACTGTAATGTTTTTTACAGCACACATATAAAATTAAATTGAGTATTCTCTCCTATACTATGTTTCAGTCAAGCTGTTGTAGCAAAGGAGGAATGAAAAAAGCATGTGATCAACAAGCTCCAGCTTCTCCACCTATACAATTAGATGGACTCTCTCAGAATCATTTATTATGTATCTTATAAAGATTTATGGAAAGCATTTTTATTAACTTCATTATGTGTTTGTTTATATTAAGAACTGCCTTAACTTTTGAAACTTTCATTTCCAACTCTCTATATATATAACAGCACTTCTACTTTCTGAAAATCTGCATTTCTGCTCCTTATTTCTTGCCTCACCTGTCCCTAAAAAGGGCTGTCAGTCACCATTTTGCAATATTTAATAAGGATCACATTCTTGGTACCTACATACTGAGTTCATCCAGAGCTTGCTACTCGTGTCTGCTTTTGTATACCAGCTGGGAAACTGTTTCTGGGACCCCATGTACAATTGGGGATATTATCACCTGCACAAGAAAGACCTGGCTCAGGAGGTGTTTTAGGCTGAAAACCATCTCACACTCAGTCACCAAGTCCTGTGCCTGTGGGATTTCCTCCTCTTATAGAGGACATCTTTTTCTAATCTACAAGAAAGATAGCCCTGGTTGCTTCCCTAATACCATATGGTAGCATATCGTTAAAATAGGAATTCTGAGAGACAAGTAGAGGTCTCAGATCTGCAAAGCCGACTGGCTTCAAATTTAGTCAGTTCCTTGTTTTTTTGTTTTTTAAATAATTTATTTATTTGTTTGTTTTTTTGTTTTTAAAGAGAGGGAGAGAAACATCACTGTGGGTTGCCTCTCACTCGCACCGCCAACTGGGGACCTGACGTGCAGCCTGTTCATGTGCCCTGACTGGGAATTGAACCAGCGACACTTGGTTCACAGGCCGATGCTCAATCCACTGAGCCAGTTCCTTGTTTTTTTGATGGTGAATAAATACATGGCTGTTCCTACCCCCATTTTTTCTAGACATGAAGGTCATTAAAAATATGTACCATTCTGACATGCAATCCTAAGTCAAGTACTCTTTATTCTACCCAACGTAGATGATTAAAGCTCATTGAAAGCCCCAAGAGTGGGGATGATGAGGGAAGAATTGGAGAATGTTCTGCTGTGTAAGTGCCAAAAGACTTAATTTATACCTAGAGAGGAACCATAAAATCTTATCAAATAAGTTAAAAGAAAAATGCTGTTGGAACTCTTCAAGTATATCTTGCTGTTCAGACATTCTCAAAGATTAGTCCAAAAAACTGAATGATCATTATCTCCCTTACAAGCCAGCTTTAGAAAAATTACTTCAGAAGTGCAAAAGTTGGAATATTGTCCTGTTTTGTGCACACTCTAAAACAACTGTCATAAACAGTCCAAAGTAGTAGTTGCCAACTCTGTGGCCATGATTTAAGTGGTGCCAGGCCACCATTTCCCATGGCAAGAGACATGTTGAACCGTGGAAGAGGCAACCGCCCATGTACATACACATCTGTGCAAACAACACAGTAGCCACCAGCAGCCACATGTGGCTGTAGAGCACTGAAATGCGACCAGCCCAAAGTGAGATGTGCTAGAAATGTAAAGTAGACATTGGATTTCAAATACTTAGTAGGAAAATAATGTTCAACATCTCAGTATTATTTTTATATTGATTGCATGTTGAAATGGTATTTCAGATACGTTGGGTTAAATAAAATATTTAAATTAATTTTTTTGTTTTTCTACTTTTTAATGTGGTTACTACAAAATGTGAAATTATGTATGTGGGTCACATTTGTGATTTGCATTCTATTTCTGTTGGACAGAACTGGTCCAGGTATTTTAAGAAGAAAGGGAGGGGGCTGGGATGTGTATATATGTTTTCTTCATAGTCTGTATCTCATAAAATACAATTTGTTCCCTTGTTGCTGGGGATCTGGGCTGTCTCCCTCCCCACTGTGACAAGGACACACAATGTCATTGATTACAAGGTTTTTCATCCCATGGTTGTTCTGTAGTTTACTTAGTATTTAGATTACTTATAATATTTCTATGTAATCTTTGCCAGTGAATCTTTGTACACAATCTTAATAATTTCCTTAGGAGAAATACTTCTAAGCTACTGCTCCAAACTGTCAAATTGCCAACTCCAAGTGTGAGCAGCTTGCTGTTATCAGAGGCATGTGCCTCTTTTGCCATTTTCTTTGCATCCTGGGTTTTAAACAATTTGTTGTTATCATCTTACCCAATTTGATAGTTTGTGTGTGTAATCTCTATTAGAAAAGGAAAAACAACTAAATAGGATGCTCTGACATGAGCTGCTCAGTGTAAAATAACAGAAAATGATGAAGGAGGGCTTATTCTAACCCACTTTGGACGCAGATTTGCATTAGTGTGTAATCTGTGCAGAAGTACATCAGACTCCATGACCATTTCACATTCTCTTTTTAATGAATGTCTGGTCCTCTTTGCCAACCATGAAGATCCTGAGAAACAAATAATTTAAAATGTATAGAATACCTGGCAGGATGAATCTTGTGGGAACCAATCCATACTTGTGCCCTAGAATGAAAGGAAACCAAGAACAGTTAGCAACATTTCATGTAGTTTTAGAAGCACATAATGAAGATCCTGGGGGAAAGAGTCCTAATGGACTGGGAAGTTTTTAATTGGCTTGGCTGCCTAGGAAACGGTTACATCAGAATTGCAAGGCCAATTAGCCAAGAGTTGTCGAAGGTCTGTTCTGTGCCTTCTACACTTGAGGAGAACACATGAAAAGAAAACCTGAATACACATTAACTTCCCTTCTTTCATTTAGCAGGAGTAGGAACTGGTTTATCTCAAGAAATTGATCGTTGGTGTTGTCTCCGGCACATTAACATCTTTCACACACACAGGGACAGTTCCCTGGAAGGCTGCTGTCCTGTAATTGTCATGTAGCAGGTTTGCCGCATGGTTGTAACAGTTAAGAGAGGCTCAGCTAGTTGATGAATTGGTTACTCCTAGACATTTGTGCTGCCTTCATTCTTCATGCTCCTCCATATGCGGAGTAGAGCTCGGTGGTACCTTTGTATTTCTTTGTGTGTTTGATGAGTTTGATAATGAAATACATACATTTATGAAAATATTTTCCCCCACAATAATGTCATGCATCCTCTTATCCCCTTTTCAGTGATGGATAGGTCACAGGTCATTTTTACAGGAACCATTTCTTTCTTTTTGCTGAGCTTATTTGTATAAACCACGTTCTTTTAAGATTCTACACGTCTTCCTTTTTTTTCCTGCACGTGGGTGATAGATTTTAATCTTTGTTACTTTGCCTTTTTGTTATGTGATTAGCTGAAGGGCTTTGGCCTTTACTTTCTGAGATAAACACCTTTTCCCCCCATGCCAGGATACAGTCTTAGGTATACATTTCATTTTTTTCTCAATGACTATAGTTTTGGGTTTTTTTTCCCCCCTTAAATTGTCTCAGGTCTTTACTTTTATGAGTATAAATCTTAAACTTGTGCTTTAGACTTAGCCTGAAATGATGACAAAAGGAATGAATGTTTGTTTCATTTTCCTGAAGAAGTGAGCTGTGTCGCATTATTTCCTCAGCCCAGCACACTCTTCATGGCACAGGTCCGATCTTGGCTCTAGTGACGATCTCTTCCCTTTTTAGCCAACAGTTTCCTTGACACACATTGTCACTGGAAGTGGCTACTCATTGAACTTCAGAAGGAACCTGACTCAGACTCATTCTTTTTACCGAGCACCTACTGAATAACCCGGTTTCCTTTTCTGACTCCTTTCCTACTGCAGTGCAGTGGAAAAATGAGTCTCTTTTCCCCCCAGCCTTAGATTCCTTTCTCCACAGAATGGGACTAATCTCCTTTTCCAGTTTGTCATGGGGCTTGGATGAGACATGTGTAAAAGACCTTGTAAAAAGTCAGATGTGTTCATTCCAGGGATGCAAGGATGGTTTAATATTCGCAAATCAATAAATATAATACATCACCTAAACAAAATGAAAGACAAAAATCACATGATCATATCAATAGATGCAGAAAAAGCATTTGATAAAGTACAACACCCATTTATGATGAAAACACTCAGCAAAATGGGAATAGAGGGAGCATACCTTAACATAATTAAGGCTATATATGAGAAGCCGGAGGCCAACGTCATACTCAATGGACAAAAACTGAAAGCATTCCCCCTGAACTCAGGAACTAGACAAGGCTGTCCACTCTCTCCACTCCTTTTCAACATAGTGTTTGAAGTCTTAGCCACAGCAGTCAGACAAGAAAAAGAAATAAAAGGCATCCAAATTGGGAAAGAGGAAGTAAAACTTTTAATTATATGCAGATGACATGATAGTATACCTAGAAAATCCTATAAACTCCACTAAAAGACTACTCGATATAATAAGTGAATTTGGCAAAATCGCAGGGTACAAAATAAATATACAGAAATCTAAGGCATTTCTGTACACCAACAATAAAATAGCAGAGACAGAGACAAAAAAGAAAATACCATTTACTATAGCAACAAGAAAAATAAAGTACCTAGGAATAAACTTAACCAAAGAGATAAAAGACCTGTACTCTGAAAATTACATAACATTGAAGAAAGAAATTAAGGAAGATACAAATAAATGGAAGCAAATACCATGTTCTTGGATGGGAAGAATCAACATCATCAAAATGGCCATACTACCCAAAGCAATTTGCAGATTCAATGCAATCCCTATTAAAATACCAATGACATATTGCACAGACCTAGAACAAATACTCCATAAATTCATATGGAACCAAAAAAGGCCCCAAATAGCAAAAGCAATCTTGAGACAGAAGAACACAGCAGGAGGAATCACAACACCAGATATCAAACAATACTACAAAGCCACTGTAATCAAAACAGTCTGGTACTGGCATAAGAACAGACATGTAGATCAGTGGAACAGAGTAGAGAGTCCAGAAATAAACCCAGGCCTCTGTGGTCAACTAATATTTGATAAAGGAGGAAGGAACATAAAATGGAGTGAGAAGAGCCTCTTTAACAAATGGTGCTGGGAGAACTGGATAGGGACCTGCAAAAAAATGAAACTCGACCACCAACTTATACCACACACGAGAATAAACTCAAGATGGATCAAAGACTTAAATGTAAGCCGTGACACCATAAAAGTCCTAGAGGAAAACATAGGCAAGAAAATATCAGATATCTCGCGTAACAATTTCTTCACGGATACATCTCCTAAAGCAAGAGAAATAAAGGAAAAAATAAATAAATGGGATTACATCAAACTAAAGAGTTTCTGCTCAGCAAAAGAAAACATCAGCAAGATGAAAAGGAAACCAACCATATCGGAAAACATATTTGCCAATGACATCACAGACAGGGGACTGATTTCCAAAATATATAAAGAGCTGATACGACTCAACATCAAGAAAACAAACAACCCAATTAAAAAATGGGCAAAGGACCTGAACAAACACTTCTCTGAGGAGGACATACAGAAGATCCATAGACACATGAAAAAATGCTCAACATCATTAGCCATCAGGGAGATGCAAATAAAAACCACAATGAGATACCATTTTACACCAGTCACAATGGCCATCATCAACAAATCAACAAGCAACAAGTGCTGGCGAGGATGTGGAGAAACAGGAACCCTAGTGCACTGTTGGTGGGAATGCAGACTGGTGCAGCCACTATGGAGAACAGTATGGAATTACCTCAAAAGATTAAAAATGGAACTGCCTTTTGAACCAGCGACTCCACTACTAGGATTATACCCGAAGAATCTTGAAACACCAATTCAAAAGAACTTATGCACTCCTATGTTCATTGCAGCACTCTTTACAATAGCTAAGTGCTGGAAACAACCTAAGTGCCCATCTGTAGATGAGTGGATCAAAAAACTGTGGTACATTTACACAATGGAGTACTATGTAGCAGAAAGAAAGAAGGAACTCCTGCCTTTTGCAGCAACATGGATGGAACTAGAGAGAATTGTGCTTAGTGAAATAAGCCAGGCAAAGAAAGAAAAATACCATATGATATCACCTAATACAGGAAACTAAAGAACAACACAAACAAAGGAACTAAATAGAACAAAGAGCAGAATAGCAGTCAATAGGGGGGAGGGGAGAGGGAAAGAAGGGGGATAAGTAAGGGAAGGGTTTAGTCAAAGAACCTGTATAAATGACTCATGGACATGGACAATGGGGAGGGATATGATTGCGGGAGAGGGGGTGGGTTGGGTGGGGGAGAGAAATTGGGGGAAAAGGGGACAACTGTAATTGAAAAACCAAAAAAAAAGTCAGATGTGACAGTTCTTTAAAAAGTTTATCATAGAAACTAAACACTTGCTAGAGCTTGCCTGGTTCTTACATTAACTGTCCACATGTTCATTATACACTCGATAGACATACAAAATCTCCATTCATTAGCTCATTTGTTTACTCACAAATATTTTGTTGAGGTCCTAAAGTATAATACTACATCATCATCTTTATTTCTGCAAAATCTCCTTATGTAATGTTTTTACAGAGAAATGGAAATCTTCAGATACTATAGATATGAGAAGGGACCCCAGAAAACCCTAAATTTATTTATAAAAAATTGTATATTTATTCTTACATGTTTAAACTTCAGTCACCTTCAAAGTACTCTCCATTTGATGCAATACACCTATCGAGACTTTTTTTGCGCTGCTCAAAACAGTTTGAACTCGTCGATTTTTATGCCTTTTAATGTTTCTGTCATTTTTGTGTGTGTTTCACCTCTTCTGCATCAGGCAAACATTTTCCTCTGAGGACTTTTTTCATCCAAGGAAACAAAAAAAAGTCAGGGTCAGAGCAAGTGAATAGGGTGTGGGCAAGTTCAAGTGTAAATCACCCATCATGAAATGGGCAAACAACGTTGAAAGAGTCTTAAAAAAAAAAAAAAAAAAAAAAATCCACCGAAGCCAAACGCAGCCTCTCACACCAACACCAGCTGGTACACTGATACAGATGGGTTCCTAGGACACTCACCCAGTGGGGAAAGCCTGTACTACAAGAGGGGGCCCACCATCCCGAAGATAATTTCGGTTTTGTTTTGTTTTTGTTTTTTTGGTCCTCCCTAGTATAAGGAGGCTTCCTCATTGAAAAGGATGAAAATATTTATGAAACTTGAGTGCTAAAAAGTGTTGGCATCTCATTATGCATGGTATTAGAATGGATTCTGTATTCCTCAAATTTTCGTGTATTTTAAATGAATATACTTTATACCTCTGTTTTCCTTACAGTTCACCATTCATGCCCAAGAGTTGCGTGGTTTCATCTCTCTGAAATATTTGATGGTTTTAAGGATACTGGTTTGTTAACATCTCCTGAATTTCCATTTGCACTTCTCTATGATTCTTCTACAACTGAATATTATTTCTGTTTAATGCCAGTCACTGGAAGGAAGTTTAATTTGTCATTTACTGGACCTAAAAGTGCTTATTCCTGTCCATTCCCCACCCCGTGCTTCGCTTCCCCTTCATTCCTGCCCTGTTGCTTCAGAGGTGAGCGGTTTGGGAAGGCTGGGAGTCCAGTTTAGAGAGTGAGCCACAGATGAAGGCCATTCCCTGCTTTCTTTCTGACTTCAGGTGTTTGTGAGAGGAGACAAGCAGGCTCCGGAGTAATTAGTGCGCCCAGGGTAGGCCTGGGTGTTAAGGGGGGCAATTATCACCTTCCTCTGGATACAGCTTGGAACAGACACTGGCCTGATTGGGCTGACCCAGGTAAAAGCAAAGCAAATATTTTGGTAAGCTGAGCTCTGAACGGTTAAGTAATGGGAAAGGATACTTACCTTTTATTTAGGACTGTGTCCTTTATTTTATCTACATTGTAAAATAGATACCTTGTTTCTTACAAGACAGGGGAGTTAGTATTATTAGGATCATAATATAGATTATAAATAATAGGTTTTTATCAAATAAGCACAGGAGAGATAATCATGCCATATTTCTACTTTTCATTCTCAACTCAAGCTCAAAAAAAAACCTATCTAGCCCTCCCTTCCCCACCTCCACCCATGTTACCTTATATTTGAATCATATTTTAATGTCAGAGATGTTACATTTACTCTCTCTAAAGTGTAAAGTGCTTTACACTTACCTGAAAAGAATTATATGTGTGTGCATGTATGTATGTATATATGTAAAACTGTCTGTGTAATGAAGCTTTCTGGTTATTTCCTTTGACACTATGTCTTTAGCAATTTTCTAGAATTACTGGGATCTTGGCTCCCTTTTGAGATCCTCTTTTTGCAGGTTCTCCAGGGCCTTTGTAAGGACCTATAAAATACTGCATTTATGTTCAGGACCCGTTTTAGCTTGACTATGTACACATACAAGGTTAAAGGACAAAGCAGGACATCTGGGTAGCTGAGGGCTGTGTTCTGCTAATTCAGCAGGGCAGGTGCAGGAAGTGGGAGGAGGCATTGTTGCTGATAACTGTGCCCACTTCAGCTAATCCTGGAGGGAACTAGAGGGAAGAGAGCTAGTGAGAAGCCTTCTCCTTATTCTTGTTTTTTCATATTTTATTTTTCTTCAGAGCATGGGCAATTCATATACAATTTTACAGAATTTTTAAAATAAATGGAATGCTCTGAGGTATGGGGGCAGGAGGGGTTAAAGATGTTTTCACCATAATCCTCTTACCCAGCCATCCTGTTCATGTAACCATTATTCTTATTTACCTTAATCTTCTTGATTATCCAGTCCAGTCTACTTCCAAAGTAGGGATACCAACCTTCTGCCCACAATCCATCATGTTTTAGTAAGTACCAAATTTGGGGGATTTTAAAGGCCAGTACACTAAACAAAAGTAATTAAGAGTTAATCTAGTCTAGAGTCAAGATTTTATTTTGTCAAAAAGGACACAAACTAAAACAGCAATCATCTTTCATCACTTTCATAAAAAGGCCAATTTAATAGCAAAAATGTGCAAAGTTACATAATCTTAGAATAAATTTAACTTTTAGAAAAATGCATTGCACTTTTTTTTCTGTTTACCTCTAGTGGACTGGTGATCATATCTTCCTAGACTAGTCTTGTGAGACACTTCCCTGCAGCAGCATAAATGACCCCAACACAGACGGTCACCTGGCTCCACTTGAACACTACCAGGGGCAGCAAGCTCTATATCAGCTGTTCCTTACTCATGGGATGTGATTTCTAGATTTTTGTCTGTGGTGCTCACTCTCTTCTGAAAGAGTTCAGACTAGGTCAAAAGACATGTTTAGAACAAATGTGTTCAATGCAGAAATAACTCAATAAAAACAGTGTATCATTATTCATTTATTTATTCCTCTCTTCCTTCCTGCTGAGTTGTGACAATTTATTGTTTGCCAAGCACTGCATTGCAGCCTGATGTACAAAGAAAAGCAGTCCAAGGGCACACATGTCATACAGGTGCAGACATGCAGGTAATGCAGCCATTCAGGTGATGCAGCAGTGTGCTGGGTGTTGCCCTAATTCTGCCGGGGGGGACACCTCGCCGTGGGCATAGTGCAGAGACAGCATTTAGCTCTGCCAGGGGAGGTCAAAAAGGCTTGCCCTGGAGAGCGCCATTAAACTGAGTCTTGCAGAATGATGCTGCATTTCCCAGGTGAAGTAACATCCTAAAGGCTGGGAAATGACAATGGAACAGGGCAGACGTGGGGACTTGTATAAGGACATACAGGCAATCTGGAGCCTTTGAATTTCCTAGAGCTGCTGTGACAAAGGACCACGGAATAGGTGGCTTCAAACAACAGAAATTATAGTCTCACGGTTTTGGAGGCTAAAAGTCCAAAATTAAGATGTCAGCAGAGCCAGCCAAGCTCCCTCTGAAATCTGTAGGGGCTAATCCTTCTTGCTTCTTCCAAGCTTCCGGTGGTTTGCTGAATATTCTAGTTTGTGGCTGAATCTCTGCCTCAGTTATCCCGTGTTGTGTATCTGTGTCCGTATATCTCTCATGTAAGGACACCTGTCTAATGACCTCATCTTAGCCTGATTATATCTGCAAAGACCCTGTTTTTTATAAGGCCACATTCACAGGCACTGGAGCTTAGGACTTCCATGTATCTTTTGGGGGACAGAAGCCCATAATGATGGGTGTTGCGGATTGATTGTTGAACACAGAGGCTCCAAGAGCATAATTTCTTTCTGTGATCCAGGTCATGCATTTTTCTCACTGTAACCTACATCTGTTGATTTGTTGTTGTGTTGTTTTGTTTTTCTGAGAACTTGAATTTGTTCCTAATCAAAACGCCCAGGTATTTCATGTGAATAAGCCAAGGCTTTCCCTAAATTTGTACAGTTGATTCCTCCCCACCCCTCAGAACATATGTATGATACTTCTGTTTTTCCTATTAAGTATTATAGTGTTGGCTGTGGCCAAGTATTCTTTCTAGCCTGTTGATATAATTTGAAAGTAATTAATTCTGACATCTCATATTCACCATGCCCCCTAGCTTTGGGATATTTATACATTTAATAAGTGTGCTATCAGTTAGCGGATTTATGTCATTGTTTAAATGTCGAAAAGTGCTGGCCAAGAACAGCCTTGTGGCATGTCACCAGTAGCTTTCCTGCATGCTGACTGGGACCACACTGACAACAGACTTGACTTCAGCTCAGTCACTTGTCTAACCAGTTACCCACTGATCCAAACCAAACTTCCTTTTCCAAGACACCCGCCATGAGCAAATGATTTAAAAAAAAAAAACTCATCCAAATATATTAGGTAGCATTTCCAAGCAGCCATAACTTCCTCACCTGACTAGGTCATGTCAATAAGAAGCACTTGGAGCCCTGACCTCCCTACACAGACAGTCCCCTCATTTTCGAAGGAGAATCAGAGAACACCTGGAAGATGCAGCAAAATCAGGCTGGCTGGAGACTGGGGCATGTCACTTTTGTTTGGGATGTGCTGATTTTGCCAAGCTGATGCTAGAGTAACTTAGAGCATGTGATTGTCTTTAGTTCCATTCTTACATGTAAAGACAATTCCTCTTTGAATTTTGTGTTAAGATTATAAATTTTTAGAGCTGCACTACTCTGTCTTTGGAGTGATTGTTTATACTGATCTGCAGTGTCTAAGGACAGTCTCATTCAGAGGCCAACCAGTAGGAAACCACTGTTTATCCATTTCCATCAGATCCATTCTCGGAGCCTCGACCATTGTCACGAGTGACCCTTGAACAAAATATCTAAGTTTGGAAACATCAACTGTGCTGGCATTGCTTATATATTATATAGTCCAAGGGTATTTTTTAACTAGTGATACATTTATATTATATCCCCAGAATTCTTAGAGCTGAAGTAACTAAAATAGATAGGATTTTCCTTTCCAGTCTGCTCTTAAGACTGGCTTCTGAAGGTCATGGGACAGTCAGGATTTATTACTTTACAGAAGGATGGACTGACTGCACTTGGAAATCAGTATACTTGTGCCATGTTTTGGATCAAAGCCAATGTTAGTGTCCAGTCTAGGAAATGTCCAATTTGACTCCTGCCTTAGCTTGTGAGTTAGAATCAAGAGAAACACTCTATTCTGATAGTTTCAGGTAGATGTTTCGCTTCAGAGAGCCTGTTTACTTTTACCCTCTGCCCTCCTGTTCTAGTTTTGAATGAAGCAGTCAGTTATGGTTTTTGTTTGGGAGTTTAATGCATTCAGTTTCTGCAGACTCTGACACAGTCTTTTGGTGGTGGTGGTGGTGGTGGTGTGTGTGTGTGTAAAAGATTTCCAGTTTTGATTTCTTTTAAAGGGAGCAACAAGTTTAGAGATACTTGAAAAAAATCTAGGAACAAAAACTAATTTGGGGGGGAGGGGTCCTTCCCCCAATCTTTTATAGTTTTCTTATTGGTACTAATTTTAAATTCCATATTAAACTCTCAAATTACCTTGGTTCCCTCATGTGTTTTTATAACTAAATTGGGATAAAATATAAGGCCATGTTCATTTTCCAAGGCAAAATGTAGTAGTATTTCTCTTCTCCCTGTCATTGCCAACCTCTCTTAATTCTCCACTCCAAGCAATTTTGGGGGTGGGGAGGATTCGTATTATGTTTCATTCATTCAGTTAGTGTATATTGAGTGGTTATAATACAAGAACTGTGCTGAAAAGTAACCATAAAATGATAGGTCTGCCTTAACATTTTGTAATATAGGACCAAGTCCATATTAAAGTTAAAGAGATCATCTAGTTTAGTGCTCTCATGTGGTATAGGAATTAGAAGGACCATTATTTGGAGGAGTGTAGAAAAATGAATAACATTTATTAGTTATTGAATATCTGTCATATGTCAAGCACTGTGCTAGCCTCTTGGCAGTAGTCCTGTGAGGTTGTGTTACTGCGCCATTCTACAGAATGGGTTACTGAAGCTAGACAACTACACTAAAGTCACAGAGCTGGTCACCGGCCAGTGAGCACTTGAGGATAGTTGTCCTTGTTTGCAACTCTGTCTTCTTCCCAACATAGCAATGTCTCCCTTATGATACAGTTAAGTGAAGTACCATATAAACATGAAGGTGACATTATCCAAGCAAAGAAAACACATTACAGGTTTTGGTAGGAGAGTAAGAGAATTTAAGAAATGTCCCATCATTGTCAGTTCAGGCATTCAATTCAAAAATAAAAGACCACTTCTATAATCAAATTGCCTTTGTTTTAAAAGTTAGACATTAATCAATGGTTGAGACTTTTAGGGATTTTAATGATAGATAATCTGTACTCTTACTTGCAGAATTTTGGGTTCTATTTTCAGTATGTGTTATTTTCCTCTGAAATATTAGTAGTTGGGAGCACTAATTTGGATCTGGCTATCTGACTGTATCTATAAGTGCTACAGTAAAGTGACTGGTGGCAAAAATAGTGTCATATGATGATGTAAATGACCCTTTGTGCTGTGTGCTCTTAAAAGACCATAAAATGGTGTAAAGCTGTTTTACTTTGATTGCAGACCATAATAGACTTGATACTAAACTGTAATAGCAAATCTGTGTAATAAATCAAATGCTTTACAGAGTGCTTTGTATTTAGGAGAGAGGTATAAGTTTTTCATAGAATATGGCAAAAATGCATTCTTAGCTATTTTTAATGGGATAGTTTTTATGTATGAATTATTTAGTTCAAGGCATATATTCAATAATCAGCATCAGTTGTTACTAGTGTATAGATTATAATAGATTAGCTCTGCCACCCAGAAATGTTGAGAAGGCATATTAGCAGGGATAGTTCTAAGTTTAGTAAGAAGAGGTTATTAATCCAAAAAGCTGGGTGCAAATTACCATTTTTATAGTATTCTAAAAGGATGTATTTTTCTTAAAATTTTAATGTTATGAAAAACCAGATATGTAGACATTTTTTTTTTCTCTTGAAAGATGTGATACTCTGTCCCAAAGCTTCTGGAATTTATTATAAGGCATTTGGCCTAACCGAGGGTTAGACTATTTGAAGATGCTCTGAGCTTCTGCTAAGCTGTGGGTCCATAACTGGGACTGAAACTCACTGTCCTTCCCAAGACGTTTCAGAAAAGTGAGCCATGGTGGTGGTTCCTGTTCTCCCATCTTCTCTGCATTCCCAGAGACAAGCCACTGGCCTTCCGTAGCACAGATTCAATGAATGATTTTTCTCAGAAGTCAAGTTAAGCATTTAAGGCTAGCTCAAAGAAACCCTCTGTCTTAAATTATTTTTCTGTCCTTTAGAATTTTTCCATTCATCTCCTACCTCTTCTCATTTCTTCATTTTAATTTCTTGAACTTGAGTGTTACTGCTTGAGTCAAAGATCAAAAAAAAAATTTACGATAACATAAAATGTGACATTGCTCTCTGCTAATTCTAGCTGTAAGATTTTCATTACTCTTACTAAAATCTTGTTTTCATCATATCATTCTGCAGTTGCAAAACCTCCGCCACATTCTGTTCTCTGTCTCTTTTTCCTGGAACCCTGAGTCCTCGAAGGACCTTTTCAGACTCAGCTTCCATGGCTGCTCCCATAAACAGGTTGCGTTACAGAGGTTCTTCTGTTTCCTGTCCTCCATAGCCCCCCTGAATTTCTGCTTTCCCCAAAGCCTTTCTTGCTGTACTTTACCTTTCATCCTATATTTCTTCCTCTTTTATTTAGCTTTTGCCATACAAGGTCCCAATAGTCTTAGTTATGTTTTAATACTAAAAATTCCTTTCATACCCCAAAAGGTTGCCCCGGGATGGCAGGAATGGCATCTTATATATTTTTCATAGGCCAGGTATGGTGACACGTATGCTGGAAACGTGCTGTAAATATTTGTGGGTTCTTTTCTTGGTCTGGTCTCTTTCTTGACTTAAACTTGTGTTTCCTGTGTTTCCTTCACCTTCAGCACCAGGTTTTTTTCTGGCCTTTAGGGCTGTGGCCTCTTTTCCAGCCAAGCATTTTCTCCCCTCAAACCCGGGCTCCCGTTCTAGCTGCGTAAGATGTCGCTTCCTGTGGTGTCCCAGGTACCAGGAATCATTGATTCACAGACACACCCAGTTAGTCAACATAGGTAGGCAGGCAGTTATCAAATGGAAGAGTTAAGCCAAAACTACTGGAATGAAAAATGGAATATCTTTCTATACTTTTAATTTTTAGTATTATAGAAACATTGAAAATCTTCAGGGCTGGAAACATAAAGGTTAAATTTTAAAACTTTTGGTAGTGATTGGCTAATTTTAAAATTTACGTGTCTTATATCTCATCTTTAAACACTTTTCACTTCCCGTACCAAGTAAATAAAGTAAATATAACCAGCAGAATTATTCAAGGTTGTGATGATTCAAAATACAAGGATAAATGATGCTTCTGCTTTTGTGTTATTTGCTTATTCTCCAACAAACTTTTCTATTAGCAAAATAAATATATGTAATTTATACTTTCTTCCCTTCCCCAAGTCAGCCACTGTTAGAGGAGCTAAAGCAAATTTTAGTAAATCTTCTTTTCCTGGGAGGCCATTTAAAAAATAGAGCCGCTTCTAGAAAAAGCAAGTTAGAAAATAACATACACAGTATGATTTTTGTGTGGGTGTATATGTATGTGTGTTTTTTTCTTTGCCCCCAACAAGTCTAAAATAACAAGAGGGGTTTTTGCTTTGAGTTCCCAAATCCATTCTCATCAAATAGTAGATAAATGAGTCACTGCTTTGAAGCTTTAAAGATATCCGTGCCTCCTCCTCCTTTATACTGTTTTTGTGTTCTGTTGGTGGGTTTCTAATTCCAAATAGAACAGTGTTGTCTACTCAGAAAGTCAGGGAACTCCCTTCTGAACAGGGTCACCATCTGTCTTAGAGACTGTAGCTGTTCGAGTCCGCCCTCATCCCCTCACTAGTGTGGAGCTTTTTGCAGATTCAAGATGGGAATTGTTTTGAATCTTTGGAACAATCTGTGTTTGGTGACCAAAGTTTCTGCAGCTGTCAGTCAACATTATTGGCCAAAGCAAAGCTGCTTCTCATCGTTGCTACTTTCGTAGGTCCCGTACTCACTCTGCTTCTCAGTTTCTCACCTACATAATAAGGGTCATGCTGTACCTGTTCAAAAGGTTCTTGTGAAGACCAAAATAAATGACCAGAGTCACTTAGAACAGTGCCTGGCATCACACAAAAGCTGTGCAAATGTAAGCTGTTACTTTTATTATCCCCCTGAATTAACTCACTAGGTCATGCATGGGCTTTCCAATGTTAATACTGATCCGGTAGCCACGCACTCAGGAGTTTTGTTGGTTTTTTCTCACTTCAGTCCCCGTCTTTCCTTCTTGCTGTTGTTATTTGCATGGGCACAGCATCTCACCCAGAATGTGTGAGTCCCTCTTTCTTCTTCAGAGGCAGTTCAGCTGTTAAAACAAACAAAACCAATTGTAAACATATGCATGAGCAATATCCCACCCTCTTTCAAACATAAAATCTTTTTTGTTTACATTATAAGTATGCGCTTCTTACTGTTGTTTTCCACATACTTAATGCTTTTTCAGGTTTAATAATGTCCATAAAATATTCCAGAACTAACAGAAACACTGCAGATGGCTCTTTTTTGCCTTAAATGAATTTACCACTGGAATGGCTGATATTAAAATAACTTACCAACCATTATCGCCACCTGTTGGTGGTGAGTGGAGTAGACGCCACTCTCCACAGCCTTGGCTGGTAACTGGGAACGTTCAAAAGCTGTGTGTGTGTGTGTGCACATGTGCACCCACACGTATGCTCACATTGGACAAAATCTATAACGATTTGCACCAATATGTTTAACATTCAGATCCAGGACCTCATGTGATTTTAATGTTTCAACCTACTTTTCTGTGTCTTCAAATTACAATAAGTGTGCATTTCTTTTTTAATTAAGGTTACACTAACAAAAAGGTAGAATTTAGGAGGAACTAAATGTTGGGGTAGAGGAGAAAATTAAGCTTTATTTACTAAGTGCAAAATAAAATATACTTAGATTTTATATTACAGAGAGTGAAAGAAGAGCTATAAATGGAAATGGGGAAGATGGCTTAAGCTGGGGTGCAAGCAAAAGAAATTTGGGTGGATGCATAGCAGAAGGTTTTATCAGCCAAGTTCACTTGGACCAGTAGGTTTAAATGTGAGTTTTTACTTGTTATTCTCTTCCTTTGAAATTCTAATTATTTTGTAGTCACACTGCTTAGTTATTTGTTACCCTTTTAGTGTCAGAGCTTTCTCTGGAGTGGATTATCTACTCTTAGCAAAGATGGTTATATTCCAGGTAGTTTTCCTGTAAAATTCTGTAGCTTTCTTTCTTGGGCATGCATCTTCTTGGTGTTCTGAGAATGTGAATTCTTCCGGTCATGAGGCATATTTCTCCCAATAATACAAGTGTATGTCCACCTGTTACTTATTTTTCTGTGTTTTGTTTTGTTTTGTTTTTACAAATGAGGCTGCGAAGAGGAACGAGGGGAAGTACAATCTGGTTGCTTCATGAATTTGTACCCAGATATCTGTTACTCTCATAGGCCCTGACAATCAATAAAATTGGACTAAATGTTAGACATCATAGGGGCTTCTCCTTCTCTCCTCACCCCTTGCCCCACGTTATTAAATCTTACTGCATTAAAACTGGTAAAAGGAAATGGTGGCCTCTCTGATCCTGCCACCACTTTTCCATTCCTTGAGGTGCCATTTGATAAGACAGCTCTTCTTTATATTCCAGGTCCCTTCTCCTTATCAAAACTGCTTGTTCTGTACTCCACCCCCACAGCATGGTGACCGCAGCACCTACTGAGGGGCTAACTCAGGCAGAGCCTGAGTGATTTAAAGCATTCCATCTTCCAAGGGTCTGTATTTCAGGAGAGCCTGTGTGCTGTGAGTGATGTTACTGAATGGACAGCCTGAAAAAGCAGACATAAGGAGAGGGAAACCCTTGAGCACCCCTTGGTAATCCAGATAAGCGTCTTCCTGACCCACGGGATTGCAGGGAGGCTGGGACGCCATAGTTCCACAGACACAGTGAAAACTGTTTTTTAACTTTCTGGGACATGATGCTCTTTCCGTCTTAACCCACAAATCATGATGGAAACCACAATAAAAAGTAAAATAGTAAATTTCAGAATGTCTCTTCTCCTATATTCCCTGTCCACATTTATCCCTCTTCCAGCCCTGAACTACATGTTTATTTCTCATGTTTAAAACAAAAACAACTTGAAAAAGAAATCTGTTCAAATTCCATAATAGGAGAAATCTTCCATTTTGTTCTCCCTTTTCATATTCTGATTGTGTAAAGGAAACGTTAATTAAAATTATTTCATAGGTAAATTGCAGTGAGAACTTAAACACAATACATTTTTGAGCTTTGGGGTTTTAGGCAAGATCTTAGGTTTCAAACATATATGAGCTTTTGTTTTCCTGTTTGCAGAAATGGGACTAAGAGCACCTACCTCATGAGATTGTTGTGCAGTTAATTAAATAAGATCATACATACAGAGTGCCTGGCACAACGACTAAATGTAATCCTCTTTCTGTTTCCTATAAAACGGCCAGCTAGGTGGTTGAGATTAGGGATGATTTCATAGAAAGATAATGTCTTAATAGGTTCTTCCAATTTAAGCATGTGTAGAATGAGGGTCATGTTCCAAGAGATGTTTAAGGTAAATGAATCCAGCAGATAGGGCTGGGAGGACCAGAGGCTGGTCCTATTATGTTCTCTTCTAGGCATGGTGAAGAGCAAATGTTGGACACACATCAGAGGCAAAACCGAGAGTAGTTACTGGCTGGGCTGATGATGTTTCATAGACCTCATGCTTGGTGGAAAAGACTGAGTGTAGCAGTGCTATCGAGTGAGAAGAGGTGTGAAGGGGAGACAGAACAAGATGTGTTTGGGGTTCTTTGGGATGGGATTTAGAAAATAGTGGGCACGAGGTGATAGTCAACTGAATATTTAAGTATCTTAATAAGATAATAAGATATTTAAGTTAAAAGAGGAAGAGACAAAAATTAAAACTTTGATGAGTTTTGGAAGTAAATGGAAACCCAGGGGGTGAAATGGGGATCATAAACAAAAATGCATTAATTAAAACCATGTCTTTGGATGAATTTCCTAGAATTAGGAAGGGTTGAGGCCTGAGTACTAAATGTGATGGAGGTGCTTGGTTAAGGAGGGAGAGGAGGAAACAGGATGGGCCAAGAACCACTGAAAGAGTAGCCGATGGTGGGATGGGGTCCCAGGAGAGAGCAGGGGCAGAGAGAGGTGCTGGCTGCTAAGATGTGAAAGTGAGAGTAATGTCAGCTGTAGCAAAGAGATCAAAAACCTTAGTAGCATCGGTGCTACCAGGGGCCTTTTCGCTTTTCCCACATCTCCCTTCTCCATGCCTCCATCTCTCCCGTCCTTAATGTACAGAGCACAACCAGGAGGTAGCAGGCCAACCCTGACCTTCTCTAAACTTCCTTTTTTTCCCCTGCTTGGTTTTACCAAAGACCATGAGCTCTGTGACCTCAAGCAAAGTCTCTTAATCTTTATGACTCTCAATCCCCTTTT
Organism: Furipterus horrens; assembly: GCF_987537825.1. NCBI lineage: Eukaryota > Metazoa > Chordata > Mammalia > Chiroptera > Furipteridae > Furipterus > Furipterus horrens. The sequence goes on along the minus strand of NW_028327171.1, from coordinate 156,342,783 downwards.
TCTAAATTGGAGTTATAGCAACTTTCTAACTTACTTTAGAAAAGGAATAAGGCAGGGATGTAGTCTGAAAGTATTGCAACTAAAACTTGTGCAAAGGACAGAGTGCTGGTAAATATCAAGCATGTAATTAACCTAGGTAGATACGCGTAAATAGCTGCTTAATGGTAGACTTTAAATCATGTATTTTTCCCAGTTTGCAGATTTTTAAAAAATTATTTTCTTTGTAAGCTCAGTGACCTGTGTTAATGTTGTTATAAATGCTCAAACTTTCTACAGGGAATTAAAGGTATCCGTGCAGCATTATGCCTCTTGGATGTAATTGTCATTTGAACCTTAAATTACCTTTACTTTCATGCCTACTTAGTAATCATTTGATTACATGATTACACACAGTGAAATCTGACTGAGGAAGAGAGGTGGCTCAGGCCATTTGTTTCTTCTAGATAAATATATTTCAGCTTGTTGAATGTGTGGAATAGAAACCTACAATACTCAAAATGGTTTAAAATGCTGCACAGATACTTTTCATTTTCTAAAACTTTTAAGACTCTTATTAGTCCCCCAAATCAATCATGAGAAAGCAATATTAGAGAAAATGTGAAAATTTTTAAGTGTATGTGTGTAAAATTTTGGTGTTTACTCTGTATAAATGAGGAAGGGAATCTCAGATACATGAAATAAGTTATGTACGTCTCCCAAAGTCCCCAAAATTTTTAAGAATTATTTTTTTTAAGGTTTTTCTCAAGTTTCTAGAAAACAAGCACAGGAGTGCTTTGCACTGTGTTCTGCTCATTGTGAAAAGGTGCAGGGTTAGTACATATATTTAAACAACACTGCCATTTCATTTTCAGTAGCAATAGACTAAATTTTAATGTCCTGAATATTTTCCTTCTCCCCCCCCCCACAACTTCCATTGTACATTAAGGGATTTGAACACATTATAAAATTAATGCTTAATTCCTCATTCATTGTTTTCTGTCCTTGATTGTCCGCTTCTTGCACACACATTAGTGAGTGTACTGTTATTACTATTATTACTGAAAACTGTGAATAAACCTTTATTAACAGGTATAAAGAGCTGTTTTAAGTTTATCATACATGTTAAACATACACACATGCACCTTTCTGTGACACATAGAGCTATGCAGGCCTGTCTGCAACACCTAAATGCATAGATACAATGCAAGCATTTTTTCCCTCGTGATTAGTTTTAAAGGTTGTATGGGTCATAATACTTTCCTTTAACAATTCTGTAGCCTTGTATTAGGTTTTGCAGTTGACCCACAGACATGGTGCTACTAGAAGAATTGTTTTTTATAGAGCTTACGTTCCACTTTTTCTTTGTCCCAAAATTGTCAGGTAAGTACCTCACTCCTCAAAGCTAAACATCAAACTATATAATCCAAAGATTCCCATGGGAGGCCAAGCCATTCCCTTTTTTAACTTCAGTTTTGAGTTTAGACTTCTCATTTCCTGTCCCAAACTAAAGAACATTTTGTACTCTACAGTTTGCAGATGTTTGAAAAGTGTGTGTGTTCTCTTGACATCAATAAGGATTCCTTGATTATAACTTTTTTTTTTCTTTTTGTCTTTTAGATATGGAAAAATAGTCTCCACCAAGGCAATTTTGGATAAGACAACGAACAAATGCAAAGGTGTGTTCCCTTGGCTGATGATTTGCTAAATCGTAGCTTTAGAAGAACGATGGGATTTTAAACCTGATCTCTGGTTTCAAAACTACCTCCATTTTATTAAAACCAAATCTTATATGTCACTCCATTTCTGTCTTGCACAGTGTCAGCATATTGCTTACGTCTGTCCCTGGTCAAGTTCTGGCTGGAAACCCAACAGCAGCTAGCAGTTTGCCAGAAACCCAGATTTGACGCCAGTGGAGTTAACATGCAAAATACTGGTTGGCATTTAGCCCCTGCTCTTAAAAGGAGAGTAGAGTTAGAAAATAGCTTTTCTTTGCTGAGCCTGAGGAGATTAGAGCTGCTTACTGAAGCCCACTGGACTGTACTAAAGAACTGAAAAGATTACATATTGTGCAAATTGGCTCTATTAATTAGAATAGAGTAGTTTTGAGCAGTACTTAATTACATGTTTCAATACTCTGAATTGTTCTCTGTTGAATGCCTGTTGACAATATTGGCAGCAGGGAGGAGAAAAGCGTTTTCACTGACCAAATTGTAACAAGAAGGGGAGGTCACACACCCCTTTGAAATATGCTGCTGCATTAATTTGATGCACTGACCTTCAGTTTTCTGTGTAATTAGGATGAGCTCATCCAGCCTCATGAGCTGGGAGAAGAGGCGTCTCCAGTAGGCAGCCCTGATGCTCTGTGGTTCTGACTTTTAATGATCCAGCATCTTAACAATGGGCATGTGATTTCTAGGAAAGGGGAAGAATGGAGTCAGCTGACTTTGAGTCTTAACTACTGACCCCATGAATTGAAATAAGGTTGACAGGAATAGGCAGAGAAGGCAAATCTCCTCGTTAATTAGACCCGGGTTTTTCAATAGTGGTGTCTGCTATGGCTTAGCTCAGTCTGAAAAAGGCAAAGAACTTAAATGAACCCTGTGCTAGGTCCTTGCCTTAGAAGCCAGCCATTTCCTTTCATCTAGACTTGAAGTGGCTCATTGTATTTCTCTCTTCTTCAAAGCTCCTACATTTAAAGGAGCTGTTGTCGCAGATATCTAAGCCCATGTTTAATCAACAGGGCCCATTAAGGCAGTTTTGCCTTGGGACAGTGAATAGAGCAGCTTTATGTAGAGTGGTATTCAGTAAATATTTTAATGATTAAACAAGAAAGAGTTAAATTTCAGACTGAAATGTTTACGCTTAGTTGCCTATATTAGTCTTATTGAACATACTCGTAGATGATTTGGGAGAACAGGAATACACACACAGAAAATCGTTGGGTTTTATAAAGAAAAATGGACTCTTGCAGGTAAAACAATAAGCTGATCTCAAAAATTAGTTTCAAACCAAGAGAGAAATCACAGTAGACAAGTGGTTTTAGAACCTTTCATAGCCTTACCCTCCCTTTCCTCCCCATCAAGAAAGAAAGAAGGGGGGGGAGGGAGGAAGGAAGGAAGAAAGGAATCAATCCTCCAGTGTGTTAAAAAGGAGAGCTGCCCTAGATGAGTGAGGGAGAGGACCCAGAGGCCTCCCTGGTTGATTGTACACTCTTCTCCAACAAGAAACAACTTCATAGAAATCAAAACTCCATAAAATGTTCAATACAAAATGTTCAGACCTCGAAAAGGTTTGACTAAAAATATACTAATGCTAAATCTAACATATTATCATAATACAAATCCATAACAGTTGGAAAGGGTCCAAAGATAAGTGGAAAGATTTGTGGGGATTTGAAATAAGGGTAGGAATAATTCAGAACTGATTTTATATACAATGTGTATTAGAACCTTTGATATAATGCCTTGTGTGGTGGTGCGGGGGGATGATAGAAGCCTTTCAGGACTCTGTCTCACTACAGGCCTCATGAATGGATGTCAACAGATATCTGGTGGTTTTGTGGGTCAGTGAGTGAGGAGAGAGGAGGGGTTTATAATGTCTTGGAAGCAAGAATGTAAGAGCTCCTGAAAAAAATGTTTTAGAGCAAATGAGAAGAAATAACACAACATGTAGCTCGTAATGAAGACAGATAAGATGTTAACCATGTTATGGATAACTTGAGAAGGTAGGTGGATGCATGCATGGATGAATGAATATAGATAATGCATTATTAGTATTAGTAAAACTGCTTTCTGAGATTGAACAAATCAAAGAATCTTATATATGGAAATTAAAGACCTTAGAGATCACAGATTATTTTTTATCCTGAAACATATTTTAGAGCCTCTATCCAAGAGAAAAAATTAAGCTGAAGGAAATATTGCTCTGAAAAACATGTAGTTTAGTTATTAAATTAAAAAACCTGTGATTCAGTTATTCTTCTACATTTAAGTTTTTATCAGTTTTTAGCCAACAGCACATATTTAAACTTCTTTGACATTGGTACCATAGTTGCCCCTTATCCACTAGAGATACATTCCAGAACCCCTAAGTGGATTCCCAAAACTGCTGATAGTACTGAACTCTATATATACTATGTTTTTCCTGTACATACCTTTGATATAGTTTAATTTATAAATTAGGCAGCGTAAGAGATGAACAATAACTAATAATAAAGTAGAACTTATAACAATATACTGTAATAAAAGTTATGTGAATGTGGTCTCTCTCTGATAATCAATCTCATAATTGAGACGGCTGGGTGTAGTATATGCACGGGGCATACACTGGACAAAGGGGCGGTTCATGGCCCTGGTAGGGTGGAGCAGGACAGCGTGAGATTTCATCATGCTACTCAGAACAGCTTGTGGTTTAAAACTTAGGAATTGTTTATTTTTGGAATTTTACATTTAACTGAAACCAAGGAAAGCAAAACTGCAGGTAAAGAGGGACTGCTACACAAGTGTATACGACATGTTCAGGAACCGCCCTCCCTTCAGAAAACTAGCAAAGTATTGATTGTAATACTGATTGATTATTAATGCTTACAGGGTTGCATATAAGACCAGAACACACACACATACACACACAACTAAAAATGAGTGAAGGTAAATCAGACCAAAGGGTAAATCGGGGTAAGAGCAGGAAACTGAGGGTCACTGCAGAAATAGCCCTGTGTTTCCTAGATACCAAAGCAAAATAGAAAACATAGCTATTCCCTTGATTCAGTCATCGCATTGTGGAGGAAAGTCCAGGAAGCTGGAGTACCGTAACTATTCCCGATCCTGAAACCTGAAAAGAATCCTCCTGGGAATCCAGAGAGAGGGTACTATGTTTACTTAGTGAATCACACCTTCAGAAATATCTTTATACATATTTATATAATGAAACCCATAGAATCTGTGTAAATCAAAATTATTCTTTTGATTAATTTAAAGTAATATAAGAGAAAGTGAAAGAGTACAAGGTTGCATGCTTAGTTGCATGCTTACCTGTTATATTAATGTTTTCAGCAAATATTTATGAAACAATTGGAATGTGGTTGGAAAGGCCTATAAAGGTTGTAAACAATTAACTGAAATGCAGCCATTATGGATTTTTCCTAATAAAAAATAACAGATAACCCTGGGCAGTGTGGCTCAAGTGGTTGGAACATTGTCCCCTACACCACAAGGTTGTGGGTTCAATCTCTGGTCAGGGCAATTATGGGAGGCAACCAATCGATGTTTCTCACATTGACGTTTCTGTCTTGTCTCGCTCTCAAAATCAATACACATATTTTGAAAAAACATAAAATAATACTAACAGTATCTGAGTGGATAAAAACTTCAACTATAATAGCATCGAAAGTGAGATCTTCTGTTTATTGTAATTTATTGACAACAACAAAATTGGGGCAAACACTTAAATATCCACCAGCAAGAGTTAAATCATTTCTGTGTAGTGCGGTGTTCGTGTAGAACCTGCTAAAATTGTGTTTGGTGATAAAATATGCATGAGAGTTAGACAGTGAGTGTGTGTGCACCCATGTGTGTCTCCAGAGAGGGCTGCACTAACAGCAGGTTTCTAAAAACACCCAAAAATATGTTTAACCTAATTTCTAACTGGGCAGTTGAGTAACATCCTCTTTTACCTGGATCAGCTTCTTTTCAACCCAGCTATTTCTCCACTGTCTGAATTAAATTAAGCCTTATTTCAATTCAATTCCAGGTACAGTATTTCCTCACTTATTGCAGGTATTACATTCTAGACGCCCCCGCAATAGGTGAAAATCCGTGAAGTAGGAACCTTATATTTATTTTAGTATTTGTATATATTTTAAGGCTTTATAAACCCTTCCCCACACACTTATAAACCGTTCTCAGTCCCTTATTAACCTTTTCCACACTTTTATAAACACTACTTACGTTCTTAAACATATTCTGCACTCTTAAACCTACGTAACTTTAACAGCATACATATACAGTACCGCAAAATCCTGAGATATAGCGAAAAATTCGCAATAAATAATCAAATATAATATTTTTTTAAATCCCGCGATACAGTGAGGCCGCAATAAATGAACCGCGATATAGAGAGGGACTACTATACTAGAAGGAAGCTGCCTGTTCTTTCATCTTTAACACTCATCTCTCCTGAACATTTATTTCTATAGTAGATTGTCTATTTCATTTCATTATAGCTTATTTTGTTACCAGTCAGTATTTTGGGTACCAGTGTTGTACGCTGACCTCCAAACTATTTCCAAGCCTTATTTTTGTCTTGTTGATATACGAGGGGGGACGCCCCCCCCCAAATGGAATGATCTTCTGGTAAGCCGGCCCCTTGTAATACAGGCTTTCTTTCCCCAACTAGGTGAGCATTCTAGGAACCCATTTATCAGTGTACCAGCTGGCGTTGTTGTGAGAGGCTGTGTTCGGTTTCAGTGAATTTTTTTTTTTTTAAGACTTTCAACACATTTGCCCATTGCATGACGGGTGATTTAAGAGTGCATCTGCCCACACCGCGCTGAGTGTTCAGTTTTGGGCCCAAAACAGCATGACCCTCCCATGCCCCACCCTCCCTACTCACCCAGTCTCTCCCCGAGTGACTTTTTTTGTGTGTCCTTGGATTTAAAAAGTCCTCAAAGGGAAACATTTTGCCATGGTGGAAGAGGTGAAACAAAAAATGGTAGAAACACTAAGAGGCATCAGAACTGAGGAGTTCAAAAACTGGTTTTGAGCCGTGGAAAAAATGTCTCATAGGTGTATTACATTAAATGGAGAGTACTTTGAAGGTTACTGAAGTTTAAACATGTAAGAGTAAATATACAATTTTTTATAAATAAATTCTGGACTCTTTGGGTTCCCTCCTCATATATATCTGTTTTGACGCAAGTACCTTATACTCTGAGTTACTATATCTTTATACTATCTATAAATAAATGATAGGGCTAGCTCCTCTTCTATGCAGCCTCCAGACAATGCTTTTCTTTTTCAGAATATTCTTATCATTTAAAATTAATTTAAGCCCTGGCTTTGTTGCTCCATTGGTTAGAGCATCATCCTGATACTTCAAGGTTGCAGGTTCAGTCCCTGGTCAGGGCACGTGGAATAACAAATTGGTATTTCTGTCTCCCTTCTCTCTCTCTCTCAAAAAGAAAGTAAATAAAATATTTTTAATTAAAAATAGGCTTGAGTTTCTATAATATATCTGTTGGTATTTTTGCCTGGTACTGCAATCTTCTAAACACTGCTAAATATAATTTAACCTTTTCTCAGTAACTTAAGAGCTATCACAGTGAAAAATCATTAATTGTCTAGTTTAATACTGTAATGCTCAGATCAGTTGATTAAGGGACTGTTGCTCTTAGGCAGCGCAAGTCCTGTTTTTTGTATAGTTTTCCTTTTTTTTACTGCTTGTTATTGTTTCTCACTGCTAGATACCATCCATGTGCTTATTTTGTAGCAGTCCTACCCTCAACCCAACACCTCCCCCTTTTTTAATTTCCTGGTTTTGATATGTTGTAGCCAGGGAAAATAGCTGACCAGCTTGTTAAAACTGTTTGTAAAGCTTTGGGTAAATAAGCTTTGAACTGGGGCCTTCCTTACGAGATTACTTAATTATTTGTTTGTTTTGTTAGATTTTAGATCACGAACCATGGGAATAGCTATTTTGAGTATCTAGAGGCATGTTTTCCTCCCTTTATTTTGAAGGGAGATCCTGATGAGCTGTATTTTAGGTAAATAAGTAATGATATTTTTAACCAAGTACTAATATTTAGATTATATTTTGTGTATCTAATGATTGAACTTAAATTTATTTCAAAAATAAAGTTTAGCCTGCAGAATAAATATAAATTTGTTTCTGTTCTTTGTAAGCTCCATAGGATGGCTTCACTTTCTTACCAAGTCATTAAAAGTGCTATTTCTCTGAAATTGATTTTTTTTTTTTTTCAACCTTGGTTGGTAATTTAGATGTCATTTTTGGCAGTAAATACAAGACACCTGAGAAAAGGGTCTGGCAAGGGACAAAGCTGGTCCTTTACTTTTAAGGGGAACTTCCCCGGCCCGTAACAGGCCCCAGGGAAGGAGGCCTGAGGAGGGCGCTGGCTGCATTGCTGCTCTGAAAGCTGGAGCCTGTCAGATCCGTGGGGTTTCTGTTTTCTGTTGGCTACATCAGAGATCAGATTGGGTCCTTCTTGCCCTCTTTACATAATCATAAAACAATAGCTTAAAAACAAAATGTTTTGCATTTCAGGTTATGGTTTTGTCGACTTTGACAGTCCTGCAGCTGCTCAGAAAGCTGTGTCTGCCCTGAAGGCGAGTGGGGTTCAAGCGCAAATGGCAAAGGTGAGTTGAGAGACAGTAATCATTCTGAAATCTGATGCATTGCTTTTCTATAACCATTCACACTGCTTCTCTTCATCCCAACTAGCCGTAACTCAATGTCCTCACTAGTAGCTTTAATGCAGTATAAGCCGTAGTTGCTGTTCTGAAACTGTACAAAAGTCAGACATTTTTAGACATTGGTTATTTATGAGATATGAATCTACCCTTCGTCTAGATGAGGAATATTGTTGAAGTGATATTTTTATGCCCTCGTCTTTATCACCTGAATATAAGCTTGAGTTATATCATACCTAGCGCCTGTAGTGCACTCACTATGCAGTCATACAATTATGTACATGATTTCCATTTGGGGTCCTCGAATTGCTGTGGAAAACATTTTCAAGCCTGAAACTCGGCAGTTAGATATTCTGTGCATTCTTTTCAAAAGATCAATCATTTTATATTATCTGGCTTCTTGAAGTACAGAGGAAGGGAATTTTGTGCTGCCCTCTGCTACTTGTGAATAGTAGCATGCCGTCATTCCACAAGGAGCATTCACATTTACATAAGGAAAGAGGATTTATGGAGGTTCAAGGACTCCGGTAAAGAGAGAAGTTACATGCTAAGAACTTCAGCAGACTGAAGGACATTTATACAGCTACCAGGACAGAGCTTTACATTGATTAAAAGAAACAACATGAATAAATTGTAGGAATTAATGAAAGATATTTGTTTTCTAAAACGTTTAATATTTTTAAAGTTTTGGATTGAATTGGACTTATTTTGGATTTTTTTGAACTCCAGAGTAACAAATTAAAATAAACAACTGTAAATATTAACTACCATGGTTTTTAAATTATTTGTCCATAACACAGAGCAATTTCCTGTGACCTTGTTGAAAAAGTGATCATTATTTAATTGTAAATATGCAATACCTATATTGTATAATGGTTTATAGAATGTTTGAATTTTTCCTCTACTCCATCTATTTTAACTCACACTGTGAAGCTCCTGCCTGTAATTTAAATGTCCAGTCTGTTTAATTTGACAAAATTTTGAGTATTGTACAATGATAAGCCTTCTCCCTTCCCCCCAGTGAAGGTCTGCTCTAAGCAGTAAGCCTGTAGTGGGATGAGAGTGTAGTTCGTTTCTTTCCTATTTCCCAAACTTGTGCTTTTCCCACTCTTCCATTAGCTCCCTAGCTGTGGTTTCATACGCAATGTGAATTTTCAAAACCTTGTGTATCCTGATTAATTCACTAGAGGGAAGTGGTTAGTGATGAGTCCCTTATCCCCTCCAGGGTTGGAGCAGTGGGAAAGGATAGGGAAGCTTCCTGGCCTGACGGTGATCTGGTGCTGGTTTCTCGGACCAGCCAGAGCACCTCTCTTGAGCATTCCACCCTCACAGAACACTTTGGGAGTTTGTCAGAGATCCCCTAGCACCATTGCCACCCCAGCTGATCTTTCTCTGTGGTCCCTTGAAGCTGGAGAATACATGTCTTCAGCCTCTCACAGCCCCTCTCTACTGGGACATCCTTGCCCCTCAAGACCGCCTTCTTGGGGGGATCTGCCACAACCCTGGGCCAACAATTTTACCTTGAGTGCCCACATCTGACCTACATTTTTGTCAGCTACCCATACGACAGTAATTACTTCCCAACAACATTTACTAGGGCCCTTCAGCTAGCCTTTTGCCTTTTAGATTCTTCAGGTTTAAGTCGGACATTGATTCATTATATCCACCATAACCCACAAAACATAGGCCAAGATTCTGAGTGGTCTGTTGCAGCCCCTCTTGCTTGATGAGTGGTGATAGGAAAGCAGCCCCATGGTGAGACTCGGCCCATATTTGTTTTTCTCTCCACTGCCATATTCATTCTCAGTTCTCCAGTCTCTCAGAGGCAGACGGGAGGTGGGTGGTCAGCCAAGCATCTCAAGCCAGTCCTCAGCCAGCTCCTATATAGACTCTGTTTAGGTGGCCTGGTTTCTCACTGAATATGGGAGTGCCTGACATCCGTTGTTTTGTGTCCTCTGCTAAATGCAGAAAGAGACCTATTTTAACAACCTGCTACAAATGCAGAAGCCTTATTTAGACTGGCCCCAAATACATTTGCCTAGGCATCTTTTCAGTGTCTGTGCTAATAAGCAGCATAGTTTATTAAATATACTCTATTTTGAAGTATTTACAATACATTTAGTCAAAAGTGGACTAGATGTACATTAGCAATATTATATGGCTTGTCAACCACTTGCAATGCCAGCTTTCCCATGAGTTGAGAATGAGCATTGTTCTGCCACCTCCTTAAGAGACTTGGTGCTGTAAATAGGCTAGAAAAACGATCTTTTCATACGTCATATGTAGGGTAAGAACAGTACGCAGGTTCAGAGACACTGGCACTGTGCCAACATTCTGCATCTTTGGAATTTCTTCGGACCTTTTTTTCCTGGATCTGATTTTTTTGGTATTATACCATTAAAGGCACAAAAGATATTTTAAATGCTAGACAGTCCATTGTTCTAGGCCATAGAATGATGGATTTGAGTATCTGGAGTTGACTTAGGCTCTTCATGTTGCTTTTGAGTAAACAACATCAGACACACACTTTTTTGAAGACAATTTTTAAAAGAAGCTTAGGTTTGACCCCCATGATTGGGTCATAAGGGACCCATCACAGTCTACTTTTCTCTAGTGAATTAATCAGGATATAAAAAGTTTTGAAAATTCACATTGCCATGTATTAAACGCTTGCTTTCTTACATAATCAGAAAAAAATTAAGGGGCATTGTACTGGAGGAGTCCAGGGAGTGAGGAAGAATATATTGTTTGTTACATTGGCTACCTGGTTGAAAAGGGACTCTATACTTATTGAAAACTGAATTGCAAAACTGCCAAGAAACAGCATTAGACAACAGTGATTGTTTTCTATACATGTCTTAATTTCCAGTGCCTTACTTGGTATCTGACATATAGTAGCTATTAAATATTTATTGTGTTAATGATCAAAAAAGCCAATTAAGTGGCAGATATTGAGAATTAAGAATGGGGCATTTAAAAATACTCATTGAGCCCTGTCCATGGAGTACATGATGAAACTTATCAAAAGGTTTTCTTTTCAAGGTCTCAAAGTCAATCCTGTTTATGTTACATTCGGCATTTGTTTAAAATGTGTGTATTTTTAAGATAAAAGACTCTGAATCTATGAAAAGAGGAGGAAAACTCAGATAATGAGCTAAAAAGATGTAAAACTCAAATCAGCATTAATGATATCTGTTAACAGAGTGACTTGTGTAAAGCCTTTCAGCAGAGCCTCTTGGGCCTGCCAGGGGCCAGCAGATCATCCTATGTTACTCAGCTGGTGGTAAGCTTGCATTTTTTTTTTAAGTAAATAGGCAGTTAAAGGAGCAGAAATTGAATTCCCCTTCCTCACAGAGTCCTACCAGGCTTTAGGCAGTTTGCATTCACAAGCCAGTAAGCAGTGAGATCTGCTGGTTGGTGAACCTATTCAGTACAAGAGAAAACAGATGTCTGGTCTTCCTGCCAAGCCCCTTTCTTACATTTTAGGAACCATTCCACACGCACAGGGAGGTTTTTGTTAATTTCTTTCAGATGATGACTGAGTGCTTCACACCACACAGGACCTCCGAGTCCCGCTTTTCTACTCAAGTGAACATGAGTAGCCATTTATCCCTCTCACGGCCAGTGTGGCATCTAGTTTTCTACTTGCTAGAGAAGCCATTGAAGCCTTTCCATGGGTACACAACGGCCTTTTGGCCCCACTTTTATGTTTGGCCACCCATAATTTATAGAAGAATTGTTTTTTCAGACATAGCATTGTATGTAGTAAAGCAGTTATGGTTGTCGCTGACTTAAGGAAATGAAATGACCCTCATTCAAGAACGACCCCCCACTTACTACACATATTACATATTTTGTTCACTATGAATGGGTGGTAATTAGAATGCATAGGTTTAAATATTTCTGTGGCCAATGCTGCCAGCTTGGAGTTCCCTTTTCTTCTTTTTTTTTTATATTATGCAACTGTGTGGACAGCGTTTGCAGAATAAGCTGACCATTTGAAAAGAAAGATAAGTGACATTAGTTCTAACCTCATTCCAAATGAAGAAACATGCTGTTGAAAACAAATGCATTAAAATCATAGAAGATATTTACTGGTATTTAGTCTACTCTCTGTCACTGTCAAAGAATGGGTTAAGAGTTTAGTTTCTTTCTGGATTCTAATTTTAGCACATATTTTTTTCTTCATTGTAGAACTTTCAAGTTGAGTCAAGATTTTTAAGAATAAAATATTTTATTAATATTTTAATAACAGAAGCAACTAAAATAGATTTAGAAAGTAGTTAGCACCTGCATTATCAACCCTTTCATATCTCACATATGACACATTCTCCTATGAAATTCTTAAATATTAGTCATTTAGATTATTATAATAGTAACAAAATGAAAGCCTAAAATATTTGATATATGTTTCTTGTGTAACATTTTTTATGCCATATCTTTGTCCAGGGAGTGTTTTAGTACTTCAGTTATGGGGTTCCTAGCCTTACTCTGAATCTGACTAAGCGTGATTCAGAAATCTTTTTAATTAGATGGGTTTCATCATATTCCTCTGTGCTTCCGAAAGCTCCCCATTTTTCAGGGTGTGGCTTTCTGACTGCACTACATGGACCGCAGTTCCTTCTTCCTCCTACTCCCCCTTCCCCCACCAGAGTGCATGAAATCAATCGCAGGATAAACATGGCTTACCTCTCTGGCGTGTGAGCATTACTTGAAGGTATTAGGACAGAAATATTGTTTCTATATTGAAAAAAACTTGAATAGTTAAGGGGTAGATTGCAAAATTTACACCCGCCACCCTTTTTTAAATCTTTTTGTAGATAAAGCACAAGGCTTCAAGGAAACTTGGCAGTTCTTGCAGAGCTACTTTGGCCTTTGCCTACAGACTCTTCAGGACACAGAGACATTCTCCCTGCTGTTAGCATTGCTTAAGGGGAAAAGTTTAAGTAGCAATGACTGACAAAATAAAATCACACTCCTTAGGTAGCCTTTCACAATCTGGTTTCAGCCTCGTGACTTCTGCTAGTTTCTCAGATTTCAGCTCAGTGTCATGCCTTCTGAAAAGTCTTTCCTGATCTTTCTAAGACAAGTTCCCTTCTCTGTCTCCCACTGTCATTTGTACAAATCTGCATCATAGTATTCATAAAATGTGTTTTTATCTCCCTGGCTTAACTGCTGGAAGACAGGACTGGAATTGTGGTTTATAACGAGTCTGGGATGTATGAGATGCACTGCCATTGTCAGTTAGCTGTACTAGGCTATGGGGCCCCTAAATACCCCCTTCAGACAGAAAGGACCCCTTCTGTGTTGGCCAATTAAGGACCAGACTTTCACAGGCACAAATACAGTCTTTTGCACAGCAGGGAAGTTTAGAACTTTGGGAGGCTACAGTGAACATGAAATGGAGGTTTGTGATTAATTGGGTGAAGCTGGTGGAGGTAGTGAGTGAAGTAGAAATAGGATTTTACCTTTCATCTCATCCATCTCAAAAGAATTTGAAAACTTTAGTACAGAAGACCGTTTTGCTTCTCTTGATATTTCGAAATATTTTATCTATTACTGTCATGCATTATTAAACCACTTTCAGTTTTTATACATTAAAGATACACTTTATGTAATTGTCATTAGGGGGTTTTGCTCAGCATACCACATCGAATCTACCTAATTTCTGCTAAAAACGAAGATGGTTGCCGTTTTGCTTAGTCTGTGGAAGGGTTAATGAGGGTGACTATTCAGTTTGCTATTGAGCATTTGAAAATAAAAAAAAAAAATTTATTGTTGTTCTGTTACAACTGTCCCAATTTTTCCCCTGAAAAATTTTACTGTTTTCTTGGACCCAGCCACACTGACACACCCCTGAGAGCCTGGGTCACCCACGCTGGGAGCCTGCTCTGCACCTTTGGGACCAGCCTGCTTCCATGTTGCTGCCTGGTCAGAACCAGGACGGCACAGGGACGGTACTTCCTGCTCACAGTTTCTCAGTCTTTGATAACTAATTCTTGGGAATACCAGAGTATTTTTCATTTTCTAGGATACCAGATTCTTACGTTAAATCTTTCCAGAAAAATCAATGTTTACTCTTACACGAGGAGTATATAAAAGGAAAAGATTCTTCTCAGGTCTCATTAGTGCTAGGATACATTTGAAAGTAGAGACTTTGTTCAAATTCAAACATGCATATGCCTCACATGTATTTTTAAAGCACTGTGCATTTTGGAAATCTAAAATATAATGAGTGTGCTCTTTTGTTGCCTAAAGCTAAAACATCAGTTAATGACTTTACTAATAGTGTTTATTAAAGGAATAGTATAAGCTTGCGTAGTTTAATATGTAAAGATAGAGTTGGTTAATAAGATCAAAGGAACGCCTGATTTAAAATTGAAATTAAGGCTATCCTAATCTCACAATTTCAGAGGTGAATTTTGACTGGTCAGAAAATACTCCAGTAGTCATATAGGTTTTTCTCCTGATGATTTGAATACCATACTCTTAGTAAATATACCTAACAGTTACTGGTTCTCAGAAAGTTCTGCTGTGTATCTTTAGTTTTAGCTGATTCTGCCTCAGCAAAGAAAAGATGAGTAACATATGACCTAATATTGCTTCTTGGGGTTTAATATGCAAGCAAATTGTGAAAATGCCGCTTTTGATCGTGTAGGTTTGGGACAGGGCCTAAGATTTGGCATTTCTAATACGCAAGCAGGCAGTTCTGTCAGTGCTGGCCCGTAAGTCACTCTTTGACTAGCAAGGATTTAGCAAAACTCTCCTCCCACATCTGCTCTAGAGTTTAATTTGATGTGGATTCTAAAATTTGATCCTCCTAGGATTGATCATTTAGTATGACATTGAGTTTTCTTGTTTTTTTTTTGTTAATGTGGGAGCTCTTCTTTTCCCAAGTGTCACAACTCAAAAGTAGCAGACTCTGCCACAGAGCAGAAGAGGGGTTTTGGGCAGAGCCCCACTGGGCTTTAGATGACTTGGTCCAAAATCCCACATTTATTTCTGGATTGAATTATTAGCAGTAGCAGCCTTCTGCACAATAGTGTGCCTGCAGTGGGCTCCTAAAAATAGTAGTAGAGAAGAGGTTGGTTATTTTGGGGAACACCGCAAGCAGCTGAGAGTTGTGGTTCCATGCGTGGATGCACTCCAACCCTGCAGTCCCTGCCAGCAGTTCCTGACCTGCTAAGAAAAGGCTCAGTCGGATCGTGTCTGACCTGCCCAGATTGTCCAGACTTCAGCTCCTGTTTTCAAGTGTCTAAGGTGACTTGTGTGTTCTGTAGTTCCCATGATCTTACTAGTAATACTTTGAAAGACTCAGCAAAGAGAGTGGCTAAATAAAAGTAGATATATCAACATATCTCACCTTCTTTTGAAAATTAATGGACAATTCTCTGTCCTGTTTTAGCAACAAGAACAAGATCCTACCAACCTGTATATTTCTAATCTGCCACTGTCCATGGATGAGCAAGAACTTGAAAATATGCTGAAACCGTTTGGACAGGTTATTTCTACAAGGATACTACGTGATTCCAGTGGTACAAGTCGTGGCGTTGGCTTCGCTAGGTAAGCATGCATTCCTGCCTTTATTATGCTAACAACAATAACTGTGCTAAATTTCCTGGAAAATAACTATTGAGCAAGAAGAGAATTTCAGCCATAAGTTTAGCAGCTAGTTACACCATGAACTTAAAATATGTGTAAATATTGGTTTGCATTTTCCTAAATCTTTTGGAAGTTCATTAGTGTTCTTGAACCTGGGGTCACTACTATTTAATGACTCAAGGCAAGGAAATACTACATGAGTGATAGTTCTGAAAGTATGTGCCCTTAATATTTTATTAATTATATTAGGATGCCTGTAACATCTTCAAATTAACAATCTGACTCCTAAATTCCGTACAGATATCAGTGGTTTTTCTCATTAGAGAGAAGTCTGATTCATCATCAATAAAGCCAGTGAATTACATTTTTAAATAAAATATTTCAAACTTTCAGAAAATAAGACAATGGTATGACACCTATCTAACCACCAATTGTTACACCAATGGAAACATTTTACAGTTTTGCTTCAGATTTATTTTCTTAAGAAGTAAAATGTTCCAGATAGATCAAAAGTGCCATCACTCCTTCATCTTACTTTTGTCCCTTCCTCGCTGGAAAGGATATCAGTGTCGTGGTTGATTTGGTTTCTAAAGGAAAAATCTTAATTAGAAGGAGCTTTGACTGGTTCCATAGTTTTAATCTGAAAGATTATTTTATGTGGTGCTAATTTAGGAGCCTGTAAATACTGTGCAGTAACAGATAATGTCTACATGTCTCAAAGTACTGATTTTGATTTTTGAAGGAAAAATTGCTGGCACTTTGCTTCTGTATACATTATCCTATTTGATGTCAATCAGTGTACCACACAGACTATGCAATAACAAAGCGAACGCTGTTTACTATTTTACATATAAGAAAGCTGAGGCAAAGAAGGGACTTTCTCATTGTCACTGGGCTGCCAAGTACTGAGACAGTGTCCTCTGGCTTTTAGTCCATTGCCCTTCCTGTCAAGCCAGATGATTTTATCGTACAACTAAGATGGTCTCCAGTAGAAAGTCACCAGGGCCAGAGTCTCCAGTGTGCACTTGATTGGTTAAAAAGATCGGAGTGAAACAAGGAAAAGCATACTGCCATCTAAAACATGTCACCTCTGTGGGTGTTCTGAAAGCAGAACAAGTAGTTTTATTTCTGTATCCAAAGATGGAATCCAATTAAATTACACTGCTTTTTTTACAACTATTATTATCTCTTAAAACCTGTGTATAACTCTGGGTAGTCCAGGAGTGCAGCACATTTTGAATAGAAAATTCAGTGTTTTTTCCATTAAAGAAAAATAAGTCAAAATAATTTAATTCCCCTGAAATGTTTTTAGCCCCCTGTAGAGGATGTAGAATAAATTATAAAGTTAGGCTCCATCCTTTAATTTACTCCTCCAAAGGCAAGATTAAAATGAAGGTACATAATTGTCTTAAATTTAATGTTAAACTTGAAGCAAGTGTAAAAACCATATAATGTACTACATCCTCTGATTGACACTCGTTCTTGTCACAGCTTTTGAGTCTTTCTTTTTATGACCGTGTGAAAGGAGAGCCCATCTTTAAAATATTCTAGCAAATAGTAATTACAGTAGTGTTTTAAACTATTTTTTGTGTGTGTTTAATTCAATATCATGACTACCAAAGCTATTGTGTATTGATTGTTAGTTTTCCAACAAGTAGTCAAAAATTATACTTTTGATATGCTTTAACACCCTAGATATAGCTTATTTCTTATATGATTCAGAATGTACTCGTTAACATTTATTTTACTATGAAGGTATGCAAGCAACAGCTAGGTAAAAGGTAGGATAAACCCACTTTTTCTTATTCACATTTATGCTAGGTTTCATTTGTATTCACTAAACCCGTAAGAATGTATTCACATGCCCACGACAAAATGAAAACTAAGAGATCTCTAAATATTTATGTGTGTATTTTTTTTTAAATAAATATAGAATGGAATCAACAGAAAAGTGTGAAGCCGTTATTGGTCATTTTAATGGGAAATTCATTAAGACACCACCCGGAGTTTCTGGTATGTCTAAAATTTTATCCGTAATTTTTATATAATATGTGTATAATTTTAGCACATAATGACTCATATCAAAGAGAAAAAAAAACTTCATTTTGCTCTTTAAAGTTTACTTCTTTGGATCTACAAATAGTACTTAATAATTTACCTTTCTCCAGATGTTGGGTGTTTAAATGTGAATGGAAGCTGACCCCGTGGTAAGGATCTGTCTGACTTGTAAAGCCATAAGAAGCCTCTCTTCCTTTGATGTTTAAGCTCCTCTCTAATCCACCTTATCACCACGCTGAACAGATCTGTCATTCAGTCACATCGTTGAGGACTGATACTTTCCACCCCAGCTCCTGCCTTTGTTACCACTCCCTCCCTTACAGTGTCAGGACCTCAACTGCTATGGCCTTTCTGTCCACTTTCTCCCATTGCTCTGCCTCATGTTGTCATGACCAATAGCACCGCACCTCTGTAGCTTTTCATTCCTACATCACACTTCATCTCCCACTCAACTTGATCTGAAATGCAAAGGGATTCTTCCATTTTCAGTTTTTATTGGTCCTTCTTTCCCATCCCCTCTGGTCACAATTTTTTAAATTTATTTATTGATTGAGTTTAGAGAGAGCAGGGAAGGGAATGGGGAATGAGACAGAGACAGAGACAGAGATAGACATCAATTCGTTGTTCCACTTCCACTTATATGTGCATTCTTGTTTGTGCCCTGACCAGGGATTGAACCCGCAACCTTGGCGTCTCGGGGATGATGCTCTAACCAGCTGAGCTACCCGGCTGGGGCTTTGCTCTCCATTTTCGAACACTGAAACCGTTTTTTCAGCGGCATCCTCAGTTTCCTTGTACTATCCCTTGGTCACACCGGCTTGGCAGAATGCTGAGCCTGGATGAATCCTATAGCATCCCACCATAACTGCTGCTTCTGCACCAGGCAGGGAAAGGATGTCTCCAGCTTCACCAGGCCCTCCGAGTCACTGGTCCTCGCTCAGCTTCCTCGCCCTGCCTGGGAAGCAGTTCTTCTCAATTCTCGCCATCCTGCTCATTCCCTTCCCCACCCCACCCCCCACTCTAAACAGATAACTTCACTTCCTCCTATTTGATGAATAAAATTGAAATCACCCATCAGAAACACTATCATCAACTCCCCGATTCCTCCCAACGAGGAGACTCCCTCCCCAAATTCTCAAGGACCAGGGGTTCAAAGCTGTGCCCTTGATCCCACCCCATCAGGGTCCTGCTCTGCCAGTTATCCGTTCCCTATAACTTCAGTTTGTCTTTTGCTTTTATTCTGTTTTTCAACAAAACCAAAAACCTTTATTTTTAATTAATAACAGATCTTTGGCAAACAGATTAGTGGAGCAATGGGAGAAAATGCACAAATACTACAACGAACAAAAATTGTTATAACTACAATAAACATTTTTAAAAGCATACAGCTATGAACTATTTTATGCAAATATACTTTAATCAATAATTTTCTAGAAAAATCTGTCCATTTGTGTTGGAGATTGTTCAGGTCTCTGTGCTCTTGAAACTAAACTAAACTAAGCACTCTTCTAGCTTCTTCTCATATAAACCTCATAAAATTGTCGTCCGCTTCCTCACTTCTCATTCATGCCTCGACTTTCTCCAATCTGACTTCCCCCCATAGTGTACAGCTGACATTCCTCGAGATAAACTTCTTGTCTTAGTCTGCTAGGGCTGCCGGGACAAAGCACCACAAACTGGCTGGCTTAAACAATAGAAATGCATTGTTTCCCTTAGAGTTCTGGAGGCTAGAAATCTAAGGCCATGGTGTCAGCAGGGTGGGGAGGGGAGATCTTCTCCTTCTCAGGGCTGTGAGGGAAGATCTGCTCCAGCCTCGCCCCTTGGCTTGCAGATGGCTGTCCTCTCTGTCTCTTCAAACCATTCTTTCTCTATGCCTGTCTCTTTGTCCAAATGTCCCTTTTTTATAAGGATACCAGCCGTTGGATTTGGCCCCCCCTAATGACCTGATTTACTGTAAAGACTCATGTCTAAATAAGGTCACATTCTAAGGTACTGAGAATTTGAACTCCACCTTTTTTGTGTATGCATAAAGGGAGCACGATTCAGTTCTGAACACTTAGCTCCTGACGATGAAATCTGTAGGCTTTCCTTTGTTCCACGGTGTGTCTGTCTGCTGGGTGTGGGACTGCTGGTCCCTCACCCTTGAAATATGTCCTCCTTTGACTGATGGTTTACCTGTCTCTCTAGTGTCTTCCCATTTTGTGTAATTTCTATCTTCTGTGGGCTTTTCTTTTTATCTTCTCCTCAATTACTAGTGTTTCCCTGAACTCCTTTTTCAGCCCATGATTCTCCTAGATTTTACTCACTCTCAAGGTTTCAACTCCTGCTTCCATCCAGGTGACTCTCAGACATTCACCTCTTCTCCTGGCTTTTCCCCTGGGTTTCAGTTGCCTGGCCTCAGTCACCTGGCATTCATCTACTTCAAAATTAAACTTGTCCCCCTTGCCATCGAATCTTCCTCCTCTTCCTGTCTTCCTTTCCTATGGGAGTGTAACCAGTATCCACCCAGGCACCCAACCCAGAAACCAAGGACTGAAGATCCTGGACTCCCCAAGCCTCCATTTATCGTCTCTCACATACAGAGTCTTTCAAGTCCTTACATTTTCTCCCTGGTTATCTCCAGAATCTACCATCTCCCCTCCAGCCCTCCCACTACTGTCTAGTTGAACCCTTTCTCTCTCACCTGAGCCATTGCAGTGGCCTCCTCATTGTCTGCCCTATCTCTGGCCCTTCCTCTCTCAGAAGGCGTCCCTGACTGTAGCCAGCGGGACTTCCAGCGGGACTTAGGAAAAATATAGGCCCTTGTGTCACTTTACTGCTAAAAGTCCTGCCCCCTACACATACCCCTTGAAGAAAGAGCTGGGATTCCTCAAATCACATTGGCTCGTTCTTCAGCCCTGCCTGCCTCTGCTCCCAGCCTCACTGTTTCTCCTCTGACGCTGACCGACAAACGGCATTCCAAACACAGCGTACTGCTTCAGTTCTTACGTGGCTTCCGGTTCCTTGGGTCCCTTTGGGGCCCTTTAATCTGCCTCTCCCCGCCTCACCCTTCAAGACTGTTCAAGGCTTGCGTCCCCCTGGGGGGGCCTCCTCTCATCCAGTTGGGTTACCCTCTGTTTGCATGGCACCCTGAGGACACACACCTGTATCATGGCGTTTAACATGTGTATATGTGGCAGTCCATTAAACTGAAGGGTCTTCTAAGGCAGAACCTCTTTTCTCATCTTCCTGTTTTCATAACCTAGCATAGTATTTAGAACATAGTAAGCAACAGTGAATGTTTGTTGGTTTTGTACAAATTTCACTACACGATTCACTAAGACAATACTACCTGTCCACTAGCTAGCATGCTTGTGGCTGACCACAAACCAGAAGGTTAACTGGTGTTCAGTATTCATCCTGCTATAGCTCCAAAGTTTCACTTTCACCTGAATGGCTGGTGACTATGATTAGGGATTCATTTTTCATTTTTTGTATCCACTTCATAGAAAACCTTTCTGTATGTACATGTGATACCACAGACTGCATTCATCTTGTAAAACTGAAACCTAAGAGCGAACAGTTTGCATGGCTGCACGTGAGCTTGAACTGCTACAGACGCAAGTTTGGAGCATAAACTCTTGAGACCTGGAAGTAAACTATTCCAAGGACCTCAGCCTTGTGAAAGAGCTTCCTCTTTTTTAAGTTAGTTTTCTTCTTCCATCCGCGACGCCAGGAGTGAAAAAAAAAGAAAAGGGAATGTTTTTACCTTCCAAAATTTCTGTAAATGCTGCCTGCAGGGCCTCCGCATTAACCCCTGTGCACAGCTGCCCCTCCTGCCTTCCTCCCTTCCCTGTGCCGTCCTTTGCACAGTCAGGGCCCCAGAGGATTACTCCTTTTGAAGGCTGCTTGTCCACCCACCTGTGGCTTCTTTACTTTCTCGGCTTATTCCTGCGCACAGCAAGGAAAGTTTGAGCAGGGAGAGCATCCCAGCACACATTTGTTTCCGGTGGTGTTATCACTCTGAGATAAGCTTTCCCTGTTCCCTGGATGAAATAGATTTCAGAGTGTCCCAGATGCAGCTTGGACAGCTTCCTTTTTTCTCCAAAGAATTACGTGGTTGTATCATTTAACATATTTTTGAAGTGGATTTTAAAGAGTGTTGGTCTCATCCACCTGTAAATGATTCTAGGATTCTCTGTACCTTGTAACCAGTAGAAATTAGTTTCTTCCAAGTTGTGCCAAGTGTCAAATGGGGCATGAGAAACAGACTTTCTTTTACATTGAGATCGTCACTTTTGGGAGGAGGGGCACTGTGCGGTCGAGCTATTCTCTTTGTTCTGAATCAGAACTTAATTTCATGCCATTTTCTAGTGTTTAACGACCTTTCCTGCATGTTAGCCTTGGTTCCCAACTAGATTACCAGTCTTTGGCTTCAGAGGCTGTGTCCCATTTTTAATTCTGTGCTCGGCACGGAAAGCCCGTGCATTGCCCTGTAACAGTTTAGGATACCAAGTGGGTTCTGAGAGCATTTTTCATATGGAGCTCATCGCCATAATCATGGCTCTTTTGAGAGCCTTTTTGGATACTGTTTTGTATATAAACAAGATTGAACTACCCTTATGCAGGAGTTTGAAATGTCCCAGTGAACTCAACTTCTTCCCAAAGCAAGTCCCCAGTGGATTCTAGAACCCACAACAGAATTTGAAACACTTCTCAACATCGGATGTGTCCCCTTTTTTTGTATACATGATATGAGAATTCTGTTTGACTACCAGTCTATTTATTAGGTGCTCCTCTCTCCCTCCAGTTACCTGAGCGGCTACTCCTTAACGCGGCTTTCTTCATGGAGTGCATATGATTATTTTCAGTTGAACAAACTGAAAACAAAAATATTGTCAGGCAAGGGTAAATTGGACGAGCCTCCACTTTAATGTTTAAATAGCGCAGGCTCATGCCTAGGCAGACATAACATTTCAAAAATACAGTCAAAGGATGGTTTATTTAATGATACAAGTAGTTTAGCCAGCATAGGCAGAATTATCCAGGATGGCTTCTGTCAGAGTCCTCCGATTCTTGCACGACTGGCAAGTTGCCTGTGACATTGGAGCCAAGTACAGAAAAGAAACCCGTGTTAGACAGTTTCCAAAAGACACTTGATGAAAATTAACAAACTGAACAGTGAACCCATCTTCACTGTGACACTTAAGAAAATCTGTATATGGCTTAGCAGAAGGAGGTCAGCTGTACACATAGTTGTCACATCTCATATGCCATGCGTCCTTCTGCCAACCTTTATACCAGAGTGATGTGTCTGGGCCCCCCATGCCAGCCATACCCCACCCTGGCCCGGGGCCTGCTACAGAAAGTAGTACATGCTTAAAGTTCTATAAAAAATCCACATCACATTGTTAATACAATCTGTATTTTGAAATTGCTCTTTAAAAATCGATGTTTTTGTGTCTAATCTTTCCATATTTTCAAAGAGGGTTTATCTTTGTTATAGCAAATTCTTTTTTAAATGTACAGTACAGTTTCTGTTGAAGAAAAATAATTGTTCATAAGGCCTTCCCTTCTATCCTTTCCCACCCAGTCTCTCATTTTTTCCTGAACATGGTGAAGCATTGTCCTTTATTTGGATTTACCTTGGTATCAAGTGCAGCTGGTTTCCAGGAAGTCAGATTTGCTTAGAAGGGCCCCAATCAGGGTAAAAGAACCAATTACATCTTTCTGTAGAGGTTTAAAATAACTAAATAGTTACTTGATAAAAATTCCATTATGGAGAATTCATATGGTGGTGGTTTCCCACAAAGTGAATGTTAGAAACAAGGGTTGGGACATTTTAGTTGAGTAGAACTGAGGTCCAAATCAGGAGATAGTCCTAAGGCAAAAACACTGTCACTCAGGGTCATGATTCAGAAATTTATCTAAAAGCTACTCTTCCAGTACCATCCCCAGAAAAAAGTAGTCTCTGAGAAGACTGATGCTCATGGCACTTTAGCTAGAACTCCCCAGGAGCTGCCTGCCCTGTTTTGCTTCTGTGGGAGACAGACAGACAGACACACACACACATACACACACACACGAGAAAAGCCACACATGCTTTCAGTGCTGCAGGAGGCAATGTGACCACCCTTCTCTTTCTGGACCTTCCCATGACATTAATAGAGTCTGAATAAGCTCCTGTGTGCTAAAGGTGGAAGGTTAAAAAAAAAAAACAAAAAAAAAACCCACCTTTTCCAGTCACTGGATATGTGGGTTCATGTTAGATTCTCAGTGATTTGCGAGCATCCTCCGCCCCGTCGCCCAGAGCTCCGTCTGTGTTGAGGAGGCAATCCTGTGTGGAGTGTATGTGACTGCTGGCCGACTCCGTCCACAGACCTCGGCTTGTTTTACATCTGCTTTCTGCGTTACTTTGACCTTTCCAATTGGGTCTGTGCCCAGTACGGCTTGAAAACTGCTCTTACCTCTTTTCATAACTCCATGTATATAGGTGATACTATTAGGGCATTATCCTGTGCCAGAAGGCGGAAAAAGTAACATTTAGAAGAAAAGTTATTACACTAGTTAAAAGGCTAGACATCTTTCAAGGGTTTTTATTGCCCTTTTTGTTCCCCGAATGCTTGTCTTAAGCCTTGTTACTCTGTAAAAACAGAGTAACTGGCAGCTGTAGGACAAAGAAACACTGGAAGCCATGTGCGGTGCTCCTGGTACTTTCAGGACAATGTGGTCAATGTGGGATTGGGAGCTGCTCCTGTCGCCCTCACCCGCTGTGTACAGTAGAGCTGAGTTTCTGTGCGCATGTTGTTGAGACGTTCTCTCCAAGGGCTGCACTCTCAGGAGCAATCATTGTCACAAAGGCCACAGTAATGTCACAGTCCCGGGTGGCCTGTGGGCTTGGAGCTTTCTTGCAGATCTAAAGTTCAAATTCATTCTCCACCAAGAAGGGAAAGTTTAGTCTTTAAAACGTGACAAGGGACCAAACTGGGAAGGTGCCAGTGCTTTAACTTGAAGACGCTTTGATTGGCACACCAGCAAGGCTTATGAGGGGGCCGCCTTCGGTCATTGTCATCACCATCGATCACATCCGGCCTACAGCAGACTCCTTGGATCATTTTTACACCTTTTCACCATCAGGTTCTCCCAGGAAGGAACGATAAGAAGAAAGAAAAGTTTTATTAAAGCGTAAGGATCTCGGGTGGAAGATGTAGGTGTTACTACGAAACAGTTTTCTAAAAGGCATTTGTTAGTAACTTCATTCTTAACTACAACTTGAACATTTCT
This sequence comes from Furipterus horrens, assembly GCF_987537825.1. Taxonomy (NCBI): domain Eukaryota; kingdom Metazoa; phylum Chordata; class Mammalia; order Chiroptera; family Furipteridae; genus Furipterus; species Furipterus horrens. The sequence goes on along the minus strand of NW_028327171.1, from coordinate 156,317,458 downwards.
TCCATTCTGTGGAAAGCCAAGGCAACAACCCTCGCCAGCTTGTTAAATCCCACAGAGTCTAATCTCATGGAAAACAGGCCCATCCCTAGCAATATTTATAACCTCTGAACCCAAGCCCCTCTCCTGATAACTTAATAATTCAAAGGCAAGAAGAGGAACCATAATTAAAATGTGAGCTCCTCCTGTTACCATAGTAGTAAAAATAATAGATAATACTCACTGAGCTCTTCAAACACTTTGCACATTAATTGTAACAATCTTCTGAAGTACTATTACTATCCCCATTTAATAGATTATGAAACCAAAAATATTAAATAGCTTGCCCAGTGTCACTAGTGAGTAAATGGCAAAGCCAGGTTTCAAACAGAGCATAATCTAGAGCTAGTGTTCTAACCACTGTACAATCTGGCCACCAACAGAGCTGTTAGCACTGAGATTGGGGGAGGTAAGTAATACACACACAGAGATGTTCACACAGTGTTAAACAACAAAGAAACTGTGATTGTGATCCCTTTTCAAATAGAACATCATGTAACCCTTTTTTGTTCTTTTTAATGATTCTATAAAAATGGTAGGGAAAAGTCCACCATGTAAATAGTAGAAGAAAAGGACCTAACATTGCAAATATGAAAAAATGAATACAGGCTTAGAAACATCAGCTACTGAAGTATTTATGTTAGAGTGACGGGAAAGGATTACATTTTTATTTTTTATTTAACCTGGCGTTAATATTGTTAGATCATTATCTTACTGACAGGTAAAGCTGAATGGCAGATGGAAACACTATGTAAGAGTCAGGAAAGGAGAGGTGGAGACACACCGAAGAGGTTGGGAAGGACAGGCATCTGTAGGGAATGTGCAGCTCTGAGTCCTGGCTGAGCCGGATGTCAGGATTTGGTTAGAAACTAAGGGGCTGAACATGTTTGTGCACACACACTGAAAAAAAAAAATGCTTAATTTCTATTGAATTCTTAGGTTGAATTTTTTAAAACAAGTGCCCCGGATTTTTCCTTGCATGTTGCTAGTTGAGGGATTTTTGAAAGTATGCGACATTATCAGAAAGAAAGCTAATTGCAGTTGCTGAGTGGGCTAGTTTTCCACAAGTGATGGAAAAGCTCTATCAAGGGCAGTTTACGTTTTATAGAATGTTGATTGAGATAAACTACTACATAACTAGAAAAATTGGAGTTGAGAAGTAGCCATTTCTGCAGCTGTAAGAACACAGTGAGAAAAGGGTTCGCTTGGTTACAAACTACTGGAGAACTGGAGTCCTCTGAGTCACTTGATTAGATATGTGAGGAAGACTTCCAGGAGGTCAAATCATAAGCCTAGTGCTTAGTCAAAGTAGGCATTCTAGAAGCACTTTTTAGTGTGGGTGTCAAGGGAAGACATTTGAGCATAAATCACTGTAGCATCTGAGTTTTGGAAGATAGATAAGCAAGCTATCTCCTGGGGATATGCAGTGAGTCATCGTGGGGATCACCCGGATGAATGGATCATATCCCTCAGGGGAGGCGTGGTTAGTGCCAAAATGTCAGGCGTTTGTAAAAGATCCCCCACTCGCAAAGCCCTGTTGAGGGCACATTGGAGAATCCAGTAATGCAGTTACCCTAGATGGCTCTTAAGACACGTCCAAAAAGATCACATCAGTGTTTGCATTGGTATCATTGCCTGCTGAAGGTTATACAACAGTAGTTAAGCTCTTGGAGGTACATGTACCTGTTGCTTCTAATGAACAAGAAAAGAACTTTTATGTCTTGGATAATAAGAAGAGAATCTGACCTGAAATATCTCACCAAAAAAAAAAAAATTTTGGATCCTTGCATCGAAATTTTTAAAGGAAGAGCTCCAGATATTTACTTTCATGTTGTTAGTTGAGGGATTTTGAAAGTAGCCTACTATCAGAAAGATATAGCTAATACAGTTGTTGAGTGGGTTAGTTTCCCACAGGTGATAGAAAAGCTTGTCAAGGACACTCCCAATTTACAGAACATTGATTGGGGCAAAATCCGAGGCACTCCCTTTACAAACCCAGAAGACTGATTAATGAAGGGGAAATTCAGCTTAGAATGCTCTGCATATTTGGTAAAATAAATTGATTCGGGTCACTTTATATAATTTTTATATCACTTCAACACAGGACTATATCTTAAATCATAAGTCATTTGTTAGACCTTTCTGCAATTATTGTTTTGTGCAGTAAGGTAAAGAATTGCTAATCTAGAAAAGTGACCATACAGTTCATACTAATTTTTTAAACTTAATATACCCAAACTTAGCTTTTGATTATAGTCATATCACTAGTATTCATAGCACTTATTTTCTGCATGTCAGCCCTCCTCAATATGTCCATTCTAAAAAGAGCAGTCAGGGAGCAAGGCCAGACTGACATCACATAGTGCCTCTCGATCTTTATCCCAGAACCTGTGTATTGGGCCCCAAAATACAAACTGGACTCCTGGTTTAGAATAAGTCACAGGAAATGCCAGTCAATAAGAATCTCTCATTATGTAAGCTTACACACACTTAAGAACAAGTAGATAGAGCTGGGTGTGTATTTGTTTTTTGATTCAAAACTCTTTAACAAATCATCTAACCCTTGTTCAGCTTAACGGTAGCATGTGTCTTAAAGAAATTTTCACATAGTTGCTTTCTTGGAGCACATGGTACAACCACTGTAATGAATAAGATATCAAGAACTTATAGGGTTAAACTCTTTCTTACAATGTCATCCAAATGCATTGTAAAATGGTAGCTGTAAAAGAAATAGAGCTGTTCCTGTATCAGAAATATTTTGCTTCTGGGCAGCATTTGTATTAAACATCTCTTAAAGCAGTGCTCTGTCCCATAACTGATTAAGTGGATTTCCATAAGATTGGGTACCCTCATCCCTATTAGACTACAAGCCTCTTTTATCCACCATTTTATCCCTATATCATAACAGTACCTTACACTTTGTAGGCACTCCAGAATTTTTTTCAACTGCTAAATAGGCCAAAGGGAATTTTAATAGAGGAAAGCTGTTAAGATTTGATGTGATATTGCTTCACATGGAATACTAGAGCACTCCTATTTGTTTTTAGCAGATTTATTGTTGCCTGAGATTGTTCTTCTTTGACAAACAGTAATCTAGGGAAATGGAAATGTGTTGGAAGCACCCTACCATAGATAGGGACACCTGGCCTTTCAACAAATGTGGCATTTCGGCGCTCTTCCGGGATTGCTACCAACTGCTTTCATTCATACCTACCTGCAGGTAAACTTTTTTTTTTTTAATTGTATGTTAAATTTAAGTCCAGGAGCTAGTCTTTATAATGCCTCTCAATAAAAGCATTTCCTTAAAATGAAGTCTCACAGAGTGCCAGCACCACAGAATTTATCTCTTGCCCTATGAGGTGATAGGAAGGCAAGATCCTAAAGCCTCAGATGACATTGGAGAAAACATTTAATGCCATAAGGACGTTTCTCAGTCTGTGAAGAGAGAGATCTTGCTTCCTTTTGTCTGAGTTCTGGATTTATTCTTAGAAGTCAGGGTGAGACATTCAAGGTCACTGCGGATAGATACTCTCCTTCCTATCCCCAGGGTCCGCTTTTTTTATCCCCTCCTTTACTTTGAGGTCTGCATTCTCTTGGCCCTATTTTCCATCTGTCCCTAAATGGCCCAGTTGTGGAATTAAAAGTGTTCTCAGTGATTAGAAAGCTCTCTTGCTTCATTGCATCTGTTTACTTCACCTTCTGTGATTGTTGGTAAGGGTAGGAATTTCAAAAAGCCAATCCCTTTTTTATTTTTGAAAAGACAGAGTAGCTCATCCACTGTTTAGGATTTGGCCCCAGTCCATCTTCTGTCACACCCGGTTTGCCTTAAATGGAAGGTCCTTATTCAGGTAAGCCTGGGGCGGGGGTTATGGAATGTGGTTGGAGTCCGAAGGAAAACAAAGGATCCCTTTGTGAAAGGTAGGGCTGAGGCCTTGTATTCTCACCTCCTGGTTCCCACAGTGCTGTGGTCATTCAGAATCACATCCCCTCGGCCCCTCTGGAGCAAGTCCCACCCCAGGGAGAAGCGAGAGCCAAACCACGGCCTAGAGAGCGTGCTGAGGAGGAATTACAGTTGGATTTTTTGTTGTGTTTTGTATTTTGGCAGAGCGGGGTTGAGAGGCACTGTTGCTTCCACCCTGTCATTAGTGGGTGGGTAATAGTGATATAAAATAAGAGATGAATTAGGATAATAAAAGGCAAAGTAGAAAGGAGTAAATTTTCCACAAGTAATATTTTCCTCTTCATGGTTATCTAACTTTGAAATAGAACTTGAAAGTAGTAATCACAGTCCTGTAGTAGACAAAGGACAGAATGAGAACCAGACAGGAAGGTGTGATTGCCTTTATTGCATTAACTAGAATCATACAGAAACACGCACCATTTCCAGGAATACACTGCTATTTCCATTATAGAAAGGCAAAGGAAAGTCACGGGTGGCCTGCTCCACCGTCATCTCTCTCTCCTTCTTTTAAATAGCTGATGTGTATGTATCCCTGTGAGAGTGTCTGCATCTTTTTGCTTTCCTGTGTTTCTTTGAGCTGTTTTTTGGATCATCTTACGATGCAGACACATACAATAGTAAAGCAGCACTGAGTGGGATAATTAAAGGCACAGAAAAACCTTTAAATAGGGTGTTCACTTGTTTTCAGCTTTTCTACAACGGCTATCTTCCATGCTGTATCCCAAAAATTGTAAACAAAGGGGACCTATTTGATTCATTCATCGATTGAGCTGAGATGTACTAAGCGCCTAGACCCTTAGGCACTGAGGATACAGTGATGAACAAAACAGATGTCACTGCCCTGTGGAGCAAGCAAATCAGCACGCTCGCTGGTTGTTACAAATGCTCTGAGTAAAACTGCATGTGAGAGGTGTAAAGGGGAAGTTGTTTTCTTCTGGGGAAGCGAACGCCTGTCTAAGAAGTTCTATGGGAAGTTATGGGAGCATTTTTAAGGTTGGGGGAGGAGAGGATGACATAACTATATGTACCTTTGAAGATTTATAGAGGCGGAATTACAGAGGACCCAGAATGAAAAAAAAGTACATCTGCACTTAAGTGGCAGAAGTGAGTCCAAAGATCCCTGCGCTTCCTTAGAATAGCTCTTTAAATGTTTTCATTGTACTCTGGTTTAAAAATAAAAATTAATATTTTTTCACCAATGGATAATCTTAGAAGCGTCTGAGTGAACTCTTGCCTTGAAGTGCTATCAGTTCCCCTATAGCACTCACACCGCTTCTTATATTAAAAAAGAAATTAAGTTACATTTTGCCATTTGTATACACATATAATTTTGGTCTCATTATTTCTCCCTGTGTATTCAGCTCCTACAGAACCTTTATTGTGTAAGTTTGCGGATGGAGGACAGAAGAAGAGACAGAACCCAAACAAATACATCCCCAATGGAAGACCGTGGCATAGAGAAGGAGAGGTGAGACTTGTAAGTTCTTTCTTAAACTTCACTGTGGGCATATAATTGTAAAAGCCTACGTGGCTACTTACTAAAGCATTATAACTTAATGCAGATAATGTCAATTTAAAGCTCTTCCCAGCGGATGTGGTGCTGAGAGAGCGATGATTCGCCAGGTGGACAGATGTTGGAAACGACTATTCACTAGTTAATGACACATAAAGTAACCGAGCACTTCAAAGGTTATGGGTGTTTTAGGGAGCTTTAACACTTATAATTATTCAGAAATTATTCTAAACATCATCACGTATTAAAATTAACAGTATATTTGTCTTTGAGGGGTTTTTTCGCCCAATTCTTCTGAATAATGTTACTTTATTTAAAAGAAAAAAAGCTCAATTTCTTAATAAAAATGTTGGACTTCCATTTCTCCATGTTTATTTTCAATGATTTGTTTGTGGTTATGAAAGTAACGTACTGGTTCAAGAAAGTCTGGGTAAGTAACATCCAGTAGATATGTTCTAGAATCTGCATAATGATAACCAGTAGCCACATGTGGCTCTTAGAACACTTCAAATGTAGCTTGTATGCTGGGGAGACTCAATTTCTAATTTAATTTTAAATAACTGCATGTGGTTGATGGTTACTATATGGGACAGTGCCAATCTAGAGCTTAATTCTCATACCAAGTTTATGACGGTGTTTGTTTAACAGAAACTCATAATGTTATGAAATGCTGCTAAGCTATCCCTGTTTTATATTGCCATGACTCTAATGGAATTTTGTATTAGTGCCTTTGCAGATGTTTCTTTCTTTTTCATTCCCATAGGCTGGAATGACACTTACTTATGACCCAACCACAGCTGCTATACAAAACGGGTATGTCATTAAGATAAATACATAACAGCTTGAGGGAAAATGTGAAGGTGGAAAATATCAGACACTTGTTCCGTGAAATATTCTACTTAAAGGATTACTTAATGAAGGCTTTTGTGTTTGTTCTAGATTTTACCCTTCACCATACAGTATTGCCACAAACCGAATGATCACTCAAACTTCTATTACACCCTATCTTGCGTCTCCTGTATCTGCCTACCAGGTTTGTACCGTCAGGATTCATCAGGCATGGGACTACTTGCTGACCATGAATCAGTGCTACGTTTTTGTGTGTCTTAAAATTTTGAAATTTAAGTCAAATGCTATGCAGCTGGAATACCTGATTTAGAATAAGCTGCTTTCTATTTGACAGAGCGATTTACTTTTTATGTATAAGAGGATGTAAACCTGGGGGAAATGGGTGTCAGTTGTTAGTCCTTGTAATCACAGCATTTCAGAATTGGAATGAACCCCACCACTTCCTCCACAGTGACCTCTGCTGTTAGACACCACATGTCCCAGAAATGGAACCTTAAAGAGAATTGCCGTCAGGCGAAATACAGAATAGGTGTGCACACTTGCCTTTGTTTCTTCCTCGGCAGGAACTAACAAAAGAGCAAGTAAACATGCTAATAAATAAAGATATGTCTTTATTAGGTAACATTAAGTGAGCACACAGTGAGAATTAGGCCAAAAAAAAAAAAAGTCCCAGTTTAGGTTGTTTTTGTAAGGAAGCTTTATCTTAAAGTATATTCCAACTTAGAACCAAGATCTCATTGTACCTTGTTATAATATTGATTTGGTTTTACTTCAGGGTTAGGTCCTTGTTCTTCACGTACCCAGTAGTGTACATGCATTTCTCTTCCTTTAGCAGAACGCCTCTGGCGGGGTTTCAGCCTTGGCCCAGGCAGGACCATTATAACCTAGTTCTATTATACACGTGTAGGAATAAAGTTCTCTTTAGTTGAATGTTGAGATCCTATGTGACTAAACTAACTTTTGTGTACATAGTCTTATTTTTAAAACAATTGAATTAGATATAGCCCTGATTTCTGGGGTTAGGGGATTGCAGTCTCTAATTGTGTTTATTTCTGCAAGACTCAGTTTCATCATCTTTAAAATGGGGATAATTATAGTTTCTATCTCATAGGCTTGTTATAAGTACTAAACAACAATATGTGTAGAGTTTGGCACATTATCCTGGCATATCATTAGTACTCAGTAAATTGTAGCTATGATTATTATCATCATTGTTAATGTACAGGATTAGCTGGATGGTAATATATTCATTATACTATTTTTTTAAATAATGGATTGGTCAACATAAGCAATGTCATGAAGATGGTTCTGTTTGAAAACATAAAAGTAGCCTTGAGTATCAAAGAGTAGTGATTAAATGCACTGAAACTGAAATTTTTTTACAGTCGTATTCACAGCCTCCCTCAGCTTTTAGGTTCTTTTCTCCTCCTTTCCCTGAGTTGTCTCTTTTTTTTTCTTTTATCTCTCTGAGCTGTTACATTACTTATGCTGGTATTTCAATCTGCTGGACATAATATTTACTCATTAATGCCTCTTTAATCATTCTGGACTTAAGATTTCTATGTTTTCTTTGCTTATGTAAAACTGATCTGCTATAGTGCATTTGCCCTAATTAACAATTTCTATATCTGAAATTGAAAGGTAGTTTTCTTTCTTAACCATCTGAACTTGGAACCCTCTGCCATTTATCAATATCACTAAAAATAGGTATAAGCAAGCTTATTCTCAGGCAAATGGAAGATTGTGCATATTAATGTGAATGTATGCTGCTATTAATAGATTACAGCTATTAATGCATCTCCTTGCCACCTCGTTTCTGCGAAAGCAATGAATGTTTTGGCCACAAAACTGTGTCATAGAATTTAAAACTTAGGCTAGTTTTGGGAATAGATTTGATATACCTAACTGGAAACAGCATTTCATTTCAAAGGCCTAATTTTCTTCTAGGCATTCTGTGTTTCCCTAAGATACATGTGGAATTTTTTTCATTTGCCTAACAGTGCCATAACCTCAAAGACTGATTCTTAATCCAATAAGCTCAGGGACCCAGGACGGTCAGCAGATGGGCATTATGGGGTCTTTCTGTGATTCCCTTTAATTGTTTGCAAAATGTTGCTTGTGTGTGTGCATTTAGTTGGGAAGAAGAGGTCTGTCTGGTTTTCAGCAGGCTCCATGACCCAAACAAGGGTAAAGAACCTGTGGTTAAAAAAAGAAAAAAATAAATCATAGAACCTAAATTATTATTCCCATTTTTTAGTTAGGGGGGGAAATGAGGAATTGTCGTTGACAGCAGCTGATTTGCTGCTTAAGAAAGAAAATTGGGTTAGATGTCATGGCTCCATAACCCCATAATGCTGTATTAGATTATTAAAATCACTGAAGCATTAAAAAAAAAAAGCATCTGGCCCAAATTGGGGTCTACAGGGAGCTGCTCACCTCCCCGTGACTTATCCAGTGAAGGCCTTGGACTTGTGTTGGAGTGGGCCTTTCTCCACTAAACCACCGAATGCGTATATAATTGGATTTGAGAAATTGGCATCTGCAAGAAACCACCAACACCCCAACGGGGAAAGGCCGCAGTCCAGATAACTGAAATGTTAACAAGGCAGAAGCACTTAACTTTGGTCTGCCTTAGGTGGCAAAGGAAACCAGAGAAAACAAGTATCGGGGCTCTGCTATCAAGGTAAATCATAATACATTCTTCCCCCATGACTCTCTCATCCTCTCTATAGACCCTTTGAAGTTAATAGTAGGGGATAAGACACAGGAGGGTTTTGTTGTTAAGAATTAGAGACTGAAACTTACTCTAAAAATTGCATAGTCTCAGGAAAGCTTTGGGAATCAAGACATGGAGTTTTTTGTTTTTGTTTTCTCTTGAATGTCAGGCTGCTTCTTTCCTGCCACAGAATCTGACTCTCAGCATCTTATTTCTCAATCCAGAGGGTCTACTCTGTGGGTGCCCTATTTAGTGTAGATGGCAAGACCTAGTTAGTGAAGTGCAGCTTTCTAAATCTGAATTTCAGATTTTTAATTTCCACACTAGCTAGAAATTATTGACCACCAAACAAGATTTCTAAAACCTCATGAATGTCCTGGGTATCAAAGAGGGATTTGATTTAATTATTCTTTTTAAATAACCACATACTTTATGGATTAATTTCTAAAAGATGTGCTGGAATTAATTCTCCTTCATCAGTATTCCTGAGGCACCGACTTCATACTTTGATGATAGCACTTTTCACTATTAATTTTGAGTTTTTTACTTGTTTATCTTTCTTGCTTAGATAGTAGATTTATTGACGGTGGGGCCCATGCTTTATTTACCTTTTTCTCTTTGGTGCCTGATAACTCAGTAAATACTTATTGAATGGGCAAGTGGAACTTGGTTTTAAATAATCATTTCATCCAATTCAGAGTGATCAGTTTGCCAAGAACTCTGCCTTAATAATTGTTTTAATCATTGAGAGCATTGTTTCCTATTTCCTTCTCTAGATTTTAACATGATTAAAAAAGTTATAGAGAAATAGTATTCCAATGGAAATCAATATTTCTCTCAAAATCCTCCCTTTTCCAGGTGCAAAGTCCTTCTTGGATGCAACCTCAACCATATATCCTACAGCACCCTGTAAGTGTTCATCTTAATGGCTCTGTGCTTTGCAAGTCTACTATGTGTATGTTAAAACCACTCTGGTTAAAACCATTTGCCAATGATGGTATGGGATTTGGGAAATTTTAAGAATGTAATATAAGAGTGTACAAACTCATTATAAAACTCTTAACTTTTGTCTTCAAACAAATTGATAGTTGACAATAAGTTAAGTTTGCAATCTGTCAGAACTTAAAATATATCACATAGGAGACCGGACACCATTTTCGTCCTCATACTAATTCTGTAGGAGATTGTTAAATTGAGTTTTTAAACTTTTTAAATTGTAAGGTTTTTAAGTTATAAAATTTTAATAGTACTTGTGATGGAAGTTCTCGTTTTCTACATTCTGTTTAATGCAAAAGTGAAGTGCTCAAAATTGGTCTGCAGATTTTTGTTGTTGGTGATTTTAGAGAGTAAGGGAGAGAGAGAAACATCGATTTGTTGCTCCACTTATTTATGCATTCATTGGTTGATTCTTGTATGTGCCCTGACTAGGGATCAAACCCACAACCTTGACATATAGGCACCATGCTCTAACCAACTGAGCTACCTGGCCAGAGGCAAAATTGATCTAGAGGTTTCTATCGGAGTTACTTAGCGTCTCCATAGAAACTATGAATACAAAGCAGTAACACCTTCTTTGGTAAATAAGTGTGATTCCTTAATGACATGAGCATTTGTTACATTTATGTATACATTATATTTTTTTTAATTGAGTGAGTTACACTTTACCTTACTAGCATATTAAATCTTTTTCAAAAATACATAAAATTCAGTTTGTTGAATTAAAACATGGGTTTAAACAGTTGATAAAATAGAGGTGGAGAACAAAAACACACACACAAAAGCTAAGAATGCCTAACACAGTGACCTTACGTGCTTGCCATGTAAAGACCACATCTTTGGCCCTAAGCTTTCTAGTAACTACTACAAAATGGGAATCTTGATAAGCAGTACAGCTCACAGTACTTAATAAGATAAGAGCAGATCAGTTGCTAAAGAAAAGCACACTGTTCTTGACTTTAAGAAGAGACAGGAGTTTCTCAGGACACCTAAAGAGGCCACTGAGATCATGTGTATGAAACAGCAGTCCAGAGACAAGTTCTGAACAGATGGTTCTGAGATGACTTTGAGGAAGTAAATAAAGCATCTTTAGTTGATAACACGGGAGAAGAACTCTGTTGTGTGTCTATATAAACATATATTTCTATATGCACACATACATCTACAAACACACATACCTGTTCATGTATGTACATTTACACCCATACTTACATGGACGCTCATGGCAATCTGAGTCCCTCTTGTGATATGCTAGAAATGAACTCATTTTTCACTAGGAGGTTTCCTGAAGTAGTTCCTAGAGATGAATGAGAAAAAGGAGCAGGAAGCTCATATTCTTGGGTTTCTGCGTCATTTCCATGTTACCACACACTTTTTGATGATGCACATTAAACCTTTAAAAAGAAAAAGTTTTCTTATGAGATATATTAGCAACAAACTTTTTCTGACACACGTCTGTATTTTCTTGGCGACTTTTAGAGACAAAGCTGCACGTGTCTCAGTTTAACATCTTCAAGGAGACAGTAGTGTGCAGAAGGTTCCTGACTAAGAATTCATTTCCTTTCTCACCCAGATCTAGACTGCCTACAGACAGAATTAAAGTGCCTGCACATCAGTCTCTGCCCTCAGTTGTGTATCTAATATCAATAACAGTATATTTAAGGGATACGTCTAGTACATTGATACCAAAAACTTAACATTAATTTTGTAGCGTTAGAATGATTGTATTTTCAGGTAATTGGGTGATTGGAAAAGTGAAAGGAATGGTATAATCCATAAAAAATATCATATAGGATAAATTAAGAGAAAATGTAAAAATAGAATTAAGTTTTGGTTTATGCAATCAGTGTGCCTGCCATTATGTAATCATTAAAAATGATGGTAATGACAGTTATGCGGTAGGTTAGGTAAATATTCATAATAGATTGTCAAGTTAAAAGCAGAAACCCAGGATATGAAAGTGTTTACGAGCCCTCGTTACAGCTCTGTAGAAATGTGCCAGGGCTGGAATCTAGGCAGCAGTGCCCTGTGGTGCTCACGGTGAGGGATTACAAGAGAGGGTGGGAGGCGGGTGATTCTTTTCACCTCTCCTCTGTTTTTTTGAAACGATATTTTACTTTTAGTGATCAGAATTTCAAAAATTAAATCAAAGAATCTGAAATTGGTTTATTCATTGTATCTGAAGCAGTTTCCCTCCTCTGACCCCAAATTGTAGTTGCAAGTGCTGGGAAATAATGAATGAATGAGGAATGTGATCTTGACCCTCACAGGCTGTATTTATAATATTCAGTATATAGTATATTATTCTGTGACCTCATATACCAGCAACTGTCATTTATTTTAGAAAGCAAGCCTTTTGTAACCCTAGCCCACCAAAATAGTTTGCATTTCCTGTTACAGCGCCTCCTGCTGGACTAGCTTGCTTCACAGTTAAGTGAAGGCAAAGGGAGAGGTGTTGAATGCAGGGATTTCTGTGAAGTGAGCACTCTTTCAATAGTCTCAGGAAGAACAGTCTAGAGATTTTAAGAAAATTATTTATGATACCATTTGCAAGTTTGAGGAGAGGTTATTTTTGCCTCACGTTCCTCAACAAAGAGGCATTTCATTTGCAAAAGGTGATAACAGAATCTCAACCCCTCCCTCTCACGTTGTGTCTTCCATTGCTGTTGTCTCCGACTTCCCAGGGTGCCGTACTGACTCCTTCGATGGAGCACACCATGTCACTACAGCCCGCATCTATGATCAACCCTCTGGCCCAGCAGATGAGTCATCTGTCACTAGGCAGCACTGGAACAGTAGGTGGCAAATTAATATCATCTGTCTCAGCAAACAGGACTAAATGCATGCAGCCTGTGTCTTCCCTTTCAGTCACAGCCTCTATGATGTCAGTGATTATGTCTGACCCCCTAATACCCTCCCAGGTTGCCTTCCTCATAGTTAATACTTAGATATTTCTTGATTAACTGATGAACTAGAAGTCCGTCCTCTGGGTGTATCTTCTCTACCTAAATATAGATAGCACCCATACATAACTATGTTCAGCCTTAATAACTGGTGTCATTCATTCACACTGGCTGGCCTGGTCTCATGAACCAAATGATAAAAGTGATACATGGTGGTAAAGGCAGGGGATTTCTGCTCACGTATTTCTTTTATGGAATTTAGGGGCATTGAATCATGATCTTTGTACTGAATTATTTCCCCAGAGTCCAGGGGACTTACCTGGGTATTGAGGTTGAGCTGATACCATACCAGATTAAGTTCGAGGGTGATATGAGCAGCATTTGGGTATGACAACCAAAGGCTTTTAATTCAGACCATATCTATGGCGGCTTAAAAGGACAAAGGACGGTGTGTTTTCCCCACTTACATTCAAAAGTAGCAGCAGCTTCTTGAAACGCTAAACCAGGGCCACACACACCTGGTGAGATTGACTAGAAAGTTCTCCTGCCTTTGGAAAAGGAGGCCTGTCAGCATCAGGAAAGCACGGGCCCGTTTTCTATTTTGCAGTGACCTGTTAAAGCTCTAGTAAGTCATTTACCTCTTGGGTCTCCTCCACTTACAGAAATAATTCTGCATCCTAGCTCAGGGGGCTGCTGAAAAATAATGAGGCCCTTTGAGGAGAGATCTTCTAAAATAGCACATTAATGATGTTAAATTATTGAGCATGAGAAACCTTAATGAACTTCTCACCCATGTGCTTCGTTGTTAGGAAATCCAAAGAAAGGTGTGATTTTTACTTTGACAAATTCAAAAAATACAAAGCATTGATTTTGCCTTTCATATGATACATTGATGTAGACTAATTAAATTTTTAGTCCATTTAAATTTCTTCTTTGAGACTTCCAAGTACTTGTCATCCCATCTCAAAATTCACCAAGTGTTGAGAATTTTGCATGGCTTGTCCTGGCCCATCCTGACCATATTTTTCTTTTCAGTACATGCCTGCAACATCAGCTATGCAAGGGGGCTACTTGCCACAGTACACACATGTGCAGACGGCGGCGGTTCCTGTGGAGGTTGGTACAGGCTGTCTAGCTGCCATTCTGAAAATGAATAGTTTCAGAAGTGCGTAAATTAGGTGGAACTCAAAGAAAAATCAACTCAAAGTCAAACATTTGCCTCAAGATTTGAGTTTAAAGGGAATATACGCGTATGCCTACAGTTATTTTTAACAAATACAATTTTCTGCATACAAAGTAGTGTAGTGACACCAAGGCCACACCCCCAGGACCCCCAGAAATGTTTTCCAAGCTGGTAACACATTTCATTACTCCTTCAAGGCTCTATCTTGTCTCCCATAAAATGGTGCTTACAGGGAAATTAAGATAAAGCTGAAGTCTGTAATCCAAGTACCAAAAATTATATCAGTAATAATAATTACAAAAAGCAATCAGTTTCAATTAAGATACTTGGAAAAAACTGATGTTTCAAAACTTTAACAAGGATGAGAAACAAACTATACCTGTTTTTATAGAGGCTGTCAATATAGCTAAATAACTCAACTCTTGTTATGGAAGATGCTGATATAATATTGATATGAAAGAAGTCTGACATTTGAACTAAGATTTGAATAAAGCTTGGATAATATAGCATTTTCCAGCAAAGTGCCCTTAAATCTCCAAGGAAATTCATCAACCCAAGCAATCCCAACCTCTAAGCTTATCCCAGTTTCCAATTCCAAAAGCAGTCGTAGGACTGTGGCTGGATATTCGGTGGGGAGCGTCAGTCCTTGGTTTGCTTCTGAATCATTTAACTTTGTGCAATTACTGACAATCACAGTAACCAGAACCCAAAAATCTCTTATCTGTAATTCTAAAACACACACAAAAACATAAAAATAAAAATTCTTTTTATAACTATTTTACCAAAATTTTGACCTGTAGCAAAACCCAACCTGAACTGATACAGGACAGAAATCTTCACTCCACTTAACATGTATATTCATGTCTTTCATTGTAGACCTGTTAATGTGAGTATGAGACACAGCTCTAGACCCCACTGGGTATATTTAGTGAGATACTGCATGTGCATACTGTAATACAGATCCTGTAATCTGAAAATAGCGAATTCCAACTTACATCTTGCCCCAAGGGATAAGAAATTTGTTTGATAAATTGTAGTTTAGTTTGAAGAGATGACTCCTAAGTGTTGGGTGGGAGGTTCTTTGGGTCTGTCAGATATTTGAACTTCTTAGAGAAATAATCTCAAAAGCTCTACATGACCTTAAGGAAATAAGTTTTTAAAAACATTACTTGTAAAGAGTGCTTGTTTTAAAGATGTTGGACTCAGTCAGACCTGGATAACAGCATTTGGATTTCATTGCTCACATGTCTCATCTGTTCTGCTTTGTTGTAGGAGGCGAGTGCTCAGCAGCAAGTGGCTGTAGAGACGTCTAATGACCATTCTCCGTATACCTTTCAACCCAATAAGTAACTGTGAGGTATGAGGGGAAAGGTCACCACCGTAACTGTAGGGCTCACGTCAAGAAAAATCTATGGTTCTTTTCTCAAAATTGAATTCAGAATAACTCAGATTTTGTCCCCACTGGTATAATTTTGGCCAAAGAAGCCAATGTTATCGAAATGTTAAAATTAGCAATTTTGCAAATTTGCAGATTATTCTTTCCAAAGGGGGCTTATGTTGAAATCAAATGTATGTTTACTCTCTTCCTCCTGCCAATTCCCAAAAATCTGTAACATATTAGAAAATATCAGGTGCCAGAGTTGTCCTACAGTACCTGTATTTTACATTTATCTTATCTGAGTATTCACAAACTCAAGGAAATACAATATAAGAGTTTGTATAATCTAGCATTGCAAGATTAGCAAATATCTTGACTATGAATTTAATGTCAGAGGATGCATTCCCAGCTCTCACTTGGACCATAGATCTGAAAACGTCTTACTTTACCATGCAGATTGTAGTGAAATAGCTGTATAGAACTTGGGTTTCTCGTTGCTCTGGCAAAAGTTGGTTGCAAGTCCCAGATTTCAAAGTTAAACTCAAAGTGTATAAAGTGATCCTCAGTTCCACAGTTTGAATTTATTGGTCTACCACCAGTGATGAGCACAGCCTTTTATAAACACCTTTATCTTTAAAACAAGAGATTACAGAGCTCTGTGGTGTATTATACCAAATGTACAAAAAGCATTTGTCTTTCATTTTTCTCTTTCAGGTATACAGAAGGGTGTTCTTACATGAAGAAGGGTGTGAAGGCTGAACAATCATGGATTTTCTGATCAATTGTGCTTTAGGAAATTATTGACAGTTTTGCACATGTTCTTGAAAACGTTATTTATAACGAAATCAACTAAAACTATTTTTGCTATAAGTTCTATAAGGTGCATAAAACCCTTAAATTCATCTAGTAGCTGTTCCCCTGAACAGGTTTATTTTAGTAAAAAAAAAAAAACAAAAAACAAAAAAACAAACAAGAACAAAAACAAAAGATTTTTATCGAATGTTACAATGCAAAAGAAAAAAGAAAAAAAAAGGAAAAAGAAAAAAAGAGAAAAAAAGAAAACTTCAATTTTCTGGGTATGCACAAAGACCATGAAGACTTATCCAAGTGCATGACCGGATTTTTGTGGTTTTATTCATTTTGTGTTTAGTTTGTGTTTTTTTCAGCTGTATGAAATGGGCTTTCTGACGTCAACTAGTCCGACTTCACCATGGCGTTCTGTGCTTGCAGTGCGAGTGTTGCTGTAATTCAGTGTTGCCGTCAGTGTCTCTCTTCGCTTTCTGTTTTCTTTCAACGTAGTGTGAAGTGTCTTATCCTTTTCTATGGATTCCAATTTGCCTTAACTCTTTTGATGCTGTAGCTGTTTCAGTAAAAGTTAGTTCAAACTAATGATGTAGAATGCTTTGACCAAATGAGCTGGTCTATTATGCCTTGTAAAACAGCAGCATAGGGCTTTTAAGAGGTAGTCAATAAAAGTTGCTGACATTTTGGCTTTTTTAAATATGTAGTAGGTGTTTTTAATGATTTTTCACATAATGTGTAAGGTAGTGAAATGCAAGAAGGGAAAAATGTTTTGTGTGAAACACATTTTCTGACTGGGGAACTTTAATAGGGTAAATTGTTTGTAAGGCTGTATGCCAACAGTTTTCCTCTGATAGTTTGACTGATTTAGGATATCTGCTGTATGATGCAATGTAAAGTCTTTTTTTTTTTTTTTTGCCTTTTTTCAGGAAAAAAAAAAAAAAAACCTAACTTGATGTTCTAGATTTAGTGTAGGTAGTGTTGGGATTGGGGGTGGGGGGCAGGGGGAGGGGAGTCACCGACTGTTTTGTCCTTTCTTTATACTAATGATAGTGCTTTAGGATGAGAATTATGCCTGAGATCTGGCAAACCGAAAAATGTTGCTATTGCAACTAAATGGCAAAAGCTAAAAGGATTTATCTTCGAACATAAGCTGAGATATGGATAGAAGCAAAATGATTGGCTACTAGCTCTCTCTCTTTCTCTCTCTCTCTCTCTCTCTCTCTTTCTCTCTCTCTCTCTCTCTCTCTCTCTCTCTCTCTCTCTCTCTCTCTCTCATAAATTTGAGAAATAAAAATTACTTGGCACTTTTAAAGGTAACTTCACCAAAGACCGAAGAGCCAGTAACCAGTAGCTCCAACTCGTCTCAGCATCACATCTTCTGTGCTCTTTATTTTTGCCGGACCAGTTTGCGGTTAGGAGAATGTGCCTTTTTTGTACCTTTGCATTTAGGTTTTGTAATTTTAATTGATGTATGGACACACACAAACAAAAAGCATGAAGGAAGATTTGGATCCAAGCAGTGCCACACTTTACATCATCACTACAAGTGTTAAGTGTAAAGAAAAACCAATTTTGAAACTATGAAATTTCCTGATTCATAAATACACAGTTATTTCTACTTTAGTACATAGAAGATGATTCACTGTTATTAAAGCTCTTTTATTAAGATAATTGCATATGTTTGAAAAGCAACGGTAAATTAAGTTGTCTTCCAAAACTGTGTACTTGTCTGGTCAACTGTGTGTGATCAGTTATCTACCTCAGAGTCTGTTTTCTTTTGTGCTGGGACAGGTTGCTGGCCCTCCCTGTTTCCACAGACCAAATCCTCCTAGCTCAGGAGCTAGGGCTAAGCAGTTATGTCTTTCAAGTATTTTTTAGTTCTTAAATTTTATGCTTGTATTTGATTATAGATGTCAGTGACATTTCATAGTTTCAAAAGTCCTTGCTGCTCTAAGAAGTGTAGATTCTATTGAAAATTACGTAGTCATAAGAGAAATGTGTTTTTGTTTTTGTTTTTGTTTCCTTTTTTAAAGTTGTGGTATTATTGGTTCTATGCTCCCTGGAATATTACTGCTTTGTGAAAGTCCAGACTGAACGCAGCACCCTCCTTGTACCTAGTACATTTATAAACCTGGGTCTCTCACTACTTGATATTTTTGCATTAGTTAAGACAGAAATTTGGTAGTTCAGTTAGAGGGGAGGGCAAGTTTGCTGCTAGAAATGTCTGAACTAAGTGCCATACTCGTCTGGGTAAGATTTGGGAAACATAACCTCTGTACATAAAAAATAAAAAATAAAAAAAAAGTCAGTTAAACATCACATAGTAGACAGCCATTAAATTATAAAAAAATTAATTTATGAAGAAAGACCTTTTGTACAGATTGAAAAAAAGATTTTCATAGAGATATCTATATGATCAAGAGAGTTAATTTTTTATTTTGTTTTACTAGTGCCACAAACTTGCCAGTGGTAACTTATTTGTCCGGTTCAAGATAACTCTGTAGTTTTCTTTCCTAGGACTTGTTGACTCGTTGTTAAACGCCAAAAGACATTTTTGAACTGTACATTTGATCAGATTGTTAGCTTTTTCTGTTTTATTTCTTTTGAGACCTTTGAATAAAAAACATCTGAAATTTTATTTTTTTGGTCAGTTTTTTTTTAAGTAGATTAAATGTGTGTCAGAATTTTATCTGACCTTTCTTGAGCTCAGTAGATTGGTTTGAAAGTGGGTTGAAAATTATTTTAGCTTCGATATGTACTTGAAATACATTTCTTCAAAAAAATTGTAAAAACTTCCACCCCCTTCTTTTTGGTCATTTAAATCTTTGTACAGGGACCAGAGACCTCAACCATTAGCTCACCACATTTCATCTCAGCAAAAGCGCACCTTTGGTCTGTCCTCAGCCCCTTCCTTCCTTCCTTCCTTCCTTCCTTCCTTCCTTCCTTCCTTCCTTCCTTCCTTCCTTCCTTCCTCCCTCCCTCCCTCCCTCCCTCCCTCTGTTTGACTGTGGCACTGTTTGTCATTGCCCAGCAAGGAGGACAGACTAACAGCTCTGTCCCATCAAGCAAGCACACAGTTAAGAATTTCAAGATGATCTTACCTGTACCTTGATGACCGTGGGCCTCCTTAGTGACCTCATTTGGCTGTTCACAGTAGGATACTGGGGTGCAGCATATAAGGGCGAAAGAACTTCTCTTTCCTATACTGGGTGTTTTATGGGAGTCACTTAGTACAGGAAATTGACTCCTTTTACACAAAGTGGATTAAATGTTTTAGTGAAGCTGTACAGTATTCTTTTTCCTGCTGCCCAATGGCTCTGTCGTGGTGAAAGGAGTGGGCAAGAAAAATATCCATACTGTCCCTTTCTGCCTGCCTCCCCTGCAATGCAGATGATATGGACTAGGAACTAGATATGTAGGGTTTAGAGCACTTCACTTGCCAGAGCCAAGAAATGGATTGCTCAGAAAAGGACACGGTCCTCTAATGACAACCAGCGCTTCAGCAGGAAAGAGGTTGGGGCAGGAGGGAAGTGTGACCTCACTTTCTGTCCCAGCGCTCCTTCCTATGACCAATAGCCAAAGTACCTTCGGTTTTGTTTACTAAGAAAGCTTCCAGTCACTGGAGTCCTGAGACATCCAGTGGCTGCCTTACATTGAAACCAATGAACACTTTTTCAAGATCACTTCTCTATGCAAAAGAGATGAGCATCTCAAAGTGATGCTGCTTCAGAAAGAGCTATTACTCCTAGAAAGGGGAGCTGCAGTGCCTTTGGGGATCAACACCTTGCGAGAGGCCATGGCTGCTGGGGTCATGGTCAGGACCCAGGGTTTCCCCTTTGTCTAAGATGGGCTGGGACCAACATCCGAGGTGGGATTGGTTTGGAAAGGAGGGAAGAACCTCTGGCATTTGCTCCCTAGCATTCACAGGATGAGCTAGAGCAGTGGGTGAATGGGCATTGGCGCCAGGTAAATCCAGTGAGGCCTAAATTCCACCTCTTGAATTTCACAAATACTGATTTAAATGTCCACTAGAGGAAAGGCGGTGCCTCCCAGGCTGAGGAAGGCTCAAAAAAGAAAAAAAAAAGTATATCTGATTGATGATATTCTTGTTACGCTAGAATAGCCAGAAAGGAAGGGATCCATGATGAGGTCACGGCCCTGTCACCAGTGGCCCTGTCACCAGTAGCACTGTCCCCACCCACCGACGAGCTTCAGAAGACGGAAAATGTGAGAAGGGAGGAAAACTCGGAGCTCGGGGCTTAAGAAAAACCGGGCAGTTTCTTCCCCTCCAATAGCAATGTGATGAGATCACCACCCCTCGGTCACCAGGGAGCGCGCTGGCGCCCCCACCGGCTGCCCGAGCCAGATGGCACCGGGGAGTGGGGGCCGCGAGGTGAATGCCCGTCGCCAGCCAGGACTTCCTGGCACAGCTGAGAGGCAGTGCCATGGGCCCGCCCGCCCCCCCGTGGGATAAGCTCCGCTAGGCAATGGAATTTCAACCCTGTGAAATGGCTCCAGAGTGTCTCTCTTGGGTCTCTGTAGCGCCAGAGTGTTTTAGCTTGAGCCGCTAGGGGGAGAATTTTGTTTTCACCTTCAGCTGTGAGCTCTAAGGCAAGAAGAGCACAGACAGGCGTGGGTTATGGCCTTGGAGGGGGCTGGTAGATAGTCAATCTCCAAGCACATATTTCACTCGGGATTACAGAGTTCTTGAGTTGGGTGCTAATTTTAAGAACTGATGCACACATCATCACCATTGCCCAATGCAGGCAGCTTTCTCATCAGGAGCATTGTTGCTCGTACTGGGGAGTAACTTTAAATGTGATTTTTAAGGCTCAAGGAAGCCAAAACCCTTGCCAGACCTTATGACTCGAAAGCACATGAAAGCGCTGGCAGGTCTCTGAGTTGCTCAGAATTGAAAACAGATTGCTTTGGATTAAACAAACTAATGCTATTATTATTTTGTTTTTTAATGTGACTCTGAGAGACTAGTATCTAGTTATCCCATTGCTCATTTACACAAGATCCATGTCATAAACCATACTCTTCAGGTATCTCCTACCCTCCAGGGTCCCTGAAATCACCTTCTCTGCTTGAATACTATCAGTGACAGGGCACCTGCCAGCTCCCCTGGCATCCTGGTTGTATCTTGTTGGAACAGCTCTGAAACTTGTTTAAAAGAAGGAGTCAAAATCGTTTGTATGTTATTTCTGCTTAGCAGCCTTACTACTGCCAGCTGAGATGCTGCAGAATAAGTCAGTCATTTCCATTCTTAAAAGGCAAAAGTATAGTACGTAATGGGAAACATAGCAGTGATGGGCAGGAGTTAAAGGGGATGGGAGGATGTGACTAAAAGGATGGCGCAAGGGAGTTGTGGGGCGGGTCATGAAACTATTCTATATTCTAATTGTGATTACAGTCTTATGTACTAAAATTCATGGAACTCTACACCAAAAAGTCCTTTCATGTATGACTACAAAATAAAATCTTTTTTTTAATAAGACAAGTCAGTCATTCCTCAAATATGGAAAACTGCAGGCTGCACACATCTTTGGGATGAACACTCCTTGTGGCTTTAACTTCCCTGTCAGCTCTGGCTCCACTCTCCATGCCACTGATGCACCCTCCAGATGGCACCAAGGTGACTCGGGATAAAACCCACAACCCCAGGAGTAGCTGAGCCCTCACCTGTCTCCGTAGCTCAGTCCATTCTTCCATTACAGGTGAAATAGTTTCCTCTTCGACTTCTCGGACACCACAGGTCTTAAAACTTGTAGTCAATTAGAATCCCTGTGTTTTATCTTTTGCCATGGTTAATTATGATAATTAAGACAAATATGTAGTCATTCTAAATGAAGACATATTAATGGCATGAAAAATAGGATATAAAGTGAATGGAAAGTATTGGGTACAGAACAGTAGATACAGTGTGCTCATAACTATGAAGCCATATTTAAGTATAAAAGATGAGAAAGTACTTCAAAATGCTGGCTATACATGGAAGGGTTGTGGAAAGTTTGTATTTTCTCATTTATACTTTTCCAAATTTTTCCAGTGTAGAACAATGAAAATATTTTATAATCAGGAGAAATAATTTTAACAAAGAATGTTGTCAGATCATCTTGGAATTGTGCAAGTTGGGATGTTATATTCCCATTCGCACATTTTATTAACTTTTTGTGTTTAAAAGATAATGCACCAGGCATCAGAAGACACCAAGATGACATAATGTGGTTCCAGTCCTCAAGGAACATTCTCATGGGGAGAAGTCTATGAGTGACAATGTTGTAAGGAAAAGTAACAAAAGTGTGAGCTAAGGAAAAGTAACAAAAGTGTGAGCTAAAGAAAGAGGTTCTTGGGAGTTCTGTGAGGGGCCAAGATTACATTAACACTATCACCTGAGAGTCTTCTTATTTCTACATTACCAACAGTTCCTTTTTACTGCTCAGAAATTACTCCGAAGCAGCCATTTTTCATCACTGGTTGCTCTACCTTCTGAGAGATGAAATTGTCAAGCAGACAGGCATTGTCTTTGGTAGATCCGGTCTTGCCAGAATGAGACTTGGAGGAGCAGATGTCCAAAGAGTTGATGTTCCTTTGTCACTACTACTTTGAAAATAATAGAATGTATATCATTTTGTTTTGTTGTGGTCAAGCAGAGTGTATGATACTTTCCAAATAATGTATTTTGACTTCTTTTACCCTCAGTCAAATGTTCTCCACATGCCAGATGTTGGATTTGCAAACACCGAGTAGTTTTCTGACACCCTCCACTATATCTTAAGTCTCAGCAGAAATCCTCTCGTATCCACTTTGTTACACACTGTTCTTTGACACATGCCCAAGACCATGAATGTTGCTCATGGCTGACTTGTCTCATTTTCTCTTAAATACTGAGAGAACTTTCTTACATTCTTGTTTTAGGCATGATTTTCTTCCTAATATTTAGTTCAATTTTATAGAGGTTTTGTTCTTCCCAACTTTCACTCTTTCATTAATCTTTCTCTTTATTTGTTTTACAAACTTTTATTTTACAATGTTTTGAAGCAACTTATAGAAACCACAGTAAAACATTAAAAAATCGGGGTTTGGGAGGTTAACAGTGGAGAGAGAAAGTGGTAAGGAGAGCACAGAATGTAGGTCTGCAAGCCAAAAGACCTCGCCATCCCTACAGTTGAATCTCAATAATTTTGAGTTTCCTGGCATCCAAGGTGAAAGGGGAGAAAAGTACACACACTATCTATAGCTCTTAATATCAAAGGGAGCAAAACCCCCCAGATCCTCTGGAGAAAGATAATACTTACTAGATTTGTACAGGGGCCCCTACAGAAGGCAATGGGCAGTGTCCACCACATTTCCCTGTTAATACATGACAGTTTCCCAAGGGCGTTTCAGGTAGGGACCTGCAATGGAAGCCAAGGACAGCACACCAAAGCATCACAAAAGCAACTCTGGAAAGCTATAGACTCCTAATGAACTTTTTCAGTTAAGTCTCTTCTCAAATGTTCCTATGTGTTGTACTTTATTCCTGTCCCCAAACCCATTGCTCTGATTCTGAAGAACAAAATCTGTCTTACAGCATCACCAGCGTTCCAGATGCTTCTTTCACTTACACATTCAGCCCCTCTAATAAGAGAGATGCAAGCCACAGTCATCCTGCTATTTACTGAGCACTTCAGATGACACCTAAGACACTGTCCAGTTTTTTCCATTTCACCGGAAGCAGCAGCATGAGGTCGAGGTGATGGACTGGCTGATTTGGGCAGGCACTCGCTCCTCTGTGGCAAGGTCTGTGAGTTTAGAATTAGGATCATGGCCCTTTTCTTTAACCTAACACTGAAGCTTTCCAAGGACTCTCAAAAATAATAACTTTTCCATCATAAGATTCTTAAGAGCTGAGGACAAAGCATAGGGAACTCCAGGGATGCTGAGGCATACCTCTGTGTGGCTCACCATAACAAATTCCACCATAATTTTCTCTTCAAGGAATGAGAACTTTGCGTTTACCTTACATCTTTCTTTTTTCCCCAAGGTGGTTGGACCATTTTATTTATTTCTTACTGTTTTTTTTTAAATTTGAAACAAATATTGTAAGTAAAGGAGAAAGAACTTTTATTCTGATTTATTTGAGAGCAACTGATTGATCCACTGCTCCATTATCCCCTTCAAACAAGAACATTCTCCTACATGACCACAGTACAACCATCAGAATAAGAGAAGGAATGCTGATATATGACTGCCATCTAATCCCCAGACACCAGTCAAGTTTCATCAATTATTCCAGGAATGTCCTTTGTAGTAAAAAAGACCTAGTTCAAAATTATGCATTGCATTTAGTTGTCATGTTGCTTCAGTTTCCTTCATTCTAAAATAACTCCTTAGTCTGTACTTGATTTTCATGACCTTGACACAACTGAAGATTCTAGACCATATATTTTGCAGAGTGTACTTAGATTGGTTTGTTGAAAGTTTCCATTGGCCGTGCACCTTGGGCAGGAATGTCACCAAAGGAAAGCTTGTTCTTGCTGCATTCCATCAGGTGAATAGTTTCTATTCATCTCTCTACCGATGAGGTTCCCTTTGATAATTAAGGTGGTGCCTGCTTGGCATTTTCACCCTAAAGCCACTCTTCGCAACCAAATAAATGCCCTGAACGTCCTCAAACTTTGAATTTATTCATTTACTTATTTGGATGAGTATGGACACAGGATTTCCTATTTTATGTAATGGGTTCTAATCAGTTACAGTTATTGTTTGTTTTGATGCTCAAATTGTCCCCAATTTGGCCAGTGGGAGTCCCTACAAGCCAGCTTCTGTGTATTTTTAAGATATGTTCCCCTTATTCTTTAAGCACTTCCTTGCTTTCTGGCACCAGCAGATGTCCCAAGTTCATCTTGTACTTGCCCTGTCTCAATTCTGGATTCAGCGATTTCCAAAGAGTCCTGGTTCCTTTTCATGAAGAACAGCATCTAGAAGGTAAGATTTGGGCACTTTTCATATTGACATGTCACTGTTCCCAAGCCCTGTCAGTGAACAGGGTTAGGGAATGTGTGTGGGAGGGTACAGGTGTACACACACACTTACATTGGTATTTTCTACATTATCTATAAGTATTGAAAAACACATATTTGCACATCCATACCTCCAATTCCAACCCAACACCACAGGGTCCATTTTCTGTCTCTACATTTGTAATTCTCTTTTCTGACAGCAAAACACCTGGCTCCCAATATCCTTGATATATTTAGTCATTTGATCAGTTCCCCCTTACGTAGCCAACCTCCCTCCCACCTCTGACAGCAATCACCATCTCGGTCATCCAGACACCTTAGCCCCGCTTACCGCTCTCAGACTGTCATATGTGTGGGAGCCTGGGGGTGGTGAGGAAGTTGCTTCTCCTCTTCCTCTGCCCAGAAGGAGACAGGAGCCATGTGTTGTGGAACAGGAGCCATTCTGCCATAACAGGGTGAGTGCGGAACACAGGAAGGGGCCTCTGCGATGCCATAGATTTGCCACATGAAGTCGGCTTACTTCTGACTTTCAGGTGGAACATGGTACAAGATTTGAAACAAAGAGATGAAGAGCAGTAGTGAGGTGGAAGTAGAAAATCCAGGAAGGAGATATAAAGGAAAGTGAACAGATGGAAGAAGAGGAGAAAGGGAGTAGAAAAGAGAGACTTTGAAAGGAAGACAGATCGGAAAGCGGATATAAGAAATTTTGAGTGGAGGAGAAGAAGAAGTTAAGATGAACTGTGTTGACTGACGTCACCCTCCCTAAGCTGTCCCCTGAGCACCTGGTGAGCATGCTGGTCTTCAAGCTCAGCCACCAACTTTGGTGTGTGTTCAATTAAGGGAACAGGGATGTTTCCAAGATGTTGGCAGTGATTTGCCATCTCTGAGGCAACAGAGGCAACATCCTGCAGAATCTGCAATGCACCAGCCACTTGCCATTCCTACTTGTTTCTCCAGGGCCTCCCAAGTGGATCTAGTCCAGCCTCGCAGAGGATGGGGATGCTTTCTTACCTGTTAAACCAGGTCTTTACCCACAAGTTAATTCTGAAATGTCTGAAGTATACGCCTTTGAGTTTTTGAGAAGGGAAAGAGCTACAACCTTCTATGTTCATAGGAAGATAGTGAATTCACCAATCTAAACCATCTCAGCTGTTCTCCACCAGTTGGCTGGCCGTCCGCGGCGTCAGCCGGTGCTGCCAAACACTCTAGCCTCCACTCCCCTACCTCCCACCCCACTTCCTCCTACTGCAATCTGGGGTGCTGCTAGCTGTCCACTGCATGGTTCCCACCCAGGGGAACAGGGACCTCCTATTCCCAAGTCAAAGAGCCCTCGATCCTTATCTGAATGGACTTTACTGCATTTGCTGCTGTTGACACCCTCCTCTCCTTGAAATGTCACTCCCCTGCTTAAAATCCTTTCACAAGACCGCCAAGACTCAACACCTGTCTCCAGTCTTTGGAGTCTCACTCCAGACACACCCCCATCTGGGACTTTAAAATCTCAGGAGAATTCTGTACTCTACACCTTTGCTCCTTCTTGTCTTGCTCCTCAATGTCCTCCTCCCCTCGGTAACACATATTGATTTTTCTTTTGATTTTATTTATTTATTTTTAGAGACAGGGGAATTGAGGGAGAAAGAGAGGGAGAGAAACATTGATGTGTAAGAGAAACATCAATTGGTTGCCTCTCACACGCCCCCAACTGGGGACCTGGCCTGCAATCCAGGCAGGTGCCTTGACCAGGAATGGAACCGGCGACATTTCAGTTTGTGGGACGACACCCAGCCCACGGAGCTGTACCAGTCAGGGCAACTCCTGTTTGTTCTTGAAGATTCAACTCGGCACCTAATCTTCCTGAGAATTATAAGGCAATAAAAATCTACTTTCTTTTTAACTTTTTAAAAATTGTCAAATAAGCTTAGAAAAGTGCATAAAACATAGATATACAGCTCTAAGTATTGTTGCAAAATAGGCACCCTGTGGCTTCTACCCAAGTGAGAAAGAGAACACAGCCCCGTCTTGAGACGACCCCCCCCCCCCCATAGTACCTCTTCACAATCATAAATCCTTTCTAAACTCAGCGGGTAACAGTACAGATTTTACAGTGTTCACTTCCTTGTTCTTCTCTATGATTTTACCACCTGTGTATGCATCCCTAATACCTAGAGTTTACCTTTGCCTATATTTAAACTTTATATAAATGAAATCATGCATTAAATATTTTGCTCTGGCTTCTTTCAATCAATATTTTATCTTTAATCATGTGTTTTTGTGTAGCTGTAACACTTATTATTGTATAGTATTTCATTGTATAAATCTATCAAAGTGTATCCATTTTATTTTTGATGGACACGGGAGTGCTTTCCAAGTTTTGGCTATTATGAACATGCTATGATGAAAATGCCTGCACATGTCACCTGGTGCATAAGTGCTTGTATTTCTGCAGGGCATATGCTCAGCAGTGGAATTACTGGATATTGGGCAATATGCCTATTTTCAGTTTTACAAAATAATGCCAAATTGTTTTCAAAGTGGTAATCACAGACCCTGTCTTTCTTGCAAAGAATATCTCTCCTTGAGATTTGTAAAACACAAAAAATAAATAAACAAACAAAACCCACACATAACAACAGTAACTGGAGCCCAGGGTTGTGCAAAGGTAAGTGTTGACAGAGAGGATGAGAAACCACAGCTGAGGGGTCTAACCCTCACGGGAAGGGGGCAGTGCCAGGCTAGAGGCACCAATACAAACGACTTCCCATGTAGAGTTGTATGGCTTCCCACTGTGAACACTTAAAAAGAATTCCCCTCTTCTCTCCTGAAAAGAAGGAACTGTCTAATGAAGGACACAGTTCATTGTTAAGGTGCTCTGTTGTCTCAAGTGTTGGTTTAATGGCTTTCATGAGCACCCCCAGCAGCTGAGGGACCAACCAGGCTGTGCCTGGGCCAGCCCTCATTACCATCCACCCCAGTCCCCACTGGCTTCTGTCCCTCACAGTCAGCGGTTCTTCTCCACTCCTGGCCTGCCAGTGGCTATCACGGGTCTCACACAGTCTTGACCTTTCCAGCCCAAAGGATGACTGCAGTAGCCTGATGTTGTCACTGCCTGTGTGGGGCATGAAATGTTCTCCCTCTGAGCCCTGCACTCCTTGTTCATTGACAGAACCTCACCTGAGAGGGTGGATCAGGTGAGGGTAGTCCATCTGGGCATTATTCTGGAGCTAAGGCTGAGGGGAGCCTATGTGTGTCCTCCTATTCACCATACAGAGAAGTTGGGACCGTGTCTTAGTCTTCATTGGGTCCTTCCCTTTCTCCAGCCTCCCTCCAGAGCTGAGCAGAGTCCCTCACACACACAGGTACCTAACTGCCACTTATCCAAAAATCAACTTTATAGCAATCAGGGACAAAGGAGGTACATGTTCTTAGAATTCTATACTGCCATCTGCCAAAAATGTCAGAATGACCTTATAATCTGCAATAACCATGTGAATGGCACCCTCTGTGTTTGTGAAACGCATAGCTTTTCCACTGTAAGGTGTAATCTGCTTGATAGATAAATAAAATCTGATGCTTATCTTCATATCTCATGTTTGCCAATAAATGGAGTTACCAGAAATGCCAACAAGAAACAAAAATCTAAACAAACATTAATTACTCCCTTTAGGTGGAAGAGCCACCAAATAGTTAAAGTTCAGGTCAGCCAGACTCTGCCAGCAAATGTATCTTGATTGATTTAATAAAAGCCAGATTGATTTTTAAGAAATAGATTTGAAATTAGCCATAGCTTAATGATTTTTTTCCTTGCAGAATAGAAAGCTGCCAGTTTACAGACATAACAGACACAACATCAGAATTTGTCCTTCCAACTGCTTATGGTGAGGGGCTGACAGCGTGTGGATCATGAATCAGAGTCTGTGACAAGGGTCATTTGGCTTAGGTAGGCACCAAAAGGTAGGCATCAGAAGAACCACCAGGTCCAGTGGAAGGCTCCTTTTCCTAATTTGTCTGCCCATGGGGGATGTTTCTTTCTAATTCTCACAAGGACTGGTCTTGTGCAAGATATTCCAATTGTTTCCACAAAGTGAGCCTAGTAATGGCAGTTCTCTGAAACTAGCATCTAATGTGCAATTGCCAAAGCCGAACACCCTGACTTATCTGATCATTACTTCTTTCCTTCTTTCTATGTTAAATTATTTATAACCGCATAGGTCAATGAAACCTCTGTATTCTGAGCTCAGCATAGTGACTCTGTGAGCTGTATAATTTCTTTTTGGGCCTCCAGATTGTTCTTTTTAACCCTCTGTGTCGCAGGAGACTGAACTTCGGGGCCACATCAAACAGGCGCTGTTTCCACCTGGGTGTGGCCAGTTTGAGGCACTGGCAGGCTGGCCGAAATAGGGATTAGAGCTTATTGCCCATGCTTCCTGCCTGCGGGCCACAGACTGGCAGTGTCCCAGTCATGTGTTAAGTATTGGGTCCACATAATATCCATATGTTGAAGTCCTGATCCCCAGGACCTCAGTATGTGACTACTTGGAAACAGGGCCTTTACAGAGGTAATTAAGGTAAAATAAGGTCATTAGGATGGACCCTAATCCAATATGACTGGTGTCCTTATAAGGAGAGGAAATTTGGACAAAGATACATACGTAAAAAGATCATGGGAAGACACAGGGAGAAGACAACCATTTACGAGCCAAGGAGAGAGACTTCAGAGAAACCAATCCTGTCAGCTTCTGAATCTTGAACTTCTAGCCTCTAAAATTGCAAGAAAAATTAATTTCTGTTGTTTAAGCCACCTAATCATGGACATTTGTTGGGGCATTCTGAACACACTAAACAGTCCCTCTACCAAAAATCACAGGTATAGACCATGTCCCCTCTTCCAGAGCCATATTCTCTCCCTGGGCTTGGATCACTGCTCCCCCTACCCTCTGCCCCTTGACCCCAGGC
Source organism: Furipterus horrens (assembly GCF_987537825.1). Taxonomy (NCBI): domain Eukaryota; kingdom Metazoa; phylum Chordata; class Mammalia; order Chiroptera; family Furipteridae; genus Furipterus; species Furipterus horrens. The sequence goes on along the minus strand of NW_028327171.1, from coordinate 156,287,158 downwards.
TTTGGAAATGGAAGGAAGGGTTCCCTGCTATTGCTGCCCTATCACAGCTGGTTTCCCTTTGCTAACCACTTTTATTACACTCTCTTCAAATATCCCACCTGAGTGCACCATGAGTTACTTGCAGTAACTTACACTGATTCACTTGTTTCCCTCACAATTTGCCTGAGTTGTTCCTTAGACGTAATCCTTCCTTGCAGAAACAAACCAGAATGGTTCATTGGGTGAGATAAGCCTTTCTACCATCTTATTGTGTAAAAAAGTGTTTCAGAAATTCCCGGTGGTGAGAAGAAGTTACTGGAGTATACAGCTTAGCAGTGAGTTCCACAAAAATAAACACCGAACCTATCTAGCCAAGGTCACGCTGACGTTGTGCTAATGAGTGAGAAAGTGACTGCTTTGAAAAGAAATTTATGGCTATGGAAAGAATACTTCGGGAGTGGGGATGGAAATTTAGAATGGTTTCTACCATTGTATAAATTTGTTTCTGAAAGCAATGTTTTCTCTGTTAAAAATTCTAATATGTACAAATCTGAAAAACTGGGAAGTAGGATTTTCTAAATTATTTAAAAATCTTTCAAATGTGTAATTTCAGAGAATGTTGAACCTCTATTGTCTATCTATGTATCTAGTACCTACCAATCTACCTGTATATCTATATACTTACCTGTAAAAACAGTGCATTATCCAGGCTTCTTTGCCTTGTACTTTCTCTGGGTTTGGCCAAGGAGAAGCACTTTTTTTACTGGATTATAAGAACAATTGATTGATGCTAAGGAAGATGGAAATTTGTTAGTAAACTTTCACAATAGGGTAATGACAGACAACAGTAGCCTTGCTGTATTATCTTTGTACCATGATAGCCACTAAAACCAAGTACCAAAATAAAATGTGCTTAGATTCAGACTTTTGAATCATATCACAAAGTGGTAATGCAAGCTTTTCAAGTGAAGCGTTATTTACTTCAGTCACATATAAATATAAAATGAGCATATAACATTGTTAGCATAATAAAAGCAAAGAGGGGTTTTGTACTACTGAAAAAATAAACAACTTGCATTTCACCTTTTAGAATTTTCTCTTTTTATGTTTTTAACCAACATACATATTACTTTAGCAGTACATGTATGTTTATAAATAAGAAGTATCAAGTATTGAAAGTATCTGCTTAAAAGCTTTCACTGATTCTGGTGAGCTACCCAAAAATCCAGGAAACCACTGAGCATTAAAACATAAATATTGTTAAAAATAAACAAACAAACAAAAAACCCTATCATATCCAGAAACTTAGAACTTCAGAGTCACAATTCTACTTTTTTAAATTGGCTTTAAAGGACACAAAAGAGTAAACGCGAAGGAATGCTGAACCTGCGGGACTCACAGCCTTCCCCCAAGGGCTAGGAGAGCAGTATGCTCATTTGGTTGAACTGCTACATCTCAGAAAGTTTTGGAAATATTTGGAATGTGGTGGGAGGCCCAAGGGACCACCCAGTAGTTAAAACCCAAATGAAAATCTTCCAAAAACAACAGGGAGCAAAAGGAGGATCAACTCTTCCTCAGCTGCACCTCCTGGCTGAGGCTGGGCAGAGGTGGTCAGCCATCTTGTCCAAGTCTGCTTGCATCTTCCATGCATCCCTGAGAGTCACAGAGGGCATGAGCCTTGGGAATCATGTTATCACAGTGCGTAATGTTGGGAGGTGACAGAAAACACTCTAGTTATGTCAGAATAGCCATTTAGACTAGGCTAGGAGAAAATGCCCTGGAGCTCAACTCGGCATGCCTTCTGTCTAATGCCACCAGCAAAACAAGAAGCCTGCTCTGGGCAGAGCTCTAGATGATATGTATATTTATTGCTTAGCCTTTCAGGCCAAAGGCTATAAAAATACATTGATGGAGTGGAGATGGCAGGATGGATTTTGAAATCAAAGCTACTTCTTCCAATCTGTTCTCTGTAAGTGCTTTGATTTTTTTTTTTTCCTTCAGGATTCCTCACTGATTAAAATTAAAGTCTGATTACAAAACAGGGGACCTGGACAGACATTCTCTTTCCTGAGTCTCCACAGATGCATCCTGCTGCTTCCAGCTTTTCTTCTTTGTCAAAAAATAAACAAAAGTCAATCAAGTAAATCTAAGATCTAATTGGCTTTATTAAGTGATTCCTGGATCGAGCAGCATTCATTTAGCAACTAGAAGGGCATTTCCTGGGAGAGGTTTATAAAAAAGAAGGTTTTTATAGGAAGAAGAATATAGTAGGTATCAATGTAAGAAATGTCCTAACCTGTAAGAATTTTTAGGAGTTTATCTGAGTCAAACTAACAACAATTGCTGGGAAACAAACTCTCAACGGATTGAGAAAATGCTCCAGAGAATAGCAGTTTTGTATCTTATTGTGTACATTATAACCAAAAGAGAAGATTTAAGTGGATTGCATGTGATCCATTGTTGATAGATTAGGGATGTGGGAGAAAGCAAAGCGGGGAAACTTCTGGGTTTGGATAAAAAGTAAAATGATAGATACATACTTCTTTCACATAAGATAATAACAGTGAAAGAATTTGTGGTCTCCGTCTGGTGCAGTGCCAGTGCATTGAGGGGTCCAGACTAAGGAAATTACTTCGACATTCCAAAGGTGTGTTATCATAGATGCAAAAAGACTATAGACAGGCTTAATGAAGGTAAAGATTGATTTTGTTAGGGAAGATTCTAGCCTAGGATATGACTGCCTGCCATGAACTGCTTTTAGTTAGTAAGTTTTAATTTCAGACCATCCTTTGTGGTTACGTTAGGTCTCTGAGTTTGTAAGGTTGCCACACAGGCCTCTCCTGAGCTTGTCAGGTTAGTATGTGGCCCCTTTCTCGTCCACATAGGGGAGTGATTAGCGAAAGAAAAAATAATTACTTTTAGACCAAGACATCTTTCCTTGGGTGGTGGAGGGAGGAGAGGCAGGTTATCGTGGACATTGTCTCTTCTTCCCATAGGTGGTGATAAGAGGGGGCAGACGGAGAGGGCCCATGTGACACATTACCTCATTGATTTTAACCTGATAATTCCCAACTGGTTGATTAAGATCACGTTTCTGGTGATGAAGATCAAAACTGTGATTAGGTGGGATACTAAGTCTAGCAGAAGTGATGCCATTTGGGGCCTGTGGTTTTCTCTTAGAAACCATAAAGGCAGGGTGAATCTAAATGGCTTTCTCAGCACTGAAAGATGCACCAAAGCAGTTTCATCTCCCTGTAGAAGCCTGTGGAGGAGATAATCTGAGTGCCTGAAGAAGCCAGCCTTCCTTGCAATTATCTAAAAGGAGATATCGGCTGATATTAACAAGGCATCCTTTCTGCTACCCACATTCACAGTCATCTCTTGGTGAATGAATACTGGCGATTTGTTGTTGCTTTGTTCTTAATGTCCATTAAATGGTGGTCTAATTAAAAACTGGAAATTAATGGCATTTTGTAATCTAGGTGAGATGACCCATCCCTAAGTTTTGCTAAACCCCAGCATTCAGCCTCCTGCTCAGCTCATAGGGGCCCTCCAGACCCCAAGAACCTCCAGCTGAATGAAAGCACAGACTGCTCTTCCTCAACCCACACTTAATAGAGGCAATGCTGGCAGATGCTGCCATTTTACATCACTGTGACCCCCAAACTGGGTTTTCCTTCTTTTCACGCCTACAAAGAATAAGGACACATGCTCCTAAATCATGTTTCCAAGATGATCTTCCAAATGGTTGCCTAAGACCTTCAAACATCTTACAATTGGAGGAATTGTAATGACAGAACCAGGTCAAAATGACCCTATCCTTTTAATAAGGTACTGAGTTGTTTTTCAGAGACAGCAAACCAGGACCGAAAGTTATGCAGCTGGGGTGTGTGCAGAGGAGAGAACTTTGGCCTCGAGCTGCACCCAGAACCAGAGTCTCATGCTGCACCCTTATCCCCGACCAAAGAACCAAACCAAAGGACCAGGACATAACCGGAACTGCAACACTGGAGCCCTTTCAGAAACCAAGAGTCCACTGTCCAAGAAATGCCGGTGTTGATGCCCCATTATCATAAATGGCCACGTTCCAAGGTCCTTCAATTAAAACTTGCCTCCCCGGCACGTCCGCATACCTGTTCCCTCTAGCTCATTAAAAGCCCTTGGCCACATTCTAAACACTGACGTATTGAGTTTTGGTCTTTCAAAGCATCGGGCACACGGACTTTGGTCCGGTAACATCACTTGTCATTTACTCCACCTACCACAGTCCAGCAAAGCCAGGCTGTTCACTGTAAAAAATGAAGCACACACTTTAATCCGTTGGGCTTTTTGAAAAATGAAGGGAAAGCCTTGATTTACTGAGGTTTGCCCTCCCTACTCCATAATCCAAGAGGTTATTAGGCCTGTGGCAGCCTCGTACTTCATGTTTTGTGTCTGGGCCAGTCCCATCTTGGCTGGACAGCTAAGAGTGGAATGTTAACTGAATTTCCTTGTCTTTAACCGGCTAAAGTCACAAGGCCACATTCTACATCAGATTTTCACGAAAAACTTCCACTGTAGTCAACTCATGTATGTGTATCTCAGGCACTATTCAATAACTTTAAAAAAAAAAAAAAAAAAACAAACCTTTTTAATGTGCATGTGGAAAGGTGAAACAGCATGTGTAAATTAATTTTTTAAATTTACTCAGTTTGAGGAAATGTTTTGTTTAAAAGGGCACAAAGCCATTTGGACAGTCCTGATCATCAATTCTATCTTTATACATACCAACGACCGAGCTTCTCCAAGCTTGTCTTGGAGGCCTCATTAGTTCAGACCTATCTGGGTATGTATGGGGCAGCTGTGGTGGAGTGGAGTACACAGCAGGCCCGGACCCAGAAGAAGGGAGATCAAGTTCCAGGTCTGATAATCTCCCCTGTAATTTTTCATCTGTAAACTGTTGACTTCTGCAAGGTTACTGTTTAAATTCAATAGATAATGGGTGTTAATTCTGTATTTTCACTGTAATATAATCAAAAAGTGTAAACAAACAAAAGCCTAATAATGATGGAGAAACTTATAGTCAAACAATGATAGTTGAGTATAAATCAATATAACTCCTTTGGAAATCAATTGCAATGCATATTGAAAACAATGAGTACTTAAAATTGTCTTCTTTGATTTAATAATTCTACATATGAGAATTTGTCATAGAAAATACAAAAAAAAGAGTAAGGGGAAACCTCTTTGAGTAGTGATTTTATTCACAGAATTTTTTGTCATGGAAAAAGGTGAAAACAACCTAAATTTTAAGCAAATAAGAAAATGTTTAAGTACATTATTACATGCTTACCTAATGCTTAGATTAAATTCTTACAATGTTATGTGAGTAAAAATGGTTTGAAGATACATGTTCTATATAATTATATCTTTGTACAAAAAAAAAGCATTAAAAAGAATTAGAAGGAGATAGATTAAAAGTTTCAACAGTAATAGGTAGAAGAAAACCAGAAGATACTTTGGAGAAAAGCATTATATAGTTTTGCCCCTATCTGCATCCTTAACACCTTATACATTGATGAGAGTACATAGTAAATAAATGTTTTTAAAGTGTTACGTTTTAGTTCCTAATTAACCAGAACATTCTGTTCAACTAACTTTTCAACTAATCAAAGCTTTACTTTAATTAGCCCTGCAAAATAGTTTTGAGATATTTTCTCCAGTGGTTTATTCTTATTGTTCCATCCAACGATCTGTAAGATCATTGACATTCAGGAACTAGCATGTTTGGCATTTGGTCAAATAGCAAAAGCTTGGATTTAGCCATTGAGTATCACAAGGCGCAACATCAAAGGAATTTTCCAACGTTGTTCCCTGAATACAGCCTGACCCATGTCATTTGATCCTCAAGAATGCTGAAGAGCTAGCAGCAGCGGGTGATGGATGCCCATGATAGGGGAGCCAATGTATATATTTCCATTAACGGCCAAGCCAGTGAGGAGTGGCATGCTGTAAGTGTAGACAGCAGTTTAGAAGGAAAAACTTGCCAGCATTTCACAAAGAATTGTACATAACAAGTGAGATACAGTGAATCAAATCTCATTAATTTACAGAAATAGAACAAAGCATTTAAAACAGACAACTACATGGTTACCTGATTCTCTAACCCACTAGGAGTAACTTTCATTGCCTTCAGATGAATGCTAGCTTTCATGGTTTTCCTTTGTGATTATATAGAATCTCATTTTCTGTTTCTGGCACATCCTATAGGACTCCCTGTAGCGCACTCGTGAGCAGAGCACCGGCCTCAACGCACAATGCACGTCCATTGCGGATGCAGCAGATAGTCTGTGTTATGGAAAGCTGTAGAGGAAATAGATTTGGCAGAAAAGGAATAATAGCTCTATAGCAGAAATTAAGTCAGTTTTTGAATTTCACATAGACATGTTTCCTCATGTCTGAGTTCACTAAAAGGGCAAAAGACCAATCATGCACCTCAATTGCAGGGAATTAAAAGCCCCTTGAGGGCTCATGGAATTACAGGTTAGAAATAAAAGGTGATTTAAAAGTCTTCTAATACTTCACCACACACAAGACACACATTCTTTATGAATAAGGAGACAGTTCAGAGAGGTTAGGAATTTTTCTGGTATCACACACACAGTAAATGGCAGAGTCAGGATTCAGACTGGGCCTCCTGGCTTCTTGCTCTTGCTTCTAGACTACTTAGGTACCACGGGGCTTGTAAGCTACCAAACCTCTACCAGTATTGTTTATCAGACGATCAAGAAGCAAGATAGTGTGACCTTGGACAAGTCAACTCATCTCTCTGAACCTCAGGCTCATCTATAAAGCAAGGTCGTAAACCCACCCCCACAACCTGGTGGTAAGAATTAGGTGAGATGAGTTGAGCAGCGGTCCTGGCACACCACGGAAATTCAATGGACAGTATCTACCATTACCATCACACCACTTCCTGGAAGGCAGGCCAAAATTCCTGAACTTGCAACCTCAGCCTGAAAAAAAGAGTATGAACTAAACACTTCATCCTTCTTCCCAAAAGCTATGTGGATGTCTCTGTCCTTAGCTGTCTCCAATCGAAATAAATCAGATCCAATCTGGGCCATTTAGTGCTTGGCACCATTTTTAATACAGACCTCATCAGTTTTTATTTTCATTTTCTAGTTTACCCAAACAAGCCATTTTTACAGGCTAGTGACTTTAAACCAAAGCTGCCAATAAAAAAGACTTAAACTGAAAACACCAGGATCCTTCTAAAGGAATATAAATATAAGCACACACGATACAGGAAAATTTGATAAGAGTTTGGTCATTGACTTGGATGCCAGCTCAACTTTAAACTTGCCCAGTACTATTTTTGGATATTACGATCTATATGTGCTTAATATCCCAGCAGCCCTGCCATCCATTAGGTTTGAATGTCCTTTATGGAATGAACTTGATCCTCCCGCCTTACTTTTGGTCTCTCTCCAGAGAAGCTAATGCGCTGGCATAGTTCTGCCATTTGTCAGCCAGAAGTCTGGTTACACATTTGCTCGTCAATCTAAACCTAACCTATTCTCATACGAGCACTTGGGGTTTCGTGTAAATCAACCAGACGTTCTGTCATTCACCAGCAATATCTCTCCATAGTGTTCTACACCCATGTGCCTTCATGAAATATTTCACTATGTTTGTGGAAGAAATATTCAAATGAATGTGCTTTTTCAGGAATGGTGACACCAGACTGTTATAAATCTGTTCATTACCACAACAAGGATAAATGGTATTTCTGCCAAAGACTTTTGATAGCCGGTACAGTAATGAATCTCAGCACTTTCTGAAATTAAAGATCTGCCCTGAGAGGTAAGTAGTATAATGCATGACTAACAAAACGCAAACCCAAATTTCAGAGCTAAGCCTTCCTTGTCAGTGTAATCGACCGTTTCCGACAGGATACTGCTTTAGGAAGTTGATAACGTTGTTTCTACTCTCTTGATATTAACATCCAGGTACGGCTGACCCCACCCTTTGTAAAATGGCAGATCCTTATTAATTTAACATGTTTCATTGTGATTTTTCTTATATTTGAATTCACACACACTTTTAACAGTTGTGGTTTAAATGTCTGCTATAGTTTATTAAGGATAACATTTCATAGAATTATTAGTTCATCTTCCAGTGAAATATTTTAACATACAGTTGAATAGTCTCTTAAGAAGCCTTTTAAGATATCTCTTTCTGATTATAGTGATTGTTAATTTTTATTTTTTTTTAGGTAGGTGATTTGGCTCTAGCCTTCATTAGCTCTTTTCAAGAGGCAAAAAACAGCTAAATAATGGGCAATTTAAACAAGAAAAATAAATATCAGTTCTCATGACATGTGCATGACATTGCGCCAATTAACTTCAGTGTTTCTGGATTGTAAAATGATGTTTTAATATAGAGCTAATGCATGAGAACTATGGAGAAAATGAAGAGGTGAAGACTTCCAATCTAACACACCTACAAAGTAGATTTTATTCCTACAAGTGTCTGAAAACGCCTGGTAACATTACCACTCACTTTGAGCACTGGAAATATGTCTATCAGTGCTGAAAAAAAAAATCCAGTATCTGTGAAAGGCTGTTAATCCAAACACTGTGTCCTATAAAGTTAAAGACTCACTGATAGAGATATATCGTATTGGCTCTCAAAAATGCCAAAAATGAACAGAATACAGGTTCTGGTCAGAGAGCAATGGTTTTGGATTCTGAACAGGCTCAGCAAATCATAAGGTTTTTGGTACCTGGTTTCAAGCATCAAGGCACTTGGTCATAGTATAAAGATTAGTGTCTACTTAAGTAAAATTCTGTGCCTTAGTGCAATGCAGAAATGCTTTTCTCCTCTTCTCTCCTTTTCGTTCCCATGGTAGCCTTTTTCCTCTATCTGACTTCCTCCCTCTAGTGTTTACTGGAGGAAGCACAGGAACTAAAGCTCCATTTACAAGCAGAAAAACATTACAATCTCTCAATATTTCCCCCAGTTACCATATACTAAAACACACTTACCACCAGATGTTATGACATGAATTCTAAGTGACTGTAATAATTTTTTTTATCTGCGAGTCTCAAAGTTAGATTTTCACATTCCAACTTCAGATTCCAAGAGGAGTCATTGACTTCTACTCTGTTAAGGTTAGATTCCTTTTCTGCTTTTGAATCTTTATATTCTACTTGCTTTTATTGTGGTATACAGAGGGCGCAAAGATTCTCCAATGAACTAAAGCATGCAAGCAGACATTTCTTTGACATATTTTCTAGGGGTGGAATTTATACTTTGATTCTTCTAAGTTACCCAAGAAGTTCATGATATTTTGACTCAAAAGAAAAGTGATTAATTTTTTAATCACCTTACAAAAGCTGTTGGCTTAATTTCCACCACAGAAGTCCTTAGTCAAGCCAGGAATAGGATTGTTTACGCACATTTCTTTAGGGAGAAGAAAATATACTTTCAAAGTTGTTAGCTGCCATTGCTGCTACTTTGGAAACCAGCCACAGTTGATTGTGAGAGCTAACTATAGGCCAAGGTCATCTGAGGATCCATGCAGCCAGTTCACAGGGATGTGGCACCCACACCTTGCCAGAGCACATGGGCCTGCCAGTCCAGACCAAGGGCTATTTTTAGTTGGAGTTCCCACAAGAAGGCCCTTGACTGTCCTTCATGCTACTGGCATTGATTTTACTCTTAACCATTCTGAACCATAGTTTTCTCTATACACTGACCTCTCCTTTACAACATTCTACCTTTATGAGACCCCCATAGGAGGTTGATAAATGTCAAATATTAAAATTGATCTTTTGCTTGACAACAGAAAGCTCATCCCCATCAAATTACTTCAATCAAGTGCCTGAGCAGCAAACCTCAGGCTTGTTTAGCTTCCTTCTCCACTGCAGTCATCCACCAACCTGCAGTCTTTGCCAGACCTTGTCCATTCAGATGCCTAAGGACCTGGTGCATCTCCTTGTCCATGTCCACTGTCGTTCCATTTCATCCACTGTCGCCATGACTGCTGTAATAACTTCCCAGCCAATCTCCCTGCCTCCAATTCACCAACATTCTGCCAGCAACTTTCAAAATTACAAATCAGAATGCATTCCTCTTCTGTTTAAAATTCTTCCATGGTTGCCTGCCACCTACAAGATAAATTTCAAACTCCCTATACTGGCAGTCAAAACTCTTCAAGATTCAAAGATGCCTGCCTACTTTTCCAGGCTCATCTCATATCATTTCCTTCAAGCCATCTTTCCAGCCCTCTCTTCATCACATAACTATACCCTATACTTTGGCGAAACTAAGTATTTATTCTTCCACAATCCATCATGCTCTTGCATGTCTCTAGATTTGCCTAGTGATCTTATCTACCTACTGATCTTCTATAATTCTTCCATTGATATTCAGTTTGTGCTTCACTTTTTTGATGGAGCTTTCCCTGACACTCTTCCAAAGCTCCCTACACAGCTTAGACACACACACACACGCACACACACACATGCACACACAGAGTGCCACCTTCTATGATGCCCCATAGACCACTGTTCACTCTTAGTTCTTGTATCATCACACACACACACACACACACACACGGCTGTGAGACTCTTAAATGTAGGAACCTTATATTATTGATTTTTGTGTTTCCAGCGTCCAGAGCCATACTTAAATTACAGCAGTAAATAAATTATATCATATTACTAAAAACAAATCTCATAAACAAAGAAGCCAGTTTCATCCAAGAAAGTGTATTTTAATTCAAGCCCTGTCTTGACCTATGCCCTTCGCCAAACAGAACCTGATTCACCAGATTCCAAGATGGGTTGTTGTCTAAGATTCCATACCTGAAATTCCAGAAAACTGTTGCTTCTGCCAAGAGATGAACAGAAAAGTCTTGAGGACCAGGGAATTCAGTCAGAGAAAAGGAGTCAGCAGCAAGGACATGCTGGGGCTGCAGCTTGCTGTTCAATAAGCACAGTCCAGCTCTTGAAGACTTTAAACCGAAGGGGCTGTTACAATTGAGGCAGAGACCATGCCTGGCTCATACAAGTCACATGCCTCTGAGCTTCTCTCACTTACATCCCTATACTCTCTGTTCACCTCTGCAAATTCCCAGCTTGGATCTAGACCTAATTTGATAACCTTGATAACCTTGACTTCAAATTCATTTATCAGCACAGTTCCCACATTTGCCTTTCCAGGTTAAAGGTTTTTCCCATGGATTTTTTTTTTCAAAGCAAACACTTCTTTAAAAGGCTGTCTAGGTTTAACTAATCTATGCTTACTTTCAGTGACATTTGGGAGCCATAGTTCATGACCTGCAGTCTTCTCTGCGTCTCCTTATCATACTAAATATCAAGCCTTCTTAAGTTCTGCTCAAAGCTCAGATCCCTCACTGGTTGTGAAAATTTGAGTTTCAGAAAAATATTTTGACCATAAAACTCTTTGCAAACTGGCTAGCCTCCATAACTAAACTTCTCTTACTCTTCACCTATACAAACTCCCCATTTTTATTAGCTCACTTTCTAAAAAAGTTGATGAGTATGTATGTGCCACACCTGGGATGGAGGTAGTGAACAACACAAATGCAGTCTTTCCCCGCAATACTGGCAATCTAGCTGTTTTTCATTGTCTCTTGAATCTTACCAATATTCAGGAATCTGTTTGTATGTGTCAAATATGCTCCCACCTGCCACTCCTCTGGGCCTTTCAGAACTCATATAGTTCATTAAGGTTTCATGTAAATCTTCCTATCTATGTCTGGTGGTGTCTCTTACGGAGGCTTTATTGTGATCTAGCGAAAGGATCATATCTAACGGTGCTGCACAGAGAACCAATGCGGATCTTAAGAAGACTTCTAGTAGTATCTCCAAGGGTTCTCATACCTATAATTTGCATCAGTTGGGGATTTTGATAAATGTAAAAAGGGCATCCTTACTCCTTGTGTGAACAACATGAAGCTGAATGGATAAGAAAGATATCCAACCACAGATAAGATGTATTAATTATTTCTTTTCTTTTTTAAAATCACTTTTATTGTTATTCTATTACAGTTGTCCCAATTTTTTCACCCCTTTGCCCTCCTCTGCCTATCCCATCACCCAACTCCTGCAGTCAGTTCCCACGCTGTTGTCCATGTCTGTGGGTCATTCATACACGTTCCTTGACTAGTCCCTTCCACTTCTTTCCACCTTTATCCCCCTTCCCCCTCCCCTCTGGTCACTGTCAGTCTGTTCTCTGTTTCCATGCCTCTGGTTCTATTTCGTTTGTTAGTCTATTTTCTTCATTAGATTCCTCTTACAGGTGAGATCATATGATATTTGTCTTTCACCGACTAGCTTACTTTACTTAGCATAATATTCTCCAGTTCCAGCCATGCTGTTGCAAAAGGTAGGAGATCCTTCTTTATTTCTGCTGCATAATGTTCCATTGTGTAAAAGTACCAGTTTCTTGATCTACTCATTTACTGATAGGCACTTAGGCAGTTTCCAGCACTTGGCTATTGTAAATAGTGCTGCTGTGAACATAGGGGTGCATACATTCTTTTGAATTGGTGATTTGGGATTCTTAAGGTATATTCCCAGCAGCAGAATTGCTGGGTCAAAAGGCAGTTCCATTTTTAGTTAGTTTTTTTTTTTTTTTGGGGGGGGTGTTGGTTGAGGAAATTCCATATTGTTCTCCACAGTGGCTGTGCCAGTCTGCATTTCCACCAAAAATACACTATAGTTCCCTTTTCTCCAAATCCTCACCAGCACTTGTTTGTTAATTTATTAATGATGGCCATTTTGACAGGTGTGAGGTGATATCTCATTGTGGTTTTAATTTGCATCTCTCTGATGGCCAGTGATGTTGAGCAGCTTTTCATATGTCTATGGGAAGTGTCTATTCAGGTCCTTTGCCCATTTATTAATTGGATTGTTTGTCTTATGTTGAATTGTATGAGTTCTTTATATATTTTGGAGATCAAACTCTTGTCCGATATATCATTGATTAATATGCTCTCCCATACAGTCAGTTCCTTTTTCAGTCATGCAGAAGCTTTTTAGTTTAATGTAGTCCCATTTGTCTATTTTTTTCCTTTATTTCCCTTGCCTTAGGATATATATTGGCAAATACATTGCTATGTGGGATATCTGAAGTTTTCCTGCCTATGTTTTCCTCTAAGACTTTTATGGCATCATGACTTATACTTAAAGCCTTTTATTCATTTTGATCTTATTCTGGTGTATAGTGTAAGTCAATGGCCTAGTTTTATTTTTTTGCATGTACCAGTTCAGTTTTCCCAACACCATTTATTGAAAAGGCTATTTTTGTTTCAATGTATGCTCCTGCCCCCTTTGTTAAATATTAATTGACCATAGAGACATGACTTTATTTCTGGACTCTATTCTGTTTCATCGATCTATGTGTCTTTTCTTATGCCACTACCAGACTGTCTTGATTACAGTGGCATTGTAGTATAGTTTAATATCAGGTATTGTGATCCCTCCTACTTTGTTCTTCTCTCTCAAGATTGCTGAGGCTCTTTGGTTCCATATAAATTTTTGAATATTTGTTCTAGATCTGTGAAATAGTTCATTGGTATTTTAATAGTAATTGCATTGAATCTATAGATTGCTTTGGGTAGTATGGACATTTTAATGATGTTAGTTCTTCCTATCCATAAACATGGTATATGCTTACATTTATTTGTAACTTCCTTAATTTCTTCCTTCAGTGTTCTATAGTTTTCTGAGCACAGGTCTTTTACCTCCTTGATTAAATTTATTCCTAAGTACTTTATTTTCTTGTTGCTGTAATAAATGGGATTTTTTTCCTACTTTTTCTTTCTGATATTTCATTGTCAGTGTACAAAAAATGCCATCAATTTCTGAATATTAACTCTGTGTCCTGCTATTTTGCCAAATACACTTATTAGGTCAAGTAGTCTTTTGGTGGAGACTATAGGGCTTTCTATGTACACTGTCATGTCATCTACAAATAATAACACTTTTACTTCCTCCTTTCCAATTTGGATTCCTTTTATTTCTTTTTCTTGTTTGATTGCTGGGGCTAGAACTTCCAGTACTATGTTGAATAAAAGTGGTGAAAGCAGACACCCTTGTCTTGTTCCTGATCTTAAGAGGAAAGCATTTAGTTTTTGCTTGTTGAGTATGATGTTGGCTATAGGTTTCTCATATGTGGTTTATATTATATTGAGGTATGTTCCCTCTCTCCCCACTTTGCTGAGTGTTTTTATCATAAATGGTTGCTGGATTTTATCAAATGTTTTTCCAACATCTATTTATATGATCATGTTATTTTCATCCTTCAATTTGATATTTCCCTGTCTTCTTAGGTAGGTCTGTATTGTTATAAACTTCTCTCTCAGTATTGCCTCCACTGTGTCCCATAGGTTTGGGTTTGTTGTGTGTTCATTTTCATTTGTATGCAGATACATTTTTTCCCCTTGATCTCATTGTTGACTGATTCGTTATTTAATAACATGTTTTGAGTCTCCATATATTTGAGTGTTTTTGAGTTTTTTCCTCGAGGTTGGGTTCTAGTTTCAATCTATTGTGATTTGAGCTCATGCTTGATATGATTTCAATTTTCTTGAATTTTTTGAGACTTATTTTGTGTCCTACCATGTGGCCTATCTTTGAAAATGTCCCATGTGCATTTGAAAAGAATGTGTATTTTGCTTCCTTTGGGTGAAAGATTCTATATATATCAATTAAGTCCATTTGACCTAGAGGGTTGTTCAGTGCCACAATATCCTTGTTGATTATTTGTTAGGAAGATCTATCTATTGTTGACAGTGGGGTGTTTAAATCCCCTATGATGGCTATGTTGTTGTCAATATCTTTCTTGAAGATCTCCAAGATTTTCTTTATATATTTAGGTGTTCCTATTTTGGGAGCATATATATTTACAAGGGTTATATTGTCTTGCTGGATTACTTACTTCCTTTATATTATATAGTTACCTTCTTTGTCCCTTTTTATGGCTTTTGCTTTGAAGTCTATTTTGTCCAATGTAAGTATTGCTACCCCAGCTTTCTTTTCATGTCTGTTTGCTTGGAATTTTTTTTCCATCCCTTCACTTTCAGTCTGTGTAGATCTTTTGTTCTGAGGTGGACCTCTTGGAGACAACATATACGTAAGCCTTGTTTTCCTATCCATTCAGCTACCTTATGTCTTTTGATTGGCGCATTTAATCCATTTACATTTAAAATTATTATTGATAGGTATTTATTCATTGGCATTTTTATCATACCCTTGTTTCTCTCTCCTCTTCTCCTTTTTATAGCAGCCCCCTTAGCATCTCTTGCAGTGGGCTTGGTGGAGATGTGCTCTTTTAGCCTTCTTTTGTCTGAGAAGCTCTTTATTTCACCTTCCATTTTAATTAAGAGCCTGTGGAAGAGAGTAGTCTTGGTTGTAGATGCTTGCTTCTCATTATTTGGAATATTTCATGCCAGTCCCTTCTAGCTTATAGTGTTTGCGTTGAGAAATCAGTTGATAGCCTTATTGGAGCTCACTTGTATGTTATTACCTGTTTCTCTCTTGCTGCCTATGTCTTTAAAATTTGCCATTTTAATTATAATATGTCTTGGAGTAGGCCTGTTTGGGTTCATCTTGATTGCAAGCCTCTGTGCTTTCTGAACTTGCATGACTTTTTCCGTCACCAAGTTAGTGAAGTTTTCTGGCATTGTTTTTTCACACAGGTTTTTTTATCCCTTGCTCTTTTTCTTCCACTTCTGAAATTTTTATGATGCAAATGTTACATTTCATGTTGTCCTGAAGCTCCCTTAAACTATCCTTATTCTTTTTGAGTCTTATTTTCATTTTGTTGCTCTGACTGGATATTTCTTTTTCTCTTGTCTTCCAGCTTGTTGATTTGGTCCTCTGCTTCATCTAGCCTGCTTTTAATTCCTTCTAGTGTAATTTTCATTTCATATATTATATTCTTCACTTCTTCCTGGTTTTTATACATAGTTTCTATGTCCTTTTTCATGCTGCTATAGTTCCCACTAAGTTCCTTGTAATTCCTATAAAGTTCTTTGTAGTTCTCATTGAGTTCCTTGAACATCCTTATAACCATTATTTTGATTTCTGTGTTTTATAGATTACTTGCCCCAATTTCATTCAGCACTTTTTCTGGGGATGCCTCCTTTACTTTTGATTAGGGGTTATTTCTTTGTCTCTCCATTTTAAGTGACTCTTTTTGTTTGTTTCTGCACCTCAGTTGCTCTGCCCTGCCTGTCTGTCTTCACTGGGGTGGACTTCTGTGGCAGGAGTTCTGTGGGATTCACTGGTGCAGTCTCTTTGATTCCTGATCTGTATGCTCTAGGGTTTCCCTTTATTTAGTTTATGTAGGCTCTCTAGTTGTGCTTGGGCTTTGATTATTGATGGCTCATTTGTTGTTTGGTTCTCCCCTCTGACTGGCTGATTGAGAGTCACAATCCCTGCTATGTCTTGTATGCTGTTGTATAGGGTACTAGTTAACAAAGCAATATTACCCAGAAAACCAAACCAACGCCATCAAAAATAGCCCCCTACCACATAAGCAATAACAATAGCAATTGAGCAAAGATTTAAAAAGGTAGGGAGAGATTAAGAATATTATAAGATTCAGGAAATGGAATATAAGATGATTAAAATAGATAAAAGTGATTTTGAGTGAGAAGAGGGAGGAGAAATAATAAGAGTAGAAAATAGAATCAAGGTGAAGAAAAGGAGAAAATAACATTTAAAATGTAAGTAAAACAGGAAAGGGTGATGGCAAAATGGAGTAAGAATAGGGAAGAGTGTAATATTAGGTTTGAAATAAAAATTGAAAAGGAATGAACCAAAGGAAACAAAATTGCAGAAAAACCACAATAGGCTCAATAACAATGACAGCTGGGCAAAGATTAATAAAGGTGAAAAGAGAGTAAGAATATTATATGAAAGAGAAAAGAGAATATGAGATGTCTACAGTAAGGAAAAATGGTTCTGAGAGGATAAAGGGAAGAAAAATAATGAGAGTAAAAATAGTGAACAAATAGGAATACAGTTGAAGAAGAACAGCAAAAACCATAATATGCACACCAAACAAACCACAATTTATAAAGGTGGAAAAGAAATAAGAATAGTATAAGTGGGGGGAAAAAGAGTGAGAGCTGACTAAAGGAAGGAAGAATGCTTTTGAGAGGCTAGAGGGAGGAGAAATAGTAAGCATAAGGAATAGGAACAAGGTGTAACATGGAGGGAAATAAGATTTACAATGAAACTACTAAAGGGAAGAATGAAAGCAAAATGGAGTAAGACTAGGAAAGGGTACAATGTGAGATTTGAAATAAAAATAATATAAAAATATAAATAAAAAATAAGAAATAAAAGACAAAGAATAGTGAATTAATTGAAATACAATTGATGCAAAGTAAGGGGTCTTAAAAGGCTATGTAAAAGAAAAAATTAATGCAAATTCTGAAGAAAAACAAGATGGAATTCATCTCAGCAGTTTGGTTTCTGGATCTGCCTCTGGTTTTATTTATCAGCTCAAGGCCCTGGTGTGGGTCGTCCAACTTCTGGCAGGACCACCTGTATCACATTCATCTGCTTCTAGAGGGCGCTTGCTTCTATTGTGACCAGGACAGTGGGACTCCTGGGTTTCCCCTGGGAGGCACCATTCGGTTTTCTGGGAAAGTTGTGGGTGTGTTGCCCCTGCACCATCCATCCTGGTCTGTCCCAGCGTATTTCCAGTAATGTATAGTTTCTGATGAATTAGCCGTGTTTCAAGGGAGGTGACAATCTGTGTAAAAGGATCAGTTCTTTTCTGCTTGGTGTTGATGGCAGCTCTGTGTGAGCCGAGGCTGGGTGAGGCTCTGATTCCCCCTTGCCGGACCAATTTCTGATCTCCTTGCTTTGCATGCCTCAGTGCAATAGGGCCCTAGGAACTAGTGTATTTTTTCTCCCTGAGAGAAGTTCAAATGAGCTCTTTAGGTGGTTCTCTTTCTTCCTGTTGTGGATATGCCCCCTGCAGGTGGTTCTTGAGACTCTCCTGCTTGCAATACTCCAGGAGGTGCATTCTTCCCTTCCTGGAGGTTTGAACTCTACCCAAGAAGGCAGCTCTGTCTGGCTGTAAATAATCTCAGGTGCTTGGGAAGGTGGCTCTGTCATGCTGAAAATATTTCAGGTGCCCCAGTTCCACCCATCCAGTTCTCAGCCCACAGCCCTGGTAGCCGACTCAGTCCCAAACTCTCCACTCTGTGCAGCCTCCGGCATGCTAGCTGTGCCTGGCTGGGGCCAAGAAATCCCCATGCTATGCACCTTTCTGCTTTCTCTGCCCAGCTGCACTCAATGGGCGCAAACCACACCCTCAATCCTTTCCCCTTGCTGGCAGGGCAGCTGTGCACTGTCCCTGCCCAGCACGCCTCTGGGCATTCCCACTGCCACACTGAGTCACTGTCTGGATTTCCGGACACACCACCTCTCCAAAAAGTCAAAGTCTCTCACAGTCTCGGCAGGCCACGGTCAGCCTCCTCCACCCAACCCAGGCGCAGATGAAATCCCTCTCTCTCTCTGGGACTCTCCTGGTTGGCATTTGCCACTGAAGCTTTGGGTGTGCTGCTCATTGTGTGTGTGTGTTGCCTGGATCTCCCCAACTTTGTGTATCTAAGTCACCCATAGCCGGATCTGGGGGTTCTCTGCTGTGGGAAGGGTGGGAGCCACAGAGCTGCGATCTCTGACCAAGGTTCTTCACAACCACAGTCCCCACGCCTGGGGTACTTCCCTGCAACTGATAAAATCTCCTTCCACCTGTTGTGAAGTATCTTCTGCACTCCTTGGCCTCCAGGTTTCATATCAACTAAGATTCTATTGAATGATCAGTTTATTTTTTAGACGATCAGTCAAGTGTCTGAGCTGAGGACAACAATAAGTGGACTCAGCTTCCATCTACTTGCTACTCTCTTCTCTGCCCTGGGAATACAGGATGTATTAGTTATTTCTTGCTGCATAGTAAATCACACCAACACTGAGTGGCTTAAAACAACAAACATTTATGATCTCATTGTTTCTTTGGTTAAGGGAGTCAGAAGCAGCTGAGCTGGATGTTTCTGGCTCAGTCTCTCATGTAGTGGCATTTAGGATGTGGGTCAGGGCTGCAGTCATCAGAAGGCTTGACTGGGGCTGGTGGTCCCACTCCCAGTCTGGCTCCTTCAGAGGTGGGCAGGCAGGAGGGCTCAGTTCGTCATTGTGTGAGTCTGTCAATAGGCTGCAAGAGCATCCTCAAGACATGGCAGCAACCTTTCCCCAGAGACAGCAATCCAAGATAGAGAAGAAAGTCATAGGACCTCTTATGACCTAGTCTCCGAAGTCATATACCATCAAATCTACTTGATTATGTTTGTTAGAAGTAAGTCACTAGGTCCAGTCTGTACTCAGAAGAGGGAAATTAAGATTCACCCCTTGAATGGAGGGGTTTCAAATTTTGGGGAACATATTTTAATATAACCACTGAAGCTGCTAAATAATCTCGAAGATTGGAGCTGTATTCTAAACCCAGGATGTGAAAGATAAAATTTTGCAGCAGTCTGATAAAAATTCTTAGGTATTTTAGTCAACAGAGTTCAGTGTGGACTACTCCAAAAGCCAACATGATCGTTGACTACATGAAGAGCCAGTTGTCATCTGGGATGAGGAAGTGCGTCATGTGTGTGCCGGAGTCAGACCGCAGTGGAGAGCTCTATTCAGGTTGGAGCACTATGTGGAGGGACACACAGGGGCTCGTGTGGAGGACAGCAAATAGGGGGGTCATGAAATTTGAAATTATGTCTCATAAAAAGTTACTGAAGGAAAAAAGAAGTTTAGGCCAGAGAAGTCTTAGGAATGCTGTGGCTATTGTCTTCAAGAATGTGAAGGACTTTCACATACAGGGATAGACTTGTTCTACTTTTCTTGTGACACGTGTCACCATGGCCTGTGCGTGACAAACACATTCTTCAAGTGCAAAGAGATCCACCAGGTGTCATGGAGGCACCCCCGCTCCCACCACTGGCACCAGCTTGACCTCGTCATCACCAGAAGAACGGATATTGGCAGCACCCTCCTCACCCGCAGCTACCACAGTGCAGACTGCGACACGGACCATGCCCTCGTGGTAAGCAAGGTGCGCATAACGCCGAAGAGGTTGCACCACTCCAAGATGAAGGGTCGCCCACGCATCAACACCAGTTGTGCCAGCAACCCAGTTAAGACCCAGCAATTCATCAACAGGATGGAAGATGCACTCGGCGAGGGAATGGCGGCAGATGACATTATCGAATCTAATTGGCCACGTCTCCGCGACGCCATATACAACTCCGCCATTATTGCTTACGGGAAGAAAGAGCGGAAGAACGCTGACTGGTACGAGGCTCACTGGGAAGAAATGGAACCCGTGACCGAGGCTAAGAGGAAGGCCCTACTGGCTTACAAGGCCACGCCCACTCCCAGTACACTTCAAGCTCTACGGGCTGCCAGGAACAAAGTCCAGAAGACTGCCCGCCACTGTGCCAACACCTATTGGCTAAACCTGTGCAGAAGCATCCAGGAAGCCGCCGATATAGGCAACGCATGAGGAATGTATGAGGGTATCAAGAAGGCAACAGGCCCAATCCCCTCCAAGATCGCCCCCCTTAAGTCCAAGACAGGTGAGGTCATCACTGACCAGGAACAGCAAATGCGGCGGTGGACCGAGCACTACCTCGAGCTGTATGCAACGAGGAACACCGTAACAGACACTGCTCTTAACGCCATCCCAGACCTACCAGTCATGGAGGAGCTAGATACCCCACCTACTGCGGCAGAGCTCGGCAAAGCCATCGACCGCCTCGCTTGCGGGAAAGCACCAGGAAGCGATGGAATCCCTCCAGAAATCCTAAAGAGCGGGAAACCAGTCCTGCTATAGCCGCTCCACCATCTACTCTGTCTCTGCTGGAAGGAGGGTTACATCCCCCAGGATATGAGAGACGCCAACATTATCACCATGTACAAGAACAAAGGAGACCGCAGCGACTGGAACAACTACCGGGGCATCTCTCTCCTCAGCGTCGTCGGCAAAGTATTCGCCCGGGTCGCTCTTGCCCGCCTGCAGACCCTTGCTTCCCGCGTCTACCCAGAGTCCCAGTGTGGCTTCAGAGCTGGCCGATCAACAGTGGACATGATCTTCTCCCTACGCCAGCTGCAGGAGAAGTGTCACGAGCAGCATAAACCACTCTACCTCGCCTTTATCGACCTCACGAAGGCGTTTGATCTGTTCAGTCGAAGCAGACTCTTCAGCTTGCTATGGAAGATTGGCTGTCCACCACATCTGCTTGCTGTGGTCATGTCCTTTCACGACAACATGCACAGCACGGTGTCCTACAACGGCGCAACCTCTGAGGCCTTCCCAGTCAGCAGCGGAGTAAAGCAGGGCTGCGTCCTCGCGCCTACGCTGTTCGGAATCTTCTTCTCCATGCTCCTCCAATATGCCTTTAAGGACTGCAGCGAGGGTGTCTTCATTCACACCAGATCCGATGGCAAGCTCTACAACCTGGCCCGTCTGCGAGCCAAGACCAAAGTCAAAGAGGTGCTCATCCGTGAGATGCTCTTCGCCGACGACGTAGCCTTGACATCACACTCCGAAGAGGGACTCCAGCAGCTAGTCACTTGCCTTTCCCACGCATGCAAGGAGTTCGGACTAGCCATCAGCCTGACGAAAACGAACGTTATGGCTCAAGGCACGGGGACTCCCCCATGCATCACCATCGACGGATACACCCTGGAGGTTGTCAACGACTTCACTTACCTCGGGTCCACCATCTCGAGCTCTCTGTCAGTCGACTTGGAGGTCAACCGGAGAATCGCCAGGGCAGCCACAGTTATGGCCAAACTGAACCGGCGAGCGTGGAAAAATTCCAGCCTCACTGAGAAAACCAGACTGCGCATCTACCAAGCCTGCGTGCTCAGCACTCTCCTCTATGGCAGCGAGACGTGGACCACCTATGCAAGGCACGAAAGGAAACTCAACAGCTTCCACATGAGGTGCCTGCGACGCGTCCTGCATGTCGCCTGGCAGGATAAGGTCCCCAACACCGAGGTGCTGAAGCGAGCCAACATGAGCAGTTTGCATGCAGTTCTTAGTGAGAGACGCCTCAGGTGGCTCGGCCATGTCAAAAGAATGGATGCAGGCCGTATTCCCAAAGACCTCCTCTACGGCGAGCTAGCAGAAGGCCAGAGGATGACAGGGCGCCCCAAACTGCGGTTCAAAGACATCTGCAAAAAGGACATGACACAATGCTCCATCAATCTCAACACATGGGAAGTTCAAGCAGACGACCGCCTAGCCTGGAGGTTCGCGGTCAGGCAAGGTACGTCACGCGCAGAGGCTGCGCGCAACAAGGAGGCGGTCCAGAAAAGATCGAGGCGGAAGCAGCGTCAGCAGCAGCAACAACGGCCATCTGCCTTCACCTGTAACAAGTGCGGCAGGGATTGTCACTCCCGAGTCGGACTGCACAGCCATTCTCGGCGGTGCAGATAGACTCTCAGGAAGCTACGCCATCGTCTCTCGAGACGGACGGCTGCCGACGACGACGACGACGACTTTTCTTGTGCTGAATCCAGAACCAATTGGGTTGACATCACAGGGGAAATGCTTTGGATCAATGTAAAGAAGACAGTTCTAAGAGTCGAAGATGACCTTATATGAAAGCAGCTTCCTTCAGAGGTCACTTTTGTGATCAGAGGCATTCTGTCAGAGGGCTCACTGTGTGTAGGAGGGGGGACTGATACGGTAGCTTTGCACAGTGTCTGTGATCTCATCTCACAGGCACTTTTCCCATGGAGCTGTGTAGTCAGCGTTACCTCAGCATGGAGGAAACTGAGAGCAGTGGGCACAAGCTGGTCTTCAGTTTGATTGGACAGCATGGCATGATAACTTATGAGTTCAAATTTCTGTGGCTGGAGATCTGGGCTAGGCTCAGCTGGTAAGTTCTTCTGCAAGTCTCACCTGATCCAGATGGTTGGTTGAGGATGAGCCTCACTCATGTGTCTGGTGATTATTCACAGGTTGTCTTCGAGGGCCTTGAGCTTGTTTCATTGTGGCCTCGTGGATCCAGCACAACAGGAGTTGGTGTATCCCAAAGTGTCAGTGCTTTTCAAGTCTCAGCTTGTGTCGTATTTGCTAATACTGCAATGCTCAAAACAAGTTACATACTCAAACCCAGAATCAAGGAGTAAAGAAACAGATTTCTTGATAGAGGCAGTGAGAGGCCAATATACAAGGAAGGAAGGAAGGTATTTGTGGCCATTTTGCAAATGACCACAGAGATTTTTTCAAAGTTACCTGAATTACACCTGGCTGTCATTTGGAAGATCCCTCCAGTTTAATAAAAACTCATGCATCATGCATTATTCTGCATAATTTTGACCAGACCGCAATGAAGATATCCTCCGTCATGGGGAGCCCAATGATGGCATGGAGTAATCACTGCCAACTGCCATTTGCAACGAGCTCAGACTATCCCTGTGAGCAGACAAAGAGGGAAAATCCTCAACCTTCACTGAGGAGCGCCCCCCACCCCACATCCACTTGAGGGAAGCAGAAGGATAAGATAAACTGAAGATATCTAAGGGACAGAAATGGCAACAAACTCCATGCCATGTTTAGGGAAGAATATTGTTTTAGGAGAATTTGAAGATATATTCTGGGTCCCCGTTTCCACTCAGCAATAAAGCGACATGGCACTTAGTAAGCAGCTGCTCCCTGCTGACAATCCACAAGCTCTCTTACTGGACAGTCCCCACCACTTCCTTGTAGCACTTCCAAATGTCTCTTAACACTGAACCCTGCTGTCAGTTGTCATTTGAATCAGCACTTACCCAACTGTGATCTTGTTGAAGAGTTTAAGAAAATACCCTTGTCTTTATCAAAAATGTGGAAACTGAAGATAGACCAGCAAGACTATCATTTTGTAGAAGAAAGAATATTCTTTTGTATTAAATATACAGCAGATTCTCAAATAACATCATTTTGTTCAATGTTGTTCTGTTATAACATTGATGAGATGCCATAGCTACTTAATTCTTGTGTATATCAATTAGCCTATGGTAAAGCTGGTTTCATTATACATCGTTTCACCAAATTCCAAGAACCTACTGATGATGTTAGGTGAGGACTTCCTGTACAAGGAAAACATATCTGTGTCAAAAAAGTGTACCTTAAGATGCTATTATGAAATGGCCTCGTTCATGCACTCATTCCTTCATGTTGCCCACTTGGCCCATGCAGCCATTTGAGTTTTGCACTCTTGATGTACAAACACTCACTTCACTTTCTAAGCTAATTCTTTAATAACTTGTAAGGCTTCCCTTCTCTCTGCACCCTTTACTTCATGCAAAATGGGATGGGGGAAAGTTGTTCACAGATATTTGATTGACTGATTGATATCATGGGTCAAGCTCTGGGAGAGAATAAATATGAGGGAAAAGGACTGCCTCCCTCATTTAATTAGTATTTTGCCAAATTTTGCCAAACCCAAACAGTTGATTCATATCTAATCATTGTGTTTTAAGCAGGGACAGCTGGAGCTTACTGCTTGTATCCTGCCCAATCTTTATTCCTTCAGTAAAGGCAGGAACCAGAAGGGCTCTGCACACAGCAGTCCCAGACCCTCATCAAAGACACGGGAACTTAACCAGAAAAGGATTGCAGGCCCAGCTCTGGCTTTGGGAGCTGCATACAGGCACACACCAAGTAGCATAGTAAGCAGCCTTCTTCCTTCATCCTTGGCAGCGGGGGTGGGTGCTCTGAGGAGCAAGTCTTCCTCGGTTTTCTAACAAATGACCTATTTCAGTGATATAAGAAAAGGAAGGCAGTCATGCAGTCAGTCAGTCAGTTATATGCCAAGTTGTAGCGATGTTAGTATTTCATGCCAGTAATTCTGTCTAACAGAAAGCCATCCTGGCTTTTTTCCATTCCTTTTAGCAAGATTGCAGTTGTAAATCAACAGGAGTGTCCTGCAGGCTGCTTCAGGTTGGTTGTTGGGATCAGTCTAGGGGGAAGTATCTTCAGAATAATTTAGAATACGAGTCTAAAAGGGAAGGTCAATTTTGCTATTTAGAACCAGAGCACTATGCCAAAATGGGCTTTGAAGGGAGGTTCTAAATGTCATCCTTGGAATTTGAATATAGAATATCTAAAAACACAATAATTCATACTTTGATTCCCATGAGACTTAGATCAGGTTTTCAGCTCTGACCTCTGACCATCCTCTAAATTGAGGAGACCACTTTAATAGTAATCCACTTTGGATTGGTAAAATCCCTTTTTACTTATAAGAGCAGTTTTATTTGTAGCTCCAAGGGGAAAATAGGGAGGGTGCTATTCTGATCTGAATGGTATTGTGGACAGAAGCCGGATTCGCAGGTAAAGTTCAAATCCTGGATCTAATCTTTTTCTTTTTTTTTTAATAACCTCTCCCTATTTTGCCCATCCTCCAGCCTCTGGCAACCACTTTTTACTGTTTCTATAAGTGTGACCTTTTTTTTTTTAAGATTCCACGTATAAGTGATGCCATACAGTATTTGTTTGTCTTTGTCTGGCTTATTTCACTTAGCATAATGCCCTCAAGTTCCATGCATGTTGTTGCCAATGAACCTGGGAAGGGAGCAGGACCAGTCCAGAAACTGGTATCTAACAGATAACACCTATCACAACTGCATGAGAAAGAAGGAAATCCTAGTTCTTCTTTCTTGTGGCTAAATAATATATGCCACATCTTATTTACCATTCATTCTTTGACAAAGACGTAGATTGTTTTCATGTTCTGGCTACTGTGAATGATGCTATGGTGAACATGGGGGTGCATATATCTCTTCGATACCCTGTTTTTATTTCCTTTGGATAAATACCCAGACATGGGGTTGCTGGATCATATAGTAGTTCTATTGTGAAGTTTTTTTGGACCTACATCTCAATGACAGTGTGACTTCAGGCAAGTACATTGACCCCTTTGGGCCTTTATTTCTTTATCTCTAAAATGAAGAGATAAAGTTATTCAGAGGAATAAATGAGAAAGTATTTTGTAAAATATTAAGAAGGTTGAGTTAGAAACCATGGTGCAGGGAGATAAATGGCCAAAGTCACTAGACCAGCAGCTGTGGCATCAGGACTAGAACCTATGTTTCGTGACTCAGCACTTAGCCCAGCACCAGTTGGCTTGTTAACTAAAAGCAAACCTGTTTTCCCCTAAGGTCAGCCCCTCTGAGCTAAGGATTGCACTGATTTGAGACACAAATTAAGTAGAGCTTGAAAGGTTGGATCTATCCCTTCCCAAGGCTCTGTCTAATGTGTTTACACTGCAGCCCTTACCAGAGTAACCTAGCCCCCAGCAAGTTACAGACACAGGAAGGACTCAGTTGGCATTTGGGGGCAGAAAGAATCTGGTGCAGGAATCTATTATGGCCCCATTGTTGGGAAGCATGAGTGAGAAGGGCACAGGGGGCTTTGAGAATAACCCATAGAGATGACAGCAGTCCGTAGATGTGGACTTCAGTGCAATCCTTGCCTGAAACTCTGCTCTGGCCTGGCCCTGTGTCCTCAGCAGATTTGCCTCTTGCCAGGGTGCCTCTGAATGCTTCCCCTCAGTAGGGTCACTGTTGAATAACACCACCTCATGATTTCTGCTGCACGATATCTCTAAAGACCTCTCACATTCTGTGGAGCTAAAGAGGAAGAACAGAGACTCCTGTTCCCTCCCATAAAAGCATAATTTTTGGACAGTCCCACACTAGCTTCTATTAGAAGCCACTGCAAAAAAAAAAAAGCACCTCAAGTAATATTTAACTCTGATCACACTGTTTTAATTATTAACATTTGGCAGTCAAATGCAACAACAGTACTTCACTTGGATACTTGAGAAAGAAAAAGGAACACACTCCAACTTTCATAAGATGTCTGAGCAATCATTGTGGATGGGCACACGCACTTGCCACACATACCAGCAAACACTCCATAGTGTGATGACGGATTTATTCATTCATTTGCAAATATTTATTGAACTGCCACAGTTCTAGGTGCAGGGACTATATCGGTGAACAGATGAAAATCCTGTTCCTATGGAGGTTAGGTTCTAGTGGGAAGTAGAAGAGGCAAACATTTAACGACAAGCATAATAAGAAAATTATATGGAGGAGGTAAGAGAGAAATATAGTAGGATAAGAAGACTGGGTAGCGCTAGGGGTCGGAGGGTCTCATTTTATATAGTATAGTCAATGTCAGCCTCATTAAGAAAGTGGCATTTTAGCAAAGTCCTGAAGAAAAGGAAGAAGAGAACCAAGTGGATGTCTGGAAAGTTGCGTTATAGACAGAACAGCCACTACAAAGGTCCTGAGGTAAGAGCACGTCCAGAGTGCTGGTGGAACATCCAGGAAGCAGTTTGTCCAAAATGGAGTGGTGAGGAGGAAAGTAGAGGACCCGAGGTCACGGAAGAAACAGTGCCCTGATGGGCTGATGTATAAACTTAGCTTTCCTTTAGAGAGATAGGGCCATTGGAGCAGACCGGTGACATGATCTGACTTACGTTTTCACCAAATCACACTCTGGCTTCTGTGTGGTGGTTTCATTATAGGCTCAGATAAGGCCATACGAATAAACCATTTGCCCACTTCCATTTATTTCCTTCAAGACAGTCAGAGTTGGCAGGCTTCCCGGCTAACATATTAGCGTCCCCCACTGAACAGAATCTTCTGTGGCCCCCATCATGCCTCCCTTCCCCCCGAGGGCACATCATCTCCCATCCCAGCATCGCATGGAGATGGACAGAGAAAGGGAAAAATTTCTTCTTGCCCTCTGTTTGCAGACTTCCCAGTAGTTCTGACTCCACCTAGCAAGATCCATTAGAGCTAATTAACGACCCTCCTTTCAGTAGGTGTCTCTTCAAAATGATTACTTCTGGGGCGGACAGAAAGCTCGTTCCATAATGGTTCTTTTTA
This sequence comes from Furipterus horrens, assembly GCF_987537825.1. Lineage (NCBI taxonomy): Eukaryota > Metazoa > Chordata > Mammalia > Chiroptera > Furipteridae > Furipterus > Furipterus horrens. The sequence goes on along the minus strand of NW_028327171.1, from coordinate 156,259,193 downwards.
AACAATTATTATTATTCAGGCTTCTAGTACCGGCATGAACTGTGGGTGAATTTCTGAAGTCACGTTACTTAGCTGTCACAACTAGTAATGGAAAAATTCAATTTATAAGGAATTCAGAGAGGCAGGAGAGGCATACTCTTCGGTTTAGAACAAAGGAGATCAATCCTGACACAATGGCAGCATGGCACTCGTGGACTTTGAAGATTCCAGGCTTCCTCTTCATTAATTAGAGAGAATCAAGAGTTCTGGTGGTTAATTATTTGCAGAAATTGTGCTCTGCAAGAGCAGATGCCAGCTCGCTCCAGTCGCCTCCAGCTGCAGCTCTGCATGATAATTAAACTATGAGTCAGTCCTAAGCTCGACCTGAGCTGGCAAATAAACACTTGAATGGCCACTGCCATCCACCACCCCTTGGATTTAGGTGGGGTCATGAGACTTCCTCCCACAGGGACCCCAGGAGGCTGACATGGTTCCGAATGGATTGCCCTGGATAGGCAGTGCTTTAAAAATCCACATCAAGAAACATAAGATCAAAGTCACCTGCAATCTACCCTTACAAAGTGTAAGTTTGGCAGGGCTGAGAGTATTAATTACATCAGGGTACAGCCACTACCTTGTGTTGTTGTTGCTGTTATTATTGCTCTTATTACAGGGTTAAGTAAGCAAGTCTCTTACAAACAACTTTATTTTTAACATTTTTTAAAATTAAAAAATAATACCTATCCTTTGTATCAATTTTAAGCAATGTAGAAGTTATAAAGGAAAAAATTAGCGTTCCTCTGTGCTCCCCTCCCACCCCACCCTCCTGAGAGTACCGTAATGAGATCTGAGGTTTTTCCTTCCAGACTCATCCTGCGCTTCAGGTTGTAGTCTTTAAATATTTCTCTCACTGGCCAAATCCTGATATTGTAACATGACAGGTTAACATCCCTGCTGCTTTTTCTGTACCCATGAGATCTTCTACTGTCCTCCGCTTCTCTGCTTGCACAAACCTTGTTGGCAGGTTTCACATGGGCATCCCTGGTTTGGGAGTCTTGCCATTACACTGGATTTAATGACAGGCCTGGCATTAGAACGCAGGATGATATTAGTACTTAATTGTACAATCTTAATGTTTGTGTGCAGGAGAAAAGAGGTAACTCCAAACAGCCCCATCGTGGTCCTGGCAATGCATCTGCAACTAACCGCATTAAACCCAGTCTTTAATTTGACAACAGATAATATTGGGAAGTAGAAGAACATGCATGTTACAAAACCCATCAGCACTGTTGAAGTAAACAGATGCCTGTGGTCTGCTCACATCTACCAGGAAAAAGGAAATGAGACGCAGTGCTGCTCTTCCAGAAGTACAAATGCTGCCCACGTTAGCCCAGGGCCTCATTTCCCATAGGTAAGGCGGCAAAGCCACATCTCTAACCTGCCCTCCCAGGCATCTACTTCTTGACAGATTATCCAGGTGACTTCAGAGCTAATGCTGAGCAAAGCTAGGGTATCTGATTGGCATTCAGGAAGAGCTACAGGCAGCGGAACAAGAATGGCTGCCCAGCCCAGCTTTCCCTAAATACCCACATCGCCTTGAGTGTTTAGATATTTGCTGGCATTAAGACACTTTGGCCATTTCACAATCCATTTATTTAAGATATTTGAAACTCTCTGTACTGAACAGCTAATGTGGTTATATTAGCTTGGCTGACATCAGACCCCATCTCCAGTTACCAAGGTCATTCTGTCCACTCAAAGGTCACCCAACTCTAAACAGCAGTAAGCAAGTTTTGTCCACATCTTGACAATAACATTTTTTATACCCATTTGTAATTACCTGTCCACGTGACTCTCTCCCCACTCGTCGTCGTCGTCGGCAGCCGTCCGTCTCGAGAGACGATGGTGTAGCTTCTTAAGAGTCTATCTGCACCGCCGAGAATGGCTGTGCAGTCCGACTCGGGAGTGACACGGTATCTGTCTCCTCCCGTGTTGAATCGACATCTTGTGATGACGCTGGAGTGTCCTCTCCAGTGAAGCTGAAGCTACAGAGCCTGGGCAGGGTGATATGGAGGGTCTGCTGTTGCCCATGCAGCAGACCCCCCCTCTCTTCGCAGCTGAAGGGTCCAAGGGAAAGACGGAGTCAATACAGCTTGGCTTCAGGTGCGCCGCAGGAGTTGCCGGTGTTGACTACAACGTCAAACCGCCTTAGGTACTCCGGCTCCGGATTTTCTGTCGGGGTTTACTCCCTTAGCCTTTCCCCTGAAGAGGTATGCCGCAAGGGAGCGGAGGTTTTTTGGAGTCAGAGTTTTCCTTCTCTGATGTGCCCTGACTGGAAGATCGAACCAGCGACACTTAGCTCGCAGGCCGACGCTCAATCCACTGAGCCAAACCAGCCAGGGTCTCTCCCCACTAGAGTTATCTTATCTCCTTGAGAGCAATGAATAACTTTAGTATCTCAGTACTGCCAGCACCTGGTTGGAAATGGGTTACAGGTTTGAGGCTAACTCTGTTTTACTGGGCTTGTATCATGTAGTGTTTGTTTGGTGGCAGGTTTTTTTGTTTGTTTGTTTGTTTGTTTTTTGTGGTGGTTGTTTCTGTTAACATAATTTGATACAGGATGTGATGGTTAGCTTTATGTGCCAACTCTAGAACTCAGTCATTTAATCAAACACTGAGTGCTTCTGTGAAGGTATTTTGTAGGTGTGATTATTATCCAATCAGTTGAAGGCCTTTTTAAAGATAAAAACTGAGGTTTTCTGGAGAAGAAGAAATTCTGACTTAAGACTGCAACATCAACTCCTGCCTGAGCTTCAGGCTGTTGGCTGGATTTATGGATTTGCCAAGCCCACAATTATGTGAGCCAATTCCTTTAAAAAAAAAGTGTGTATACATATGTATATATATACATATATACATATATATACACATATATACATGCTCTGCTTCTCTGGAGAACCCACACCAATATACTTAAATCCATGCAAAACACACCATTCATTCATTCATTTATTTATTTGGTTCACTCAACAGATGCTTTCTGAGTGCCTACCGTGCACCAGGCTTTGTGCTAAGTGCTAGAAATAATGACAGGAGGAGGCAGTCTCTGTTCTCAAAGAGCAGTTTAATTTAAGGCAGGTCCGGGGCAGTGAATCTGCAGGAACTAGACTCAGACGGTGAGTCACCTGCAGCTGCCTTGGCCTGGAGAGAGAACAGCCTGGACTGGCACAGTCAGGAGGGAATGAAACACATTTGCCCAGGCTTCCTGGTGCCAAAAAAAAAAAAAAAAGGCACAAAACTTGGGGAAGAGAGGGGCAGGGAGGGTTGTTTTTTTCCACCAGAAGTAACCTTGAGGGTGAAAAAACTTCCTTCCTGGCAGGCATGAATTCCCAAGAATTCCCCTTCCTGATGTGATGGGATGACCTCATTGTGACCTCACTTCTTTCCCAACAGCCCCGGGGATTTCTCAGCAGCCCAGAACCTTCAGGGAAGGGCTGCCTTGGGCTCTGTCATTACACCTTAAATATGTTGGCCCAGAAAACTGGCTGATGGGCAGACCAGGAAGAGTCTTTGCTTTTTGCAGTTTCCAAAAGTGGCACCTTTTAAATTAAATTGTAAAGGAATATGGTATCCTGATGTTTGTAAGTCTTATATTGGAAAGATATAAGTATACAACTCTATTTTCTGTGCCTACAGCCCATTTCTGGTGGGAGGCTTTTTCCTCAGCTCTTCCCCAGGCTTCTTGAAAGAATTGCTGCAAAGGAGTAGCCATATGGAAGGAAGCCTTACAAGTGGCTGGGAGAGTGCCAGTGGGTCCCACACCAATGCAGAGGCAATATGAAGGCGAATCGTTCACTAACTGGGTGGTTCAAGAAGTCAAACATAATTTCTGGTTCAGAAGGTTACTGAGAACGTTAAATGATGTACACAAAGGGTCTGATGCATAATGGGAGCAAAATGAGTACCGGTTTCCAGCTCATAGAAAAGTTTCACATAAACCAGAGTTATAGAGAGGCCCATACGGCATGTCTCGCTGGAGTGGGTGGCTAAAAGCAGGCTCCAGGGACAGACCCCTGGGCTTGAAGCACTTCTCTATCACTTAATAGCTGTGGGAATTCAGTAGGTTTTTTAACCACTCTGTGTCTTCTTTCCTCACCTGTATAATGGGACTGATGGTAAGAGCACTTTTCTCAAAGGAGCTTTTGTGAAGATTAAGAAAATTCTAGAGCAATGCCAGGTATGAAAGGAACATATAAACATGTTAACTGTTATTATACTATGTTATTATGAGCCTTTCTTATTATGATCATTATTTTACTTCTGTATATGCAAGAGTTGCAATGTCATCCTCAGTTCATTCCTTAGTTTATTTTACAAATACTCTTGCACACCTATATCATCTAGGATAACATTGTACAATTACGTTATGCTGAATTATAATTTTTCAGGGTATTGATATGTGTTTCGTAAAAAAAAAAAATGTAGTTCAGTAGTCAAAGAAATGTGTGATCTTTGGTTTAATGGTGCCAAACATGTATTACCAAAGGACTTTATAGAACATTTAACATACTGAACACATTCTAGGCAGAAGCTCCCACCAGGACACCCTTTGGGAAGTGCTAGCCTAAGATCAAGTGAAAAATAACTTGGATACAAGTCAATGAGACTTTCTGGCTGACCATGGAAGCATGTGAGCATTGAAGGTAGGGGCCTATGAAAGGTGCTGTTGGGCATATAAGAGCGTAGGAGCTCCGGGAAAAGCCATGTTGGGCAGCTCTTGTCAGAATTTGCTTGGGAAGGACAAGGGTTACAATGCTGTGAAATAGCAAGACCAGAAGAGAAATCAGTCTATAGCTTAGAACAACTAAAAAATAAAAGTAAGAAGGACAAGAAGGCTGTGTTAGCTACCATTCAATACTTTTTTTCTCATAGCTCTAAAATCAACTTTTTATTGAGCATATACTATACCCCATATGCAATCTGAGATGCAGAACACCTACAGTGCCCAGGTGTGCCAGTGCACTCACAAATGGAGACAGACCAACAGGGAGAAGGGCTCTATGGAAAGATCAGAGTATAAGGAGCTCCAGGAACCAGGGTGGAAAATGTGGTTCTGGTTGGGGGCTGGGGAAAAGTCTAGAAAGGGGTGTTTGTTGAGCTAGACATGAAAACTGCATATATGTCAGATGGAGATGAAAGGAAGGGATGCCCAGCATAAGGGCAAATGTAGGCAAAAGAGAAACAATACTGGCTGGACGTGGGGTGGGTGTACAGTGAATTTGGTTAAGGTATGTGGGGAATAGGGCAGGGGCAGCCATGCGTTAGGACTACAGGCTATTGCCCTGACAAGACTGGGAGAGCTTTGAAGGTCTTGCTTATACACTTCATTCATTTATTCAACAAATATTTAATGAGCACTTACTATGCACCAGACAGTATACTAAATGCTTGGGGATAAAACAATGACAAAACAAAGCTCCTATTTTCATAGAGCTTATAATCCTGTGTAGCTAGAAACCATAAACATAAACAAATATATAATACAAAGTCAGGTAATCATAGGTGCTATAAGGAAAAAATAAAGTGGAAAATAAAGACTAAATGAAGTGCTATTTTAGATTGGAGGGATGGGAGGGCTAAGAGGAGATGACACTTGGCAGGACTTTGGCTGAATTCTTGGATAAAGTGAAGGGTCAGCCAAGCAAATATGCAGAATTATGCTTCTAGCAGAAAGAAGAGTCAGCACATAAGCCTGAGCAGGTAGTGTACTTGGAGGGTACTGGAGCAAGTCCCAGGAGTGGCTGGAAGGGGCTATGTGAGGAGGACAGAGGAGGAAAGAAAGTCAGAGAGACCACAAGGGGCCAGACTGTGCCATGCCTTATGGGCCACTGTGAGAACTTTGTATTTTATGCCAGATGTAATGGGAGCTTGGGCTTTATTCCACAGATGAGGAGGTGTTAAGGTTTTGGAGCAAGAGAGTGACAGACATATGATGTGAGCTGTTTTTTAGCTTAGTGGCTTTGCAATTCAGGGAGCACAAAGAAATCTTACACAGAGGCATCATACTTAATTCTGATAAACAAGGGATGCTCTGGTTGAAGTGGGGATGGGAGTGCAGAGTTCTAACTACTGCCTCCTTTTCTTGCCTTCCCCGGGGACCTGTGGAACCCTCAGAACTCTTGGTATTTGGGAGGTATCTGGGCTAGGTGTGTAGGAGGGCTACGAGCTAGACACTGGAGGCAGGACAAGAGCTCAGTCAAGGCTCTCCAGTAACCCAGAGGAGACATATTGGGGCCTCAGGCTGGAATAAGTGGAGTGGAAATGAAGCAGAACTGATTAACTATATCTGGACTGTTCTGCTTATCCTTCTGAGCTAGTGTATCTTACATTGTGCACAGCCAGTAAGAAATAAGAATATGCCATGGAATGAGCCAAAGAGATGACCATCTTTGGGCTTTGGGGGTGGGGGTGGTTTCTAATGAGTGATCTGTATGGAGATGAGGAATATTAAAGAGTAATTTCTACTTAATGGGAGATAATATCAGATGGTTGGATAACCACTGTCTTGTCCTCACTCTGCTGGCCTCTTTGGCCTCCTCCATTTTCCTTGATTACATCAGATATGCTTCTGCCTCAGGCCCTTTGCACCTGTTGTTTCTTCTGCCATATGGCTGATTCTTCACTGCCTTCAGGTCTTCACTTGAATGCTACCTCCTTGACAATCCTTAGCTCCCTTCCCTACTGTTTTTTTTCCTCCTTAGCCATTTTTTTACTATCTAATGCACTATATATTATACTTTAAAAATAGTTTATTGTCTCTCTTCTCCACCTCAGCACATAAGCTCTATGAGAGCAGAGACTTCTGCCAGTTTCATATCTCCAAGGCCTGCACCAGTGCTTGGCATAACTGAGACTTATGGAATGAAGGAAGGCTTTTCCCTTATATAAGCAACTGTCACAGGGTCTAATACAAGTTAAATAATGTATTACAGAGGATTTGTTACATTTATTTAAAGCAGAAAAACAAACTTATTGTAGGCCATGCAGTGATGTGAAAATAAGTATTTTATTCCTTGACTTGTTAAAAATACAAAAACATAAGCTATACAAGGATATGCTAGTGCTCATGAGAATGCGAGACTTCTTTTGACAAACGCTTTTATAGGAACTCCCAGTAGCCCATACCGTGCTAGGCAGTGGGTGCAGTGTTAAGTGAATTTGATAAAATTCCAGTTGTCTTCTGCACCTTCTTGAAATAATTCTAAGATGTTTAACCTTCATCTGCAACTTGCTCCTGCAGCATCACTCTACTTACAGACAGCCCCCAACTGACAGAAGTTTGCATTCCTGATACTCATTTTTAACTCAACTGATAGAACTTGGAACACATTATCTTATAGAATCCTTATGATAAATGGGTGAGAGCTTCTTAGGCAGGGCCACAAAAGTATATTTAAGAATAATGAAGTTGACATAGCATAAATTTAAGATGAAAACCTGTAGAAAAAAATACTATTGGGTTACTAATTGAGTTAGAAAATGTGTTGCTAAGTACTGTGGGTGACTGTGCTTGAGAAAAGCATTTAAACATGTTGAAAGGATCTTTGGATTTCTCAGGGGAAATTGGAAACCTGAATCTTAGTTTAGTAACCTCGCATTTGATGGCCTCTCCTGGGACAGTTCCCTTGTCCCCCAATCTTTCCCTCTCATGACTTTTCTTTCTTTCTTTCTTTTTGGTTGTTGTTTTGGTTTGTTTGTTTTCTTAAACTAGAAAAAGGTTCATGGGAAGAGAGCCTATCAAAACCACCTGTTTGGCCATTCCTATTTGGAAAGATGTGGTCTCTTGCCTGGATTTCTATAGACAGAGGGAAAACTTTTCCATGTTGTTCAAAGATATCAGGAATTGTGACAAATTCAACACTCTTGGTTTTTTTTTCGGGGGGGGAGGGTTGTTTGATTTTTAAGAAATTAATGTTGTAAATAACCTTTGTGACTCAGAAGATAAGATCAATATGAGTATAAAGGTTTATATCTATTTTTATTTTGCTCACAGAATATCTAATGCAATGTAATAATGCACTGTGTTTAATGCAGTTAAACTCTTCCAAGGAAGGAAAGTTAAAGATGGCTTCAATCCTCATTGCTTCTGATCTAAATGGAAAGAAACCTAAATGGAACCAGGAGATACCTGGCCCTGTCATTTTCTAGGTGAGTCACTGAGTCAGTCCCCTAGGACTCCATTTTCTCATTTTTAAAATATGTACAGTAAATCTATTTTTACATTCTAATTAGACTATTGACAGAAACAAATAGCACAGTAGAAATGAGATTGCTCTTAAGACTTAAAAGCCCTAGAAGCTATGTTATTATCAGTTATCAAAAAGTTAACTCTGGCAATCTCTGCATTCTTATCATAACCTGGATAACTTGGAAAAGTTCGGTCCTCTTACCTCACCCAGGTTTCAAGTAAGAAGGATTGACATTACTCAGAATCTCATATTTGTTTTGGAACGATAGTCAGTAAAAAAAGCAGGAAGTTTAGTCTTAGGTACTGTAAAGTGTATTTGCCAAAGGAGAGCCAAAAAGAATTGCTGTGTGGAGTGAATGCTAATTTTATACCTGCATGTTTTTTCCTGACTAGGTTTGGGGCTACTTTCACTTTGGAAGTGGAAAGAGGCACATGCACTTAAAGTATGTCCCAGATGGAACTCTTTCCTTGTCGACTGCAGAATAAGGAAACTTTCACCTCCTGGGGCCTGACTCAGGTGTCTAGAATGTATACTTACTCATAAATAACAGGAGTATTCAGCATTGTGATTATTTTTCTTTGCCTGGGTTACTTGGGGATTTCAGTTCCCTCTGGGTAAATGATTAGTGTGTGTCCTTGTAGAATAAACGCTATGGTGTGTGAGAGGCGACGTCAACACCCTCCCTCCCCCCTGCCAGAGGCCAGCCATGGGCACAGCATCTTCTGCTAAGACTCACTTACGAGCCTGGTAGGGTGGTGCAGTTCAAGACCCTTTCTCAAGGCACACTTGGGACAGGCAAAAGACACTGTCTGTTGTTTTAAAGAATCAGTGGACAGAGAATCAGGAACCTCTCCCTCTTGTCCTGAGTGAGTGACAGTGTGACTATGGGCAACGTGCTTATTCTCTCTGGACCTCGGTATCTCTTCTACAAAGGGAGGGACTACTTCAGGTCTATAAATGTCAAGAGATAAAGCCAGTGTTATAAGCTCTACCTATCCAGCTTACTGCACACCAGGCAAATAAGGAGGTAAAAAGCCAAGGCCAAGTGAACCAAATAAAGCCCTAAGACAGATTTTATAGGCCCTTTATAATGCTTGTTACAATTCTTATTTCATTGCAAATCTTTCAAAAATTGAGAAATACCACATAAGAATCTAGACTTCTGGTTGCTCTTAAAAAATCAAAAGGTCTGGCTACATTGGGCCCAATTTCAATATGGCAACAATTAGCTAGGGCTGGGTGGTAGGAGTTCCCTTTGGATCAGGCATACGCTCTTCGGTTTGGCACAGTACCCACCACTCTCTATTGCCACCAACACCTGGTCTACTTTATGGTTCTCTCCTGGCCCCTGTTACGTATTTGAAATTGTGATCCTTGCCCTAATATCTCTCTCCACTCCAGATGTATGAACCTCCACTTTCAGTACCTTTTCTAAAGTTTGATATTTTTTGAAGAGAGAGATCATTAATACCCTGGCATGAACTCTGTGAGCAGATCATGACTTACCAGATAGGAGGCTCTGAGAATCCTGGTGCAGAGGTAGGAGGGCTGAGAGGAAGGGCAAAGGATCAGGGAGAGCTGCTCTGTACAATAGAAATATTCTGCAAGGCACAAATGAGAGCCATATATTCAACTGGAATTTTCTAGTAGCCACATTAGAAGGAATTAATGAGAACTAGGTAAAATTTTTAACTGAACATACCCAAAATATTTTATTGTATCATGTAATCAATTTAAAATGATTAATGAGCTATTTTGCATGTTTAGTAAGTATCTGAAATCCATCGTGTATTTTATACCTATAGCACTCTTCTGTTTAGACTTATCATATTTCAAGTGCTCGACAGCCACATGTAGTGACGGCCCTAGAGGACAGCTCAGAGGCGGAGAACCATCTGACCCACTTCTTGGGAAATGAGTTCCTTTGAAGAGTTAATTTATCATCAGTTTGTTTAGCTCCAGACTGACTTTTTCAAATACAGATAAGAAAGATTATTTGCAACTAAGTTCCTCCACAATAACACATAGACTCAGGGTGAGCTGAGGCATTATGGCCTCCAAAAGATATTGTTTCCATCATGACAAGTGACATGATTTATGCCAGTCTGCATACTTTAAAATGTGTTCCCACCAAACCTTTTGACCAGGTGGGCACCCCCCCACCCCTGCTCAGTATGCACACCCTAATCCTTCCCAATGTAGTTCTTTGCATGTTTCTCCATCTCTCCCACCAGATCCTGCTTGCCCTGCAAGGATCATTAGCTGGAGTGAGGAATCTGATGATTTCATCTGCATTGTTTCTATATCTTTGACTTTTGAGCACATGTTGTCTGCACCTCTCATTTTAGCCCACCTCAAAAGCCACCTTGTTTTTTCATTCAACTAGTGTATGTGTATGTTTTCACCCAATTAGATAAAGGTTCCCTGAAGACAAGCCCTGGTACCTACAGTGTTCTATTCTTCAGCAGTACTTAAGCTGTTGCATTCACTAACTCCTTGAATGTACTCACTCTGTATAACTGGGCTGGGTTTATAATAGGTATGTAATATCCATTGAATTAAATAAACTTTAGAATTGAAAATCACAGAAAGCAATTCTTCTAGAGGTAACAAAACTCTGCCATGATTTTAAGGATGTTAATTATTTTCCTTCTTTTCCTCTGTCACATCTCTATAGACCCTAAATGCAAGTTACTGTCTTGCTATATTTCCATTTTTACATCTGTTTAAGAGTACTTTGATAATGCTACTCCCCACTTAAAATATGTATAATTAATATCCTCAAGTAAAAGACTGAATTATCTTGCAAAGTATATGATCAGAGTAACATGGAAAGCAAAAAATTACTATAACTATAGGAAAATTTTGCTCCAGGTGACATTAAAAAATTAATTGAAAACTATGACTCAACCGTCTGCATTTTTCCTGGTTCAACAAAGCAGCACAAAATGTACGATAGCCATGGATAAACCCTTTATGCCCTTCCAGGTAATGAGTAACTTCAGGTGACTAAGACAGAATTAGAAGAATGTCTCAGACCTTGAGAAAGATGTTCCCATAACTAGCTAGTCCTGGACACTCCCAGTTCTGGAAAAGATTATCATGTCATAGGCTTGAGTGACAGCAGTATTTTTATTTGTCAATAAGAACCTGTAAGGGGCAGTTATTGTCTTTAATTTGTAAAAAATACAGTGATAACATTCAGAGATCTTTAAATTCAGAGCTCTCACAGGGTCTTTATTTATACATTTAACCTTTTCATGAGGTTTTTCATATTTTCATTGGGATGTGTGTGTGAAGTCAGTGAACACCAGGGCACAGTGAATGTTGGCAGTGCAGAATGTTCCCTCCAGGTTTTGGTTTTTAGGTCCTTGGTGGGTAGACCAGGCAGGCAGTCTTCATGAGAACCAGCACTCAGGCTTACCTTTAAGAAAAACAAATTGAATTCCAACATGAAAACTGTTATCAGAAATTGCCAAGACCCGCCCAGCTCCTGAACACTCCCTCCACCTGCCATGGATATTTCATTGGGTAAACAGAACTGCTGGCCACTTTAATGCACTCTACCTGCCTTGGGTTATTTCAAAGGTATTTGGCTTTCTAGCCCATGCAATTAGCTATGGATTGCTTTCAAACCTACTTTTTAAAAAAATCTGAAACGAGTCGATTTCTTTAAGCAAGTTTTCTCCATGTTTCTCCAGTACCTGTATGTGGTGGTGGGGTCTTGCTTCTCCTTCCCCCCGTTGTAGAATAAACCACCCTCCAGATATTTTGACAGCCACCCTACTTGAGCCACCCACATCCTGAACTGGTGAGAGGCTTCTGGTTTCCTCCGTTGCCAGTCTAGAAATCCTTCTGGAATCCATCATTTCCTAGTTATCTACATCCAATCAATCAGCAAGTCCACTCAGCTCTGCTTCCAAAGACCCCTGTCTGTCTCTGCGTGTCTGCTTTTCAGGTCCAACGCAGTCACTGGATCACCAGCCTCTCCTACACATCCCAACATATCAGACTTCTGCCTGGTCTCCCTACTGCCTCTCTGGCACCATGTGAGTTCGCTCCTCCCACAGCAGTCTAAGTTATCTTTGCAGAACATAAATCAGATTATGTGGCTCCCCCGTTTCAAACTCCAATTGCTTCCTGTTCTGCTTAAAGCAAAAACAAATGTCTCTCTTGCCTTGCACAACCCTCCGTCATCTGGGCCCTCTCTTGCCCACAGACTGAGCTCTTCTGGCACCACCCCACTTCCCCAGTAGACCTACATTCTTTCCATCATCAGAGCTCATGGAGCTCACCCCAGCCCCTTGCCTTTCCTGTCCCTCCGCCAGGAATCCTCTTTCCTCTTCATTCTAATCTCAACGTGCAATCACGGCCTTCCCTGGCATCCCACTCGGAAGTAGACAGCTGCCTTCTACCGCGTCGCCTTCAATGGCAGAGCCTTCGTCACAGTCTGATATTTTCTTATTGTTTTCAATTAATTTATTCAGCATTCATCCTTCCCCATAAGAATATCATTCTCTTACTCCTTTATCTCCAGAGTCTAGAAGAGAGCCTGTCAAAGAGTACATGCTTAATAAATATGTTTGAATAGATAACTAGATAAATACCAATAAATGTCATGACCAAAAGCCATTCAGTAATGGTTTAACCTCATAGTACACTGATATGACTGGTGTCAATTTAAATATAACTTTCACCACATTGTCTCATATGATCTTTGTGGGAAGCAATGGGAAAAATCAAGGAGAAGGAATCAGGGCCTGGATGCCAAGAAGCTACAAGCTGCCTTCTGTCTGATGCCAGAAAAAGGAGTATGCATGTGAGAAGCTCAGGGCTTTTCTTGTAGTCAGGCCAGCTGAGCCCAAGCAGAGGTCAGACACATGAGATCAGGACCCACCCACATTTCCGAGCATTTATTGGCATGGTTGATCTACATCATCTTGTTTTTCAGCTGAATGAGATAGGAAGAATTTAATGAATGGGGGTTGGAGACATAGATAAAAGTGGAAGGAAAGATGTTGTTCAAAACCATGAATGGAGCCCAGCAAGGCTTGAGCCTCGAGGGGAGTGAAACCAGAGCCAGAAGCAGAGGAGCTATTTGCACAGGAGAATTTTATATCCTCAGACACAGCTTTGAAACTGAGAATATAAAAACCGGCACATGGAGGGTGAGCATGTTGTCCCTTCCTCTGCAAGGAATGTGGTGTGGCCACAGCATGTAGAGGAATGGCAGGGAACACAGAGCTCTCTGACACTTTGCAGCTGGGACAGGGGTCAAGTGGCAGCTTTGCAGCACCGGAAGACAGGCTCTGAATGAGGCAGGAGCTTGGGTCCCATGCAGGGGTGTGCCCATGAAGGACACCAGCAGAGAGGCAGCCTCAAATGACCAACAAGCCATGAATCTCTGAGAGCTGCAAATGACTTCTGAGCATGTTTGAGACATCCTGTGGACTCACCTCAAATAAGTAGAGACTTTGGGAAAGGGGTGGGTAGCATGGAGGGCCAGAGTTACCCAGGTGGAGCACTCAGCCAGCAAGATTTGAGTTCAAATATGATCTAATTGGCCCCCATAGGCTGGTGAGGCCCGGAGACACTTGGTCACATCCCTGTCAAGGAGGCTCAGTAAACAGGTTCAGACTTACTCAGTTGGGAGGCAATTAAGTACTGATAACAAGGGGGAGCCAAAGGCAACAATGAGCAGGACTATGGTCCTATTGTGGCACCTAGCCCTCATGGACTTCTGGGTGGTGTTCCAAGCCTGCTGGCAGCACTGCTCCTGCACTTAATTAGGCATAGTTAATTAACAGAAACTATTTGTAATCACCTAATCACCTTTGCCCTAGAGCCACATTCTGCATAAGTTGACAAAGTATGTGAAAGAGTATCCTGCCCTGCAATGACATTATAATGCCAATAGAACATGGCCCCAGATTATCAAAATACCTATGGCAAAAGGGTCCCATTCAGATTGGTTTATGAAATTAAATATAAATATATGTAATTATATGCCATATCACTAACAAAGAAATTTATCTTTGTCTATTGGAAGCAGAGACTGTAACTTATGCATTCTTACATCCCTAAAAACCTCACTAAGATTTTGCACATAGTAAGTATTTAGCATGTGTTGCATGAAAGAATTGAACTCTAATGAGGTAAGTGCCCTTTCTGACTTGGAAGCTTGTTTTCAGCAGTGCCTATAAATGTGGTCCGAAGAAGGCACATTTTTAAAAAATATATATTTTATTGATTTTGTTATTACAGTTGTCCCAATTTTTTCCCCTTTGCTCCCCTCCACTTGGTACCCCCATTTCCTTCAGCCATCCTCCCACTTAGTTCCTGTCCATGGATCATGCATATAAGTTCTTTAGTTACTTCATTTCCTATACTGTTCTTAACATCTCCCTGTCTGTTTTGTACCTACACATTATGCTTCTTAATTTCTGTACCTTTTCTCCAATTCACCCCTTCCCCCTCCCAGCTGATAACCCTCCAAATGATCTCCATATCTATGATTTTGATCCTGTTCTGTTTGTTTTCTAAGTTTTTATTTGGATTCAATTATTGATAGTTGTGAATTTATTGCCATTTTAATGTTCAGCATTTTGATCTTCTTTTTCTTAATTCCCTTTAACATTTTATATAATAATGGTTTGGTGATGATGAACCCCTTTAGCTTTACCTTGTCTGGGAAGCACTCTATCTGCCCTTCCATTCTAAATGATAGCTTTGCTGGTTAAAGTAGTCTTGGTTGTAAGCCCCTGCTTTTCATTATCTTGAATACTTCTTGCCAGTCCTTTCTTGCCTGCAAAGTTTCTTTTGAGAAATCAGCTGACAGTCTTATAGGAACTCCTTTGTAGGTAACTATCTGCTTTTCTCTTGCTTTTTTTTTTTTTTTTAGATTCTTTCTTTATCTTTAACCTTTGGCATTTTAATTATGATGTGTCTTGGTGTGGTCCTCTTTGGGTCCATCTTGTTTGGAACTCTCTTTGCTTCCTGGATTTGTATGTTTAATTCCTTTGCCAAACTAGGAAAGTTTCCTTTCATTATTTTTTCACATAAGTTTTAAATTTCTTGCTCTTTCTCTTCTCCTACTGGCACCCCTATGATTCGGATGTTGGTACATTTGAACATGTCCCAGAGGTTCCTAAGCCTTTCCTCTTTTTTTGAATTCTTTTTTTCTTCCTGCTATTCTGATTGAATGTTTTTTCCTTCCTTGTGATCCAAATCATTGATCTGACTCTCAGCTTCATCCCCTCCACTGTTGACTCCCTGTAGATTTTTCTTTGTTGCACTTAATGCAACCTTTATTTCTGCCTGAGTCTTTTTTATGCCATTGAAGTACCCAGTGAGTTCCCAAAGCATCCTGATAGCCAGTGTTTTGAACTGTGTATCTGATAGGTTGCTTATCTCCATTTCATTTAGTTCTTTTTCTGGGGTTTTGTTCTGTTCTTTCATTTGGGCCATGTTTCTTTGCCTCCTCACTTTGGCAGCCCCCCTGTGTTTGTTTCTGTGTATCAGGTAGAACTGCATTGACTTCCCCTCTTAGTAGTATGGCCTATTGTGGAGAAGCACACCTGTTAAGTTGTATGAGGTAAGCGTCAAGATGGGGCAATGCATGTCACCACTCTGTGGCTCTGTGTAGAGAAGGGCTTGCCAAGGGGACAGTGCCGCTGCCTGGCCCTTGGAGTTTTTCCCAGGAGGAAGCTGTCTCCCCATATGCCACTGGTGCCCTTGCAGCTGTTGTCCTAGTGCTGAAGCCCAGATGGGGCAAGTCTACATGAGTCCTAAGTTCATTGTGGGCCCTTTAGGATAATCTGGCAGTTTTTTCTGCTGCTCCAACCCCACTGGTTTTTATAGCTAGAAGTCATGGGGAATTATCTTCCCGGCACTGGAACCCTAGACTGGGTGGTCTGGACTGGGGTTGGGATCCCTTGCTCCCAAGGTATCCCTTCCATTTTTCATCTACCACATGTGAATGTGGGAGAGCCCATCCCTGTCTCCTGCCTCTCTGTGTCTCCATTCCTCTTATCCATCTGAATGAATGTGGCTTCTTTAAATCCTTAGTTGTCAGACTTCCACACAATTTGATTTCTGACCATTCTGGGTGATATTTGTTTTGTAGTCTAGTTGTATTATTTGCTATACTTATGCCCAGAGGCCAGGCATGTTTACGTATGCCTTCACCTTGACTGGAAGTAGAAGCTACATTTCTAATGACATGGAGAGAATCAGGTCCTTTTCTATTAATACTCCCCAAAATATAAAAGAATCCTTAATATTTAAACAGAGCTGCATGCAAGGTAAAACAAGAAGTGAATGAAACAATTCTATCTTTTGCAGTGATCTAACCACTTCCACTTGAGAAAAGATCCACACATTCGGTTTCGTCCCGTGGTTTGTAAAGCTCTGTGAGTGTCTGTGTGGATGTGGGTTATGGGGAGTGTATGCCATTGTGTGTGCTATGTGAACAAAAGAACAAATCATCGCAGTCTACAGCCACAGTCGTCACAGGTGAGCACTGTGAATGCCACTGCAGAGCAACTAGAATACAAGCTCTTCAATGGGCAGAATGGAGACTCAAAAACTGACCCCAAAGCAATGGACTATTACCATCCT
Source organism: Furipterus horrens (assembly GCF_987537825.1). Classification (NCBI taxonomy): domain Eukaryota; kingdom Metazoa; phylum Chordata; class Mammalia; order Chiroptera; family Furipteridae; genus Furipterus; species Furipterus horrens. Next base: position 156,242,346 of record NW_028327171.1, on the reverse strand, counting down.
TGAGTATCCCAGGCACCTCTGAATGGTCATAAAAGAAAGCCCTGGGGCAGAGTAGGTGTTGTGACTAGAGGGTGAGAATGTCTTCAGCGTGGGCAAATGTCTGTTGCAGCTTCCAGCTCCACCTCATTTACTCCCATTCAGATGGGCCTCCATGGGGTCGCTCAGCAGATCAGCTGGTCCCATTGGTCCTGTGTGGGATCTCGGCAGCCTCACCACCAGCTCTGGGAAGTCTGCCTCTCTCAGAGTTGACTTCACAGATGGATCTCCCAGGGGTTTTTAGGTGAGCTCAGGAGGCCATGGGATTATGGCATTTGGGGCTCGTTGGCATATTGTAATCATTACTGTCACATCACTACAGCTGCTGTGACCAGGAGAGCAATGGATGTACCATTTGTTTAGAGAGTCCACCCTACCCCGAGACTCTGACTTCAAATGTATATGACACATGGCAGTCGTACATCCAGGTTTCCTAGAATACCCTCATTTTCAGATATCTTGCTCCTTTGTCCCATGGAGACTCCATGAGTTGCCCTTGGTGCTTGCTTTGGGCTGGAAACATATCACTGCCTTAATGATAACAAAACTGAGGTTCCTTCCATCAACTCTTGCTTCTAAAGTTATGCTGACTCATCTCACCCCACCACCTTCAGAGCTGAAGGTGAGTCACCATAGAAGCAGAAATTGTTCTCTAGACCCTGAGGATTTGGGGTTAGGAATGAAAGGACCAAGTCAGACATGACAGGAAAGACCAGAAGTCCTTAAGCACTCTCCCTGAGTTGAACCACGTTAAAGCTTTAAATAAATGTAATCCAGTTTTCCTCCCACCACTTTTTATTTTTTTATTTATTACTACCCATTGAGTCAGAAGCAGAATGGTCTAAACATTTCCAGTGAAGCTGAATTTTCAGGGTATTTACAGTCAGCCTGGAAGCAACAGAAAATGGGGTTTATAGATTTGTATTACCAGGCAGGCAAGCTCCCAAGCCTCAGCATTTGGACTTGTTTTTAATTAAATGAATGTGCAGGCTTTAATGGGACAAGATCTCTGGAACCCCAGAATGTTGCCCAATAAATTGAGATAAAATCTTTAACCGAAGGCATTTACATCCCCTAGAGAATACCAACAGGTGGGCGTGTGGAAAGGATGATTGCAGAATGAAATCCTTGGGAGGTCAGCAAGAACTTGGCTGCTTGAAGGATGCTGTCATATCTACTACTGGGAGGAAAATGTTCTTGCAGCATCATGAGCTATTTCAGCAATGGAGAGGGAGTAGACATGAGGGATAAAAAGCATGGTTCCTTCTGCTTGGGTTCAAATCCCAGTTCCTGATCCACACTGGCTGACCTTAGATAGGTTTCTTGAATTCTCTAAGCAAAGCTTCCCTGCTTTTAGGACCGGGATAATAATAGTACTTCCACCAGAGGTTGCCATAAGCAAACCTCAAATGGCTGCTGGTTTAAGAGCCTTATCTGAGTTCATCAAACCATAGCATTCCTCTGCCCCAAACCCTCTAATGACTTTCAGTCTCAGTTAGAGGAAAACCCAAGTGCTCTCTAGGACCTTGAAGGTCCTGGTTCACAGCTAGCTCCCTCACCTCCACCACTCTCCCCGTACCCATGGCTCTGGCCCCAACCTGGCACACAGAGCAGCCTGCACACTGTGACCTCAAGGCCTTTGAACTTTTTTCCACCTTCTGAAATGCCTCCTCTCCCCATGTCAGGCTTCTCCTTTAGAGTCACTTGAGAGACAATATCACCTCCTTAGAGAGGACCACCCTGATAACACTGGATAGAATAGCCAATAACACTTCCCCCAACACTCTCTGAATAATTTGGTGAATGAAAAACAGCAGGCACTCAGCTCCCCTCAATGGGCCTCCTAGCTGTTGACAGGTGGTTGTCTCCAGTCCGTGAGGTTTGTAGCTACGCCAGCAAACACAGATAGCACCAGTCATCCAGGGTGCCTGCTAGTCCATGTTACGAAGCTGCGGGAACCTCTCTGCTGCCACCCTCATGGCCTGCAGTTCTCAGGGGCCAGAAGAGTCCCGGGTGCCATGCAGACAGGAAATGAACTTCTTTCCCAGGGTCTTGTCACTGGGCCCTGTGGCAGTTCACTGACCATGCCTTGCCTCCCCAAGATTTACTGCGTTTTCATCTGCTGTAGTCATCTGCTCCTTGACCAGAGTTCAGAGTCCTCCACACTCAATGAAGAGTGAAGAACATGCCAGTCCCACCATTTTCTCTACTTTGTTCCCTCCTCCAGCAGCTTCTTCCTCAATTCTCTCCCCAAAAGGAAAGAAAAAGCCCTTGTGTCTATAATACATATACATACCTATAGGTGCAAACAGATGTCAAGAGCAGGGGTCCACGTGTGAGGAAGCAGGGTGGTCCAAATGAATTAATAGTGCCCATGTGGTGCCCTTATGTAAATTGGAAAAGAAGGTGACCCTTTCTCAAGACACTTTGCCTCCATATCCTGGAAAACTGTCATAATAAATAGACAAATCTACAATGTCAGCAATGAAAGTTGCGTTTACCCAAGTCCCCTACTATGCAAGTTATCAGAATTGAGGTAGTACCTTCATCCCAGCACAGACAAACTTTGGTTTGATCAATTAATATTGTCTGTGAACATCAGGAATAGAATGAACAATTCCTGGTCATTTGCAGATGATTTATCTTCGCAGCCTCTTCCTCTTAATCTATCACATTGGAGCAAGGCCATTGTGAGGGACAAGAGGTCCCAGACACCTTCCACAATTAAACCAACCATCTCACCCAGAGCCAGTGGGGTAAAAGGGAAGTGCATGAGGCAGAGGGAAGGCTGGGGTAGGCCTGCTGCTAAGACTGGGATTTTCTGCTGAGGAGCCAGCAAGGAGCATTTAGGTCATGCTGTCTGGAAGCCAGAGTGGGAGCAGCTGGCCTGTGGCTCACCTCCTGTCCTTCTACTAGGCCTCACTTGTAGCACAAGCCACTTCAGACCTGCAGGAGACTCCCAGGGCTGGAAACAAGTGGCTGAGAGGAGGAACTGTTTGCATTGTTTCATTTGTTTTGTTTAAAGAAGGTCAACCCAGCAATGGTGCTAAGCAAAACTACATTGCCCTGGGATGACTTGATTAACAGAGCACCAAGATTTAAAGCCTCTGCTTCCTTGACAAACAAAAAGGCCAAACACTGGATCCTCCAGGCAGATCCCTCTGCCAGCTCACTCAGGCCAGGCTTGTTCCTGCCCCAGGCCATGTGGCTGTCCCCACCCCTGGCGCTCCATTTAGGAGAAGCTGAATACAGAGAACTTCCAACTGAGGTTTGAAAGTGGGTCCTGGGATACCAAGTCCTGAACTCATGATGGCAGGTGTGGGCAGCAGCAGTACTCCTCCTTCCGCCTGCACCTAGGGAGGGAAAGAAGCAGTGTGCCCAGGGATGGCACATGCTGAGACGCAAAGGAGAGAAGGCCGTGGAAGTGCATGAGACACTAAGACTCAACATGAAGCTGAGACTGGACCAATTATGACCGGGGCTTGGGAGTAAAAAGGGGGTTTGAATCCTGACTTGAATCCAATTATTATCAGCATGACAGTGGACTAGATGCTTAATCTCTTTTAATATGAAGCGTGAGTTACTTGTTTATGAAAAGCAAAGAATAATACTTACCTCACTGTACCAGTCAGGGCCCCAGCAGGAAACCGAAATAACACCAGGTATTTCAAGAGAAGGAATTAAATAAAAAAGGTTGTTGACATGGTACAAAGTTGTTAACTAGGCAACTGAAAGGGAAAAAAGATATGTCTAAGGTATCACTGAGGTAGCCACTGGGGCAGGTAGCTACCACCCTTGAGAATGAGAAAAAGAAAAGAGGAGGATCTGAAATTATTAAAACTTAGAAACTTAAGGAGCGTTCGCGCAGGGTTAGGACTCAGGCCTCTGAAGAGGGCACTGCTGGGCTGACTCTTAGGTAACTGAGTGGGCATGATGAGGCTGGTTCTGTGAGTGTTAAAAAAATAGCAAACTGGATTTGATTATGCTGCTGGAATTAGTTCCACTACCAGGGCCAGGAGGTATTGCTGGGGAGACATGGGAAACAGGAAGCAGACAAGAAGCAGCAGGTCCCTTCTCCCTCCCCCAGCCTTGCAGGCTCTCTCTATTGCCCCTGTTGGCAGAGCCAAACATGAACCATCTGGCAAAGCAGAAATGTGGTTTCCAGAGTCTCAGTTTGGCATCACAAAGCAGGGTGTAGAGGGCTGGGGCTGGAGCTCAGAGACATTAACTTAACAAATGGCCCATTCACAGTTAGGATTAAATGAAAAAATGAGTGCTAAGTACTTAGCACAGTGCCAGGCACACAGTAGAGTCTGGATAACTATTGTATTATTGTTATTGCTATTAGTAGTAGTAGTATTTTATTATCATTGTCATCATTATGGTAAATCAGTGGGCTTGGCAATTAGATGCAGGATAAGGCAGACACTGTAATGAGTTGATTGTGAGACTGGAGATTCATTTCTGGATTCTTTTTTGGAAGTTTCACTGATTTCAGCTATAATGTAAAGGAGGAAGATGCTATCAAATAGTAGCAAGTTGGTAAATTAGTCACATGAATTTGATTTCTAAAACATCCATCTCTCTTCATTCCCATGGCCCTGCGGTAGATCAGGTCCCCTTCACCTCTTGCCTAAATTCATTCTCACACCCTCAGTCATCTAAATCACTGCTTCGAGTCCAATGGTCATTCCTACTGACTACTGTCATCTCATTAAACTCCCATCACTTACAAGTTAAAAGCTGAATTCCTGTGACTAATATTTAACACACTCAATGATCTGGTTTGGGAGCTGCAGAAATGCTACTTTCCATTGGATCTGGTATCGCCCTCCCCTTACTAGAGTCAAATTAGAAAGGCGAGTGGGGAGAGGGAGGTCAGGTTAGGCCTGACACCTAATGTCAGCTCTAACTCAGAATGTAAAGAGCAGTATTAATGATTCCTTTGTCTCCTACCTACCTCTGAATCTTTAATAAGGTCCTCATCACTGCCGAAGTAATGTCATGATGCCCTGAGCTTATGTAGTGCCGCTCTCCTCTTCCTCATTAAATTAGTAGAAACTCCCTTCTCCCTCTTTATTCCTTTTCATGAAATCTTCGTTTAGTTATCTGTATCAGTCAGCTCAGGCTAAAATAAGCTGTGGTAACAAGTATTGAATAACTCCAAAATCTCAGTGGGTTACAATGACAATTTTTATTGCCATATATGTGTGTGTTGGCTCTGGGTCAAGGGCAGCTCTACCCCACTCCCTTTCACTTCGTTATCTAGGTTTATAAAGCTGCTTCTCTGAGGAACACTGGCAGAGAGAAAAAAGAATATAGTGGGACCTCAGAGTGGCTCTAGAAGCTTCTGTTTGGAAATAGCATATATCATTTCCACCATATTCTATTGGATAAAAAAACCCACATGGTTTCTCTGAGTTTGGTAGAATGAGATGTGTGGTATTTATTACAGTAATAGAATTGCAAGTCATATGACCGAACTTGTTATCAGTAGTCTTGAATGCATAAAATATTAAAATGAATATTTCAATCAATAAAACAATGTACCACACCATCCTAGTCAGATTCTATCATCTCACAGTGGATTATTAAATTCCAGGGATTATGAATTCTAATTCGTCCTCAAAGGAAGAGTTCCTGCAGATCATTTTGTGTGTCCCTGCCTCTAGTGTCTGTATTACATCAACAGTGAAGTAGCTGCCACGATGTTATTTCCAAAATGCTTTTATCATCTTGCCATTCTCTGGCCCAGGACTGTCAGCACCTTCCTACTGCCAGTCAGTTCAAACCTAAAATCTGCAGCTGAGTGTTCAAGGCTTCCATCAACTGGTCCCCACTTTCAAGTCCAACTGCATCTTAGCCCCAACTCCTCAGATCTAGCCCAGGGTCTGATGTTTCTCTTCATAACTACTCTAAGATTTTGACTGAGGGCAATGTTTCCTTCTGCTTTTCTTGGCCTCTCCCCCTCCCCTTCCCAACCAGTTTATGTCATTCCTTTTAAGTGTTGTCTCAAATCTCATCCTCAAAAACTGTCCTTGAATAATTTCCCTCCACTCTCTACACTTTTCAAAATTCAAAATTATAGTTCTCTGCTCTTGTTTTTATTTTCTTCTAGAATTATTGTGTACTGATGTGGGAAAAGACTTTGGGGATTTTCTATTCCACACACACCACCTCCTTTGAATTTAGATATCAGGAAATTGAGACCTAGGGGGAAAAATGAGGAGAAAAGTCACTATGGAGAGGCTAAGTTGGGAGGAAAATAGAGTCTTCTAGCTCCTTGTTACTATTCTTTCCGTGTATCATTTGATGCCTTTTTAAATTTATAACTATTTCTCAATATAGATGATAATCTGCTTTAGGGTAGAGATGCCTCATTATATTATGTTATATAAGACCCTTGACATACATTATTTTTAATTCTAACAACAATCTTGTAAGGTAGAATTTTTTCTTATTTTACCAGTAAGAAGACTAAGGATTATGTAAGTCAAGTTAAAGACCCCAGACCAAATAAACAATAAATGGCAAAGCCAGGGTTTAGTGAATGCTTATTCTTTGCTTGAAATTGTGCTATTTCTCACCTCATAAAAATTAAAATACAAATTATTTAAAAAATAAATACCACAACTTTAACATAGTTCATAATAAATCCTTAATAGGCATTATCTTCAAGGCTATGGAAATTCACATTATGTGGAACAGATATTATAGCCAAGGTACTGGGAAAGAGATTGAGCTTGACAATTAAGGGTGCACAAGATATGTATAATCTAAACAGACATGGTGGGTGAGCATAGGCATTTCCAACAAGGATAAGGGAGTGAGCAAAATCTGATAGAAACAGGTCAAAAACCATAGGTTTTATAAAAGAGCCATACACAATAAAATATAACAGTAGATCAGGGCAATATTACAGAAAACTTTGAATGCTGGGTTGAGGTATTTGGGATTCTATTCTGTAGCTTATGAAGAATCACCAAAGATGGCTCACCTGTAAAACTAGTGTTTTATGTGTAATATGTGAGTGGAGGATAAAGAATGGGGAAGTGACAGGTCACTTAAACGACTTCAGAAAGTGGGTTAAAGACTATTTTACTCATCTACTCTTGAATTGAGAAGTCTGGCATGGAGGTTGGCATGTTTTGGGAGTGATGAAATGTTATTATTGGTATAAGAATTATTACTATTGTTTTTGGAGGTAGGAGTTAGAAAAGTGAAACATAAATTTTTTAAAGTTGCTTGTCCAAAATCAGACAATTCTTCATGTTGTGGTGACCCCCAACCACAACACTTTATATTTTTATTTTTGTTAGTTTTTATTGAATTTATTATGGAGACATTGGTTAATAAACTTACGTAGGTTTCAAGTGTTTGGTTCTGTAATACAGCATCTGTATATTGCATTGTGTGTTCATCACACAAAGTCAAGTTCCCTTCCACCACCATTTATCACCCCTTTACCCTCTTCTACCTCCCCCCAACCTCCTGTACCTCTTTACAAGAGGTAAACACCATATTATCGTCTGTGTCTATAAGGTATTTTTTAAAAATTAATACAAAGTAGACAGGGGGATGTTAAGAATAATAAAGGAAATGGAGAAGCCAAAGAACTTATATGCATGCCCATGAACATGAACTAAGGGATGTGGGAATTGCTGGAGGAAAGGGGGTACCAGGAGGAGGGGGGCAAAGGGGAAAAATTGGGGCAACTGTAATAACATAATCAATAAAATATACCTAAGAAAAGAAAGAAATATGGCATTGGTATCTTTATAGGAATTGTGTTGAATATATAGATTGCTTTGGGTAGAATGGACATTTTAATGATGCTAATTCTTCTTATCCATGAACATAGTATATGCTTCCACTTATTTGTATCTTCTTCAGTGTCTTATAATTTCATGAATACAGGTCATGGTTAAATTTATTCCTAGGCATTTTATTTTATTCTTTGATGCAGTTATAAATGGTATTGTTTTCTTAGTTCCCCTTTCTGATGGTTTATTATTGGTGTATAAAAATGCAACTGATTTCTGTATATTAATTTTGTATCCTGCTACTTTACTAAACTCATTTATCAGGTCTAGTATTTCTTGGTGAAATTTTTATGGTTCTCTATATATAGTACATGTCACTTGCAAATAATGACCATTTTACTTCTTTCTTTCCAATTTAGATGCCTTTTATTTGTTCTTTTTGTCTGATTGCTGTGGCTACACTTCTAGTACTATGTTGAGTAACAGTGGTGAAAACAGATATCCCTGTCTTGTTCCTGATTTTAAGGGAAATGCTTTTAGTTTTTGCCCATTTAGTGTGATGTTGGCTGTGACTTTGCCATATATGGCCTTTATTATGTTGAGGAATGTTCCGTCTATTCCCAACTTTGCTGAGAGTTTTTATCATAAATGGATACTGGTTTTTATCAAATGCTTTCTCTGCTCTATTGACATGATAATGTGACTTTTATCCTTCATTATGTTTATGTGGTTTGTTGCATTCATTGATTTCCAGATATTGTTTTAATCTTGCATCCCAGAATAAATCCCATTCGATCATGGTGTATGATATTTTTAATGTATTGCTGAATCTGGTTTGCTAATATGTTGTTGAGAATTTTAGCATCTATGTTCATTAGGGATATTAATCTATAATTTTCTTTCTTTGTAGTGTCTTTATCTGGTTTTGAAATTAGGATAACATTGTCTTCATAAAATTAACTTGGGAGTCTTCACCCCTCTTGAATTTTTTGGAATAGCTTGAGAATAGTTCTTCTTTGAATGTTTGGTAAAATTCCCTGGTGAAGACATCAGGTCCAGGACTTTTGTTTGTTGGGAGTTAATTACAGATTCAATTTCATTAGTTGTAATGAGTCTATTCATATTTTATGATTCTTCCTAATTCAATTTTGGAAGTTTGTATGTTTCTAGAAATTTATCCATTTTGCCTATGTTGTCCAATTTGTTGGCATCTATTTCATAATATTTTCTTACAATTTTTTGTATTGAATATTTCTTTAATGTCAGTTGTTGTTTCTTCTCTTTCATATCTTATTTAATTTTTGGGGCTCTCTCTCTCTCTTTTCTTTTCTTGAGGGGTCTGATTGAAGGTTTGTCAATCTTGTTTACATGTTGAAAGCACCAGCTCTTGGTTTCACTGATTTTTTTGTATTGCCTTTTAGACTTTATTTTATTTATTTTTGCTCTGATCTTTATTATTTCTTTCTACTTACTTGGGACTTTTTTCCTGTTTGTTTGTTACTCTTTTTATAGTACCTTTGAGTGTAAAGTTCAACTGTTTATTTGAGATTTTCTTTCTTTCTTTCTTTCTTTCTTTCTTTCTTTCTTTCTTTCTTGAGAGAGGAGAAGGGAGGGAGGAGGCGGGGAGAGAAACATCAATGTGTGAGAGAAACAATGATCGGTTGCCTCTTACACATCCCCAACCAGGGACCTGGCCCACAACCCAGGCATGTGCCCTGACCAGGATTCAAACCAGTGACCTTTAGGTTTGCGAGATGATGTCCAACCCTCTGACCATAGCAGTTGGGGCAAGATTTTTCTTGTTTCTCCTGGTAGGCCTGTAATATTATGAATTTCCCTCTTGGGACTGCTTTTGCTGTGTCCTGTAGATTTTGGGTTGTTGTGTTCTCATTTTCATTTGCTTCAAGGTATCTTTTGATTTCTTTTTTGATGTCATTTTAACCCATTCATTGTTTAGTTACATGTCAGTCTCCACGTCTTTGTGTATTTTCCAGGTTGTTTTTTTCTTGTAATTGACTTTTAATTTCATACCATTATGTTCAGGGAAGATGCATGATATTAATTCAACTTCTTAAATGTATTGAGACTTGTTTTTTGTCTTAACATGTGGCCTGTCCTATATAATGTTTTACCTGTACTTTGAAAAAATATATATTCTGTTGATTTGGAGTGAAATGCTCTGAAGATATAAATTAAATTCATCTGATCTAGTGTGGCATTTAAGGCCACTGTTTCCTTATTGATTTTCTGCCTGGAAGCTAAGTCCATTAATGTGACTAAGGTGTTAAAATAGCCTACTATAACTGTATTACTCTCAATCTTTCCCTTTATGTCCATCAAGATTTGCTTTATAAATTCAGGTGCTCCTTGTTTTGATGGTTGGTGGGAGAAGGGTGTGGGGGAATGGGTGAAGAGGTAAGGGGATTACAAAATATAAATAGGTAGTTAAAAAACAGCCATGGGGATATAAAGTACAGTACGAGAAATAAAGTAGATAAAGAACTCATATATATGACTCATGGACATGAACAATGTAGGGGGAATTGCCTGAGGGAGTGGGGGATGCTGGGTGGAGGGAGGGGAAAGGAGTAAAAATCAGGACAACTGTAATAGCATAATCAGTAAAATGTAATTTTTAAAAATTTAGGTGTTCCTATGTTGGGTGCATAAGTGCCTACCTGGACTATATCCTCTTGTTGAATTGCTCCCTTTATCACTATATAGTGTCATTCTTTGTCTCTTAGAGCCTATATTTTAAAATCTATTTTGTCTGATATAAGTATTGCTACTCCAGCTTCTTTTTCATTTCCATTTGCATGAAATATCTTTTTCCATCCCTTTACTGTTCATCTTTATGTATCTTCCATCTTGAGGTGAGTCTTTTGTAGACAATATATATATAGGACTTGTTTTCTTATCCATTTAGCTACCCTATGTCTTTTGATTGGAGCATTTAAGTCATTTATGTTTAAAGTGATTATTGATAAGTACATATTTATTGCCATTTTATTTTTTTATAACTATGTTCCTCTGATTTTGTTTTCTTTTTCTTTTTCTATTTCCTCCTACTCTTCCTCCTCCTTCTCTTTCAGAAAGACTGTCACATGTCTTATAATTCTGGTTGAGTGGTAATAAATTCCTTTAGCTTTTTTTTGTCTGAGAAACTCTTTATTTTCCCTTCAATTTTTAAATGTTAGCCTTGCTTGGCTGTAGATCCTTGCTTTTCATCATTTTGAATATTTCATGCCAATCCTTCTGGAGTGAAATATTTCTGTTGAGAAATCAGCTTATGGGAGCTCCTTGTAGGCAACTAACTCTTTTTCTTGCTGGTTTTCAGATTCTCTGTCTTTTTTAAAAAATATGTTTTATTGATTATGCTGTTACAGTTGTCCCAATTTCCCTTCACTCTGCTTCCTTCCACCCAGTGGCCCCCCTCCCTCCAGTTGTCCCCCCCCTTTTAGTCCATGTCCATTGCTTGTGCATATAGTTCTTCTCGACCTCTTCTTGTCTACTCCATTCCCTCCTACTATGCTTCTTAATTCCTGTACCATCTCCCTCCCTTACCCCCTTACCCCTTCCTGCTGACCTCCGCCCAATATGTTCCCCATACCTATAGTTCTTTTTCCACTCTCATTGCCTATTTAGTTTGCCTTTGTTTCAATTCCCTAGCTTCTGTTATTGGTTCTTGTGATGCAGTTTTCATTTTAATGTCCAAAGTTTTTATCTTCCTTTTTCTAAACCAGTCCCTTTAACATCTCATATAATAGTGGTTTGGATCCAATGAACTCTTTCAGTTTTATTTTGTCCTGGAAGCACTTCCTCTGCCCTTCTATTCTGAATGACAATTTCTCAGGATAGAGTACTCGTGGCTGTAGGTTTTTGATTTTCATTACTTTGAATATTTCTTGCCAGTTCCTTCTTGCCTGCAGGGTCTCCCTTGAGAAGTCAGCTGATAGTCTAATTGGGACCCCTTTGTACATGATTCTTTTCTTCTCTCTTGCTGCTTTTAAGATTCTCTCTTTATCTTTAACTTTTGACAATTTGATTATAATGTGTCTTGGAGTGGTACTCCCTGGGTCCAGTTTTTCTGCAACTCTCTCTGCTTCCTGGACCTGTAAGTCTATTTCCTTCCCCAAGTTTGGAAAGTTCTGCTTTATTATATTTTCACTTAATTTTTCAATTTCTAGTTCTTCACCTTCTGGCAATCCTATAATTCGTATGTTCAATCTCTCATAGCTGTCCCAGAGGTTTCTAATCCTCTTCTCACTTTTCTTGCTTTCTGTTTTCTCTTTCCACACTGGTTGACTGTTTGTTCCTTCCCTATGTTCTGGTTTGTTGATTTGATCTCTGGATTTTATTTCCTCACCAGTTGCCTCGTATGTGGTTTTGTTCCTTTCAGTATGAGTGGTTTTCAATCCTTTCTCATCTTTTTCCAAATCTTTTGTTAATTCTGTAAGCCACCTAATGACTATAGCTCTGAACCGAGCCTGTGACAGGTTTCTTATTTGTTCATCTGTCAGATTCTTCATCTGTTACCTGGTGAGCTGCGTCACCTGGATTTCTATAGTTGTCTGCCTCATTTTGATAGATTTGCGTTTTGCTTTGCTTCTTGGGCAGGCTGTAGTGGGCAGAGCCTGTGTACTCGTCACAACCCAGTGACTGGCAGTGATTCGCAACCTTTTTTGCGGCACTGCGGCGCTTTGTCATCACTACCTGGTGACAGGCGGCAATCAGCAACCTTTTCCGCAGCGCTGTGGTGCTTTGTGTGGGTGCGGAGGTTCAAGATGGATTTCTGCCATTATTCTCTGCTGGGAGACCGGGATCTGTCCTCCCGCCCTCTGGGCCTCACCATCCGAGGCAATGCGGGGGCTGCCTTTTCCAGCATTGAGGTCACGAGCTGCTGCGGCTTGACTGCAGCCGGGATTGCTCTCCCTGCAGCTGTCCCTGGTGCTACCGCAAACAGCACTGCCCACTTTCGCTTTTCTTACCTGCCCGATGAGTGCCGCTGATTTATATCTTCGTATGTTGGGCTTCCATGTAGTGTTATTTTCTGGAATTTCTAGTTGTCTTTTGTTTTGAGGTAGTTGTATTCCTTTCTAGTTGTAGAGGGAGACCGAGCGTGTCAGTCTGGAAGTGTCTCTCTCTTTGTCTTTAACCTTTGTCATTTTAATTATGATGTGTCTTGGTGTGGGCTTCTTTATTCATTTTGTTTGGGACTCTGTACACTTCATGGATTTGTGTGTCTCTTTCTTTTACCAGGTTAGGGAACTTTTCAGCCATTATTACTTCAAATAGATTATTGATTCCTTGCTTTCTCTCTTCATGTTGTTACTGTGCTTCATGTTGCCCCAAGAGCCCCTTGAGCTATCCTTATTTTTTTAAATTTATTTTTCTATTTGCTGCTCTGGTTGGATGTTTTCTGCTACCTTGTCTTCCAAATCAGTGATTTGAGCCTCTGTTTCATCCAACCTACTTTTTATTTATTCTTTCTATTGTATTTTTCATTTCAGATATTGCAGTCTTCGTTTCTGACCTGGACTTTATTATGGTTTTAATGTCCTTTTTTATGCTGTTGAATTTCTCACTAAGTTCCTTGAGCATTCGTATAACCATTTTTTCTTTGAACTCTATATCTTCTAAATTGCTTGCTTCTGTTTCATTTAGCTCTTTTTCTGGAGATTTCTACTATATTTTTTCTTTTTTAAAGTATAGTTTATTGATTATGCTATTACAATTGTCCCTGTTTTTCCCCTGTGCCCCCCTTCCCTCCAGCTATCCTTCCCCCCCTCCTTAGTTCATGTTCATAAGTCATGCATATAAGCTCTTTGGCTTCTCCATTTTCTTTAATATTCTTGACATCCCGCTGTCTCCTTTGTATCTACCAGTTATGCTTCTTGATCCCTGTACCTTTTCCCCCATTCTCCCTCTTCCCCTTCCCCACTGATAACCCTCCACATGATCTCCGTAGGATTCTGATCCTGTTCTAGTTGTTTGCTTAGAATTTTTTTTTAAAGATTCATTTGTTAATAGTTGTAAATTTACTGTCATTTTACTGTTCATAGTTTTGATCTTCTTTTTCTTAAATGTATCTTTTTAACATATCATATAATAAGGGCTTGGTGATGATGAACTCCTTTAGCTTTACCTTGTCTGGGAAGCACTTTATCTGCCTTTTCATTACGAATGATAGCTTTGCTGGATAGAGAAATCTTGGTTGTAGGTCCTTGGTTTTCATCATTTTGAATACTTCTTGCCAGTCCCTTCTTACCTGCAAAGTTTCTTTTGAGAAATCAGCTGATAGTCTTATGGGAACTCCTTTGGAGGTAACTTTCTTCTCATCTCTTGCTGCTTTTAAGATTTTCTCTTTATTTTGAAACTTTGGTATGCTAATTATGATGTATCTTGGTGTGGTCCTCTTTGTGTCCAACTTGTTTGGGACTCTCTTTGCTTCCTGGACTTGTATGTATATTTTCTTCACCAAATCAAGGAAGTTTCACTCCATTATTTTTTCAAATATGTTTTCAATTTCTTGCTCTGACTTTCTCCTTCTGGTATCCCTATGATTCTGATGTTGACACTTCTGAAAATGTCACAGAATCTTCTTATTCTTTCCTCATTTTTTGAATTCTTGTTTCTTCATTTTGTTCTGGTTGACTCTTTATTTATTCCTTATGTTCCAAATTATTGCTTTGAACCCTGCCTTCCTTCCCTTTACTATTACCTCTGTGTGGATTTTTCTTTATTTCACCTAGTGTAACCTTCATTTCTTCCCTTATGCACTTGCTGTACTCAGCTATTTCTCTGAGCATCCTTATGACTAGCATTTTGAACTCTGCACCTGATAGGTTGGCTATCTCCTTCTCACTTAGTTCTCCCTTAGAGCCTTGATCTTCTCCCTTTTTGGCCATACCTCTTTATCTCCTCAACTTGACAGGCTCCCTGTGTTTGTTTCTGTGTCTTAGGTAGAGCTGTCACACCTGTTATGTTGTAAGGGGTGGAGCCTTAGGTATTCCTCAGTTCAGATGACCCATTTCACTGCTTTGTGGCATTGAGTCAGCTTAGACCTCTACACCCTGGCCCGGGTAGCTGACTATTCATCAGGGTGGGAGATCCATGGGGTGGGATGACAGGAAATCTAGAGGGTAGGGCTATTACATTCCCCCAGGCCATAAAAAGGGGGGTGTTCCACCAAGAAATATAGTGTCTATGATGTGGGAAAGGAAATCAGTGCAGGGACCCTGTTAGCTGTTCCTTCAGCTCTTTCCCCAGAGCCACAAACCCCAGTCTCTCTTCATACAACTTTAGTCTGCTCCAAACTCCATGTGCCAGAACCCAGGATGAGTGTCTGCAAATGAGGTTTGGGGTGTTGGCTCTTAAAGAGTGCACCTGTATCTCTAGCAGACTCTTTTTTCCCCTGGTGGACAGAATCCCTGCTGATTTTCAAAGTCAGATGTTATATGGGCACTTCTCCCAGGCTTTGGTACTCTTGGCTATGGACCCTGGCATGGAGTTGAGACTCCATGCTCCTTATGGGAACC
Organism: Furipterus horrens; assembly: GCF_987537825.1. NCBI lineage: Eukaryota > Metazoa > Chordata > Mammalia > Chiroptera > Furipteridae > Furipterus > Furipterus horrens. The sequence goes on along the minus strand of NW_028327171.1, from coordinate 156,227,009 downwards.
TTAACAGCTGAGATATCCTTCTGGAATCTCAGTCACTTCCTGTAGGAGCTGGGACAGTCCTTTTCGTGTTTCCGCCCTTCCTACTAGTCTTGATGTGGTTTCTTCTATAAAATTCTTCATAAGACTTCTGTTCAGCTAGTCTTCAGTTGGTTATTCAGGTTGATTGTTCTTAACTTTTGTTGTAATTCCAGTTTGATCCTGGGAGAAAATGAGTGTACCTTCCACCTACCTTGCTGCTTTTTTCAATCTCCCAGGAACAAGTTCTGTTTAAAAGCAAACATCCCTGGAGAGACAGAATTCCATCCAGTGGCTGAAGTTGTATTTTTTTCCCCCCTCACCCAAGGACATGCTTATTTTAGTGGAAGGGGAAGGGTGGGGAGAGAGGGAGAGAAACATCGATGTGAGAAAGAAACATTAATTAGTTTCCTCTCATATGTGCCCTCATCTGGGACCAAATCTACAACCTAGGCATGTTCCTTGACCAGGGATAAAACCTGTGACATTTTGGTCTATGGGACAATGCTCCAATCAACTGAGCCACACCAGCCATGTCTGAAGCTGATTCTTTTAAGCCATTTCTCTTAATAACACTAAATAACAATGTCCAATGGCAGCTCTAATGACTATTGTGATTTTGATACAATGATAAGTGTTTACAAAGTTTTGAGATATCTGTACCAACTATAAAGTGATATGAAAAATATGTGTGATTTATCATAGTGAGAGTTATAGGCACTGTTACTATAATCTTGGTTTATTGTGTACATTATTAATGGAAGAAAATGTTTGATTTCAGTCTGGGGTTGTGCAAATGAAGATGAAATAGTTTTCTCCTCCCAAGGTCCCCTTCCTTCTCCTCTAGGTTCTGTTAATAGACAGACCCTCAGGTTAAAAACATATATATTAAAGAATTGTTTCTAAGTAAAATATAAACTACCAATGCTCACCAGAGATCATACAGACACCTATTCAGGCTGTGTGGAGGTGACTCACTGTCACTCTGGGATGCTGCCCATTAAGCTTGCTCACTATTGTAAATTGCACCTAGCATCATGCCTTACCAAGAGTGGATGTCCAGTGAATATCTGTTGATTGACTATGAAGAAAGGATTGGAGAGACAAGGAAGTAGATTTGGGCTCAGCTCACTAAAGGCTCTTCCTACTGCCCATACATTTTGAGACTCACTGACTTTCTGGTAAATGCTGAACGAATTCACTGAAGCCAGCTCAGAGTTCTGTGGCCACCAGAAGTGACCACAGGAAACAGTGCAGGCAGGGGATGGAATAACCATGCAATACAAATACAGTGGGTGTGGAGTGGGGTGGGAATTGAATGCACAGCCTTCAGTTGTAACTCTGTCCCTGAGATAAATATCCAGATCAGAAAATGGGAATGCTGCATCTGGTGACCACAGACGATAACCAAGAGGCAGAGAAACAGCTGAGGCTTCCCAGCTGTTTTTTCTGCTCCTTGTCTATCAGCAAGGGCAATGAACAGGAGATTCATTCATCAAGACCCTGGCTCATAACTCTCTTGATGAGAAGATCATTTGTAAACTTAAAATCTTTTTATGTTTCTCATAGTGTCATTAGCTTAAAGTGTTGACTGGGAATGTCTCTTCACCCCTACCATCTATAAAAGGAATAAGGGAGATGGAATTCACACAATTCTTGGCAAGACTAAGTTTTAGAAACTAAGACTATAATATAAAACAATTGTTATGTGAATAACAGTTGTATAAACCAGACACAGATAAATACCTTCATTTTAATAGAGGCATTTACCCAAGTCAACCCTTTTGTATGGGGTGGGGGGGGCTCCTGTTGGACAAAATAATAATGACAAAAATGGCTGTCATTTTTGTCGCATGCCTACCATACATCAGGTATGTATGTAAGTTTATCTCATTGAATCCTCACAATAACCCTGGTGCATTACTAGCCCCTATAGTGGGTTGAATGGTGTCCCACCAAAAGATATGTTCACCTGGAACATGTGAATGAATGTGATATTATTTAGAAAAGGCTCTTTGCAGATGTAATTAAGTTAAGGATTTTGAGATGAAATCATCCTGCTAGATTAATTGGATGGGCCTTTAATCCAATAACGTGTCCTCGTAAGAAGAAGAGAAGACACAGAGAGGGAACATAGAGGAGAAGGCCACGTGAAGACAAAACACTGGAATGATGTGTCTACAAGTCAGTACCCTTGAAGTATATTTGAATACCAAAGATGGGCAGCCACCAGAAGCTAGGAAAGAGACATGGAAGGGATTTTACCTCAGAGCCTTTAGAAGAAACCAACCCTGCCAAAACCTTCATTTTGAACTATGAGAGAATAAATTTCTGTTGTTTTAAGCTGCCCAGTTCCCTCCAGGATCTACTCACAACTATGAGAACCAGGAATCTGGTGTTCTATTATTGAAAACTATCCATGTGAGTATGGCTAGTCACTAATTAGGGAAGAGGGGAGCAGGAACCTGGGCCAGGTATGCTCATTATTCCACTACTCTGCTGACTTAACTGACAAGTAATTCAATTTGAAATCATATTATTAGGGTAACAGTAATTTAGTAAAAGAGTTAGCCACACACCTGGAACCAGACTGCATAGACTTGAGGCTAACTTTTCCACGTAGTAACTATGAGACCATAGGCAAGTTATTTACCTCTCGTGGTGCCCCCCCTTTTTGCTTTTGTGTATTGGGGAGAATTCAAGAGGAACACAAGAAGATGTGACAACAAATGTAATGTGGTTTCCTAGATGGGATTCTTGAACAAAAAAGGTGGTATAAGTAAATGTGGTACTCAAATCCTCCCACAACCACATCAAAAATACTACTAACTTACAGAACAATCATCATTCAGAACCTCATGAAATCTACTTGAATGGAAGCCCTACCACTGAGGACAGAAAAAAGAAGCCACATCAGGACTTGTAGGAGGGGCAGAGACATAGAATGAGCTGATTTCCTGTGGCAGATAAAAATTATGAGAGATATTTTGGCTGCAGGAGCCATCCCCCCGCTCCCTGAAGAGTAAGGGTCTCAGCCCCATAGCAGACCCCCAGTTCAGGGTTCCAGGGATGAAAAAAGTCCCCATAATTTCTGGCTATAAAAACCAGAGGGGGTTGAGGCTGAATGAGACAGGTGGCTGATAGAGTTCTAGGCAGTTCCTTGTAAAGGGCCTGTGCATGGACTTACTCAGACTCATTCACTCTGAGTTCTAGCACTGAGTAAGCAGCTAGAAAGGCATCAGGGACACATGGGGAGGAACTGAAGTGTCGGGCATCAGGGTGAGAGCTGGCAAAGGCCCCTCTCAGACCCTTCCCCCACATATAGCACCACAATGTGGTGAAATAGATCACCCTCTACTGATGAATACCTAAGGCTCCACCCCTTAAATGTAACAGGTGGGACAGCTCTACCTAAGACACAGGGGCAAACAAATACCGCAGCCTGTCAAAATGAGGAGACAGAGAAGTATGGCCTAAAAGGGAGAACAGATCAAGGTTCCAGTGGGAGAACTAAGCGACGAAGAGATAACCAATGTAAGATGTAGAGTTCAGAACACTGGTGATAAAGATGCTCACAGGCTTGACAGATATGCTTACGTACAGCAAACGCATAAGGAAAGAAGTAAAGGCTATGCTAAATCAAATGAAGGAAAATCCACACAAAACCAGTGGTGAAAAGAAGGAAACTGGGGTTCAAATCAATGACTTAGAAAATAAGAAAGAAAAAAACAGTCAACCAGTATAGAAGGAGGAAACAAGAATTCAAAAATAATGAGGAGAGGCTTAGGACCTCTGAGACAACTTTAAATGTGAAAACTTCTAAACCATAGGGTTGCCAGAAGGAGAAGAGGAATAGCAAGAAATTGAAAGCTTATGTGAAAAAATAATGAAGAAAAACTCCCCAAATTTGGTGAAGGAAATAGACATACAAGTCCAGGAAGCACAGAGTCCCAAATAAGCTAGATCCAAAGAGGACCACACCAAGACACATCATAATTAAAATGCCAAAGGTTCAAGATAAAGGGAGAATCTTAAAAGCAGCAAGAGAAGAGCAGAGAGTTACCTACAAAGGGGTGCCTATTAGACTATAAGCTGATTTCTCAAAAGAAACTTTGCAGGCAAGAAAGGACTGGAAAGAAGTATTCAAGATAATGAAAAGCAGGGGCTTACAACCAAGATTACTCTAACCAGCAAAGCTATCATTTAGAATGGAAGGACAGATAAAGTGCTTCCCAGACAAGGTAAAGCTAAAGGAGTTCATCATCACCAAGCTATTATTGTATGAAATGTCAAAGGGATGTACTTAAGAAAAAGAAGGTCAAAATTATGAACATTAAAATGACAACAAACTCACAACTATCAACAACTGAATCTAAAAAATAAAAACAAAATCCAACTAAACAAACCAGAATAGGAGCAGAATCATAGGTATGGGGAACATTTGGAGGGGTACCAGTTGGGAGGGGGAAGGGAGAGGAATGGGGAAATGGTGCAGGGATTAAGAAGCATAATTGGTTGCTACAAAATAGGCAGGGGAAAGTTAAGAATAATATGGGAAAGGGAGAAATCAAAGAACTTATATGCATGACCCATGGACATGAACTAAGGGGGGTGGTATTGCTGGAGGGAAGGGTGGTACTGGGCAGAGGGGGGCAAAGGGAAAAAAATTGAAACTACTGTAACAACATAATCAATAAAATCTACTTTAAAAAAAGAATTAACAGTTCTCTTCAGATGCAGTTTGGGAAATAGTATTGATGCATTATTATTATCTAAAGTCCCTACTTTATTCAGTGCTCTTCTTCCAATGACATACATAAAAATAAATCATCCCATTGGTGCAGATAACATTTCAATTCTGTCTTCCTAGTCCTGACTGACTAAAATTTAGCCTCTAAACTATTTTAAAATTAATTTACACTGGGCAACAAATGTCCAAAATTCACCAATATCCAAACTGAGACAAGGGCTGACATCTGCATTTCCCATGCTACTGGGCTTTACTTTACTGATGCCCAAGGTTTCATCAGTGCAACATAGTTTCATCAATGCAACAGCAAGTTTTCTATCAAAAATTTAATTATATATGTTGTGGATAGGATTTTAAAACTTTGAACTCCTTGATATGAAGAAAATTATTCACTACTTTAGTAATTATTGAAACTGTTGTTTAGTAATAACAGTTTATTATAAACTTACTGTTTAGTAATTTTTCTGCCATTAGAGGCACTGTCCACTCTCCTCGGCAACCTGGGGCTAGGAGGGGACCACCTACAAGTACAGCTTCACTTGACAGGTTGCAAGACAGGCAGATGGTTTTCAATCTCCCTCGAACAAGCCTCTCACATCTTACAGCTCATTGGAGCCACTTATTGTCTGACCAAAATTATGCCCAATGATATATAGATTCACTACTTCTGTTGTATAAAAATTATCTTTAGTTAGCTGATATCTAAATTTACTTTAAAGGCTTTTCTTCTTTCTCTTCTTCCAGATCTTGAGACATCATCAGGTGAATGACATTTTCAATAGTTTGTTAGAATAATTTATTGTTTAGCTTTTCGAACAATGTAAAGTGTTTGCATCATGCTCAGTTCTTTTTTCTTTTTGATTTTGTGTAAACTGGCTGATAGGATTCAGTGAGTGGTCATCAGTAGCAATCAGAAAAGTTCATAGAATGGCAGTTGAAAGTAATAAATTCTACACATGGCTCCTCAAAGGTATTTCTCAGACTTAATTTTTGGCCACCATTTCCCCGAGCTTTAAAAGAATAACAACCTTCCCTACTGTTACATCTTTAAGGTAAAAAAAAAAAACAAAAAAAAATCTGAAATGCTTCCATTTCGCAAGGATTTTAAAATAATAAAATATACCCATTTCTCAAACCTTCTTACAGTGGCCTGATGAGGAATCCACTTTTAAAACTCTGTTAGGAGAGATCCTTTTGCTATTGAAACTGACCTGATAGTCTACCAGTGCATCTAGAGAGAACCAGAGGACCATGGGGATTTTCCATGTTTTCTTTTGCTCTCCAAATGCCAAGTCATGGGGAATCCCAGAATGTAGATATCAGCTAGCTGGTCTTTTACTGGACTGGAGGAATGTTAACACAAGTGTGTAGACTGTCTCATTACAGAGCACTTGCCTGCACAGTTTTGACCTTCCCTGTTCTGCCACAAAACACCTTTTATAGTTATGACTCCACAGGGCTCCACAGGTCATTAGAGTTGACTAGTTCTCACTGTCACAGTCATGATGAGCAGATATTATATGATATCTCTCTGGCATGTCTGGAAAAACTTGTGAGTGATGGTGGAGTTTTCAAGTAGGAGCCAACATTACTCTTGGAGTCATTCCTGAGCCCTCAACTTCTCTTTCCCTACAAGCAGTCCAACTGTAAACTCTGTCTATATTAGAAGGATATCCAGGATCCAACCACTTTTCACTATTTTTCTTGTCCAAGCCTTTATCATCTAAGGCCTCAACTACTGAAATAGCCTCTGATAGATCTACCAGTTTCTATTCTTTCACTTAGAGTGATCCTTTCAAAACACAAGCTACAGCATGTCGACCAAAACTCACAAAAGCTTCCCTTTTCAGAATACAAATCTGGAGTCCTGAGCATGTACCAAAGGGATCTCCTGATAAACTCCCCACTCCCCCCTTGCCTTTCTGACCTGTTTTGTTATTTCCTTGTGATCACCCTCTCTCTCCACAGCCTTGTCAGCGACCTTGCTTGTCCCCACTCCTGCTGGGGGCCTTGTACTTACTCTTCTTCCAGAGGGCAATATGATGCCCTCCCTTACTTCCCCAGGGTGCTGCCTAATGCCACCTCCTCAGAGGTCTCTCTGGCCATCCCATCTTGACTTCTTATCATTCTTTATTTTTCCTGGTATTATTCACTTCCTGATATCTTTATTTGTTTGGGTGTTCATTGTCTGTCTCTCCCACAGACTTTAGTGGTTTTAATCAACATTCTGTTCCCAGAACTGTGCCTGGGATATTGCTGAATGAGTGAGCGAATGAATGAATGGATGAGTCAGAGTCCATTTTTACTAGGAATGCCACTGCCTAGTGCGGTGCTAGAAGAGATGGTGCTCATCATAAAAACAAATATTTTGCTGGAAATAGCCTAAGTGCCCATTCGTAAATGATTGGATTAAACAACTGTGGTACATTTACACAATAGAATACTACACAGAAGAAAGAAAGAAGGAATTCCTACCTTTTGTGACAGCATGGATGGGACTGGAGAGTATCATGCTAAGTGAAATAAGCCAGGTGGTGAAAGACAAATACCATATGATCTCACCTATAACAGGAACCTAATGAATGAAACAAACAAGCAAAATGGAACCAGAGGCATGGAAACAAGAAACAGACTGACAGTGACGAGAGGGGATGGGGGAGGAGGATAACAGGGAAAAGAAGGGGAAGGGTCTAGTCAAGGAACAAGTACAAAGGACCCATGGACTTGGACAACAGGGTGGGGATTTACTGTGGGAGCGTGGGTAGGGGTGGGCGAGGCAGTGGAGAACAACTGGGGGAGAATCGGGATAACTATAATAGAATAACAATTAAAAAAGAAAAAACATTTTAAAAACAAAGAATTCTAACCCCTGATTAGAATGTTTGAATCATCTTTGTAAACAAATAAAAAATAATGCTTAGCATTTTTGCAATCTGTGAGTGAGCAGATCACTTTGCAATCAATATTTCCATTTGTTTCTATGGACCTCCTGCCATAGTGTACCATTTTCCTCTTATATAGGGAAAAACGGACACAAAGAGAGTCTAGTTCTCAGAATCAAGTCTGTGTAAATTCACATTCGCTGGTATTTTATGGAAAAATCTCATTTTTTGGATATGTTCTACAAACTAAAGGACAGAAGGAGCTCAGTTTTTGTGGACTTCAAAGTAATTTCCAAAACCTGAGGTGTGTGAGTTTCTCAAGCAAGCCTAACATACAAGATTTACATCAGACTTGCCAAGTGACAACTGCCTTCCTTAAATTAGCAGTGTGACTGGCCACTGCGCTCCAAAGTCGGTGGAGGACCAGGAGTTACTCTGAGTCATCTCTGAGCCACAGGGAATGCCTGTGACCACCCTGTCCTGGACTCAGCCCCAGACCTGACTCCCCAGCCCATGGTGTCACCTTCCCATGAAGGATTGGACCACGTGTTTTGTTCAAGTTTATTTTTGAGAGATAAGTACTGGACTTAAATCAGAGCAGGAAAGAAAAAAGGGATTGCATAATCCAGGACCATGTTTCTGTCTCATTTTTTTGTGTTGATCGATAGGATGAACGACAAAGGTAAAAAGAGACAGCTACAGAGCTGGAGCTGGGACAAAGGGGTCTAGAGACTGAGAGACAAATGTATTTAAAGGTTCCTTGGAGAATTCTATTTCTTGTTGAGAGCGGCTTTGTGATTTTATGAACATCTTTCACCTAGCACAGGGGTCCTCAACCAGTACCGTCTGTGGCCAGTTAGGAACTGGGACTCACAGCAGGAGGTGAGCGGCAGGCAAAGCTTTGCTGGCATTACAACCTGAGCTCCGCCTCCTGTCCTCCCCGACTCCCTGTCCATGGAAAAATTATTTTCCACGAAACCAGTCCCTGGTGCCAGAAAGGCTGGGAACCACTGATCTAGCAGGAGGCACTTTTCACAGTAACGCAGAGTTCAGGTTTGAGGGAGGAATCTGTTTTCAGGGCTCTGTTGCCTGAGCCGCTGTGCCGCCTTGGGCAGGTTAGGCAACTTTTAGCGTCTCAGTATCCTGATCTCATATATGGAGGTAAGACAGTCCACACTTCATAGGCATGTGGTGAGATGATAGAGGGCAGTGCTAATAAACGTTTAACAGTGCCCAGCACATGGAAAGTGCTCAATGAAACTAACTGCAATAAACAAGACCCTCAATAAAGTCAGAGCGGGTGGGTTACAAGGAAATAGATGAAGCCTCAGTTCAGTCCCCTAGCTTGCACAGGTACCTGTGAGTGGCTGGGAGCCCCTGTGGGGATGGGAAGCCAGATTACCATCAAGAAGAATTTCTAGGTAACTATTTCTAGTGAATTGCTTAAGGTGATATCAAGTAGAAAGGACCTGGAGTCTCCAAGGCTTCAGTAATTTATTGCCACAGATTTTTTTCTTTCTCATTAAAAATAAAAATATGCTTTTATTCTTAATTTATTTCCAATTTGCATTCCTTTTCTTTTTTAATTAAAGCTTTTTTCAATTATAGTTTGCATTCAACGTTATTTTGTATTAGCTTCAGGTGTACACATAATGGTTAGATAATCATATATACTTTATAAATATTCCCCCAGATATTTCCATCCTCAACTGGCACCATATAGTAATTACACTATTATTGACTATATTCCCTATGCTGTAACCCTTTGACTATTTTTGTAACTACCAACCTATACTTCTCAATCCCTTCACCGTTTTCACCCAGCTCCCCAACCCTTTACCCCTCTGCCAATCTTCGGTCTGTTCCCTGTATCTATGAGTCTGTTTCTCTTTTGTTTGTTCACTTACATTGTTCTTTAGATTCCACATATAAGTGAAATCATATATTTGTCTCCCTCTGACCGACTTATTTCACTTAGCGTATACCCTCTAGGTTTATTCATGCTATTGTAAATGGTAAGATTTTTTTTAATAGCCATTTATTATTCATAATTTTGGTCTGTTTTATTTTATTTTTTTCTTCTTCTTAAAGAAGAACTTGTAATGTTCTTGCAATACAGATTTGGTGGTGATGAATTCCTTTAGCTTTTTCTTCTCTGGGAAGCTGTCTCTATGTCCTTCAATTTTAAATGATAGTCTTGCTGGGTAGAGTAATCTTGGTTGTAGGGCCTTGTTTTTTATCACTTTGAATATTTCATGCTAATCCCTTCTGGCTTGAAATGTTTCTGTTGAGAAATCAGTCTTATGGAGCTCCTTTGTAGATAACTAACTCCTTTTATCTTGGTGCTTTTAAGTTTCTTTCTTTGTCTTTAAGTTTTGGCATTTTAATTACAATGTGTGTTGACATCGGCCTCTTTCAGTTAATCTTGTTTGGGACTCTCTGTGCTTCCTGGAATTGTATGTCCATTTTCTACGTTCCTTTCTTAAGAAGGACCCCCTAAATCATAAAATCTTCAGGCCCCACAAAATCTGATACATCCCAGAATGGTTTAATTAAATCTTCACTATAATCCTGAAAAGTGGATATCATCACAATCGCACAGTCTGGAAACTAAAGTACTGAGAAATAAATGCTATCCCCAAGGATGGATATACAGTAAGACCTGGCATAGCTATGATTTGAACCCAGGTCTTTCCACATACAATATAAATTCTTCCTACTGTATCCAACTTCTCCGACCATGTTCATAGTGCATTATTCACAATAGCCAAAAGGTGGAAACAACCCAAATGACCATCAGTGGATGAATAAACAAAATGTTGTATATTCATACAATAGAATATTATTCAGCCTTACAAAGAAATGAAATTCGAATACCTGCTACAGCCTGTATGAACCTTGAAAACATTATACTTAGTGAAATAAACCAGACACAATAGACTTCATTGTTTGATTCTACTTATGTGAGTTATCTAGAATAGTCAATTTTGTAGCGATAGGAAGCAGAATGAATAGTGGTTGCCTGTGGGAACCAGGAAAATAGGAAGATATTGTTTTATGGTTACAAAGTTTCATTTTGAAATAATGAAAAGTTCTGGAGATAGTGGTGAAAATTGCATAGCTCTGTGAATGTACTTAATGCCAATAAACTACAACTTAAAGTGGTAACAATAATAAATTTTGTTACGTATATTTTACCACAATAAAAAAGTAAACTCCAGGCTAGAATGGGAGACTTAAGGCACAAAAATTTCCCTAGCATTCAGCACATTGTGGGCATCATACACCAAGATGACAGGACACCGTTGCACATCCTTCCTGAAAAGAATTTTTCTGAAGGTCTTGAAATGTGAAACAAAGATATGACTTCCAGATTCCATGCCTCCCTAGGCAGCCATAGCATCTGCAAACAGCCTACTGTGCAGTGCATCACACACTGTTACATGAGGGCCAGACCCAAACACAAAGTATCCATTTCCACTGTCTTCTTTTAGCTACTCACTCTGAGACATTTTCATGGAAAGACAACAGGAAGTAGACTGGTCACCAGTTCTTGAAATAAAGCAGGTAAACACAGCAAGGCCATCCCAAGAGCTGGCAGTCATTATTAAGGTCCCCAGGGTTTGAATTGTCTCCCAGCCCGAGTGACTCAGTATTTACTCTCCTAGGAGTGTTTTGAGGTGCCCCAGGGCTGGCTCAGCTGGATCCTCGATTGTCATTCTCTGATGTGGATGAGGGCTGGGTCCTGGAGATACCAAGTCCAGCACAGTGAGTTAGATGGTTGACATGGCTTCCTGAAGTCAGGATTCCACTAAAGACCACCTGTTTCTAAATCTCAGAAGTGAAGGCCAGTTGAAGGGCAGAGCACAGAAGGTGCTGCTTCCCTAGCTGTGAGGTGCTCTGTGAGTCAACCTGTCCCCAGCTCGGACCCTTTGAAAGGAGTCAGACCTTTGAGTAGATGATAACATTCTATCCTGTGGGCTGGAGCAGCCTATCTCAAATATAGATGGTGTGACTTAGGGTCCCTTGGTTTTAAGGGATATAGAGATCTCTTCAAACACCCACAAGTGATGGCAATTTGTTCTGAGAATACACATTACTCTAAACGATACAGATGCTGGAGAAACTCAGGAAGAGCAAGGGCTCCTGGAGATCCAATTGGAAGAACATTTGGGGGTCCACGGCAGCTCTCAGCCTGGGCCATGTTTTGTCCCTGTCAGAGTGAGTTTGTGGGTTTGACTCTAGCGTTCCTCAGTTCATGTGGCTCAGGGGCCCTTCCTTCTTTGCTGTTTTTCCTGTTGATACTCTTTATTCACCATCTTGTCTACTCATCATCGCTTTCCTGTGCCTGGGCTTCTGAATCCTCATAGCTCCGGATTCCTCTTTACACGGGCTCACTCGTGAAGCATCACGTTCCCTCTAAGCTCATGTAAGGTCATGTCCTCTTTCTGCCAGTTTCAGTCCCCCATGACCAAACCTTTGATTTTTATCTCTATTCTCCAGTTCAAATACATAGGTAATTAATCTGGTTGGTTTGGCTAAGGGGACACCGGGTGCTTTCTTGGGTGCTGGCCATCTCATGGAACAACAGGTGCACGGACAGGTACTTTCCAGGAGAGGGCACCAGGCACCACATCTTCAGGAAGTGAGATTGGTTTCCTTCTGCCTTTTAGTCTGGTGCAAATTACGCAGCGTGGTGCCAAGGGGAAAACAAAGTAGGCGTGCGTTTAATTGTAGCATTGTTCTACTGTGTATTTTCTCTTAAATTCAGCTGCTTTTCTCCATCATGCCTTTTAAGACTTTTTTTTTCCAGCTTTCATCTCAACCCAAGTGAGAAACACATTTTCTCTTTCCTAATAGCATTATGTACCTTCTAAAACCATTTATTCATTTAACCATCTATATACTAACTATTCATGAAGTACCTGTTTTGTAACAGGCAAAATACTAGACAATGAAGACATAAAATTCATCCACTTACTTGATAGCTATTAATTGAATACTTAAATACAAAGTACCAAGCATTATGCTGCTTGCTGGGAATATAAGGAGGTGTGGTTCCGTGGATGGAGTGCCGACTGAGAATGGAAAGGTTGCTGGTTCAATTCCCAGTTAGGATACATGCCTGGGTTGCAGGCCAGGTCCTCCAGTGGGGGTGTGTGAAAGGCAGCAACTCAGTGTCGCTTTTGCAGGTTGATGTTCTGTATAACAATAACTAAGACAGCCCCTGCCTGATACCTAGTAAGAATTCAATAAATGCAGCCTAGTGGAGGAGAGAGGCAAGCATTTAGGCAATTACAAGGAAAGTGAAAGGGGCTATCTTGGGGAAAGTCTCTTGGAAAAGAAGCCTGGAGAGACCTTAAAGGTCTTCTTATGGGAAGTTCCAGTAATATCTGCACTGAGACCTAGACGGTGAGTAAGTCAAGTGAGAGGCATAGGAAGGAGGAAAGGGCCTTCCAGGCTTGGAAGTAGGGGAGGGGCTGCAGCTGGGAAGGGAGAGCAAATAAAGCAGTGCAATGTGGATTTCAGGGCCTGGGTGGAATTCTGTACTTGGGATAGTACAAGGTCTCTGATTTAAACACAGGGTCACATTGAGTGGCACACTGGTGTTGCTGCCTGCATCCAGCTGGCAGGGGGGCATGGAGATGGTCTGACAGTGGTGTATGTCACTCCCATTCTAATCCCATTGGCAAGAGCTAAGTTGCTGAGGTTCTCTTAACTGCAAGACAGGTTGGGAGAGATAGTCTAACTATATTACCAGGAGGAAGAGCTTTTGATGACAGCTAGAACCTGAGAGAAAATTTTCAGGGAGTGGGCAGATGGAGAATTGTGCAGGCATCCCTGGTCCCAGCTCATCCAAAGTGTCCGGCAGTAGCTGCCCTGGAGGTTGGTGGGCAGAGAGGCAACTCAGGACCTGAGGAAACCTGAGGAGCCCAAAGCAGTTCCATTCACTCCAAGGCACTTCAGGCAGTCTTATGGGTTGCAACTTCTTATCTTCCAAAATGAGATTGGAAAGTACATGTTTAGTCTATAGAAAATAAGCGATTTCAAGTAGGAGATTGTCAAGAACAGTGCAGGGCTTGAGGTTTTTTACTTGCTTAGCTGACAAGTTAGATAATCACAGATTCATAGATGCTGGCAGAGACATGAGATTCCTTGGTCAGATGTGAAGGATTCATAGCAATGTCAGTGGCCAGAGGGTCTGCATTTTATTTCACCAGTTTCCCAAGGCCAATACCCACAGGGTGACCCAAATGGGAAGAGGTGACACCTGCACATGTGGAGGGTTGTTACAAGAGAGAAACCAGAAAACCCAAGTCTACGGAAGCTGAATCTTTTATAATAGGCACTGAACATGCCTGCTTCTGGTTGTGGAGGGTGGCACTCTATCTTCCCAAGGTATAAGCAAATTTTCTCCTTAATGTGAAGGATAACATCACCTCTACCTTCAGAAGCTGTTCATTTTACAAACATGCTTAAAAAGATAGCCCAGAACAAAGACTCTGTTAGGTGTCAGCTGAGCAGAGAAATCCTCCCTGACTATCTTTAATAGAACACATAGTTCCTCTCCCTTTTACCCAGCTTTATAATTTTTCATAGCCCTTATCAATGCCTGATTTTAAGGATCTGTCTCCCTACCATTGCTCTCCAACCTAGAATATACAAGTGTTTCACATGTCAAGAGCTTGGGCTTGCTCACTGACATAGGCTCTTCTTCTAGAACACACCTGACACAAAGTAAATGTTCCATAAATATTTGTTGGATGAATAAATGATAGTGGATACAGAAACGGAGGCAACATCAGGGACATGGATAATTTGCACATCAATCTTTCTTCTTCAATTTATTTGATATAACTCTATTTTTCTCCCAAAAGGCATACTTCCAACTCTTCTTTAATAATTCTGTTTTCTCTCTACAGGATTCTTGCCATGTTCTTCCAGGTTCTTGTGTATGACAGAGTTCAAAATTGAATATAGCCTTCTGAGAAGAACCTATAATTAGTTTTCCTTTTTTTTTCCCACAGGTTTCATATGCTTGCTTAGAAATACACTTTTAAAAGATAATCTCCCAGGATGTAGGCCCAGCCACAAAGAAGCCTGTCTAACTTCAGTTTGCTGAGTAACAAAGTGAATATTTTATTCTTACCTGTTTGTAGTCTTCATAAATCCCAAAACATTCTCTTGAATACGTTAGGAACTATATGGAATCAATCTTGTGAATTTAGCCATAGATTGTATAGCTTTTAAATTTGTCACTCTTTTGTTCAACAAATAAGTACCTCCTTATGTTCCAAGTGGTGAGCTAGAAGCTGGGACAGTACACAAAAGGAGCACGTGGTCCCTATCAAGAGGGACTCAGAATCTTGGGCATCATTTTTTCTGTTTCCATTGTTGTCGTTTTGAGACAAATTATGGTCTAATTTGATCTTAATATAGTATATTTATTTTCAATATTGATTTAAAAATAAAAATTCTATTCTTATAGAAAATATCTTTTGTCCAATTTGAAAAATAAGGGAGTACCATGTGCTGCTTTCCCTGGCCCGCCTTCTAAATGAACTGTGAAATTATGGTTTATAGTTTTCAGAGTTCATTTCAAAATCTCTGCAGAGGATTTTAAATGGAATACAAAAATCTCAGGTATTTTTCTTAATTCATTTTTTAAAAATCCTCCTTGCCTGTAGCATATATTTGTGTTTTATTTATCATTTTTACTGTTTTTACTTAATTAAAATTATTTTAGAAACAACTTTAAATCATTTCAATTCTCTTTTGACATTTCACTGATTAATATTTCACTATAGGTACTGACTTTCTCTAGGATGCAGAGAGACTAATCACATTTACACAAAAATTTCTACTGAATGAATTTCTCCACCTTCTTGGTGATTGTACACCTGCCTTCCTTATAAGGAGAACAAGGAAGTAAATCATGTTGAAGTTGCTTTTAAACGCAGCTTTTCTTTTTTACCTGTCCAGGTAGCCTCTGTTTTCATTTCAGTCTCAACTTCTTTATTTACATCTCAAGTTTCTTTTCAAAGCTGTGTAAGTAGTATTTAAAATGTTACACTTTGAGAAAGAAAGACTTTTAACGATGTTCAGCTTTGGTCTTGTAACGCTGAAGGTAATTCATTTTTTAATCTGTCTGCACAGCGAGAACTGAAACGAATGGGGATTGAACTGCTTTGCCTGTTCTTTCTATTTCTAGGAAGGAATGATCACGTACAAGGTAAGACCTGAGCTCTACAATATATTGCTTTCGTGGTATGCTTGACAAACCTGTCATTTGGTTCAGAAACTAGATCTGAAGTCATTTTTTATTTGATCTGTTTGATTGCTTTCTTGCCATTGAGCGAACACTTTTAACAAATTACAGGCAGACACAGGGCTGTTTCCACAGCAAATGCTCTGGGCTTAAGGTAAATAAATACAAAGGTTGTATGGGCATTTTAATGAGGAGAATTAAACAGCATTACTACACAATAGGACTTCTTAATACAATTGTGACAATGATTTTGTTACTTTTACCTGCTTTTTTTTTTTATAAAACACAAGGAATAACCTTGAGAGGAGACAATGATTTATTTTAAAAATAAAAATATAGTACATTTAAAGAGAGAAGCATTTTTATATGGGTGCAAATAATTTTTAAAAATTAAAGTGAATGATAATGAATGAGGACAATAAATATGATGATCCTATATTTGTGAACATGGAAATATTTTTATATTTTAAGAAAAAGAGAGTGATCATTTTTGGCTAATAAGACATACATATTTTCAAATATAAACTTGGATGTCAAATATAAACTCTGTGAATTGCTAACATTTTGAGGACTGACCTTTGAAGACAAAAAATAAACTTTGATATTGCTTCACTCAAGTCCTTTAAGAGCTGTAAGTGTGGAAAATGGAGTGACTGAGAGTGTGCTGAGTCCCTGATATCTTGCTGGGCTTACACGCAGGTGGCTGTGTCATGGGAGGTGCAGAAACCTGTGCAGACTGCTTGCTCGTGGGACCTCAGTGTGCCTGGTGTTCTCAGGAGGTAAAACAAATGGCCTCAACATGTTTGTAAAGACTGTGATTACATTTATGTTAATTCCATCAGTGATTGTTCTGATAGTGTCCAGCTTTCTATGGGGTTATAAAAGTGAAACAAATCTAGAAGGAAAAATGTATGCATTAGTAGATCAAAGTAGTCACCGATGGGATTACTTTCAAAAGCAATTTGCAGAGGGAGTGTATGTCAAACTGTTCCAAAAAATATTTAACTCAAGATCTTTTATTTAAACTGATTCCTCCTCTTATATTAAAACCATTTCTAACTGCTTACATGTCAAATGCCATCAGAGTCATGGAGAAGGTATTTTCTAAAGTTAAATATACATTTGACTTCAGTACCCTAGTTGTTTTCCATCTGGGAATCAGGACCCATTCTGAATCACTACTATGTTCTAAAAAAATGAATTGTAAACTTTACTGTTCAGGCATTATCTAGTTCTGTTAAATATTACATTTTTATGAGCTTGGTGACTATACCACAGTGACAAAGCCCAAAATAGACATTCCTTATATCATCAAAGGGACAAGTATGTGGAAGGACTGGGGAATGGATTACAAGCCAACCTGAGTCACTGCCCCCTGGAACACTAGAGAGAAACTTATAAATGATTCTTGGTAAGAAAAAGCTGCTTAGCTTTATATGGATTTAGAACACTTCTCTACTGAATCTCATAAATAGAACCTAAACACAAATCAAAACAAACTAATACCAAGTTCAGCAAAGACTGGTAGCATGCTCACAGGTAACAAACCTGGATGCCCAACTCACTAGGTTAGAACTGTTAAGACCCACCTCCCAACTTGACTGTGTATTTATGGAGGAAGACCTCACAGGGCAAAAACCCGGCTCGCTCCCCTACTGCTTTGACTGATGAGGCACAAACAAAAGTGCTATGCAAGGGAATTGTGCTTTTCTTCCTTTTTTCCTTAAATTATTGGGGTGATATTGGTTAATAAAATTATATGGGTCTCAGGGTACAATTTTATAACACATCGTCTATATATTGTATTGTGTGTTCACCACCCCAAGGCAAGTCTCTTCCATGAAAATTTATTCCTCCTTTACCCTCTTCTACCTCCCCCACCCTCCCTTCACCATAACTGTTTATTTTTGAGGTTCTTTTTTATTTTTTCCTTAATCCCTTTACCTTTTTCACTTAGCACCTGGAATTATACTTTTTTGAGCTCATGTGTCAAAAGTAGATTTGAGAATATACAAAGAGGGAAAAATTCATGTTATTTTTAATTGATTCCCTGAAAAAAATAATAGTAGTTTCATATCAGAGACATAAAAAAAAAAAATCAGCTAACAAAATGTTCACCTCTGGAATTTTTATTTCAATGCATCTTTTAGCACTCATTTAAGAGAGCTTCTTAAGTTACTACTGATTACTTGTGGATGATACTTGGTAGTCAGTTAATGTCAAATTTTAAGGCCAGATTATTCTAATGGTAGTAGTTGGATCAGTTGAGGCAGTTGGAGCAAAAAAGAAGATAGCCTTCTGCTTGGAGCAGATAGAAAAATAGCTTTTATGATTAACATCAGCTCCAATCCTTTGGCAAAGATGATAATTACAGGTGGTAACAGTGACATGTTGAGAAGGATTCTGAGTCTTGTCCAGCCACTGTTTACTTTGGATACATCATGGGAGTTAGTTTGCTGCAATTAGCCTGGTGCTGCAAATATGCACAGGTCTGACTGATATACAACACATTATAGCCTCAAAAATCAATTTCAGAAGAAATATAACTTTCCTAGTTAGTGAAAATAGCAAGTGGCTTAGAATTCTCAGGAATGGGAAAAACAATATGAGCGTTGGTCTGCTTCTTTCCAAGAATGAGAGTCAATGGCCTCAGGTCTGACTTTACTTAGAGCCTCACAAGCCTTAGAGTTGCCTTGTATATTAGGTAAGACAAGTATTTATCTCTCCACTCTATCTTCCCTTTCCCTGGGAATTGCAAAGTTGGAATTGCCACATTTCTGCCTGGAAACACTCATTTCCCTGCCTCATTCTACCCACATGAATCAGAGAGTACTAGGAAATTCCCAAGTGTTACACTGAAAAGCAGTCTCCTACACTATATTCTCTTTCATTTTGGTTCCCACTTCCAAATCTTGGAGAGAGTTCTAAAAGACCTTAAACTGAACACTTTAAGACACTGAGTTTAAAGTTCCCAGGAGGCTAGCATTAATGAAGTAATGCTGTAACGTAGGATGGCACATCCATGAATGAAACCAGGATGGAGAGCTAGATAAGGCAATGCAGGAATCCACAGAAAAGGCTGGATTTGGTACTAGACACACTGAGAACTTGGACAGTCCTAGGATTATTTTTTTAACACCACAAAACTGTTAGGTAAATTCAACTGAATACAATTAAAAGAAGAACACAATTTTTCTCAGAATTTTAATGGCAGACTTCTCTGGTTATTGTGCTATCAGGGGTATGATATTCTGAATATGACAAGCTGCCTGGCTAGAAGAGCAAACAAAGTAAAATTTTATCTTATGAATAAATACAGATTTGTCTTCTTTTTCTCTTTATTGTTTTTCTTTTTTAGAATTTTACCCTGCCATCTGGAGTTGGTGAAAGATGTGATATCCCAGCAAATCTTCTAGCTAAAGGATGTCAACTACATTTCATAGAAAACCCTGTCTCCCAAGTAGAAATACTTACAAATAAGCCTCTCAGTGTAGGCAGACAGAAAAATAGTTCTGACATTGTTCAGATTACACCTCAAAGCTTGATTCTTAAATTGAGACCAGGTATGTTATCATTTATATGAGCATTGAATCATGTAAATAAATAAATCTGATGTCACATGGTGATATCACTGTCCTGCTAATATATCTTGTACCACATATTACAATATCATTGATTATTATCACTCAGATTTCCCATTCTTAAGGAAACAGAGAATTGCTTTTCTTTATTCATATTAGTCATTTGCACTCCAAATGTGTTACTAAGAAAGCCTTTTCTAATAACCATTTGAATTGCTCAAATATTGTTAAGGTTTACCTCACACTTTTTCAAGAGTTTAACGTAGCTTTAAACTCCTTTTTATTTTGCTCTTTGTTTCTAAAACCATGTACAAAAATTCAGCTTATCTCCCATCTAAATGGATGCTAGTTCTCCCAAGGAGATATAAAATATCCTAACTCTTACCCCTTTCAGTAGCTCTAAACACACTGCTGAAAGATTTTCATGGGCTCATTCATTTATAAACTTGGCCACGTAGTTTATGAAATCATTAGTATCTTCAGTAAGTTTTTATTGAAATGAAATAGCCAGCTGGCCCAGTCACAAACAAGTCTCAATGCATATTTATGGATTCGCTTTTCCTGTGGGGTATTTGCAGGTGGTGAACAGACTCTGCAAGTGCAAGTCCGCCAGACTGAGGATTATCCTGTGGACTTGTATTACCTCATGGACCTCTCGGCCTCCATGGATGATGACCTCAACACAATCAAAGAGCTGGGCTCCCTGCTTTCCAAGGAGATGTCTAAATTAACCAGCAACTTTAGACTGGGCTTTGGCTCTTTTGTGGAAAAACCCGTCTCCCCTTTTATGAAAACAACACCAGAAGAAATCGCCAACCCTTGCAGGTAAGTAAATGATTCTCTGGCATCTTTGAACACTGATATTCCGTAGAGATAGCCCCCGCTCTGAGCTGCACTTGGCAGGAGCTCGCCAACTCCCTGGCATTTCCCCCCTGTCTGGTTCGATCTCAGCGGCTTTCTCAGTTGCCTGGATTGTTCTGAATCAAGGGGAAGTTATCTTACTACATGGTTCTAGCCTTGGGTCCTTGCAGCATCTGTCTCCCTGTGTAGGTCAAGATATGGTAAACTTGGCTTTGTGTTCTGCAGACAAGGGGACCGAGTCTTTCACTATAGGTTTCTCTGGCCTGTGCCCATCTCCAGCCCCTTTGAGGTCATCTATTCTAAATGACCACCACTTTCTGTGGTCATTTAATAGTAACCCACATTTTCTCAAAACATCTTTCTCCACTACAAAGACTTCTGCCAAAAATAACATGTTTTGCAGCTTCCTCTGACATACCGTGGAAAATGTGGATTTCCCTTACTGCTTGGGGAAGGCCTTTGTAGCCTTTGCTTCTACCTAATTCATTATGAAATTAGGCAGTGACTACATTATAACACACTGTAATCAACTATTAAAATCATATATTATTCAGGTGATGATGGTTGAAGGCAAATTGCATTGTGATGGTTTACCTGTATGGTCAATGACATGTTCTAAATAAAATTATTTAATATCTTTCTAATGATAAAGAGCTATTATTTGGTTAGTGCCAGGCCCTGTGCTGAAGGCTTTATATACATGGCTTCATTCAGTCTTAATAATAACAGCAAGTCAAAGCAGATTTTGTTATTTCTATTTGCAAGGGAAGTAACAGAGGCTCAGAGAGGTTAGGAATTTGCCCAAGGCCACATGACTAATTGGTGATCTGTATACTAAGATCTAGGTCAGTTCAAAACTGAGCCGTTTACTACCATAAATCTAGTATATATGAAATGACTTTCTAAACCTCCATTGACCTTTAGTACTTGGATACATCCAAGGTATCAATCCGTGTAAAAGACAAACATGTTTTATAATATCATTTTAAGACACTTAGGTGTGATTCTCTACTAGAATCTGACATAACCAAAAATATTTTGACCATGAAAGGAACTGAACTCATCACTGATTGTAACTCTTAGGAATTGTGTTTGCATGCAAGTATCAGAGATAGTGTCTGTCCCCCTGCTTTTTTTCTTTTCTTCTTTTTTTTTTTTTTTGAGGTATAATTGACATGTACTACAATGCACACATCAAAAATGTTCATTTTGATGAGTTTTGAAAATTGAATATACCAATATAATTACCCAAAATATGATATAGAACATTTTCATCACCTCAGAAAATTTCCCTTAGACCTCATTACCATCAGTTCTACTTCATCAGAGACAACCACTTTTTGATTTCTATAATTTAGATAGCTTTTGCCTATTTTTGGATTTCATATAAATGGAATAATGTAGTATATACCTTTCCATGTCTGCCTTCTTTTGTTCAAAATAATGTTTTTGAGATTCATCCATGATTTTGTGTTTATCTGCAGTTTGCTCCCTTTTGTTTCAAGTAATAATGCATCATATGGATTGAGCATACTTTGTTTATTCATTCTTCCATCGATGGACATTTGGGTTGTTTCCCACTTTTTTGGCTACCATAAAAAATGCTGTTATGATAATTTGCATATAAGTTTTTGTGTGGATAGATGGATTTTTTATTTCTCTTGAACAGATATCTAGAATTGGAATTGCTAAATTGTATAAGTATAATTTTAATTTTACAAGAAACTATCAAAGTATTTTCTGAAGTATAGGTACCATTTTACATTTCTATCAGCAACGTGTAAGGGTTTTAGTTACTTAAAATCCTTGCTAGTACTTGGTATTGTCTGTCTCCTTAGTTTTAGCCATTCTGATAAGCGTGTATCTCATTGTAGTTTTAATTTGCAGTTCCTTAGTGACAAATAATGTTGAGCATCTTTTCATGTGTTTATTTTCAATTCTTATATCTTATTTTGTGAAGTATCTTTTCAAATATTTTGCCCACTTTTAAAAATTAGATTGTTTGTCTTCTTAACATCCTATTGTATATGTTCTTTATATATTCTGGATATTCTTTGACAAATATATTTTGCAAATATTTTCACTCAGCCTGTGGATTGCATTTTTATTTTTTTAGCAATGACTTTGGTCAAACCAAAGTTTTAGTTTGAATTAAGTTCAATTTATCAATTTTTAATATCATAGTTTATTTTTTGTTCTAAAACATCCTTGCACACTCTAATGTCAAAAGATTCTTGCTATGTATTTTTTTTTCTAGAAGCTTTGTGGTTGAAGTTCTTACAGTGATGACTAAGACCTCAAAATATTTTTTTGTATTTGAGTGAGGGAAAAAGACCTAGGTTCAACTCTGTTTCCATGAAAATATGCAGCACTATTTGTTAAGCAAGATTTTTCTTTCCTCATTGAATTATCTTGATTCCTTTAATAAAGGGCAATAGACTGAGTATGTGTGAGTCTAACTCTGGACAGTCTGTTCTGTTCCTTTGAATACAGTCATGTAACCATGCCTTATAATCTTTATTACCATAGCTTTATAAAAAAAATCTTGAAATCTGGAGCATAAGTCCAACATTGTTGTTCTTTTGTTTTGACCATCCTAGATCCTTTGCATTTCCATAGTAATTTTAGAATTAGCTTGTCAATTTATTCAAAAATATGCTGGTATTTTTATTAGAATTGCATTGAAACCACAGGTCAATTTGGGAAGAATGGCATCTTAAAAATATTGACTATTCCAGTAATTACACATGACATAAATTTCCATTCATTTAGATCACTACATTTCTCCCAGCAATGTTTTGTCATTTTCAAGGTAGAGATCCTATGCATCTTTTGTTTAATTTATTGTTATGAACTTTTGAATGCCGTTGTTAATATTATTTTTTAAATTTTATTTTCTAATTATTTGTTGATAACATATAGAAATGCAATTGATTTTGCATATTTGCTTTATATACTGCAAACTTGAGAAATTTTCTCATTAGTTCTCATCTGATTTCTAATAGATTCCTTAGGATTTTCTATACAGATAATCATGTCATCTGTGAACAACAACTTTTTTCTCTCCAATATTTTTTCCTCTTCTTCTTCTTTTTATTTTCTTGCGTTATCATGCTGGCTAGGACATCTAGTATAATTTTAAATACAAATGAATAGAACTGGTGCTTTATCTTGCTTGTGATCTTAGGAAGAAAGTTTCAATATTTCATCATTAACTATGTTGTTAGTTATTGGTTTTTTGGATTTCTTTTATCAGATCAGGGAAGTTTCCTTCTATTCATTGTTTGTTAAGATTTTTAAAAAAATTATTAATGGATGTTGAATTTTATTTCCTCAATTTAAATATTTATGCCAGAAAATTTACACAACCCTTTATATTTGTGTCTCATTGGCAGGACTTAGTAACATGGCCATAGCTAGCTGCAAAGGAAGCATGTTGCTACCCCAAATAAAATCAGAATTCTGTTAGTAGAGAAGAAAAAAAAAGAATGGATGCTGAGTGGCATCAATCAATTTCTACAACACCAAACAAACAGATTTCTATAGAGATATAATGATTTGTATCCTCAAAAATGATATATAATAAATAGTAAGTTATGATTATTGTTATCCCCCTAACTGTTTAATATAAAAGCATTTCTAATGCTTCTGGTCTTTTTTCTTAAATCAGAGAATTTTGTTCCAGTCTAAAATTTGTATATATTATGTGTCTTTCTCCTGTAACAAGCTTCAGCAGAGTCTAGTGAGAGCAATTCTACCTAAGTTACAAAGTGCTAACTCTGCCCCAAGGGGTTTGTTTAAAACTATTGTTTTACCATAGGCCAGATAAGATGTAGAAACATAAAGTACAAAAGTGACTATGAGAAATAATAAGTATGGAATCTTACCAGAAAAAAAATTAAATTAACAAACTTGGGTGGTTCAGCTAGGCTGGCATTCCAGCATCTTGAATTAACAATATGATCCTGTTCTTAATCAGCTTCTAGAAAAAGAAAGCAGGCTGGACTTTTATAGCATTCATTTATACATTCATACATTCAACAACAACAACAAAAAATACTGAGCTCCAACTATGTACCAAGTATTGTGGTAGGCATGGGATCTCTGGGGAAAAAAGATCTGGGCCCAGTCCTCAAGAAGCTAAAATTCTCTGGGGAGCAGGCACATAGTGTAGTTTAGTGAAGAGATGAGCTTTGGGGTCAGCCCTGAAATAGGTCTTGATTCACTTACTCACTCCCACTGCCACCTTAAGTGAATCATTTCACCTCTCAGAGCTTCAGTTTGGAATAACAGTACTGATCACAAACAGTGGATATAAGGACTGGGTAAGGTAATGAATGGAAGCATTTGATACTGGGCTTGAACTTGAAGCTCTAAATAAATGGTAGCTAGTCTTAACAAGAGTACAATGAATGGGGACCTAAAGGAGGATTATATATTTGATCTCTTAAAAGGTCAATATTTTTTGATTTTCTAGAGTGTTTCTTTTATTCTTGTTTGCAAATTTACCATCAGTTAAGCTTATATATAAAGTTATTTTTTGCTGCAACCTATTTTTTCATTTCCTATTACATCCTTAATTCTCCTAGTTTCTTTGTCCAGATACCTTCCCCCACACATATATACACCAAGAACTCAAACACTAAACACAAAAGTCAATCCTTTGATCAATCTAAACCTTGTAATTATGGAATAAAAATCTTATTTAGTAGAAATAAGATGTAAGAGGAAAGAGCATGGAGTTTTTCAGACTTGGGTTTAAATTATAACCTTGGACAAAAACTTAGTCTCTTTGAACTCACTCTCTTCACCTATAAATGGAGATAATAATATTCACCTTTTAGGGCATTCATGAGAATTGAATGAGCTCAGAACATAACAAACACTCATAATAAGTATTAATTTTCTTCCTCTCATCAACACTTAGTATCTTTAATTATTTTTAATCTAGTGGTTCTCAAATGTTTTGATAGCAGAACTCTCTTACACTCCTAAATATTAAGACCTCCCCCAAGAGCTGTAGTCTATGTAGGTTATATTTATCAATATTCAACATATTAGAAAATAAAACTGAGAAAATTTAAGTCATTGGTTATTGATTATTTAACAATTATAATCAGAAATGCACTGTATATTACTATAGCACATCTTTACAAAAAATAACCATATTTTTCGCAAACAAAAATCAGCCAAAAGAATAACCCTGTTTTTACATTTTTACAAATCTCTTAGTACCTGGTTTAATAAAAGATGACTAGATTTACACTTGTTGCCATGTTTTGTTTTGTTTAGATTCCATGAGGAAAGTCAAACCTCACATATATAGCTAGAAAAAGGAGATGCATTTAACAGCTTTTTCTCATGAGTGCAGACATTCTTCTTTGACCCTACATTCAAACTAAACAAGAGGTAAAAGTTAGTTTCAGTATAGAATCTGAAACAATGTCAATGAACTTTTCATATTCTGTTACATTAAAAGTCATTGATTGGTCTGTCTTGCCCTTTGAATGACTTTTACTAATGTGTATGATTTTGTAATATAATGCTTTGGCCCTTTGGAAAACATTGCTTCACTGAGTTATGCAGATCTTCCAAATTTCATAATACATTATCAAAATATCACTTATCAGTAACACCATCAATATCATCAGGTAATTTCTGATGTATTGGGTAGCTATTAATCTCATGGGTGGCAGATGAAAATTTTCCAAGGTTCTAGTTTTTTAGCTACCTCAAATTTTATCTTTGGTAACAAATACAAATCATTGTTTTTCTTGAAGTGTCAGGCTCACTTTCCTCATTTTTTTGGTAAAGATTTTATTTATTTGTTTTTAGAGAGAGGGAAAGGGGAGGAGAAAGAGAGGGAAAGAAACATCAATTGGTTGCCTCTCCTATGAACCCCAAACGGGAACCAAACTGACAAGCCAGGCGTGTGCCCTGACCAGGAATCGAACTGGCAACATTTTACTTTGCAGGATGACACTTAACCACACCAGTCAGGGCTCACTTTTCTCATTTTTAAGAACATGTCTGCCAAATAACAGCTTGACTGTGCAGCGTTCCTTCAGGTGAAAATATTACTCTATAAAAAAGAGCCATTTCAGCCCAAGCAATCACAAAGTGCTTTTCCACTACAAATGTTGTATCTCAGTGTGCAGCAGAAATGCTGTATGCATATTTCTGATGGGGTCACACAGAAGTCTTTTTAAAAACTTGTTTTCAAGGGTGTATACTTAATAAAATTAATAACTTTTACTGCTCCATCAAGGACAATCAAGTAAAACTTGCATTTTAAAAATGATTATGGTAAATGCTTGCTGGCAAAAAATATAAAAGGGCAACTATACAGTTTTGTGCCTTGATCCATGCCAAGACACCGGCAGTTTTGCTCACTATGGCTTTTGCATCATCAGTGCAAATGTCAACACAGTATTCTCTTATTATTGTGAAAACAATTTGACCTTAAGGACTCTGAAGAGGTCTTAGAGATGGACCTCTGTGGGTCTGTGCACTAAACTTGTAAAAACCTGTTTTAATTTAATCTGTAATGCATTTTGGAGTTTGCAGAGGTGTATGTAGAAGACTCACTACATTATTTAATTACAGAAAAATTTCTGAAATTAATTTTCAGTAATAGAGAGATGTTCAAGTAAACTATGTTACATCTCATAACCATTAAAATTTGCCTTAGTTTTCTTATTTACACTTTTATATAAAACCCAAATTGTCTTCAGTCAACATACATTATTATTTTTATCAGGAGAAAATCATCTGATTCTAGAAATATCATTAGCCACATCTATGACCTGTCCTCAGGTTAGTGCTAGACTCTGTGTGAAGTGATTTATGTAAGAAGCAGTGCCAATGTTTAGTAAGCACATGCTCAGAAAAGCTCGTTGTGCTGTGTGTTTTGCACATTTTATCTCATTCAAGACTCACCACTATTCTGCTAGGTAGATGCTATCTGTGGTCAACTCTTTGGAGCTTCAATGAAAGTCCATGCAAGATATTAAAAATAAGAGAATAAGCTTGCCTTCTGAGAGCTAACGTTAAATGTATGAATCAGAAAGGAAATATGAAAAGTTCGCTAGAAGTGACAGACTGGCTCCTGGGCCCACCAGACCAGGTGATCTGTCATAGCTAAATGAATGAACATGCCTGCTTGGTTAGGGGAGTGTGAAGAAACGGGGGTCACAAATGCAAGTATGGGCCAATTCATCCAAGGGTCTTAGCCACAGCACTTAGAGTTTCTAGTCTCATGAGCTTTCATAGCTTTCCAAACTTTTATTAGCCAACCATAGGTTGGGGTAGAGCCAGGTATGACCAGGAACACCCATTCTGGAGATGGCTTTATTGAAACATCTCAAACTGTACCAGTCAGTGCTGGGGTCCTCCAATTCCCCTTGTTCTGAACCCTAAGGACATATCAGATTATGACTTGCTGTCTATGAAAGTCTACTGATAGTATGAAAACGACTAGCCTTGCAGACAGCAGCATTCTGTTCCCAGTAGAGTTTTATTACTCTGTGTGAATGAATCTATAGTCATTCTGATTTGTACATACAGTTGATCCTCATTATTCACAATACTCTTGTTGTATAGTCTCCTTAAACACTGAATTAGCAAATGATGAACCATTCCTCCTAGGGGAAACACAGGGTTGGGTTCCTGTGAGCCTCTGGTCATGTTTTCACCAACTAATTAATACATAATTCTGTTTTTAAAAAATACCCTATTTAATATAGATTGCTAATTCATTAACATTGAATTCATAGCCAACAGCCACTATAATTCATGCCAGGACAAAGCATATTAAATACACTTATATTCTCCATAAGGCACATCACAGCCTTCTTGCACTTAGGCACACTAGACAGCCCTTCAGCCTACACTTGAGGGCCATTCTAAACAGCACAGTCACCAACAAAAATACAAGGATGCAAAAATCATGGCACCAGAAGACCATGAAAAGAGCACCTATTTACAGTGTGAAAGCTAAAGCAAGACGGCAAAGCCCTGTTTGACCTCAGCTGGAAAAATGTGTATCAAGTGACTCAATTTTTTGTCGCATACTAGTAGTGCCTTTACATAAATGACTGAGAAAGTACTGAGAGTTGATTTGGGGGTTACACAGAAATTTTAGCAAGTAGGGGTGTTTGCAGATATGGAATTATGAATAATGAGGATTGACTGTAAACCTCAGGCAGACAAACCTGGTGGATGGGAACCTGACCCTGAAAAGGGTACTGGTTTATTCTGTTTTGACAAGACAGGCTTCTGATCCTGCAAAGCAGCTCTTGGGAGAGTCAGCCAGCTCTCTCCAGGCAGTACACCACAACCTCACTCAGAGCTACACTTTTTGTCTCTATTTCTACATCAGTGCTTCTCAAGCTTTAGAACAACATGAGTTGCTGAGCCCACCCCTAACATTTTTAACTCAGTAGGTCTGGAGCAGTGCCCCAGATTTTGCATTTATAACAAGTGATGATTATGCTACTGGTCCAGGGACTATGCTTTGAGAACCTCTGCTCTATACTGCTATCTCCATTCTACAAAACTCAGAGGGTTGAGTGACTTGCACCAAGCCTTATGCACAGCTACTAACTGGCTTTCAAAATAAGATGTGGCTGAATTTATGATCAGCTCTTTCTGCTCTACTGCAATATTGGGGGGGGGGCAGATATCCTAATATGACATATTTCCCATATGTAAACTGTTTTAAGTGGTGGTTTTATTCCTAGGCTGGTCCACAACTGTCTGTTCAGTCATAGTAGAGCCAATATCTAGAACCAAGAGCCCTGCTCTGGTTTTGGGGCCCTTGGCAGGCAGGGCTGGAAGTACAGGAGGGAATAGAGGAGGAAAAAGAAAGGTTTCACTCTCAGTTTTGCTACAGAGTGACTCATACTTGATGACAGCTTAGGATATCGGAAATGAAGAAAGTGTTGTCACCACATAAACTTAACGGTGGATTTGGGTTGAGAGGCCATAGGAGGTAGTGATTACACACACATGTACACACACACAGGAGTGGGCGTCTAATCACCTGATTATCTGTTATCTGAGCTTGAGCTGGTGTAAGACATGGTGAGCTCTAAGTGTTAGCTAATATAGTTAATTTGGAAGGGATGGGTGGGAGATGATAACAACCTGAGTGGTGAGACTCATAACGAAGTCACGGAGACAGGTACTTAAGAAAAACTTTATTTTCAATTAAGAAGATGTTGCCAGACTATTAGATCCATTAATATTTCATCAAGAATTTTTTCACATTTTACTCTTGCAGTAGTATTCCATACTTCTGCTTACCTACATTTGGATTCAAGCACATTTTGCCATTGACAAATGATGCTGAAAGATTCAACGAAATTGTGAAGAATCAGAAAATTTCTGCTAATATTGACACACCCGAAGGTGGATTTGATGCGATTATGCAAGCTGCTGTATGTAAGGTATGCTGAGGGGAAGACTGTTTTACTCTGATAGCACAAATTTCACATCTTATTACCACATCTACTGTGAAAAGCTTGGCTAACTTTATTTTTTCTTTAATTGCCATATTTCTACATTGAATATTTTTCTTAAAACAGAATTTCTGTAAATTTTTAAATTCAATCATGTTATAATGGGACAGTTTTATGCCTAATATTTGGATAACCTAATAAAATTGTAGAAGTATTGGGGAAATTTTACTATAACAAGTCATGTGTAATTAATTTTTAAAGAATTAAATCAGATTAATCAGTTCTTTATTTAATATTGGTAAAAAACATCAAAGGCAGAAATAATTTAAAAAGTAAAAATTTCCTGACAGTATAACTTTCTACATATGATTGGATATCCATTGTTTTGAACCAACAAAATGAGCATCCAAAGCCATGCTGTCCCTACAACAGTGCAAGAATACCACTCCTCCCTGATAGTCAGACACTCATCCATCCACAGGAATGATTCCTGTCTTCAGAGGACAGCTCTTCATGGAAAATATCAAGAAATAGACAGGGTTGAAGTTCCTAGAAGGTGGGAAAGCCAAGAAATTAGGGAAGGAAGAAAAAGAATATGATGGGATGGTGCAGCCAGGATGAGCTTTTGCCCAGCTAGTTCTGGACTAATGTTAATTAAAGGGGAAAGCTCTGCTAAGAAACAGCCAACAGACCATCTTAATTAGCAATACTATGGGGGTGATACTTTGATAAGCAGTTATTTTCCTTTTATTATGTTTATAATTTTTTAATGATACAGTAGAAAGATAGATATGTGCATAAATGTTAGGTGACAGTTTAATTAAACAGGCTTACTCAAGAGTCCATTTTGTGTTGCATTCTGACTAGTTTTGCTTCAGCCTGGATTTGGGATAATCTATGACCTCCCTCCCCTCATTTTTATGGTAAATTGAAACTGGAGAGTAAAAATAGCTACATAAAAGTTGGGATCAAGTAAATACTGATTGTAGTGGAACTATTTTCTCTGAAGCAGAAACCATTTGAGAATGTTATCCAGGAAAAAGCAAACATCACAGAATTTTGTGTTTTTACTACAGTAGTATTATCAACTCACAATAGAAGAAAAATGCTAAAATAGACCAGCAATATAATTTTATAATCTGAATGTGTCCAATAATTGATTCATTCTCGATAAATGCCTGCCTGTATCCAATACAATCCAAATGTTTCTTTCTCTCTGTAGGAAAAAATTGGCTGGCGGAACGATTCCCTCCATCTCCTGGTCTTTGTGAGTGATGCTGATTCTCATTTTGGAATGGACAGCAAGCTGGCAGGCATTGTCATTCCCAACGATGGGCTCTGTCACTTGGACAGCAAGAATGAATACTCCATGTCGACTGTCTTGGTGTGTAATCTACACCCTACACTGTTTTCAGGGCTGTAAGAAGGCAAATGAAGCAATGGTTGCCATAGTACACAGACAGAATAACCCACACTTGGTGAGAACAGTGTACATTTTCTGATTTGAGGTTAACGAATTGCCCTGTCTCAATCCTCGTCACCCTTAGAGGATCCCACAGGAGCACAGGTGGGTGGTGGGGCTATGTAAGAAGTTTGGATCTGCTGTAACACAAATGATCCCAAAGCCTCCCAACTTTTCAAAGAGCCAGCAGAAAGCAGAACACTTAGTTTGCTCTGTTCTCAAACACAGCCCCAGAAAAGAGGCTCAGACCAAAACCATAATCTCTTAGGAGATGCTATGAATAATGGTCCCAGTGCATGCTTCCTAAATAATGCCATGCTTTCATGGACCATTCGGCTGTGTGGGAAACAATTAGTCAAGTACTGCTTAGTTGGTGCTTATTAACATTTGGTGTATTTTTGTCATTTAAAAAAATACTGGTGACATGAAAGGAAAAGGCACTCGACTTCTATATAACAAGGTAAAATTTTCAAAGCTCTTTCAATGTACATTATTTCATTCAAGTCTCACCAGAATGTTGCATATCTAACTGCTCCCCTTGAACAGACCACGAGGCTGCCATGTTTGTGCTTGTCTTAATCCCTCTGTCTGGAATGCCCTTCCCTCCTGGGCTGCTGAGAAACTCTGAATTATTCTTCAAAACCCAGGTCAATCATGCCTGCTCCCAGGGGGCCCTTTTTTATCTCTACTGGGCCAGGTAGTGATCATCTCTCCTCTTGCTCTCATATGTCTTCTTGCCCATTGCTGTGTGAAAATGTGTTTGTTCATGTCTACTTCTCGAATGTGTGTTCCTTGGGGCCAGGAGTGCCTGGAACAGAGAGGTCACAGACTACTTGATGAAATAGAGTTGAATTATGAAGCAGCAACCTGGGAAGGTTATATTGTCCCCACTTAATACCTGGAAAGATATGGTACAGAGATTTTAAGTGACTTCTTAAAGTAACAATACTATAATAGTGCATGTAGGAAAAGAAAGAGAGGGAGAGAGGGAAGAGAAAGAGAAAGTGAAAGAGAAAAAGAAAAAGTGAAAGAGAAAGAGAAAAATGAGAAAGAGAAAGAGAAAGAGAAAAAATTCTAACATTGGATTGGAAAAAAAAAAAAAACTATTCTCCAAAACAAGAATTCAGTGAGATAATGTACATAAATGCTTAATACAATGCCGCCAATTAGTTTTTAAAAATATAATGGTTCATAAATTATCTGCATCCATTCCTTGCCTATTTTTCTAAACTTTAACATGAATGTTCTCCTATAACTTTTGATTAATAGTATTTCCCAAATTTATTTAATTATATAAACTGCCTTTCCAGGACTTCCAGTCAGGATGGTAGTGTAGACATACATGATTCACCTCTTTGCACAACCACATCAAAATTACAACTAAAATATAGAACAACCATCATTTAGAACTGTCAGAAATTGAGTAGAATGTAAGTCTGACAACTACAGAATTAAAGAAACCACATCCATCCAGACTGGTAGGAGGAGCACAGATGCAGAATGGACTGGCCCCACACCCATGTGTGGTGGATAAAAATTCAGGAGGGATGTCTCAGGAGTGAGGAGTCCCAGCCCTGCCCCCAGCAATGCCCTCTCCCCCTCAGCCCAGGGTTCCAGGGCCAGGAAGGTAAGTCCTCACAACTTCTAGTGGCAAAAGCCATAAGGGATTGAGTCAGTGGAAGACATTGCTGGACCCCCAAGCATTTACTCTTAAAGCACCCACACACGGACTCACCTACTCACCACTCCTTCTGAGCTCCAGCACCAGGGTAGCAGCTTGAAAGGCTTCAGTGATATACAGGGAGAAACTGAAGTGTCTGGCATCAAGACCAGCAAAAGTCATTGTCCCTCCCTCCATAGAACCACCAATTGGGTGCCATATCTGAGACTCCATCAACACTGTTTGACCCACTTTGGAGATACCCGGAGACTCTGCCACACCTAACTTTTGGGCCCACCCAAGCTGCTTTTCCATATGAGTGGCTGGTCTTGG
Source organism: Furipterus horrens (assembly GCF_987537825.1). NCBI lineage: Eukaryota > Metazoa > Chordata > Mammalia > Chiroptera > Furipteridae > Furipterus > Furipterus horrens. Next base: position 156,193,735 of record NW_028327171.1, on the reverse strand, counting down.
CTCATGCTTCACAGCTTCTTAACTCCCATCAAACAAGCAACAGCTGCCCTCGGTGAGCTCAAGGCCCTGTACTACCAGCAGCCAGCTAGATTTATAGCTTGGCTTCACCTGGGAATCTCCAACCCCAGCACAAGCAGTAGCCATCTCAGATCACTTTATAGCTCAGGCAGGCTGCTCTGGGCAAAACACAGGTAGGGGTTGACCTTGGCCTGCACCATCCAGAAAACCCCAGGGCCAGTGCACCCAGTGGACAGCTACAGACCATGTCAAACCACCACCACCCTGCCACTGCACAGCTGGTCCTCCACGGAAGGCGGATGTTGATGGTCAGAGGTTACAGCCAGTCCTTGCCACTGACTGGCCTGGGTAAATCCCTCCCATTGGTTTTCCAACAGCAACCAAGGCTCAACTACAAGAGGAGGGTGTACTCAGCCCACACAAAAGGCATACCTCGAGTACCCAGCTTGGGTGTAGGGGAAGCTGTGCCACTGGACCCTACAGGACACTTACTACATTAGGACACACTACTAAGACAGGGAGTCATAGAAGCTCTACCTAATACATAGAAACAAACACAGGGAGGCTGCCAAAATGAAGAGACAAAGCAACATGGCCCAAATCAAGGAACAGAACAAAACTCCAGAAAATGAGCTAAACAAAATGGAGATAAGCAAACTATCAGATACAGAGTTCAAAACATTTGTTATAAGGATATTCAAAGAACTCAGTTAGGACCTCAACAGCATAAAAATGACCCTGTCAGAAATGAAGATACACTAATTGAAATAAGGAACAATTTACAGGGAAATAACAGTAGAGAGGATGAAGCCAAAAATCAAATCAATGATTTGGAACCTAAGAAACCAAAGAACTACCAATCAGAACAAGAATCCAAAAAATAATTAGGATAGTATAAGCAGTCTCTGGGACAACTTCAAGAGGTCCAAAATTCGCATCATAGGGGTGCCAGAAGAAGGAAAAAAAAAAAGAACAAGAACTTGAAAATCTATCTGAAAAAATAGTGAAAAAAAACTCCCCTAACTTGATGAAGGAAATAGACATGCAAAACCAGGAAACACAGAGAGTCCTAAACAAGATGGACACAAAGAGGCCCACTCCAAGATACATCGTAATCAAAATGCCAAAGGTTAAAGATGAAGAGAGAATCTTAAAAGCAGCAAGAGAAAAAGAAGTTAGTTACCTAGAGGGGAGTTCCCTTAAGACTGTCAGCTAATTTCTTAAATGGAACTTTGCAGGCTAGAAGAAATTGACAAGAAATATTCAAAGTCATGAAAAACAAGGACCTACAGCCAAAATTGCTGTACCCAGCAAAACTATTATTTGGAATTGAAGAGCAGATAAAGAGCTTTCCAGACAAGAAAAAAACTAAAGGAGTTTGTCATCACTGAAGCATTATTATATGAAATTTAAAGGGACTTATTTAAGAAAAAGAAGATCAAAACTATGAACTATGAAATGGCAATAAATATGTATCTATCAACAATTGAATCAAAAAAGCAAACTAACCAAACAAGTAGAATGGAGACAGAATCATGGATATGGAGAACATTTTGATGGTTGCCAAATGGGAGGGGGGTGTGGGAGAATGGGTAAAGAAGCAAGGGGATTAAGAAATACAAATAGGTAGTTACAGAATAGGCATGAAGACGTAAAGAACAGTATAGGAAAAGGAGTAGTCAAAGAACTTATAGCCATGACCCATGAACATGAACAATGGTGAGGGTGATTACCTGAGGGAATAGGGGGTGCTGGGTGGAGGGGTGCAAAGGGGGAAAAATCAGGATAACTATAATAGCATTATCAATGAAATAAAATTTTAAAATAAGTAAATAAAATGCCTTTCCATATTATAAGATCAATGAGGGTGGCCACATATTGTCTTTTAGCCAACAAGGAACAAGAAATTGTAAGAAATGCATCACTCTTATTTTTGTTATTATTCAAATGCTCCTTAATGAATATCTTTGAAAAAGCAGGACCATAGAAGCAAACACTACCTATTGCTTAATATGACCTTTTCATCTACTAAATATTTAATTCATCCTTGCTGAGTTTCTACAAATGCACAGAAGCCATGAGCTATTTCCATGCCTGCCTATAACATAGCCCCCTGGGCCCTTTGAGCACTTTGTATGCACTCAACATTGGCCAGGTTCCTAGGGTCACAAAATAATAAGACATGGTCACGGTCCTTGAGGGACTTACAAGATAATTGTGGGAACTAACCAAACTGATGTGGATCAAATAGAAAACTACACTTGCCCACCTGTTAACAGCTACATGGTATGATTCTGGCTACACATATCCAGCAGTTGAAAGATTTAAGAACATGTGGAGATAAAGAGAGGTCAGCATTGGAGGAATACTTGCTTAAGGGTGAAGGATGCTTGGTGTTTGGGAACTTGAACAGCAGAGAATATTAAAAATGTCAGATTGAGGAAGGTTTTTATTATCTGGGTTTTACCAGTATCTACTAATAAAAATCCAAATGGCATGAAAAGTATGTATTACACAGCCAGGTTTTCAGTTGGGCCATTTGCCTAAAGTACTGAGAATATGTGAACACACCACATTAGTATACACTAGGCTGATTTCAGACATCATTGATAATGTCTTAGTTTAATTGTTTGCAGGCACAACTTTCATTTAAGTTTCCTCTTTGTATGTTAACCACATTTGGATTCATATAAGAGGCAATGTACTGTGTGTTTTTCTGCCTTAGAAAATAAAGACTATCTTCAGATTTGATGATAAATGACTTTTTTATTTTTTAAAGTATCCATATCACTTGGGAGTGATGTGTCAATGGAACAGAAGTACAATGTGTTTTCAACTGTCCTATAAAAATATTGCAGGATCCCATAAAACTGCTTAGTGACATCAAAGAGGAAATAAGACCAAACTCAAGAATGGTACAGGAGTGTCTCAAATCAGATAGGAATAGTAGTGCGTCATTCATCAGTAGGCGGCCCCTTCCTCAGCCTTCACGCTACCTCATTCAATTCCAGTACCAGTTTCAGAGCTACAAGAGTCACCTAGTCATATCCATCATAGTCTAAACTACTCCTTCCTCTGCTTTAACATCCCCTCTAACTTGAGCTTGCTGGCAAATGGCACTTAGAAGAGGAAAATAAAAATATTACCAATCGTTAAATAAATTTCAGGTGATCTCCTTAGAAGAACAGAGCATAAATACAGTACACCACATTGACAGCACTGACTCTTAGGAAATAAGGAGATTTACAAGATTGAGGAAACAATTATTAAACCAATTAAGTAAATAATTTCTGTTGTGTATTTGTTTACTTAGAGTGGTAGACATAATAATGTCTATGAGCATTGAAATGCCAAACTCATTAAGATATTTTTGAAAGAAACATTCTTTACTTTGCATGTTTTTGTTAAGATGATACTTAAAATCTATATGTTAATTTTAGGAATATCCCACAATTGGACAACTCATTGATAAACTGGTGCAAAATAATGTGCTACTGATCTTTGCCGTAACCAAAGAGCAAGTCCATTTATATGAGGTAAGCAAACAATTTCAGAAATTCCTTCAGGGAGACTATTCAACATGAAACTTCAACATTAACTCTGTGAGTTTAATGCATGAGAAAATCATTAGAAAATCATTAACATGTGCCAAATATACTGGGAACTTGGCAAAGTGGACTCAGTTACTGTTTACAATTTAAATTATAAACATGGAGGTGCAGAGAAGGGTCAAGGGCAGTTATGGTGGGACAAGGAAGAAGGAGTTATGGAAATGAAAAGGTGAGTAGAAAGAGAGAACCAATAAACATAGGACCACATACCTAATGGAAAAGTAGTCTATCTTTCCTTGAACATTTCATCTGATAAGGAAGAAGTCAACAGAAAGCTGAGAAAACTATGAGAATAGAGGGGGAGGGGAGAATTGAATTTAAATTCTCTGACATTTTCAAATTAGATACATAAAAAATATGTAAGTAGTAATACAATTTAAGCAAGTTATTGAGAAGTGAAAATTGAAAGAAAACTTGTTAAATTGGGCCAAAAAATAATTTCCCCCTTAAAGCAACTGAATTTGCAGTTGAAGTTTGGGGATGTTAGCACCAACTGCAGGAAAAATAATGGTGTCATTAGATGAAATAATGTTTGATAACCAATGCATAAACTGTAAAATGCATATGCAAACACAAAAGGGTTCCGTGGTTTCTTTTCAGCCTAAAAAAAAAAACAATATGTCAAAATGCCATGAAATGAATTAGTAGCAAATGATCTATTTCTAATGGACAATGTCACAGAAAAATAAGGAGTCCCTAGCCTGGGCCTTTGAAAATGTAAAGAAAATAGGTGTACAGTAAAGTCTCTGACTTTTTTGCAGAAACTTCAAATACACCTAAATTCAGTCTGATCTCCCATTCCTTTTGAAAGGACCTCTTAACAAGCTTGGTGAATTTACAGGGCTGGGGAAACTCTGAGATTATTTCACAGAGGCTTTGATTAAATGCCACTCACTGCTAAGGCCGATGCAGCCCATGAACTTGCATCAGGTTCTGTAGAAAGGATTCAGGAGGAGATCCTATCTTGCATTTTTAATGAGAGGAGGGTATTGTACTCCAGGTGAGATTGCCTTCTGCTGAAAACCAAGGAAGTCCCTTGTAATAAAGCTGCATACTCAAAGCCTTTGTTCTATTCTGAGACCATGTGCGTTCACCTGATCTGGGCATTTTCTTAAGGCTCTTTAGTATGTGATACTTGTTTCCAGTGGTTTTAAGTAGTAGAGCTGCAATATACTGCAAATACAATAGTGAGTCTATTCTGCCTTTGATCCCTAAAGCTAGCTTGAGAGGACCCTGGGGGTCTCAACACCTCCTCCTCAGCAGGGCTCCTGTTTAGAAGTGGGAGGAGGGGTTGCACAGAACTTTTCTTAAAAGGAGAGCCAGGAAACACAGTTGATGATCATGAACATAGACACCTATAACTCACATTGGTTATAGTCTTGAAGACTCACAACTCATTTATACACCACAAAACTGCTATTAAAAAGGCAGAGGAAGGTGAAAAATAACTACATGGCAAAACAGAACCTGTCGGATTTAAGCTTGTTGCCTCCACGGTTCTCCTTTTGCAAAGAAAATGATCATTTTCATGGAAAACACCAGATTAGAGCCTGCCTCCAAAGGAACAGCAGGACATTTATTTTGCCTGCCTGCTAATCTCATTATGAGGCAAATTTATGTTCTGTCATGATCTGTGGTCTTTACCATCCAGGGTCTACTTAATTCAAAGGGACATTTTCAGGGAGCCACTCAGCAGACCAGGTCAGCAGCCCAGGTCAGCAGCCCACTCCATGACTGTAGTTCTTTCATTATTTTATTTTTATTTCGTTGGACTCACCATTTCATTTGCATTAGTCAGGGCAGGCAGCAGTCGTGTCTAAAGAGAATGACAACAACATTGCACTTCCCTGAAGGCTTCACACAACATGGAAATGCTGATCTCTTGTTTTATTGATAACGAAAACTAAAAATAGACCAATAATGGCTTGTGTTGCTTTTTCATTTAAATCTCCTAGAAGGAGCCCTCTGTGTACAGGGGCTCTGTGCAAGCTCATGTTTGGATAGCTGTGATAGAAGAACATAGCTACCACAGTATCACTGAAAAATAAAACTAGCATTAGGATTAGTAAAGCAGCTAAATGGTTGAATCTAATGGAAACTCCAGAGAACAAATTGCTTGCCCCGGTTCTGTGTTAAGCATAGTTAGGTGCATATACCCCAGGCAGGGACTGGGTCAGATTCAATGGTCCCTCGTCTTGCAGCAGCAAATAAGATTTATGTTGCCCATTCACAGAATGCAGGGAAAGTGACTTTTTTCCAGTGATTTTGGTAAGATGCTTTGGACTGCCCAGGTGTGCAGTGTTGCTGTACTTTGTGGTAAGAAGAGATGAGCAAACAATGGAAAGGATGAAGCAAGCAGTTTCACGTTCAGTTCAATATGACTGCAGTGTGCACCCAGACTCCAGCAAACAGATGATTTTGAACAGACTTATTATTATGAATAGTTTCCTGTTTGTTCAATTACAGGGTTCAAAAGATAATGATAGATAATAGACTGAGCAGTAGATAGTATATTACATTCTAGTGCTAAATACCATTTTGATTCAGGATTCAATTGCCCAAGCTTAGAAAATTTTTTTTAATCTCCTCTGTTGTTTTCAAACATTTATTGTTAATTTACATTAAGATACTATCAGGTTACTAAACCCCAACTATCTAATTTGACTAGTCTTTCCTTCCTAGTGAGATACTGAGACAAAACGCTATTAAATCAGTTTTCTTTACTACGTTGTCAAATCATATTATTAATCACCTGAGATTATTTGCAAGACTTTAAGATAGCCTATATATTTCAAACTGTCTACAACTGTCTGAAAATATGAGTTTTGTGAAGTTAACAACAATATTATTATATGACCGGTGTTTATGATGTAATGTTGAAACATGGCACTTAGAAAGTAAATAAGATATATTGGTAATAGACATGTCCATTTTAGTCAGTAACCTCTATGACCACTGAATGATGCCCTTGTGGTTATTAGGACAGAGTGATGTGTCCAAAGCATGGGGACAAGGGACCCAAGCAGGTTCTATGTTACCACAGGACCCTTCTCTGTGGAGGTAAAAAGCCCTAATTATTAGCTCTGTGAGGCCAATTCTCCACATACAGTAGATTCTCTGTAAGCATTTGTTGAATGAATTCTTTAAAAATTGCAATGCAAGTACCTCATCTTTCTCAAATTGAGCCAAAGTTTCTAAATAGGGACTTGGAGTTTTGAGTGACAAATACCTGTCAAGATGGAGGGAATGCATATACAAAAGCAGGTGGGGGTGCCTGACCCAATGCTACTACCATCCATGCAGCTCTGGCTGTCCCAGTCCTCTCCCTCCCCTTCCACTTAGACACAGATGGCACCATCAAGGAAACAAATACTCTGCCATCAACCTTAGGACCAACTTGTTGGAAAAGCTCCAGAGCCTCCTTACTAGGCCATGAAAGGAAAGCCCCTGAGCAATTACCCTTTTGATGGTCATTTTATCTAAAAACCAGCATAAAGAGTAGTCACAATATACTCTGAGCCTGATGTTCTGTTGTAGCTTGTGAGAAGTATTGACCATATATGAGTTTCAATTTTTCAGGAATTCATAACCCAGTTTTTATTTTACCCCTTCTTTCTTCTTTTTGGTTATCTTTTGAGCTTTAAACTGCAGCAAGAGAATTGAAAGAAGCAGAGAAACTAGGGAAGAAGATAAAACAAAAACTGGATCCTTTTGCTATTTGTTAGCTGTTTTGTTATTGTTTTGTTTTATAATGTTCACTGTTGGAAAAGATCAAAACAATTTTGATTGGATAAAAATTCCTTCATCTCTGGCGCAAGTTTTTACAAAACACACACACACACACACACACACACACACACACACAATGACTTTCAGCTTTAGTAGTTAATGACTCAGCCTGGATGGGGGGACATCATCATGAATTCCAATGATCTTTGCACAGATAAAATATAGTTACCGTAATGTACTTCATTTTAGGGCATGGTCTAGAAAGTTGTTTTTTATCATATCAACTCTATCCTACAATGGAGTATTCCAAATTTATGTTTTTAGAAAAAAACCAAAATCATCTAAAAACATAAAGAAAATTTGTGGATTGTGAGAAATATCCATGGAGTTAATAAATTGTTTTTAATTCAGGTGTAATGAAGAAGGATTTTGATCTCTCTTTAATTGAGGTATTTGGGAACAAAGATTGAGGCGAGCCAGCTGCCCACACTTTCTTTATAATAAAAACCTCTCTCAGAGAGGGAGGACTTGGACATAAAACTCATGTCCTCAGATTATGAAGGCAAAGTTTTTAGAATTATTTTACAGTCTAATTACTAAATCACAGTCATGAAACATCATCAGTAGCTATCCCTTTGGTTCCACATAGTACTTTTCTTCTAAAGAATGTGAAGGCTTGTAATCCAGAAAATAAACACAGAAAAAATACTGGTTTAAAGATGTCCTATTAAGTCAACCCATGTAGAAATATAACATGGAATTTCATCAATACAAGGCTTAAATATTTCAAGGTTTACAAAACACTCAGAATGTCTAGTATATGATTGGAACCAAGACACTACTGATTGCATTCATTCATTTATTCATCCATTCATCTATTCATCCATTCATCAACTATTTCATAAGCTCCTCCCAAGAACCAGGCTTTCTGACTATAGAGAAGAATAAGACACAGTGCCTCCCCCAGTAAGTATCATAGAGCATTAACAGACTGGTGGACCAATAATTTGCCAAAAGAACAGGATAAGGGCATTTTAGAAGTTGGTTCTGAAAAGAGACCCAAGGCAGAATTTTGCCAAGGAGCTAGAGTTTTCATATGTCTGTATTTTTAGTATTTTCTATTTGTTAAAAGAAGCAGGAAGTTAAGTGGCAATCATAAACTACCTTTGATGCTAATAGTACCATGATGTTAGAATAAGCCCTTCTTCACATTATAGTGTGGAAACTGAGGGCGGGAGATGATACGCATTTATGATTATGAGAAAAATAGGGAAGATTTGCTGACGGCTCATTAGATGGCAGCCTGGAGTTAAGTATTTTGACTAATTTTATTATTTAATCTCCATTTTATGGCTGTAGAGCCCAAAATAAGAAAGCAAATTGCATGGGAGAGCCAGGATTTGAACCTAGGAAGTTTGAGTCCATAGCTTCAACCAATGAGTTTAAGGCACAATTGAACCTGAACTACTATAGTGAAAAAACATGCTAGTTTGCAGTCCCTAGACTACCAGAGAAGCAGCCTTTTAAATAAAGTAACAGACTTTGAAAGTCACTGAGCAGTGAAAGCCCAGAGCCTAAGGGAAGAGCAGAGCTGTCTGACAGGTGACCTGATTGGCAAAATTCTTACAAGTAGCAGAGTCCTTCAAGGCCAGTAAACGCTAGGGTCCTTTGATGTTGCTGTCAATTTAGATGAATACAGAAATTTTTAAATGTGTGGAAAAAAAGGAGACATTTGGATTCTTCCTTGTGGATTATTTAAGCTCTGTTTGGTAAGAACAGTCTAGGAAGCATGAAGTCATTGGCCAACCATCTAAAACAGCTACTATCTATGGTAATCACTATCTACAGTTCCAACCAAAGGGGAGAAAGTAGACACATGCCCTGGCAAAGACTACAGGTTTATTATGATACAATTCAAGCACAGAGAAAAATAGAGTAATGCAATGAACATCCATATGTCTACTACCCAGATTTCTCAAATCTTAACATTTTGACTCCATATTTGCTTCAGATACTTTAAAGAAATGAAACATTTCAGATGCATGTGTCTGCTTATAACTTGTCCAGCTAAGTCTGAACCCCACCCCCTCTTTCCTTCCATAGAAATAACTTCAGTATTCCTGAATTCATGTGTTTAGTATTCCCATGTTTATTTTCTGTACTACTAAAAATATATGTATATCCATAAATACATAGTTTTGGCTTGTAAGTCTAATTTCACATTATTTCTACAATTTGATGTTATGTTTGTTTGTTTTTAATGATGGTAAAATATACAAACAAAATTAACCATGTTTAAGTGTATAGTCGAGTGGCATTAAGTACATTCAGAGTGTTGTGCTCAGTGTTATGTTTTCAAGGCTTATCCATGGAGATACACATAGCTACCATTTACTCTTTCTATGGCTATGCATACCCCATTAAGTGTATTTACTGTAATGTGTTCATTCTGTGTCTGAGGGCATCAGATCTCTTCCAATTGTGCAGCATTACAAATGTTGCAGCCATTCACATCCCTGCATACATGTTCTCTATTGAGGATTCGTGTGTAGAAGTGAAGTCCCCAGGTGACAGGGAATGACATCCTCAACTCTCTTGGATATGTCCAGGCTGTTCTCCAAAGTGGCTGTATCAGTTACTCTCCTACTGACAATGTGCGAGTGTGCCTCCCTCCATTGCCCCCCAGAAAAACTCACCACACATTTTAAATTACTTTCCCTGATGGTAAAATTAACACATTATTTGAAAGAACAAAAGAGTGGGGATACAGAAAAGCACAAAGAAGAAAATAAAGATCACTCAAAACTCATCACTCAGACATAGCTAACCATTCTTGACATTTTAGAATAAGTCCTCTCTTTTCTCTTTGCATGCATTTACATATTTTAACATAATTGGCATCATACTATACATATTAAGTATTTTCACAAATATTTTTGAAAGAGTTTATATATTTACAGTCTTACAAAGGCAAAAAATGCATTTAATTATATGTCAAACAATCACTTTTATTGACAAGAATAACATTAAATGAAATCAAGGTCATTCCACCAAATTCAGAATTGTTTTTGCTATACTTACAGAGTGTCTGCCTTAAAATAAAAGCAAACTAGCTCTTCTCCTACCAGCAGCTCCAGAACATCACATTTCTACATTTTTACTTACCAGGTTACTTTTATACATATTCCCGTGATACTTGGTTACTTTTTACACCTTTATGTGATAACTTTAAAAGGACCAACAGATTATTTATAGTACATGTTTTCTTATTCCCCTTGGTGAGACAAACTCAGTTTCTCCAAAGGCTCTTCTCCATAATGCAAAGCTGTGTAACTACATTTCTTTTTTTTTTAATATGTTTTATTGATTATGCTGTTACAGTTGTCCCAATTTCTTTTCCCTCTGCTCCCCTCCACCCAGTGGCCCCCTCCCTCCAATTGCCCCTCCTTTTAGTCCATGTCCATTGGTTGTGCATATAGTTCTTCTCAACCTCTTCCTGTCTACTCCATTCCCTCCTACTATGCTTCTTAATTCCTGTACCATCTCCCTCCCTTTTCCCCCTTTCCCCTCCCTGCTATTCTCCCCCCAGTATGTTCCCCATACCTATAATTCTTTTCCCACTCTCGTTGCCTACTTAGTCTACCTTTGTTTCGATTCCCTAGCTTCTGTTGTTGGTTGTTGTGATACAGTTTTCATTTCAATGTTCATAGTTTTGATCCTCTTTCCCCTAAACAAGTCCCTTTAACATTTCATATAACAGTGGTTTGGATCTGATGAACTCCTTGAGTTTTACTTTGTCCTGGAAGCACTTTCTCTGCCCTTCTATTCTGAATGACAGCTTTGCTGGATAGAGTATTCGTGGCTGTAGGTTTTGGATTTTCATTACTTTGAATATTTCTTGCCAGTCCCTTCTTGCCTGCAGGGACTCTTTTGAGAAATCCGCTGATAGTCTAGTTGGGATCCCTTTGTACATGATTCTTTTCTTCTCTCTTGCTGCTTTTAAGATTCTCTCTTTATCTTTAATTTTGACAATTTGATTATAATGTGTCTTGGAGTGGTTCTCCCTGGGGTCCAGTTTTTCTGGAACTCTCTGTGCTTCCTGGACCTGTAAGTCTATTTCCTTCCTCAAGTTCAGGAAGTTCTGCTTCATTATTTTTTCACATAATTTTTCAATTTCTAGTTTTTCTTCTTTGCCCTCTGGCAATCCATTATCTGAATGTTCGATCACTTATAGCTGTCCCAGAGGTTTCTGATCTTCTCACTTTCCTTACTTTTTGTTTCCTCTTTCCACACTGGTTGACTGTTCCTTCCCTGTGTTCTGGTTTGTTGATTTGATCTTTGGATTTATTTCCTCACCACTTGTCTCATATGTGTTTTCATTCGTTTCAGTATGAGTAGCTTTCGTTCCTTCCCTGTCTTGTTCCAAATCTTTTGTTAATTCTGTAAACCGCCTTAACACTATTGCTCTGAAATGAGCCTCTGAAAGGTTTCTTATTTGTTCCTCTGTCAGGTCTCTCATCTGCTGCCTGGTGAGCTGTGTCACCAGGATTTCAATCGTTGTCTGCCTCATTCTAACAGATTTGTGTTTAGCTTTCTTCCCGGGCAGGCACTCGTCACTGCCCTGTGACCGGCAGCGATCGGCACCTTTATCGCCGCACTATGGCGCTTTGTGTGGGGGCGGGGGTCCAAGGTTGATTTCTGCCATTACTCTCTGCTGAAAGACCAGGAGGCTCCTTCCCCACAGCTTCACCGTCCAAGACCATGGAGGGGGGGCTCTGCCTTCCCCAGCATTGGAATCGCGAGCTGCCAGGTCTCAACTGCAGCTGGGATTGCTCCCCTGGCATTTCTCGCAGTCCCGCCACTATGCCCACTGCTACCTTGGACAGCTCAGCCCGACCCTTCCATCCCAATTCTGATCTCACCCCCTCCTATCTGTCCAGATGAGCACTGCTGGTTTATAACTTCATACTTTGGGCTTCCATGTAGTTTTATTTTCTGGAATTTCTAGTTATCTTTTGTTTTGAGGTAGTTGTACTCCTTCTTAGTTGTAGAGGGAGACTGAGCGTGTTAGTCTAAGCCTCCATCTTGGCCAGCAGTCTCATTTAGATCACTCTTTTTTATGCTATCTCGGAGCCCCACAGGGTGCAGACACTCCTGTTTAATTCAGTTATTTATATGCTCCCTGAAGCCTTTCCTGAGATTGCAATTGGCCGTTCTGGCTGCCTCAAATTACAGCTGTGCTTAAGGAAGCTCATTCAGGCTGAGACTGCCATGCACAAATCTAACTACAAGCAAGCAATCTTCATATGGCAGAACCTAGTCAACAGTTACATATGACATCAAGGCACAATGGACAAGTTAAAGTACTAGCCCCCTGGACATAAGAAGAGTTTGGGAGTATTATATATTTTATTTTTGTGCCTAATTATCTGAAACAGCTCAATATATGCTACAAAGGGGCTAGTATTAATTAATTGCTCAATATTCTGTTGCCCCTCTATAGTGAATGTTCAAAAAGTAAAGAGAAAATTTTAGAAAAAGAAAATATTATTGAGCTTGACACTTTGGGCACACTTTCTTCATTAATTGGCATATTCTTCTTTATGGGATTGCCAGATTTAACAAATAAAACTACAGAATGCCCAGTTAAATTTGAATTTCAAGTAAGCAACAAATAATTTTTAGTGTAAGTTTGTCCCATGCAATGTTTAAGACATACACTAAAAATTTTGGAAAATTTACTGAAAACTGGGAAGGAATCATGTGTAGGGATAGAGAATAATGAAAGGGGAGAGCTTGGGATCTTACTTCAATAGGATCTTCAGGGAATATGCCTTTCAAGAAGTGATTATGTTACCAGTTCAAGGTCTGTGTAATGCAGGAGCTCCAAACTGGGGAGCTGCTTAAGGATTTGTGATGATCCAGAAAAAAACACCCAGAGGACTAGCAGATGTGGACATGCCATTTACTATTCACATTACAGGGGAGTGCACCCATGGCAATGGGTCAGCACAAGAGAGACCACACCTCCTCCAGTCTGAGGCTCCTTATAGGTGTCCCAGACAAAGGCTGCACAAATCTATGTGTGGCCCGCTATATTACATCAGTGTGTATGTGCAGAAGGAAAAGGTCAAGAAGTAGTCAAAGGACAGGAAGCTACTCCCAAAAGGGGTTAAGAAGGGAATTACAATCCATTTCCAAAACAATACACATTCCTTCTGCCCAGGGGACCCTGATCAGCCCTCAGTTATGGGAGAGGGAAGGGTCATGTCCATTGATCCTACACTCCATCCCAACATTGCTCTTCCACCTCACATTCTTCACATTAATTCTTCTGATCGGGGACCTGTGTTGGTGAGCATCTTGGCACATTGCATCCATATACTACAGATACAGTAAAGGTTACACCTTAAAACTAAAAGTGCAATACAGAAGCCAAAAAGACCTGGGAGGAAGGAATGCCACCAATAGTAGGTAGCACTCAATATGTAATATTCTTGCACAGGGTTGCTGGCATCCACCCCACAAGTTACACAGTGTCATTTGTCGTCTTGTTTCTGAGTTCAATACATACGAGTATGGGCTATTGTACTTCTACCTGTAATGCTGACAGCCACCCCAAACTGCGTATGTGAGCTATGGCTTGGTGTGGTTAGCCTGCTCTCTCACGAGGCAAAACACCTTCTCATGCATCTGTTTGAAATGGAGTCAGAAGCCTTCCAGCCAGTCCTAGCAGGGTGGATCCAACCATGGCAGGCTGGTAGAGGCCGCACATGGGAACTCTATACAGACCCAACAGTCTGAGCAGTAGTTCTCACTGGCCAGCATCCCTGCCCATTGGGGTAAGGTGTTGCTTCCACAGAATCCACCAGACAACCCCCAAGAATTTGACAAAAAAATTAACTACACAAGGTCATAGTATACATTCTATGAAAACAGAAAGAACACAAAGGTTAATGAACACAGCAACCCATAGACCAGTTTCTGAGTCTGCAAGAATGTCAGATGAGAAGACTTCTAAATGCAAGGTTTTTTACTGGGATGAGATAAAGCAGTGACAACCTGATAGATCCTCTTTATCTGTAGTTTAAATGCCTCTGGTGCTATCATCAGGTGCTCAGATAAGGTCTGTATGGTTGATACTGCATCAGTATTTCTCAATAACTCCGAATCAAAGGATGAAGAAAAAAATGAAACACTAGTTTGTAAGAAAACTGGAGAAGTTCAGAATCCAGCCTGCTTCATAGGTGAGAAATAAAATTTTACAGACGATTCACTGAATTAGAGTCTACTTTCCATAACTGTGTATAACAGATTTTATTGAAACATAATTTTTCCCTTAAAATCACCATTATTTTTATTAAAGAGCCAAATCAAGACCAATTCATGTACTGTTTTAAGTAAGTCCAGTTTCAATTTGGCCTGATTATTTGCATAAACCGAACAGGAATAGCAATTGATCATATAGGTTTTCTTAAATCTACTTTGCTGGAATGTTACAAGGAATTCCTAGATTGAGCTTTAATTAGCCCCTCTGGACTGGAAAGCCAAGCCACACAGCTGCCATCAGGCTTTTCCTGGAATACCCACAAATTTGGGTGAGTTTCTCAAGTTTTGAGGTCCCCAGAATGTCTTGAGGTTCTTCCCATGCCATCTTTCAGGAAAGTAACATTTTCTCCTTACCTAGAAAGCCTTTCATGAACCACATGACCACGCAAGTTACCAGGCCATTTCTCCAACAGGCTTTTATTGGCTTCAAAGAAATCTTAATTCCTTGGTTTTCTGATGATGTCAGAGTTAAGGCAAGACTTCTTTGATCATGGCATTATAGACAAAGACTTAGTTGATAAAACCACAGTTGGAAACTGGCTTTATGAATCCTGTTATGAAGAAATCAGATTCTTATTGGACTTATGCGAATAAACATATTGCTATGGAAAGAATAATGCTCACTTATTAAGAGCTTCCAAATTCCAGAAGAATCAGGTAAGAAGAAAAATGTAGATGCCCCAGTATTCAATTTACCAAATTGCTTTAAGAGACAAAGTTTTCTTATGTCTGAAAAACAAATGATTAAAAATTTGCAGTATTTTTCAACAAAAAGTTATAAAAACCATAATTATCTTTAGTTTATTATGTCCCATACTTAATTTCTCTTTATCCTGAATATCTACAAGCAGCTTTATAAACCCAGTCATTTCAGAGCTCCAGCAATTTTCACTCAATTCAAAGGTATGATCCGAAAATCCATTCTCAGAACTATGCAATCCAAAACAAGTCAGAGTCCTCTCTATGAACCCTTCCCAAGACATGATATATTTTTGCCAATGCATTAGAGCAAAACAACGACTGCTTATAAATGACAAAACTTAAAATGACATGGTACAGAGTATAATGCAATTAACAAAGGAATTTGTTTTCCTGTGACAACATTTTAAGATAACAACTAAAATTACAAATTATATCAGAACTCATATGATCTCTAGAGCATCTACTTTAATAATAAAAATATGTGTATACAAATAGAACATACATATTATTTCTTTATTTGACAAAGCTTCCCATGTACTTTAAGCATATTAAATAGGCCTACTTAGTTCCAAAACTTCTCTTATATAAAAGAGGGAGAACAAATATTTGAGGTATTGCAGAGGCCCATTGGAATAACCTAACGTCATTCCTCAATTAAAAAATCTCTTAAAATTTGAACTTGGGGAAGGCTATCAAACAAACTTAACCAAAAGATTATAACATAAACTTTTTGTAAAACAACACGTTTTTATGGAAATAACTTTAAAAGACATTAATTAAACCTAAGCCTGGTTTCACATCAAATAATATGTCTAGACCACATGATCCTATTGAATATATAAGTTTTTACTTTCTTTTGATCAATAAAATATTATGCCCTAATTATGCCATCCAGAGGCAGAAAACACACCACATGTAATACACAGATGAACATATATCACATAAAGACTAGACACATGAAGACTGGACACATAAAGACTATATACATAATTTGATTTACTAATTTGGGTAGAGGAAGCACAAGATGTTCTCATTTGCTTGCCTTTTTGCTTATTCTCTCCACACAATCCTTCTGCAACTTTCCTAGTCCCTTTTAATTCATCTGGGAATTAGAACAATCTACTTTAAATTCTATTTTCTTCAAAATATATTGCCATAATCTACACCTTTTATTACTGAAGCCATATATTTTTACCTAACTTAAACACAAGTAATTAGCATCCTTAAGACTGACAAATTCATGAACACATTTCATGGCTCTTACCCCATTTACTAGACCTTTAGCAAAACAATACCAATTAGTCTGAAATACAACCTAAGCTCATCTTCCCAAAATAGAAACAAAATCAAAGTCTAAAGCAAAAGTGAAATTTCAAGAAAGGACTAGGACTAGCCTTCGAATCTCATCTTCTTATCTTTCTCTCTAATTTAGACTCACCCTCTAACTGCCATACATTGACTTCAGCTGTTCCTTCCTTTTCCCCCATGCAGGTCCTCTGCCAGGCCTGCAGGAGGTTTGGGGGCATCTCCCCAATACTGGTGCACCACCTTGGGATTGCCCCCTGCTATTTCCAGGATTTGCCCCTGCTCCCCTCCCCCCCCAGCATGTCTACTCTACAGGGGTGTTTTTCAGAATATCCTGTTTGTGACACCAATTGTAATTCAGGAGCTCCAAAACAGGGAGCTACTTAAGTGTTCATGATATTCCAAACAAAACAAAACAAAACACCCAGAAGACTACCAGATATGGACATGCCATTACTCACATTACAGGGATGGGTGCACTGATGGTGGTGGGTCAGTGCAAGAGAGACCACACCTCCTCCATTCTGAGGCTCATTATAAGGGGTCCCAGACAAAGGCAGCATGGATCCAGGTTGCATAAAACTATGTGTGGCCCAGAGCTGCATGTACATCAATGTGTACATGCAGAAGGAAATAGCCAAGAAGCAGTCGCAGTTCAGGAAGCCACTCCCAAAAGCGGATAAGGAGGGAATTACAATCCATTTCCAAAACAATGCCTGTTCCTTCTGACCAGGGTCCCCCTGATCAGCCTTCAGTGATAGGAGAGGGAAGAGCCATGTCCATTGACCCCATAGTGCACCTGACAATTCAAAGACCAATATTCAATATGTCAGAGTTTAGAGTAAAAGAAGGTTTATTGATTGAGAAGGCCCAGCTCAAGAAGATGCGGATGCCTTATAGCTTCCACAAATCCACCTTAAGAGAGTTCAGAATACAGGCTTCTTTTATGTCAAGGGAAGGGAGGAGGGGCAGGGCAAGAGGTGTGTGACACTAGGTGCCAACAGAGTTCCGAGGAAGAGTGCAAAATCTCTAAACCTCTTTGTTCTCCAATTCATTGACCTCCACTGATCTGAGTTCAGTCTGGAGGCTCCTGTAAATCTTTGATAAGCAGTCATTATTTTGTACATATTTCCCTAATTTTTCAAGAAGGGCACCCTTTGGCAAGGGAGTGTTCTTGCAAAAACTTAAGCCTGAAGCAGCATTCCTCTAGTTAACTAGAAAATCTATATCAGGACCTGTTAGCCTAACAGCCATGGAAGAAATTCAGGCTAAAATTAAGATTGAGTCGTAGAAAGTAAGCATATTATTTTTACAATTATAAAGCAGCAATCTGAAGGTTGAAGGGTTTTCAAAAGGAGAAAGCATGTGCAAAAGCCCTGAAGCAGTAAAAGACTCGGTGTTCAGTGTGTTTGAAAAACTGAAAAAAAGTCTAGTCAGTTGATGTGAGCTGTGGGAAAAGGAGAGGACATGGGAGAGATAGACTAAAACTAGCCCATCAGTCTTGAAGGCCAAGGGTGGAAAGTGCAATGCTATTCTGTGGGCAATAGACATTCAAAAACACCACTTTGACTGTTGAATAGTAAATAGATGTCATAGATGCCAAAAAAATATTGAATATTATAATTGCAGGTACTTTCTGAATTAGGGGTACACAGGTTTAAAAACGTAACACCTTTATATTCTGAATTGCCTTGGCCATTCCTGGACAGATGATACTATATCAGCAATTCTTAAATTTTGGTGCTTTTTAGAATTGCCTATAGAGTTTTATAAAAAACTCAATGCCCAGGCCACACCCTGATTCAATTAAATCGGCATCTCTGTGTCTGAGGCCCAGGCATCAAGTTTTTCAAACTCTCCCCTGGTGTATCCAGTCACCTGTGGAACTTGTTAAAATGCAGACTGATTCAAGTCTGGATTAGGGACTGAGAGTCTACATTTCTCACAAGCCCCCTGATGCTGCTGATGCTGCTGGTCCACCCCTCGGCACCTCCAGTAGGAGGGCCAGTACCTCATTAGCAATCCTTGTACATACACATCTGTTTTCTCTTTTCTGCTCCCCTTCATTGTGTTCCTAGCAGTCATCTTTCAAAGTTTTATTACCTGCCATTGGATCTGCAAAGCAAAAAAGCATGCCAATGAACCCAACATTGCTTCCCATTTTAAAAAGAGCTTCCTAAAGCTTTGGGATTTGCCTTCACCAACAAAGGCCTGCAATTCCTCTCGAAAGGCCGGGTAATCTTATTAAGAGATGATCTGTGGAATCCTCAGTAACAAATACTCCATGTAGCCTCTTTGTTCTGTAAGTCTCCATTCTCCAGCGCCTCTCTGCACTTGTTTGTCTCAGAACAGTCACGCACGGTGGGTCCATTTGTCTTCCCTTATCACTCTGTTACTGCTGCCGTGTGGCTCGAGCACTCGTTCAGCTCTGTACTACAGCTTCTTGGCTGACAAGATAATTACATTCCTGGGCAGACTAGGAGAAAAAACAGGTAGTGCTCAAAAGTTCCAAAGCTGAAGCCGACTACTTACTAGTCATTGCGGGTGCAGACTTCAAGATCAAGCACCTGATCTAATTAGCACACTACCAACGCTGCCTGCCTGACTGTGGAATGCTGACAATTGAAAGCCTGAAGGCAAAGCAAATATCAGGCAACCTAGAGACAGACATTCAGGCTACTCTGTGCCAGAAACAATTGCATATTCTTTTTGGAATCTTGGGTGTCCTAGTAACACAGTTGAGCCTGGGGGTAAACTTTTGCTTAATACTGGGAGCCCCCCATTTACTGATAATGAACATGAGAACCAGTCACATAAAACCTCACAAGAATGAAAGGCCTCACCGGAAGAAAGCCTTCTGATTGCCTTCAGAAGAAGGACTTATTTCAGCAAACCCAGCCCAGCTCGCCCCTAGCTCTGGAAGAAGCACACTGCAAAGAGCTTTTTTCCGTTGACCAGAGAAATAGCACAGTACAATCCCTCAGGAAAAAATTCTGTTTTTACCTTTATGGTTTCACTACTTCCTACATTTCTTTCAAGAAGTAGCCTTTCAGTTTGAAAGTGATTATGGCTACAGCCCTTTTTCTTCCTTTCTTTTCACTTTGGGTGTGAAGGTGTTCTATGATCTCTAAGCCCCTCCATGTAGATGCCAAGGCCTTATTACTGTGACTTTCTAATAAGACCCACCCTGGATGGCTGTTGGCGTTTGCACCAGCTCCTGGCAGGGCCTGGTGGAGGGGGGTGAGCACTGTTTCTACCACTTATTAGCTCTGCGACTGGGCAAGGTGCTCACTTCTCCAGCTCAAGCTAAGCATTTAAAGGTTAGAAAGTCAAAAGAACTCAAGCAGAATGTTAGGGGTTGAATTGTGTTTCCCCAAAAGGTATGTTAAATTCTTAACACCTAGTACCTCTCAGAATGTGACCTTATTTGAAAATAGGGCCTTTTGGATGTAATTAGTTAAGATGAGGTCATACTTGAGCAGGGTACCCCCTTAATGCAATATGACTGGTGTACTTAGAAGAGAACAGACACAGAGACAGAGACACGGGAGGAAGAACACCATCTGCCTGTGGACGCAGAGATGGGAGTGATGCATAGTCAAGCCAAGGAATTCCAAGGCTTGCCAGCGGCAACCAGAGGTTAGGAAGAGGCAAAGGCTGATTTTCCTCTTCAGGTTTCAGAGGGAGCATGGCCCTGCTGACACCTGAATATCAGACTTCCAGGCTCCAGAAGTGTGAGATAGTCATCTCTGTCGTTTGAAGCCACCGGGTTTGTGGTCCTCAGTTACAGCAGCCCTCAGAATCCATTACATCCAGTTAATTCAGGCTTACTCATTAACTTCTCCCAGCTCACCTATGACACCGCCAGCCCATGACAGCCATTGCCCATATTGGGCATCTCCCATCTGTGGCCTGGTTCAGAGATCTGGCTGTAGGGCCTGACAGGTGGGTCCAGCTCTGCTCCTTCCTGGCTGGATGACCACAGGCAAGTTAACTAAATTCTCTGGGCCTCAGTCTCTTGGCAGTAAAACAAGATAACTAAATAACAGGTCTTCTTTGAAGAATGAAAAAGATGACACTGCTAACTACGAGTGTTAGCTCTAGTTATTCGTTCCCAGATGATGGTAAAAGGAGAGTTCCGGGCACCTTTAGCCATGCCTGCAGCATGGGCTCACTGCACCAGAGCAGTGAGCTTTGCAGAACCAAAGAGATAAAGAGTTATGTGACCCCCTTCCCGGGCATTCGTGCTACTTCCCCTGAGTCCCCATGACAACATATCCTCTAGGAGCTTACATTTCTGAGGATGTGTGCAAAGGCAGGAGGTGCCTGGGGATGTCAGGTGGCTTGTGAGGACCTCTGCATCCTGTTGTGAGGACCTCTTCATCCTATTGTAAGGCCCTCTAAAGTAGCAACTGTGGCTCATGCTCCTGAGGTCTTGGTCCTGGTGTTACTGGACAGGGGCCTGGCCCTGAGAGGGTCTGCCTAGGGCCAGCTATAGTGTGCAGGTTCTTGACTTCATGTAGGAAAGGTTTCACAGCATGAGTTCATGTGACCATTAGGGTATGTTTATTAAAGCTGGAGACAGTAAAACAAGGCAGGGCTTAGCATAGAAGGGGCAACAGGAGATCCTAGGCGGGGCTGCCTTAGCCCACTGGGAGGTCGGAGAAAAGCTTTAGGGACAGGTTCAGGGGATCAGCCTGGGACAAGCTGCAGGCTACCCATTGCCTTAGGAAACAGGTGCCTATGACAGAAGAAGTGGGAGGAGAAAAAGGGAAAGAAAATGGCAGGGGTTGCTCCCCAGAGGGAGAGCATGTGTGCTTGGTCCTTTGTCTTGAGGCTTTTATCTCTCCTGAAGATGGGAATCTTAGAGCAGGTGTTAGGGAAGGGTTTCAGCAGCATACTCATCAGTTCTCCAGGTGTGCCCTTTTAGGGTCATGGTCTCCACTGATTAGTCACTAAAAGGGCAGGGAGTCCTGAGTCACTGCAGCTGGTTTTGGCTTCGTTTACCTGGTTTTGCTGCTTTTCTGGGCCTGGAGCTGAAATAAAACTGAGGCCTAGATATTATTATCTCTAGGGAGGTGACATTTTATATCTGGCTGTAAATTGCTCTGGCCACCTGTCTGTTTCCCTAGTCCACTTGCCAAGGAATTTCCCTAGCTTCTTGCTATCCTGCCTCATTTTCAAATACCCTTTTGCCACTTGTATACCTACTTTTATCAAGATGGCTTTTCCTTGTTGATATATAGAAGTTGTTTATCCTAGAGCTACATCAAATGCCTTTATTACAGATATTGCCTATCACTTAATGGCTTTTTCTCATTCTCTTAAAGGCATCTTTAAGAACAGAAATCTTAATTTTAATTCCTCTTTATCAGTCTTTTCCTTCATAGGCAGTGCTTTTGGTGTCCTACGTAATCCGTTTTTGTTTCCCCTCAGGCGTCACAGTTACTCGTGCCCCCCCCCCCCCCCCACACACACACTTCCATGGTGATAAATGTCAAAATGGTGGTTAGACCTTTAGGAAAGTGATCATGGCCGGCAGGCAAGGACACTGGAAGGAAAAAGGATTCCAGGGTGCTAATTATGTTCTGTTTCTTAATCTTGGTGGCAGTTAAATGTGCTTGTTTACCTTTTAAGTATTCATTGGACTGTATACTTACTGCTTATAACACTGTGCATGTGTTATATGCTTTCTTTAAAGGTAGAGTGAGAGAATGAGAACTGCCAAACAGGAGCCACTAACAACGTAATGACAAAAAAAGAAAAGTTCTTTGAGAAATTAGAGGAATATTTGGAAACAGATTATTTAGTATCATAGGTTCTGAATCTCAACAAGCTAACCTTTTAGTAAATGTATTTTAGTGAAATACATTTAGTAAGTATAGCTTAAGAGCAAAGCACTGATGTTGGTTAATAATATAACACTGAAAATAAACAGCGCTAGGCATAAAATCTCTCAACATTAGTGAAGCTTCACAAGAAGAGTTAAGCAAGCACAAAGCCTAAAGAGAATCAGCAGTTGCTCTAAACTTTTGGTTTTACAAATTCTTTACGAAAATGTTGCCAGCAGATATATGGCAAGTCGAGTTCTGTTTCCTGCCCTCTGATGAGGGGCATGAGTAATGCGTCTATGTAAAGTGGTGGTTAATGTGTCTGAGGTCATGAGGATTCTTTGAGACAAAAGTAGAAAAGTCACAAGAGTAGGACGTAGAGGTCCAGCAGAGTCACCCTCAGAGGCAGAAACCAAATCAAAATAAACACTTGGCAAAGATACAGTTAATACTAAACCATGTCCCAGAACATAGCCAGGCTCTGAACGTGAAGGTGAGAATTAACCGGACAGGAAATGCTGTCAGAGTGGGAAGAAAGGTCATTGTCAGAAGCTATCCCTTCTATAGGCGAAATTGCCAAGGTAGCACCAAAAGCAGCCAAGGGTTTGCCAAGGTCCTCAGCCTGAGGGTTTTTTTTTTTTTTTTTTGGAGGGAGGGTTTTTTTTTTTTTTTTATGAAAAAGACAACCAACAGCTTGTCCACAGCTAGCTGGGGCAGCAGGTGTGTCTGCATGGTTCTCTGCCCTCAGCTGAGCATGTGTACACACCTGACAGCTGGTTCTGGCAGCCAGACACCAAGAGGCACTGAATTTGGAGACAGCCTGTGGAAAAAACTCAGAGTGTGCATTCAGTCACTTCCTATGTATCCTTTGATGCCTGCTCTCTAAATGACTCCCTGTCTATTTCTCACCTTCTGTCCTTGACAGGAGATTTCCAGGGAGCAAATGCAGACTTTTGGACAAAAAAATAAATCTTTTTTTGAGATGAGGGCAGAGTGAACAAATAAATAGGGTTTGACAAAGGAAGTTAAGAAGACTAAGGAGTCAGAACAAAATAACCTTGCAAACATGGATAAGAAAAGCAACCTCAGAAACTCTTGGTTGGCATGGTGGGGAGGGGAGAAAATCCATAATTAGGATAAGCTATGGACAGATAACAGGGAACTCAAACCCAAGAAATTCAAGCCCAAGCAGAGGAGTCTGCATTTCTCATCAGCTCATGTAACGTCGTGTTTTTAGAGTTCACCATTTTTAATATCCAACAATCATCTTTTATCGTTACAGTGCTATAATTTACCACATCCAGGCATGCAAAAGCACCCTTTTTCTGACATTAAACATGTTTAATCAGGACAATTTATAATAGCAATTTAGGGATTTAATGAAAGAAAGGCATTTGACATATGATATTTACAGTAATCATAACAGTACAAGACTTAAAATATAATTTTTTACAGTGTTAGATCAGGAAGCCAAATTGTCCATGTTTCTAGTTAGGTTTGTGCAATGCTTTGGGGGGGTTGGATAAGGATCCAGAAATTAATTAATAGTTTTCCTCTACACAACTGTCAGTGTTCCCACTGCAGACGGCTGCTGGCTGCCAGCTCCTTTCTGCCTTGGCTCTAGTGGCAATCAGCAAACACAGTTAGTGCTAAACCACGTGTTCTAATAGCCAAATGCCAAATGTCATACCACATGCAGAATCATAATTATGCTTTAGGAAGTAGATGGATTTGGCTTTGTTAACCAAGAATTAACCCAAAATCTGGAGGCCACTTGAATTAGTGCTTGTGGAAAATACCCATCACACCTTACCCTCGGGAGCACCAGGGTTTTTCAAGGATAGCAGTTTTCTGTAAAGCTAAGAGCCTTGACATTCTTTTTTAAAAGGACCTAAACCTTTTCTTGTCAAGCTCTAAAGATTCCCCTCTGCCTTCTCTTCTGGAACTAGTCTAATTTATACACATTCCAGCTCCACTTGAGTGAAATTCAAGTTCCTATTTATGTATTTACTGTTAACCACAAGCCTCATGCTTCACCGACCATTTGACATGTGTTTATTCGAAAAGGTAAGTTGATAAACCAGTGCCTTCCTCGTATTTGACAAGTTCCACCTGACTCAGGGAAACAGTGGGGCCCACCTTCGATGGGCAGCAATATAGGGCACAGAGTAACAGGAAGAACGTTACCTGGATTACTGTTCTCAACTCCTTCAATAATAAAACACAGCGCCAAGGCACAGTAACAGCTGACACTTTCAAGGGTTCAGATTTCCATCTAATTCAAACTGACACACAATCATAAACACTGAAATAAGAGGAACGTTACAAAACTCACCAATTAAAATAAAAGCCTCATTTTTAAAAAAAAAGAGTTTATTTGGTTATTTTTAGAGAGATGGGAAGGGGGGGAGAAAGAGAGGAGAGAAACATTGATGTATGGTTGCCTCTTGTGCGCCCCCAGCTGAGGGTCTGACCTGCAACCCAGGAATGTGCCCTGACTGGGAATCAAACCTGCAACCCTTTGGTTTGGCACTCAGTGTACTGAACCACACTAGCTAGCTGCTCCCCTCCAGCCTTTTTTTTTTTTCTAATACAAGAGGTGTAGAAGGCTTGGGCTTAACCCAGGTGACCACCTCCAGCAAGTACATGGGACCTGTTCTAACATCACCCTGGCTCCAATTGTTCCTCTCCTTGGTTTCCATCATCCTGACTTATTTACTTAGTATTACAATTATAATTAAGGGTAATCATTAATTCTAAACTAGTTTTGTGTATTTTCTGAACTGCTTAAATCTTCTGTGGAATAAGATAGGCTATTATGCTTGTCCAGGAGATGCCTGGATAAGCGTATTTCTCAAAGCTTATTTCTTTTTTCTGTGAACAATTTTCATAAATTCAGCCATCTGACTTCACACCACGCAGCAACTTAGAAGACCTCAGCTGACAAAAAGAGTGATTGTCTCTTCTTAATGTCACACAGCATATTAAGCCTACCTAATAGATGTTGTTGATGCAACAGTAAATGAATAAATTGGTAGGCAAGTGATACTTTACAGCTTAACAAGAACATAGAAACTATTTAAAAACAAATAAAAGAAGCAAAAGCATAGCAGTTGGGACCCACTTGATATGGATGTGATCTATCACGGATTTTAGAAGCCTTTGATAATTATAGAGCTATCATTAATATTGGTAAGTGTGACTCTTATTTCTTCAAGAAAAAAAGTCAAAGTATGCTTTGGAGTCTTTATTTAAGAAAACGGGTGTATACAGTACACTTTAGAAAACTTTCTGACTGAAAATAGTTTTAAACATGAAACTTAAGGGAGGGGTAATTTTCAGCTATCTGGAAAATTCCCTTCTTTGCAATGCCTCATTCCCTGGCCAAGCTCAATACCTGGAGTCCTGAAGAACTCATACTGTGGGTTCCACTCAGGTGGGAACTACATCTCAGGAAGAGCAATGTAGGTGGAGAATGCAGCGGGCTCAGAGCAAGGCTCTGGCACACTCAATGGTGACAAGTCCTGTCCCACAGCACCCTGCTGACACCCCTAAGAGGGCACTCATTACCGCTGGGAAGGGGGCAGTTTACAGAAGGCAGCCAATCTTTCACTCTTTGTTTTCCACCACGTGATGATGGACAATTAACACCCCTCTGTGGAACGACTTACAAAGCCACCTGATGGCAGTGAGGGTCCCTTGTGTACCAAATCTTGGTTTTTGCAACATTACAAGAAAAGGGAAGATAGTTCCTGGTAGTATGCTCAGAATTTTTTGGACAAAGGACATAAGTGTCACTATTATTTGAAACTTGTCTCTTGTCGAAAAATAAATCACATCCCTAGACCGAGGCAATCACTGACACTAGATTTCTCTAGCGGCGGCCCTGGCCAGTTCATTTCGCACTTGAGTGCAGGACGCAGCCCGCAGCGGGCAGGGCTACAGTCTCAGAGTAACGCCTGCTTACCTACCATCAGGAGCCTGTTGCCCCAGCCAGTTAAATAAAGGACATCTCAACCAGCAGGCGGACCTCGACACTTGACATTTCTCAGTGACCGTGAGCAAAGATTAACTTACTCTTTTCTGTTTACAGAATTATGCAAAACTCATTCCTGGAGCTACAGTAGGGCTACTTCAGAAAGACTCCGGAAACATTCTGCAGCTGATCATCTCCGCCTATGAAGTACGTATTTTACAGTTGGCTTCTTTTTTGTATTGCTTTGATATTCAAAACTGAGGTGTGTTTTAGGCAGTTCATTGCACTTTAGTTTGTTGGTAGAGGGAGTTCTTTTCCAGAGAAAAATCTCTCTGCATTAATGCAGCCAAAATGTGAACTTTGTTAATTTTATTTGCAGATATTCTTCCTGAGAGGTGGGGCCAAAGGTAGAAAAATCATACACCTGATCATAAAATTGAGGTTGTTTTTATAATAATAACCAATAGCTAATTTTTACTAAAAAGGATCCATGAGTGGTACAATTAAGCAATTAATTTCCCCTCTTCCCAGTCTGAAAAAAGAAAAAGAAAAAAAAATTAAATCGCTGTCTCCATAGGCTTAATGAGACTGCATTATAACACCAAAAAAGAAGGAAAGAAAAGAAAAGAAAAAGTAAAAATAAAAGAAAAAAGAAAGAAAGAAAGGAAAAGGAAAAAAACCACAAAGCACAACAGGAGCAATGCCACTTTGTAGAGTCTCTGCTTTTGGGAACCAGGGAAATTTTCCATTGGTTATATATGTACTTTTTGCCTTGCCTTTGTTACTTCGTATCTGAGGACAGAATTTCTCCCTTAAAATGAGATACATACCTAGAGTTGCTATTTTTTTTTTTCTTTGTCCCATTTCATAATTCAGTTCATCAGTGGTGGATGACCAGTTGCCAATTCTTTCTAACTTTGGTTCCTAAATGTTATCTTTCTTTCTTGCTTTTATTTTCAAAGAAAAAATACACATACAAAGATAGTGAGGAAGCTCTAAATTAGGACAAGAATGAAAAAAGTAAATTTTTATAAAGCACCAAGCTCTAACATTTGCTCTAGATAGCAGTTACATAATACCTAATGAATAAAACTCTAATTTTTGATGTTTTAAAATTACACTTAAATCTCATATGCACTCTATGCCAATATTTAGCATATCCTGAACCAGTTTTCCTTAACTATGACATTTCAGAATCATCTGGGAAGATTTTTAAAAATAGGTGTGCCCAGATTTCTCTCATAGACATCTCAGAACTTTAAGGGAAGAAGAACTACATATTTTGAAAAAATTCCTCTATAATTTTGGTATTGCCCCACCAATTTTGGAACTCACCTTAAGTGGGAAAAATAAATTATTGCTTCACAAATACATTGCCTCAGAGAATAAAATATAGATATGTCCATCAAAATTGTAAGATGGGTTTTTTCCACTCATATTCTCAGAAACCAGTTTCCTTAGTACACATCAAAAATTAATCACCACATTAGCTCATGCTTGAAATTCTTCCAGACAGGAAAGGTTGTGAATAAAATACTAAAAACCTTCCTTGCCTTTATGCAGTAATTATTAGTTTTAATGTATAGAATAAAATAAGATCACATAGCAACCCTTTATTGAATTAGAACACACAATTTTCTTTAACCCAGCACTCTCAAGAGTGCTGGCCACGAACATCTTCAAAGAAATTAAGCAAATTAGAAAATAATGAATTGTCAAAAATATTTCTCCCTCCTGTCTGACTAGCCTGGTCCATGTCCCTGCTTGCTCAGTCAGAGGTATGTCTCACTCTGTGGTTACAAATCACTTACATAACATACATGGTTATTGAAATCAAGGCACCACACACCCGAAGTGAATCTCCTGTCACTATTTTACTGTCTCAGAAATATGGAGAAGTTTCTGTTAGTTTTACACCAAGCAGTCTTGCTCTGGAGTTATAATGGAAACTTCATGATTCACTGGATGAAGTATGCAACAGATCTTGGCACTAATTCAAATTATTTTTCTATTCTGTTGTTTTTAAGTGTATTCTAAAAAGACATTAAAATATGGGATCCATAGACTGAATTTTTTTCCAGTCTATAAAAGAAAAGAGAAGGAATGGGACTATATTGAGAGGAAACAGGAAATGCTTCTGACTGACTTCTAGTGGGGCAGAGGCAAGAGAATTTGTGATTTATAACTAGTGATGACGAACTTCAGCTCAATATTTTACAGTGCCATATTGACATAAAAAACCTTAAATGTCAGATATGCATTCATCTGACTATCATTTGCTAATTTCCTTCCTTTCCTACCCAACACAATAAAAGCTACTAAAATATTAATGCTCCTGAGGCTGTTCCTCTGCTGGCATTTAAGCTCCAGAAGGAAAGTGACTTGGTTTGTTTTATTTTGCCTGGTTCATAGTAGAAGTTCAACGAATAAATAAAGACTATGATAATATACAAATAAATATTTATATCTTTTCTTTGGGAAATTCACACTAAAATATTCCTGGTGAATTTGGAATATGATATTTTAATTATACAATGCTGAGATGTCCTTCACTTTGGTCAGATTATGTTATCCCCTACTCCTGATTGCTGTCGTCTATAGACTTTCAGGGCATATCTGTCACTTCTCATTTAGCTCCTGACTCACTATGTTACTCACTGTCTTCAGCACAACTCCTGTCTTAATTTCTGATGATTTCAATCTGTGTGTGTGTGTGTGTGTGTGTGTGTGTGTGAAATCTTTCCTATACTTGCCCTCTCAGTTTCTTGAACTCTGTCTCAACAATGACCTTGTCCACTTACCACTTAATTACCTTCTCATATCTTCATTGTTTTATCCTACCTTAAACCTTCTCAGGGCAATAAACTCCATAATCTCAACTGCATCAACCCATTTCCTGATCACCACTTCCTATATTTTCAACTCACTCCTACTATTTCTTTTCTACTCACTCCTAATATTTCTTTCAACCCATCTAGATCTCCAATTAATTGACCCCCACCCTTTATATTGCCTCATCCCTTTCATGTTGCTCTTGCCAAGAACCCCAGCTTAAATCCAATCATTATGCTCATCCTTAGACACATCTTCAATTCCCTGTCCCTAATTGTTCTTTTGAAGTTGTTCAGTCAAACATGGTGCTGATTAAATCCAACCACCCACTCACCTTGCACAGCTGAATGGAAATGGGAAAAACATACAATCATGCTAACCAGTCTCACTTTAAATTCATGATGAGGGATGGACCTCAAGCAGGTCCCAGCAACCAGGTTGTATTTCTGTAGTATATACCCAAGTAGAGATATCTATGAGTCAGTTAATATGCAGTTGACATTTCAAGAGAGTATCCCGAATTCTCCCAAATATACTTCACTAATGGTTTTCTCCCTCTAAATTGATGGCAATTCCATTATTCCTCTTGCCAGGGCCCAAAAGCCTGAAATCAGCCTTGACTTCCCCTCTTTCTCTTACCCTGCAAATTTCATTCATCAGAAAATCTTGTTGGTTCTGTCTTCAGAATTATTTAAAATTGGATCCAGTCACTTCCTCCACTGCCCTCATACTGGTCAGAGCTACCATCTTTATTCACCTGAATTATTGCAAAACCTCCTAAATACTACCTCCCATTTCCACCTTTGGTTTTCAACAAAACAGCTAGAATTTTTTCTTTTAAAAATATAAAGTCATATCATATCACTTCTCTGTACATAACCCTAACTGTTTTTCTCATTTGACATTGAATAAAAACTGAATTCTTTATAACAGCCAATTAGGACCCTATCAGATCTGTTCCCCTTCACCCCATTATGTCTCCGACTCTACCTCCTGTTACCCTCCTCTAACTCTCTCTGCTCTAAATCTCCTTTCTGCTCTATTCCCAGAACAAACCAGACATACTCATGTCTTTTTTTTTAATTAATTAATTTATTTATTTACTTAAGTATATTTTATTGATTATATTGTTACAATAGTTCCAATTTTTTTCCCTTTGCTCCCCTCCGCCCAGCACCCCCCTTCCCCGACAATCCCCTCCCCAAGTCCATGCTCATGGCTCACCCTTTCATATATTCTTCTTCTTTTTTTAAAAAATAATTAATTAATTAGTTAAATATTTTAACAATAAAAAATAACAATCCCTCCCTCTCAGACTTAAGACCCTTTACAATCTTATAAAGGACAATGGACGAAGGTCTCGAGCTCCTCTAGTTGCTTCAAGCTGGACATGGCCGTCATCCTACCTACCCTTGGGTCAAGAAATCCCTAATAAGAGTGGGGGTGTGGAGGGGAGGGTGGCCTTCCCACAAGGGGAAGGATCGTGCAGACTCCAGGTTGGTTGGCTGTCTCTGGACAACGGCATGCTTGGTTTAACAGGCTGGCATCCTTGTTGTATTCTGGGGGCAACAGGGTTAAAGGACATCATTCAATCCGTAACCACTAGATGACAAAAGACAGGTATTAATTTTTCAATGTCCCACATTAGGGAAAAGAAGGGCTTCTTTAGAGGAAGGTATGCCAGGTACATCTCACCTGTCCAAAACCCTTTTGCCCATTATACTTAGTTTGGACTGAGGGAAATATTTTAGGTTTCCCCCCTCTCAGGCCTCTGGGCTCTTTCTGTCCAAGCCATTAGGATAGAAAAGAGAAACCAGTTTTAAAGTGAAGCCCACAGACCACCCCGTTCTTCACCAACCCAGCCACTTAGTTCAGCCAAACCATTGAGTCTCAGAAGGCAGCAATGCAGACAGGATTAAGTGAGGCCTATACGTACAGACAATCACTCAGGTAATGAGATCGTAGGCTTATGCCCTTTGAAAACAGAAAACACATGTTAATTTATGTAACATAACCCACACACAAGTTTATAGATCTGTAGGACTGTCTTATCGGAAAGACATCCAGTTGCAAGGCATTTGACATTTTTCTTGCCTGTAAATTAAACATCTTTGATAATGCCACAGACATAGTTTAACTTTCAAATGAAAACAAATTTTAAATGAAAAGAAACTTTAAAGACGGTTAGCTGCACTACTTTATAGTCTACCACTGGGCATTGTGATCTTCCTTGAATCTTGATTTTTCTCCCTAAGATTACCCTCCTTGTCATTAAAGGGACTGCATTAAGTCCATTTTTAATTTATCCTGTTCATTTGCATAAACACAACAAGAGCAGCAAATGATCACTTATGATCTTTTGTTCTGCTTTGCTGGAACTTACGCAAGGAACATTTAGGGTGACCTTCAGTCTGCCCTTCAGGGCACAGAAGCTGAGTCACATACCTGGCATTCAGCCTTGCCTGTAAACACCTGTCTTTTCCAGGTCCTCCTGGTTTTCCATTGTGCCTTAAGGTCCCTTCTAGCCACCTTTCAGGAAAACAACCTTTGTTCCTTCCCTGGAAAGATTGCTATGGACCGCTCATCCACCCAAGGTACCAGGCCTTTTATCTCGTGGACTTTTATTACCTTTGAAAGTCAGTCCCAGTTGCTCAGGGCTTTTTGGTAACAACCAAAGCCCAAGCATGTCTCCTTTAGGCATGACATTCCAGTCAAAGTCTTAGTCAAAAAATCATTATTAACAACTGGTCTTATTAGTTTTATGCAAAGAAACTTAGGTCATTACTTACTTCTTTAGAATGCCAAATTCTGGAGGGATCAGATAGGGAGAAAATATATACAGTGTGAAGGAAAATCCTTGTCCTTCTAGTATTCACTGAACTTGCATTTCTATTCTTTATATTTTAATTTTTTCCCCCCACTAAAAATTTTTCTGTTTGTTTGTTTTTCCATTACAGTTGTCTCACTTTTTTCCCCTCTTGCTTCTCTGTACCCTGTCCCTCCCTTCTCCCACATTCAGTCCCCACCCAGCTGTCCATGTCCAAGGATCATTTATACATGTTCTTTGACTAGACCCTTCCCCTTCTTACCACTTCTCTCCCTCCCATCTCCCCCTTTGTTACTGTTAGTTTATTCCTCGTTTACATACCTCTGGTTCAATTTTGCTCATTTGTTTGTGTTGTTCATTAGTTTCCTTTAACAGGTGATAGCATAAGGTAATTTTCTTTTGTTGCCTGGCTTATTTTGCTAAGCATAATTCTCTCTAGTTCCAATCATGTTGTTGCAAATGGTAGAAGTTCCTTCTTTCTTTCAGTACTTATTCATTGTCATTTTCCCCCTTTGTACTCGTGTTCCTCTCTGTCTCTCTCTGTTTCTTCATCTTCTTAAAGCAGACCCTTTAGCATCTCTTGCAATACTGGTTTGGTGGAGATGTATTCTTTTAACTTTCTTTTGTCTTGGAAACTCCTTATTTCACCTTCCATTTTGAATGAGAGCCTTGCTCGGTAGAGTATTCTTGGTTGTAGGCCTTTGTTTTTCATTACTTGGAATATATTTTGCCATTCCCTTCTGGCTTGTAGTGTTTCTGCTGAGAAATCTGATGATAGCCTTATTGGAGCTCCCTTGTATGTTATTAGTTGTTTCTCTCTTGCTGCTTTTAGGATTCTCTGTTTGTCTTTGAATGTTGGTATTTTAATTATGATGTGTCTTGAAGTGGGCCTGTTGGGGTTCATCTTCATTGGGACCCTCTGTGCTTCCTGGACTTGCATGATTCTTTCTCTCCTCATGTTAGGGAAGTTTTCTGTCATTAGTTTTTCAAAGAGGTTTTCTATCCCTTGCTCTTCTTTTTCTCCTTCTGGAATTCCTATGATACGGATATTATTATGTTTCATGTTGTCCTGCAGCTGTCTTAGAGCCTCTTCAGTCGTGTTCAGCCTTTTTTCATTTTGTTGCACTGTCTGTGAGTTTTTGTCTACATTGTCCTCCAGCTCGCTGATCCGATCTTCTGCTTCCTCTAGCCTGTTTTTAATTCCTTCTACTGTGTTCTTCAATTCAGAGATCGTATTCTTCATTTCCTCCTGGCTCTTATTGATAGCTTCCATGTCCTTTTTGATGCTGGTATAATTCTCAGTAAGTTCCTTATAGTTCTTCTGGAGTTCACTGTAGTTTTTCTGGAGTTCTTTGTAGTTTCCGCTGAGCTC
Organism: Furipterus horrens; assembly: GCF_987537825.1. NCBI lineage: Eukaryota > Metazoa > Chordata > Mammalia > Chiroptera > Furipteridae > Furipterus > Furipterus horrens. The sequence continues at coordinate 156,160,203 of NW_028327171.1, read as the reverse complement.
ATTGAGCTTCTCCATAATACATGCTTTCAATTCCATATCTGATAGTTCGCTCCCCTCTATTTCATTTAGCACTCTTTCTGGGGACTCTGCCTTTCCTTTCGATGGGGGGTTGTTTCTCTGTCTCCCCATTTTTGTGACTCCTATTGTTTGTTGGTGCTTCTTAGAATGATCTGCACTTCCTGGATCTGCCCCTGGTGGTGTCAGATCCTGTACCAGTCTGGGCCTAGGCAGCCTGTTGGAGACTTTCAGGGATCTACTGCCTTTGTCTGGCTTGTTGTTAATCTATTCAATCTGTGATTAGCTGTCAGGCTTAAGGACTGTGGGTGTGGCAGCTTAATTCCTGTAGGCAGGGCCTTTGCTTCCCCTCAGGCTGATGCCACTTGGCCGGGAATGGTCTGCCTGCAGTGTGGGGATGAGTCAGCACTGGGACCCAGCTGGCCGCTTCCCCAGTTCTCCCCTCAAAGCCACCACACTAAACTCTCCCCAATTGTCTCTAGTCCTCTCTGCCTTTCCTCCGCTTGAGCCCAGGGTAAGTGGGGGCCAAAATATTTTTGTATGTGATCCGCTTAAGAGCTCTTTTTCTCCAGCTGTTTCTCTCTGGCTAGCAAGAAACCCTGTGGCTTTTCGCTTTTCTCAGCTGGATACTATTTTACTTTCCACTCTGTTGTTGTAGGCTGGGGAGCCCGGCTGGGGGTTTAGACCCTGCCCTTCTCAGGGGGAATCCCCAGCTGCTGAGCTGTTTCTCAGTCCCTTCAGCTGCCACCCGTGTGAGCCCAGCCAGCCCTTCCACGTCTCCGCACTCCCTACCAGTCACGTTGTGATGTAGCGGCCTTTTTTTGTCTCTCCGTGGTTATAAGACTTCTCTCCAGCTGGTGTTCGGTTGATTATTCCAGATGATTTCTCCAAAATTGCATTGTAAATCCAGACTAGTTCTGAGAGGAAGTTAGTGTAGCTTCCACTTACTCCTCCGCCATCTTGTTTCTCTCCATACTCATGTCTTAAGGTCATTTCTCGAAGTATATTTTATTGATTATGCTATTACAGTTGCCCCCTCTGCCTTGTCCCCCCCCCTTCCCTCCAACAATCCTTTCCTTAGTTCATGTTCATGGGTTATGCATGTAAGTTTTTTGGCTTCACCCTTTCCTTTACTATTCCCAACACACAGACCCCTGCCTATTTTGTTCCTACCTATTATGCTTCTTAATCCCTGTACCATTTCTCCCTTTCTCCCCCTCCCCCTCCCAGCTGATAACCCTCCAAATGATCCCCATACCTATGATTCTGTTCCTGTTCTTGTTTGCTTAGTTGGATTTTGTTTTTATTTTTTAGATCCAGCTGTTGATAGCTGTGAGTTTATTGTCATTTTAATGTTCATAGTTTTGATCTTTTTCTTTAAAAAGTCCCTTTAATATTTCATGTAATAATGGGTTGGTGATGATGAACTCCTTTAGATTTACCTTGTCTGGGAAACACTTTATCTGCATTTCCATTCTAAATTATAGCTTTGCTGAGTAGAGTAATCTTGGTTGTAGGTCCTTGCTTTTTATCACTTTGAATACTTCTTGCCAGCCTCTTCTTACCTGCAAAGTTTCTTTTGAGAAATCAGCTGGTAGTCTTATGGGAATTCCTTTGTAGATAATTCTCTGCTTTTCTCTTGCTGCTTTTAAGATTCTCTCTTTATCTTCAACTTTTGGCATTTTTATTATGATGTGTCTTTGTGTGGTCCTCTTTGGGTCCAACTTGTTTGGGACTCTCTGTACTTCCTGGACTTGTATGTCTATTTCCTTTGCCAAATTAGGGAAATTTTGTTTCATTATTTTTTCAAATAAGTTATCAATTTCTTGCTCTTCCTCTTGTTCTTCTGGCTCCCCTATTATTTGGGTGTTGGTATGTTTAAAATTATCCCAGAGGTTCCTAAGCCTCTCCTCATTTTCGTCAACTATTATTTCTTCTTTCTCTTCCAAGTGAATGTTTATTTCTTCCTTTGGTTCCAAATTGTTGATCTGAATCCCAGCTTCCATCCCATCACTGTTGCTTCCCTATAAATATTTCTTTATTTCACTTTATATAACCCTCACTTCTGCCTATATTTTGTGACTGCACTCAATCATTTCTCTGGGTATCCTGATCACCAATGTTTTGAACTCTGCACCTAATAGGTTAGTTATCTCCATTTTGTGTAGTTCTTTTTCTGAGGTTTGTTCTGTTCTTTCATTTAGGCCATATTTCATTGCCTCCTCAATTTGGCTGCCTCCCTGTGCTTTTTTCTGTATATTGGGTAGAGCTGCTTTTGACTCTGTGTCTTGGTAGTGTGGCCTAATGTAGTAGGTGTCCTGTAGGATCCAGTGGCACAGCCTCCCCTATCACCCAAGCTGGGTACTAGAGATGTGCCCTTCGTATAGGCTGAGTACACTCTCCTCTTGCAGTTGAGCTTTGGTTGCTGTTGGAAGATCAATGGGAGGAATTTACCCAGACCAGTCAGCTGCAAGGACTGGCTGTGCCCACTAACCACCAACCTCTGCCTTCTTCAGAGGATCAGCTGTGTAGGGGCAGGGTGGTGGTGCTCCAACATAGTCTGTAGCTGTCCACTAGGTGTGCTGGCCCTGGGGTTTCCCCGGGTGGTGCAGGCCAAGTCAGCCCCAACTTGTGTTTTGCCTGAGGCACCCTGCCTGAGCTATAAAGTGGCCTGAGATGGCTGCTAGTTGTGCTGGGCTTAGAGATTCCCAGGCTAAGCCAAGCTGTGAATCTAGCTGGATGCTGGTAGTGTTGGGCCTGGATCTCACTGGGGCCAGCTCTGGCTTGTTTGATAGGATTTAGGAAGATGTGAAACATGAGCAAAGACCAGCCATTCATATGGGAAAGTAGCTTGGGTGGGCCAAATATTGGGTGTGGAAGAGTCTCTGGGGATCTCCAAAGTGGGTCAAACAATGTTAGTTGTGTTGATGTTAGAAACGAGACTATGGCCTCTGCTTGCTTTGATGCCAGACACTTTAGTTCCTCCCTGTAAACCACTGGTGCCTTTCAAGCTGCTACCCCCAGGCTGGAGCTCAGAGGGAGTGAGTCTGAGTAGGTGAGTCCATGTGTGGGCTCTTTATACGGAACAACTTGGGGATCCTGCAGTTTCTTCCACTGACTCAATCCCTGCTGGTTTTTGTAGCTAGAAGTTGTGGGGACTTACCTTCCTGGCACTGGAACCCTGGGCTTGGGGGCCTGGTGTGGGGCTGGGACTTCTTGCTCCTCCCGAGTTTTATCCACCACACATGGGTATGAGACCGGCCCATTCCACGTCCACTTCCCTCCTACTAATCTGGATGGATGTGGTTTCTTTAAGTCCATAGTTGTCAGACCTCCGTTCAACTTGATTTCTGATGGTTCTGGCTGATGGTTGATCTATATTTTAGTTGTAATTTTGACATAGTTATGCATAGGCAAGCCATGTCTGCCTACTCCACCATTCTGACTAGATCCTCACATGTTAGGGTCTTGCATTGGCTGTTCCCTCTTCCTGGAACACTCTTTTTACAGTATCTAAATGGCTAATTTCTTTTCAATTCCCTGAATTGTCACCTTCTTAATGAACCCTACCCTGCTCAGGTTTTAAAAATTTTAGCCTACCACCCCTGCGCACACTCTCCTAATCTTCATTTCCCACTCCTTTTCCATAATATTTAGCACCTGCTGGCATGCTATATAATTTTCTTATTTATTGTGCTTTTTCTTTTTGTCTTCCCACTCTGGTATATACAGTAGTCCCTCTATATCGTGGTTCACTTATCATGGCCTCACTGTATCACAGGATTTTTAAAAATATTATATTTAATTATTTATCACGGATTTTTCGCTATTTTGCAGGATTTTGCAGTACTGTATACGTATGTTGTTAACGTTACGTAGGTTTAAGAGTGTAGAATATGTTTAAGAACATAAGTAGTGTTTATAAAAGTGTGGAAAAGGTTAATAAGGGAGTGGGAAAGGTTAATAAGGGACTGAGAACGGTTTATAAGTGTGTAGGAAGCATTTATAAAGCCTTAAAAATATATATAAATACTAAAATAAATGTAAGGTTTCTACTTCATGGATTTTGACCTATCACGGGGGGCCTAGAACATAATACTTGCGATAAATGAGGGAATACTATAAACTACAAAAGGTCAGCTATTTTAGCGGTTTTGTTTTCTAAGAATCTAAATTAGTGTCTGGTACTTAAGAAATATTTTCTGAATGAATAAATTTAAACTGTAATTATTTGAAATGAAACAGATTTAAAGAGTAAATTGTATTGCTGTATTAGCAGAATTTAAAATCTTAAGACATGAAGGGAATAGCCTTTAGGACTGAGAGATGACACTTCAGACTCTGTGGATATTCTGAAAAGTCAGCCTGTGTCCATCTGCTGAAGGAGTGACAACATGGGGAAGATAAACAAGGAGGGGAGAGGAGTGACTTACAATTTACTACCAGCAACTTAAAATTTGGAGGGAGGTAATCTTACTATGCAGGTGCAAAACTGTACTTAAGGAAAATTTGCAGCTGAATATGCTTTTAAAAATCACAGCAATGAAGTGAGTATGAGAAATCAAATCTTTTTAGATGAACTCAAGTATAACTTAATTCATAATTTTTATAATTTATTTATATTGTCTTATTTTTTACTTTTAATAATTGGGCTTTGTCCCCTAAATACAGTTTTATTTTATTTTTTTAATTAAAAATTTTTTCAGCTATAGTTGACATTCAATATATTAGTTTCAGGTATACAGCATAGTGGTTAGACATCACTTAAAGTGATTTCCCTAATAAGTCTACTACCCAACTGACACCATACATAGTTATTGCAATATTATTACGTTCCCGATGTTGTGTTTTACATTCCCATGACTATTTCATAATTACTAATTTGTACTTCTTGATACCAGCACTTTTTTCACCCAGCCCCACAACCCTCCTCCCATATAGGGACCATCACTTAGTTCTCTGTATCTATGAGTTTCCTTGTGTTTTGTTTGTTCATTTATTTTGTCTTTTTGGAATCCACATATAAGTGAAATCATATGGTGTCTGTCTCTGTCTGACTTATCTCACTGGGCATAATTCTGTTTAGGTCCGTCTATGTTGTCACAAATGGTAATATTTCACTCTTTTTTATGACTGAGTAATATTTCATCATATCTATGCACAACTTCTTCTTTATCCACTCATCTACTGGCAGACACTTAGGTTGCTTCCATATCTCAACTATTGTAAATAATGTTGCAGTGAACATAAGGATGCATGTATCTTTTTGAAGTAATGTTTTGGATTTCTTTGGATAAATACCAGGTTATAGGTAGTTCTATTTGTAATTTTCTGAGGAAACTCCATACTGTTTTCCACAGTGGCTGCACCAGTCTGCATTCCCACCTACAGTGCACAAGGGTTCCCTTTTCCCCACATCCTCACCAGCACTTATTGTTTGTTGATTTATTAATGATAGCCATTCTGACAGGTGTGAGGTGATATCTCATTGTGGCTTTGACTTGCATTTCTATAAATATTAGTGATGTTGAGCATCTGTTTATATGTCTGTTAGCCATCTGTGTATCCTCTTTAGAGAAATGTCTATTCAGGTCCTCTGCCCATTTTGTAATTGGGTTGTTGGGTTTCTTGGTGTGAAATTGTATGAGTTCTTGATATATTTTGGACATTAACCACTTATCAAGTGTATCATTGGCAATATCTTCTTCCATTTGGAAGGCTGTCTTTCATTTTGTTCATGGTTTGTTTTGCTATGCAAAAACTTTTTAATTTGATGCAGTCCTATTTGTTTTTGTTTTCTTTTGTTTCCCTTGCCCAAGGAGGTATGTCCAAAAAATCTTACTAAGAGCAGTATCAACAGACTTCTTTTGTAAAAGAAAGAGGACTAGAGAAAGACTGAATAATAACACTAATGCCCCTCCCCCAAATAGCTCTCCTTCCACCTTCTTTGACATTCTTCCTCCTGAAAAATGCTGCCTTTATCTCCTGCTTTGCTATAACCCATATGCCTCATATTTAGTCTTCCTCCTTTCAATGTACATCATCCATACCAAGCAGCCTCAGTTCCCTGATCCTCATGCCTCAGGCCAAGGTGAATGCAACAATATCTCAGCTTTCTTGACTTAAGTCTTCCAATCCCCTCCGCTAGTCTGTTCTGCACACACCTTCTGGACAACTACCTTGCCCCTGTATCTTCAGTGGAGCAAGCCCCTACTTTAAAGCTGCCAATAATGTTTCTCACAGGTCTAAGCTCATCTCTCCAGACTGCAGGGCTCTTTGTTGTCTGGTGTCTTCCAGGACAGCTGGAGTGTTGACTTGGTCTGAACCCCCTTGTCTTCATTCTGCACCACTTCTGGCACTGGGCTTTCTCTCTTCTGATCTCTTCACCTGAGATACCATTGTCACCCCTCCACACATCTAAATCCAACACAGCCATTAAGGACTAGCCTTCTAATACTTCAAGCCTTCTCTGTTCTGAACTGTCTTAGACTCTCATCTGTATTACACAATTTTTTTTCAATTTAATGGCACATTGACTGACACTGTATATCACTGTTTCACTTGGCTCCATCTTGTTTTTTTCTTTCTTTTTTTTTTTTTTTAAGATGATAATCATTGTGAGGGCAGAATCTGGACTTAGACTTGTTCCCTCAGACCTGACTCAACACTAAATGTAAAATAAGTACTCAATAAACTCAAGGCACAGTTTCTCCCACATTTTAATATCTCTAAAACTGGGATACATTTTATATAATTAATGGTGTCTCACAAATGCTGGCAGTGGATGGAGGTCACACTGTAGTTTTCATTTCCTGCGCATGTACTTATGCACTTGGCCATAACTGTATACATTGTTACTTCCATTTTTTAAGTGCACTCTTTGTACTAAAATGTTAAGGATAATTGCCATTTTAAAATATCTTTAAAAGTATGCACTATGATTTGATATTAAAGTGAAAAGTTATTATATATGCAGAAATGTACCAAAACAGAGCTGCAGAGTATAAATTTGAAATCAGGGAAGAAAATTCAGTATTCATTATTGGATGAATGAGTGCAATTCTGTATTCCTTGCAAAGCAACAACCAGCTGCTTTATGGGACCTGAAAAATGATCATACTTACAAGAAAAAAGAAGATGTTCCATTTTGTTACTCAGTACAAGTGAAAGAATTTCCTCTTATATACCAAACAATACAACTCAGGGTCAGAGATTGCCTGATCTCTCAGGATAGATAAAATAATTTTCAAAGCAATGATAGACTCATGATATTGATTCATATGTTATCAGAATGACTTTGAGGTATTTTGTCATAGTTTGTTATAAAATAATGGTGAGTCTTGTAATTAACAGGATCTTAGATTTGATAAAATACGGTCGTGTCTGTGTGTGTGTGTATCTTGCTTGATTGATGATACTGCGAATTTACTTTATACACAGTTTAATTTTATTCATTTGTAGTTTAATAAACATGATTCTCAGATTCTTCTTCTGGCTATGTTTTCTGGTTGTGACCTCATTTAACTCTTTATGTCTTGATGAAAGGAACTACGGTCTGAGGTGGAGCTGGAAGTATTAGGAGACACAGAAGGACTCAACCTGTCATTCATGGCGATCTGTAACAACAGCACCTTCTTCCCACACCAAAAGAAATGCTCTCACATGAAGGTGGGAGACACGGTAAGTAGATGGCCCACAGATGGTCTGAAAAAATATTCAGATAAGTCAGGAGTTACCTTAATGCACTGAAGCTGGATTTTTCTTTTCAAGACTCTCCTAATAAAGATTTCCTAACATGTAAATTCTTTTGGCAATGCTGATCCCCATGAGGCTTGCTTTTCTCTCATGCATTTTGGTGGACAGGAGAAGATAATTAGCATTTTCTTTTCCAGGCTTCATTCAATGTGACTGTGAGTATACCAAACTGTGAGAGAAGAAGCAGGCACATTATCATAAAGCCTGTGGGGCTGGGGGATGCCCTAGAAATACTTGTCACTCCGGAATGCAACTGTGGCTGTCAGAAAGAAGTGGAAGTGAACAGCTCCAAATGCCACAATGGGAACGGCTCCTTCCAGTGTGGCGTGTGCGCCTGCAACCCTGGCCACATGGGTCCCCGCTGTGAGTGTGGGGAGGACCTGATGAGCACAAATTCCTGCCAGGAGGCCCCGGATTACCCCTCATGCAGTGGAAGAGGCGATTGCTACTGTGGGCAGTGTATCTGCCACTTGTCTCCCTATGGAAACATTTATGGGCCTTACTGCCAGTGTGACAATTTCTCCTGCGTGAGATACAAAGGGCTGCTCTGCGGAGGTAGGCTATGTCTAAATCCCCCTTATTCTGCCACTGAGCAAGTATCAAGAAAGGGCTCTTCATCCTTTGAACCTTCCACAGTTGCCTGGGCATAGTAGGTGCTCAGTAAATATGTGCTGCTCAGATGAGGTGGGTTAATCTTTAGACCCAAGGTAACTGATCTTATCTTGCATTTTTTTCTGGCTCTTATATTCACTTGGAGTGAGATCTCTGCCAATTCAATTTGCATCTCTATTATTATTTCCTGAATAGTAAATAGGTAAAAGATGGAAATGCCTTCCCTTTGGTTATTATGCAGACTTCACAAAACTGCATGTAATTTGCACTCCATTATGTTTCAGACTTTTCTGGATCAGTCTTCTGGGTACCTGACCCAACTGTTAAATGCCTATTACTTTGGAAAAATTAAAAGCAAGTCTATTTAAGGAGCATAATGCCAAGAACAAAGGACACAAAAAACCTTAAGGGACTTTCAGAGCCTTCATTTTCACAATATTTATTAAACATCTATTATATGATAGGTACTAAGTTAGGAACTGAGTGTAATAAAGATGGTTATGATAGGGTAAAAATGAAAATTGTGGAATTTTTTGAAATTGAGAAAATTTTAAAATAACAGAAATATTTATATTTTAATAGTCTTTATAGATGCAAAATCACTTTAAATAATATAATAGCCCTGGCTGGTGTGGCTCAGCTGGATTGAGCATTGGCCTGCAAACCCAAAGGTCACCAGTTCAATTCCCAGTCAGGGTGCATGCCTGGGTTGTGGGCCAGGTCCCCAGTTGGGGGCATGTGAGAGGCAGCTGATCGATGTTTCTCTCCCTCTCTTTCTCTTTCCTTTCCCCTCTCTCTAAAAATAAATAAATAAAACCTTTTAAAATATATACATTCTGATATATATGCATATATATTTAAAATAATATATTAAGAAAAGATTTAGAAATGTGTTCGTATACTCTAAAATGATAACAATTGAAATAGTAAGTGCTGAATTTAAGATTTCATGTCTTCCTTTCTCACATTATGTTAGCAGGCAGCTTTTCAAAACAGAAAGCCATTATCTTTAGAGAAAACTAAGCAAGTTATGTTTTCAAAACCACAGTGTCAGGTACATATGAAAGAAGATGACTTTCAGGAAAAAGGGCCTGAGAAAAGAAACCACAAGAATCCCAAGCTCTTTGAAAACCATATGATACCCTTAGAAGTGTACCTACATTTCATTTCTTTGCTGCTGCTGTTGCTAGCAATAGGTTCCTCTGAGGCTGCCTCCTTTATTCCCCCAGAGAGTGAAAAAACTTAGGGTCTGTCCAGAATGAGACATATTTTTCTCCCTTTACACTGAAAGGTGTATTTCTTTATTTAAGGGTTGTGTTTCCAAACTCACATCAGTATTCTGTTCACAACATATACACAGGACACAGTCTAAAGCCAAAGACCACTGCCATGTCTTGGAAAGAGTACTTTCAGCAGAACCCCAGATTGCATTTCTAATAGAAATCTTTTGATAAAATATGTGCTCAAAACATTTGAAGTTACCTTTCAAAAAATCCTAAGTGTAATCTATACAATGTAATAGCAATACTAACCCACCTATATTTCACCCTTTAAATCTTAGATCAAAGACATCTAGGGCAGTACAAATTGCTGAATTGTGTTCAACAACACAGTTCTTCCAGTTTCTTAATGGTCTTTCATTTTGTTTTATATCATGCATGCAAACAGAAATAAACTCAAAGAAATGGGACTTGATCTGTGCATTGTAGTTCACAAGGTCTGACAGCAGTGCCACTCTGTATCAACAGTACAGTGATTGCTAAAGAAATTCAACTTAGAAAATACAATTGTTATTTCAGCTGTACTCAGAAAACTTCACCAGTGCCAGTTGTTTTCATTCTTTGGGGTATTTCATGATACTCAACCATTACTGTTTCTCAAAGCTATTTTGTTTTTTAGTAACACCACATAGGATGTTACTCTATTATTAGTAATTTCCCTAATAAAAAGACATGATAAAATTAAGTACAATTCTTCAAATTCAGCAAATAGTTATGGAGTCCCTCTATGTGCCTGGCCTTGTGAATGGATACTCTGTTTTGTACCACTGAGCCCTAAATATGCTACAGCTTCACTTCTTGTGTAGACCTCACTCTGCAATGTGCTGCTCCTCTGGAGGGCTATTATCACAATGTTCTTTTCCATTCCCCCTTTTCATCCATCTGTAAGCACTCACAGATACAGGACTCCACTGCTTTTATTTCTTGCCCAAATTCCCCTAGTCTTCTATATTTTTATTGTAAGAGATTAGAAACCCTAATAGCTAAATAAAAACTTCCTCCATTATGCACTCACAATGGCATTCCAGAAAGATCCAGTCTTCTGAAAATAGCCTGATACTTTTCTCTTGATTTTTAGTTTTCATCTTGCTTCTACATGAAGCCATTACAAAGGTTTTGTTGTGGTGGTGGTATGAACAGGTATTTAAGATAATTAATTGCTTGTGGATATTAATTAGCAACTTCTGTGACGAAGTTGATGGTTGTAGAAGGCCCACAGAAAGGAGAGTTTCTTCAGTCTTCTTTCAACCGGTCCCCAGGAGCAGTCAAAGAACATGTATGAATGACCCATGGGCATGGACAGCAGGGTGGGGATTGCCTGAGGGAGTCGGGGCGGGCTGGGTGGAGGGGGGCAAAGGGGGAAAAATTGGGACAAGTATAATACCATAAACAATAAAATATTGAAATTAAAAAATAAAATAAGATAAAAATTGTTAAGCAGAAAAAAAGAGAGAGAAAGAGAGAAAGAGTTATTAATTCTGAATGAAGCTCTTCAAAGGTTTTCTAGATTTCTGCCAACTAATTCTTACATGCAATGATACACTTGGGCATTCCCAATGCATCAGGAGATGCACATTTCACTTGACAATATTAGTAAATCATGTTTATTTTTAAAAATAAACTTCATGACAGCAATCTCTCCCTATCATGAAAGTAAACTTCCCCTTTTGCTGAGGAAGAAACAACAAGCAATTGTAGTTTAGAGGATAACTTACATATAATAATAGTTTGGCCTAAATCACCTAACTATTCTTAGCTTTGAATTAATTAGTTCAATTATGAATTAAATAGGTTACGAAATGCAGTTGGAATATGTCTTAATGTTATGGATCCAAATAAATTTCAACTCTTATCTTTTATTAACAAGTATATGTCTTTTTAGAGTGTGTATATATATATTTTTGCTAATATAATACATTACACATAAATTTCAACTCTTATCCTTCATTAGAGAGGTATATGCCTTTAGTGTATACATATATTTTTGCATATATATGTGGCTTTCTCCTTTGTTCTATGATTTCCTACTTCATAGCTCTTAAACTTAAGGCCAGGCCATAAAGAGAAAAATCACCGCCTAATAGACAAAAGTTTACAAAAGAAAACCCAGAATCCTTCTTTCTACAGTGAACACAGTGGTGTCTCCTACAGTAAAAACCTGTCTCACTTGTGATTTCTTTTACATCTGTTTGGTTTTCAGTACAATTACAGGAGTTTTAATACTGATGGATATTTTGTTTTCGATTTCTTCCTACTGAATAGTTTTTAGGAATAATGATACTAATTTACATTTATTTACTGCTTTTGTAGTCCTAGAACTATTCCTATTCCAAACACTGTAATATATTACCTTAAGTAAACTTAATAATAATCCTATGAAGTAGCTATTAATAATTCCTCCTTATTGATGTTGGAAACTAAGGTACAGAAAGGTTAAGTAATTTCCCCAAGTTCACTTAGCCAATAAACCCTGGGCCCAGGGTTCTGGCTGTATGGCTTTAGATCTGCACACGCACCCACCACCACTACTCCTATGCACCTTTGGAAAGTTGCTGAAAGAGCAAAACGAGGCAATGCCTGGTGCACAATTTTTTTCCTAAGAAAATTATCACTTATAAAATTTGTAACTGAATGTTATTTGTTTGGAACAGTAAATGCCTATTTTAGTATTTTGGGCATGGTAGGAACCCCCCTCCCCCCACAAATATTATGAAAAGAACACCCAAGCCAGTTATATTAAACACTTTATTTATCATTTCATAGTATTTTTTACAGTGTTATGTGGCCAGATCCACAAGGAGTTTTTCAGGACTGGATGAGCTGCTTGCCTGTAGCAGCTCTCCATGGGCCTCCTTCTTCAAGCCACCTCTGCTCAAGGCTTCTGCAACATCGCTCCCTTTCCCCTCCCACCTCCCAAGCCCTTCTGCTAGGACCCTTTTCTTTGATCACATTTTAAGTGCTCTGCAGGGATTTTCTCACACTACCTGCATCCCCTGTGACCTGATCCACAACAATGGCAACTGCCATCTGTCTTTAATGGATCCCAAACTGCAAGTTTCAGGTCCATATACAGGATGGGGGAAAAGTTGTTTGTATGGAAAATAACACAATAATTAATAAATAATAATACAAGAATAAACTGTGTTTTGTATACTCACAACTATAAACCTATTTTTGCCCCACCCTATGTATACAGTTGACCCTTAAACAACACATGCTTGAACCACATGGGTTCACTTATATGTAGATTTTTTTTTCAACAAATACTCTAAATGTATTTTCTCTTCCTTATGATTTTCTTAATAACATTTTATTTTTCTAGCTTACTTTATTGTGTGAATACACTATATAATACACATAACATACACAACATGTGTCGATCCACTACTTGTGGTATTGGTAAGGTTTCTTTCTAGTCGTCAGTAGGCAATTAATAGTTAACTTTTTTGGAAGTCAAAAATTATATGCAGATTTTCAACTGTATGTGGGTAGGGAAGTGGTCAGCACCCCTAACCTGTGTTGTTCAAGGTTTAACTGTATTTAACTGCCTACTAGGATGTCCCACAGATCCCTCAAACTCAACAGAACCAGAAATGAACTCATTTTGTCCCCATTCAAAGCTTTGCTTCCTCCTCTGATTAAGAGCAATCTTTTCCTTCAATAATTAAGCACTACTCCATGCCAAGCACTAGGGATAAGGCAGAGCATGAGATAGTTTTCATTCTAGGTCAGTGAAAAGCTGCACCATCCAGCTAGCAGCCCAGTCTGGTCACCTGGGGAGAGTTCTATTCCTCTATCTCTTCTTCTCCCCCTCTACCCAGCACCAATCACACCCACACCCTGAGCAACCCATCCCCTGACTGCATACCCTTTCCAAAGGCACAGGGTCTTAAATCTTCCTAACTGGTTTTCCTGTCTCTAGTTTGACCCTCGCTACTGATGCCAGAACATTTTTAGACTCATATCTATCTGTTAGGTCTCTCCCCTGCTCAAAATTCCCTCACTTTCAGGGCAAGAGTTCTTACTTTAGTCTGTAAAGCTTTACAGAATGTGATTTTTGACTTTTTGCAGACTTTCCCTCTTCTCCTCCTGCCATACTCTTGGCCCTATCCATCTGAAACTACCACGAGTTTTTGTTTTTGTTTTTGTTTTGTTTTGTTTTGTTTTGTTTCTTCTCTGCTTAAAATGTATGTAATCCTCCTTTATCATCTATCTTTATCTTCCAAACTCAGCTGAAGCATCACTTCCTCTGGAAACTTCCCTAAATCTCTAGACTAATTTGGAAACTCTTCCCCTGTGAGTGCAACAATTACCACATTGTATTGTATTTATTAATAATAGTATTTAAATGTCTGTCTCCCAACGCTAGACTATAAGCTCGGTGAACTTGTTTTATTTAATTTTGTATCTTTATGCCTAATACAATCTTTGGCACATGATACATGCTCAATTAAAGTTTGTTAAAGAAATGAATTTGTTGAGCAGTCACTGTATGTCTGTAAGACATCTAATTAGTGAATACAGAGCTAGAACACTGACATATTATCTCATCTGACCACCACCATTGGAAGTAGATCTTATTCTCTCTATTTTACAGATTAGGTTTCCATGATTATTGAGCTTGAGTGTTGTAGAGCTGGTGTATTATCCAGGTCTGTCTTGTATCTCTGTCCAATGGCACCTTAATTTAAAACAAAATATTGTGAAAGCAATTATCTCCTTTCATTTGGCTATGAATTCTCTTTGAGACGACATCAGGTAATCAAGTTGGTCTTCAGTCAAGAGATCAGATAGATAAATACACACAATCAGCAAAATATATTCTATAAAATATATCTATCCTCACTGCCTTTTTCTCCCCCCATACACTCACTTCTTTTCTCATCTTTTTCTTCAGTCTTTTTGACGATACTTAAAGGCAAACAGAAAAGACGGTCCCAAAAATCTGAACGAGGTTTTGACCCTAAGAGACACAGGGCGTTTTGTTTTACAGATAACGGCGACTGTGACTGCGGCGAGTGCGTGTGCAGGAGCGGCTGGACCGGCGAGTACTGTAACTGCACCACCAGCACGGACGCGTGCTTCTCTGAGGACGGGGTGCTCTGCAGTGGGCGAGGGGACTGCGTTTGTGGCAAGTGTGTTTGCACGCACCCCGGAGCCTCAGGATCAACCTGTGAACGTTGTCCTACCTGTGGCGATCTCTGTAACTCTAAACGGTAGTGTCTCTTTCTTCAGTCCCTTTTGTTCATATATTTCATGATGATCAAAGTCACAGTGACATTTGATAAACTCAGACATCAGATTGCTTTTGCTGGGTTTGGTCTCCAAGCCTCCATCAAAATACAGAAACCAGTAAGGCCCCTGTGATCGTCAGCCTGGAACGCCGGTTCTTCCCTTGCCTCTTTCTCGGTCCTGATTACCCAGGACCACAATGTCACACTCCTGCTAGAGGCAAGCAAGGGAAGCTGAGCTGGTGTCCCACACTGATAACATCAGATAGCCTCTCAGTTACAAAAGCAGCCACACATAAGGAATGCCCTGGGGGTAGACTGACGACACCTCCATTCAGTACTTCTTCAGGGGAAACAGATAAACTTCTTCCTTATCTGGAAGTTTATAAGCCTGACCTTACTGATTCAGTCCTATCTCTAGACCCTTAGAGGGCAAAGAGGCAGGAAGACAACCTTCGCTTTTAGTTTCTTCCCTCTTCTTTACCACTCATGCTCTTCGGCACCTTCCTTTGGTTGTCATTTTGTACAACTGTTGGGTGTTATATTTCCTTTTATGCCATATGAACAGCAACCACAAAAACAAAACTCAGTTTTTTATTTTCCATAAAAGAAACTATTTCTTCGGTTGGCAGCTAACTTCTTGATGGAAGTGGCACAACATTTGTAGGTTAAGTGAAACAAGCCTCCAAATTGGCCATGCTATGACATTATCGTGTGTGATGTATTGTGCAGAAAAGATGCTTCACAGATCATGTTTTCATTAACTCTGGTACCCTAAATGGTGGTATTTGCATTTCCAATGTGAATGAAGTAAGAAAACCAATACTTGCTCAGTGGTTACTCACCATTCAAGCATTAAAGCTTCTCCATCCCTGTGCCTGGATATATGCCAAGAGAAGGATGGGGACATAGATGTATTTGAATAAATTTAATGTAAAATGTCTTTTTAAGGTGTTTCTTTTATTATTTTTCTATTTTGTCTTCTCTATAAACATGATTCAATCTTAAATCTGGTTTATAAAATAGAAAATTAATAGTCAAAGTAGTGTGAATTTGAGGAATCACATAGAGTGATCTCTGTGGTGTTTATGTTAGTTTTGAAATGAGTCCATTCTTCCATTTATTCATTCATACATTCATTTATCAAGGAGGTATTGAGTGCCTACTGTATGCCCAAAATCATGTTAGGCCATGGGCATGGAGTGATGACTAAGACTGTTATAGTTCCTACCATTACATGTTGAGAATCTAGTGGGAAAAGCAGCTATTTTTAAAAGTAATTATGGTAAGGGTACTGGAAATAGCAAGGAGAGCACTTTGTAAAAGTATGTGATTATCTAACCAATATGCTGTACACTTGAAACTAATACAAAATAATATTGAATATAAACTGTATGTGAAAAATAAAATCTAAAAAACAAAAGTAATTATGATGCTATCTGGGCTGACAGTTACAATAGGAGACATATAAGATGCTCTATGGCAGGAACCACATGGATGGCAGGGGATAAGGCTGATGGACTAGCTTGGGCAGCCATCAGTGAGATGCACGAAGGGATAGAGGTTTAAGGGCTTCCACAATCTCCAGCAACCCCTGCAAAGCCACTCCAAATAAATATATAACTCAGATAAATGCAGCCCGCATGCAATGCAAGGAAACTTTCAGACAAGACTTCTATCCCCACTCCCACATAGATTGCTGCTCTCAAGCCCTTCCTTCAGAGGAGTTCAGAGGCTTCCACTATAAGGGAACTAACTGGTAAGAGCCATGAAAGACTTGCCTAAGGAATGAGGTTCCAGCTGAGCTGTGACAAGGCAAGGGTGTAGAAGAGTGTACATTTCCATGGTCAGGGGAAGAGAGGCACCATGATGTATACCCACAGTAAGAAAACTTTTGCTGTGTTGGGTTACTCCAGACACAATCTATTTTTAAAGTGTTTATCAGCAGAAGATTAATAATTTAGGGTCTAAGTTTTACTTTGCTATATAAACATCACAATAGCTTAATTTCTGGTCAATACTCTTAGAAATACACTTTTCTCTAAGTAGCTATCTTTTATTAAAAGCCTGAATTAATGAAAATTCTGGCTGTAATCCTTAGCTTCTGAAAATACCCCTATCAATGTTTGGATTCATTCAAAAGAGTTACAAAAAAGTGAATCTTTAAAATAGTCATTCATGACATATATGAATTCTTGTTAAAATATAGACCATTTCTGTTAAGAAATTCAGACTTTGTCTAATCTATAATTATATTTTAGCAGCATAAACCCTTCCCAGGAAATTTTAAAATGAAAACATAGCTAAATCAAATACCAAAATAATTAGGAAGTTTTTCAATTGACTTCTTTTTTTTTTAAACTCAAGCAATCATTACAGATAAATGAGGTTAGTAACTATTATCAAGGCTGGCTCAGGGAACATTGGTTACTGGAAGAATTCAGGATAAAGCAGTTTCCTCTTGGCCTTCACCTAACTACCTTCTGAAAGTAACAAAAGGCACTGTCTTCTATGAGACACTCTTATAGCGCGAACCACTGTTACTGCATTAAAGTAATATCCCAGCTGCCGACATGAACTGATTAACTCTGTTGAATAATGTTCACAGGAGCTGCATTGAATGCCACCTGTCTGAAGAAGATGGCCAGGCCCAAGAAGAATGTGTTGACAAATGCAAACTAGCTGGTGTGACCATCAACAAAGAAGAAGGTTCTCCTTGTCTTAAATTGTTTTCCTTTTCTTTACATAGTTCTTGAGAGGCAGAAACTCTGTGCTGGGATGTGCAGTAGCTCGACTTCATTTGTGCGAGAGCATTAGTTCACTCATTCTAGCTATTAAGGGGAAATGTATTCCATAAGGCCAAAAACTTGATGGTTGCGATACAAGAAATTTAAAGTCAACCCTATTTCATTTTACTTTAGCTTGAGTGGCAAGTTCTCCTCTGCTTAACAAATGCAATTGTAGAGAATTCCAGAATGCTATATTGTTTGAATTAGAAAGAAGAACATTGAAGAAATATCTCAAATAACCCCGAAGCCTGAAACTGTCCTCTAACATCTGATTGCCTTATTTCAAAAGAGGACAAAGCAAGGTGTAATGTGGGTTTCCTGATAGCAGCCCTCAGACACCAGGGGGTTTCTGGTTAGTGACCATTTTTCCTTCCTCCCCTCCGTATGCTTTTGCTCCCAACTTTCCAAACATGGACATTACATGACCACTTTCAATTCCCCATTGTCTCACCCTCAAAATACAAGAAGGGTCTGCTACCTTTAACTTAGTAAACCCTGCTCTTGCTTTCACCTGTCATTTTTAAATGTAATTACTTAAAAACAGATTTTTCCTACTGGCAAATTGACATCTCAAATATTTAAATGGTTTGTATTTTAGCTGGGAAGGCCATTTAAAAGATAATCTGTGCATATTAAATCAAAGAAGATCACTGACTTCTCCTGAAGGGACAATCTGGGGGAATTGGTTTTTCCATCATCACAAACTCTCTGCATTATCGTGCTGTTCAGGTAGAACAGCTGCTCTGCACACTTCAGAGATGCCACCAAGACACAGCTCAGGTGAAGTGGCATAATCAAGACACTAATTCATGACTCTCTAGGATATGTGCCTTGAATAGATGGAATTAGAATACCAAAATTAATCCATTTTCAAGGAAGAATAAGTTAGTGACATTTATATTGTTTTAAAAATTACCTACATTGTTTCAAAATTGAGATTTCTGACTGTGCACCGTTGAATAACCCCCATATGGAGGGGCATGATTACTGCTCATAAAACCCCTCATCTGGTTTTTTTTTTTTTTTCTTCTGGTGACTAAAGAAAAATATGTCAAATAGCTGTAAATTGGACAAAATGGTGTGTACCTTACACTAATACTGAAGGTAACATACTGTAAAAGCACCGAGTAAAGTGGCATTTGTGGACTGTCCACATTAGTAACTAGCACAAAGTCTCAGTATATCCTTCTGGATTCATTTCACAGCAAACATCTGGGATATTTAACAGGTGTTTCCAAGAAATGACTAAAAATTTTAGAAAATGCCCTGCTAATTACTAGAACTCAATTCAGCAGTGGCATGGGAAATCTAATATGCTGAGGGAAAAAAGGGAGTGAGCCTTGGAAACATGAAAATCATGACCAGGGAGTTACTATATTTAAATACAGTTTTCTCTGTACATTATCATAAATACTTGGATTTGAGAGGAAGACTAGGTCTTGTGGCACTTAAAATATTTGCATTATTTTTTGACTAATTGACTAAATTATCTTCAAAAAGGGAATGCAACTATTTCTACTCAGAAGTTAAAAATAATAATTGGATTACTAATACCATTTTAAAGCATGAATCTTGATGGATTTGAGGAAGATAAATATTTGTCAGACTGTAAATTAAAAAGTCTCTTTTCTAATGAGCCTGTTTATAAGTCGTATTTCAAGTTACTTGCCCAGTTATGCTATTGATCATACTACCTTGAAATTATCACAACATGTCTGCTCTTCCACATGGCCTTTTATCAACCCACTCTTCCCCAACAAGGACATGCAGAGTAAAATAAGTACAACTTTATAATCCAAATAAATTGTTCCCCACCTTGAGTGCTGGGATGCCTTGTGTGAGCATTTCTAAGGATGTGTGGTTGAACTTCACTCATTCCATTTTACTGAAAGAGACATCATTAATTTACCCCAACATTCATGTACTCAGAGCATTGCTGCTCAGTGTGTTCCATGGGATGCTAATTCTAAAAGTGCTAAATGGAAAAAAAGCTCCTGTGATCAGATAAATTTTGGAAACAGGAAGCTAAGCCTTTTGTTTTCTTGAAGGACTCCTGTGAGTTCTTATGCACATTAATTTACATGTGCATGCCAAATTTTCAGGAGAGGCAAAGGAAAGTTGCTATAGTAAATAAAGTTTTCTAAGTACTCAAACTTATTTGGCCACAGAACCCTTTTAAAAATTTTCTCCTTGGGAAACCGTTTTCTCTGAGAACTACTGACTTGGCCCTGGAGCAGAGGTCTTAAACACATAGTTGTCTTGATTCAGTGGTACAGACAGTTTGTATTTTCCACATTTTTCCTGGACCTTCCTAGACCCTGGCCTCCTCACCCCCGTTCTCACGTTTCTTCCGTTCTATTGAAGTATGATTTCCTGGACTGCCTGAGATCTTATTTTCATTATATTATCCTAGAACAGCACTGCTGGCACCCATAAAGGTGGGTAAAAAAGAAAGGTCCATTTCTTAGGAACAACAAAAGAAAACCTTAGCAGCTAATTATGCAAATCTCCAGCTCAAGCTGGACCCTTTCATTGTACATTCAATACCATTTTAATACCCAAACCCTGTAAAACAGGCCAAATCTAGAGTCATATGTGTCATGAAAAGGAGTGGTAAAGTAATTAAAGCAAGAAAGGAGTCATGACTTAAAGGTCATATTAGCAGTTCCATTAAAATTTAAATAATCCTGGCCAAGTAAATTAAGCCTCCCTGTGCTTCAGTGTAGCTATTTAAAAGAAAATCCAAGAGCAGGATTAATATTACTGAAAGGAGTGTTATAAACTGTCCACGTATTTTCTACCTGAGAATAAAGTGTTCCATTAAATGAGCTTGAGAGGAATGGAGTGGGGGTGCACTGTCATGGTGAGGAGAGGGAGGGAAGGAAACAAACAGCTGACAGGAAAAGGCATATTCCCCAGACCTGATGGATCCTGTTCATTGCAGTACTGTGGCAAGAGGCCATGTGGTGAAGGCCATCTAGAAATGACCAAAAGCTCTGTTGCGTATATATAATTCAAACGTGAAATAACACAAATTTCATCCATCCACTGTTGCCTGGAGGTTCCTAAACCTCTTAATCAGACCCACCTTATTAAAAATACTATTAAACAACTCACTAGAATACAAATGCCTGTGCATATCACTGATCTCTCATATAGAATGCCCAGGGGTGAATCTCTGAAATCCATATTTTCAAAACCCCCAGGTGATGTGGATAATCATAAACATTTGGGAATGACCAAATGAGAATGGTTTGTAATTAGATTTCTTTTTTGGGGGGAGGGGGCTTTTTATCTATATTGTATTTTTTCCATTACCGTTTAGCTCCCTATGCCTCCCTCCCCCCAGCAATCACCACACTGTTGTCCATGACCATGTGTCCTTTTTCCTTTCTGCTCAGTCCCTCCACTCCATAAACACCCCACCCCCAGGTGTCATCCTGCTCTCCGTTTATGAGTCTGTCCCCATTTTCCTTGTTAGTTCAGTTTGTTCATTGGATTCCACATATGAGTGAAATCATATGGTATTTGTCTTTCTCTGACTTATTTCACTTAGCATAATGTTCTCTAGGTCCATCCATATTGTTGCAAAGGGTAAAATTTTCTTCTTTTTTATGGCAAGTAGTATTCCATTGTGTAAATGTCCCATAGTTGTTTTATCCACTCATCTACTGATGGACACTTGGGTTGCTTCCATATCTTGGCTATTGTAAGTAACTCTGCACTGTACATAGGGGTGCATATATTCTTTAGAATTAGTGTTTCAGGTTTCTTCAGATATATTCCCAGAAGTGGAGTCACTGGGTCATAAGGCAGATCCATTTTTAATGTTTTGAGGGAATTGCATACTATTTTCCACAGTGGCTGCACCAGTCTGCATTCCCACCAACAGGGCACTAGGGTTCCCCTTTCTCCACATCCCTGCCAGCACTTGTTATTTGTTGATTTATTGATTATAGCCATTCTGACAGGTGCAAGATGATATCTCATCATGGTTTTAATTTGCATTTCTCTAATGATTAGTGATATTGAGCATTTTTTCTATGTCTATTGGCTAACTGTATGTTCTCTTTGGAGAAATTCTATTCAGGTCCTTTGACCATTTTAAAAAATTGGGTTGTTCGTTTGTTTGTTTTTTGGTGTTGAGTTTTGTAAGTTCTTTTTAAATTTTGGATATTAACCACTTATCAGATGTATCAGCTAATATGTGCTGTTATTCTGTGGGTTATCTTTTTATTTTGTTGACAATTTCCTTTGCTGTGCATAAACATTTAGGAATGACCAAATAAGAATGATTTGTAATTAGATTTCTTAATATTCCTATGTATATAGATGCTTCTAATAGATTCATAAACACTTCACTTAACTTATTACCTGAAATTTTATTAATAATACTAAATGTTTTACTAGTCCCTGTTTGCATAGCTAATGCAAGCATACTGCTCACAGACCCTGGCATGAGGTTTTTATCTTAGACATTAAATGCAAACCTACTTAATATTTCTATCTTTCTCTAGCTATGGCATTGTTGAACCAAAAAATAGCCTATTTTTTTTGTTAGAGTCAGAGTAACACATATAGATTCTGTTTTATTAAAACAGTTTTTATATTGAAGCTAATGAGAAAAGTTTTAAGTTTAGCAAGAGTACCTGGGACGGTCCCAGTTTTAATATTCTGACTCATTATGACACTTAGATTGACTATGTTTTACATTTTAGCTTAATAAGAAAAGGCATTCTACTTACAGGTTCCTTTAAAAGTATGTGTAACTATATTATGAAAAAGTCTCCAACTTTTAATACAAGAGAACTTTAAGCAAGTTGTTTTTTAGTTAGGAAAATGCTACCTAATTTTGGTAGCCCTAGACCACTAGAATCTTTGATAATTAGTATTAATTATCTCAGATTGACCATTTTACTATATTTTCAGTTTCTGATATGACATTCATTTTCTGCCTCCTAAATAAGCTCAACAAGAAAATAATTTCTATTTGGAAAAGATTTAAGGAAAACTGGATTTTTATTATTTTTTTAATTAAGAAAGGGGCTATGCAAGGGTTAGGCAAACTGTCATCCTAGGTTTCTTTTATCTGAGGTTTACATTTATTCTGCTGTTTCCTGAGCTACTAAGCATGTCAATCTTTGTTTCCTAGTATTAATTTATATTTACTGTTGTGACAATACATGGCCAGCAGTCTTGGCTATGCCATTGTGGGAAAGGCCCCCATAGAAGTATCAGTATCTGTTTGGACTGTGTACAGTAGTCTCTTTCTGAAATGTGATCTAGGCTTCTCCCACATGACCGAAGCCAAGAAGAATATATAGCCCCCTCATTACCATAGTCAGGGCCATTCTATTCCCAAGACAGCTAGGCATACCTGCCTTGAAGCATTTCACTCCATTGAAATCCTGCCCCCATTAGTGTGATAGGTGCATCTGATGGTCAGTCCTGATTGACCACACCTGGAACTGCTCTTCTGGAACGTGAGTAGAATCTAAAACCTCAATTGGTGAAAAAAATCCTTGTTTTTTCTGTTCTTATTCTGCAATGTTGAAATTTCCTATTTGCATATTACAACTCGATACAACTTTGCTTCAAAAGTAATCTCTTTTGAAAACTCATTTAACCTAATGAATGACTCCTTTATCTGTAGATTTCTCAAAGGATAGTTCTGTTTCCTGCTCCCTGCAAGGAGAAAACGAATGTCTTATTACATTCCTAATAACTACAGATAACGAAGGGAAAACCATCATTCACAGTATAAACGAGAAAGGTGAGTGGCATGCCTTCCATTGTTGAAGGTAAGTGATACGACACGAGAGAGGAGAAAACAACCAGAAAGACACTTTGGGTAGCTTGCTAGCAGAGGCAGTTCCAAATATATGATGAAGTGCTTCTACTTTCCCAATGACTGAAAGTAGAATGGCTGAACATACCATATGTTCCAATATTTCTTTTTTTTTTTATTAAATATTTTTGCAGTGACTATGGTTAACAAAATTATACAGGCTTCAGGTGCACAATTTCACAAAACATCATCTGTACACTGTATTGTGTGTTCACCACCCCAAGTCAAGTCTCTTTCCATCACCATTTATCCCCCCTATACACTGCCCCATCTCTCCCCACCCCTATTGTCTGTGTTCGTGAGTATTTACACTGCTTTTCCTTTTTGCTCAATCCCTCCAACCCCTAACTAGCCCCTGATTGCCCCCATCCCCCAGGTGTCAGCCCATAGAGATCTATGGGTCTGTTTCTATTTTGCTTGTTAGTTCATTTTGTTCATTAGATTCCACATATGAGTGAAATCATATGGTACTTTCCTTTCTCTCACTGGCTTATTTCACTTAGCAAAATGGTCTTCAGGTTCATCTCTGCTGTCGCAAAGGGTAATATTTCCTTCTTTTGGGAAGGGTGCATATGTCAACTTTTTATAACTTAAATTTTTATTTATTGATTGATTTTAGAGAGATACAGAGAGAAACATCAATTTGTTATCCCACTTATTTATCCACTCATTGGTTGTTTCTTATGTCTGCCCTGACCCAGGGTCAAACCTGCAACCTTTGCATATCAGGGACAATGCTCTAACCAACTGAGCTACCCAGCCAAGGTTGAGTAGTATTCCACTGTGTAACTGTACCACAGCTTTTTTATCCACTCACCTACCAATGAACACAGGCTGCCTCTAAGTCTTGGCTATAGTAAATAACTCTGCACTGTATATAGGGGTGCTTATGTTCTTTAGAATTAGTGTTTCAGATTTCTTCGGATATATTTCCAGAAGTGGAATTGCTGGGTCATAAGGCAGTTCCATTTTTAATGTTTGGAGGTAATTTCATACTGCTTTCCACAGTGGCCGCACCAAATCTGCATTCCCACCAACAGTGTACAAGGTTTCCTCTTTCTCTACATCCTTGCCAGCACTTGTTGTTTGTTGATTATTGATGAAAGCCATTCTGACAGGTGTGAGGTGGTATCTCATTTTGGTTTTAACTTTTATTTCTCTGATGATAAATGACATTGAACATCTTTTTATATGCCTCTTAGCCATCTGTGGATAAGTGTCTCTTTGGATAAGTACCTACTTAATTCCTTTGCCCATTTTTTAATTGGATTTTTTGTTTTATTAGTGTTGAGTTTTACAAGGTCTTTTAAAATTTTGGATGTTACCTCCCGTCTGCCTTCTCAGATGTATGGTTGAATATGCTCTCCCAGTCAGTGGGTTGTCTTTTCATTTTGTTGATGGTTTCCTTTGCTGTGTAAAAACTTTTCAGTTTGATGTAGTCCTATTTGTTTTTGTTATTTTCTTTTGTTTCCTTTGCCTGAGGTAATATGTCAGAAAAGATATTTCTATGAGCAGTGTCTGAGATTTTACTGCCTAAGTTTTCTTCTAGGATTTTTATGGTTTCAGATTTAACATTTAAGTCTTTAATCCACTTTGTATTTTTTCTTGTGTATGGTATAAGAAGGTGGTCAAATTTTATTTTTTGCATGTATCTGTCCAGTTTTCCCAACACCATTTCTGGAACAGACTATCTCTAATCCATGGAATGTTTTTGCCTTCTTTGTCAAATATTAATTGACTACAAAGGTATGGGTTTATTTCTGAGCTCTCTATTGTGTTTTATTGATCTGTATGTTTGCTTTTAATGTCAGTACCATGCTGTGCTTTGGGCCTTATGCTGACTTGCCCCCAGGCCTGGTGTTGGTAAAAGTCAGTCTTGGTGCACAATTGGTTCTTCCCCTGCACACCAAGACCCAGTAGAGGCAACCAAAAACTGTGGATTGATTGTAGCTCCATTGTTGCTGAGAGCCAGTCGCAGGCAATATCTACATTGTCCTGCACTAGAGTCCTTCCCAAGAGTCCCAGAACCAACACACCCAGAGACCAACTTTAGACATTAGAGCAGGACCCAATAAACTTCACAAGCAGCATATCCAAAGAAAGACTGTGATGGGAACCAGACCCTCCGAAGGCAAATTCCTCTTCATGTGGTCAGTATATGCATAGCAGCTCACATGCAGTGGTTGGGGTTGAGCCTAACAGTCAGCAGCCAGAGGGTTGATGCCATGCATGAATGGGCCAATAGCAATCATGACTCAATTACAACAGGAGGACCTATATAACCCACACAAGGAACATTCCTGGAGCACCAGCTCAGGTGATCAAGGAGACTGCCCCACAATACCCCACAGGATACCTACTATATAAGTGCACCCCACAAAGGCTAGGAGTCATAATAGGTCTAATCTAATATAGAGAAACAAACACCAAGAGGCAGCCAAAATGAGGAGATGAAAATAAAGGTCAAAATGAAAAACAGGAGAAATCTGTAGAAAAAGAGATAAATGAAATGGAGGCAATCAATTTATCAGATATAGAGTTCAAAATAATGGTTATAAGGATGTTCAACAGCATGTAAAAGGACATAGAAGCCATAAAACAAGACCAGTCAGAAATGAAGAATACAATATCTGAAACGAAGAATACACTGGAAGGACTAAACAGTAGGTTGGATGAATCAGAGGATTAAATCAGTGATCTGAAAGACAAGGTAGCAGAAAACACTCAATCAGAGCAGCAAATAGAAAAAAGAACTTAAAAAATGAGAATTGTTCAAGGGGTCCTTGGGGCAACATGAAGCATAAACATCCGCATTATAGAAGTACCAGAAGGAGAAGAGAGAGAGCAAGGAATCAATAACCTATTTGAAGAAATAATGGTTAAAGAGCAGGATGACAGCTGGTGGAGAGGGAGGCTGGGAGTGGGTATAGAGCAAAAATGAAAAAGGACTCATAGACATGGACAACAGTGTGGTGATTGCTGGGGGTGGGGTATAAGGAGACTAAATGCTAATGGGAAAAAAATACAATAAAGATTAAATTTTTAAAAAATAATGGCAGGAAACTTCCCTAACCTGGTTAAGGGAAAAAACACATAATTCAGGAAGTGCAGAGAGTCCCAAACAAGATGAACCCAAAGAGGCCCACACCAAGATTCATCATAATTAAAATGACAAAAGTTAAACACAAAGAGAGAATCTTAAAAGCCACAAGAGAAAGAAAGTTACCTACAAGAGAACTCCCATAAGACTGTCAGCTGATTTCTCAACAGAAACATTTCAAGCCAGAAGGAATTGGCATGAAATATTCAAAGTGATGAAAAGCAAGGACATATAACCAAGACTACTTTACTCAGTAAGGCTATCATTTTAAATTGAAGGGGAAATAAAGAGCTTCCTGGACAAGAAAAAGCTAAAGGAGTTTCTACCTCCAATATATTTTATTAAGGCCAGATAACAAGATGAATGTTATCCTCTCCCAGAAAGCTCACCGTTGAATTATAGAAATGTTAAATTCAGTGTAAGCAGAAATTATGTCTTTAGAAAAGTCTAACAGGAAGGAGCATAACAGTCTATGAGAATGGGTTTGAATCAGACAAAACTTGGCTCAAATCCTGCTCCACCACTTAATAGCTGCTTGACATCCTGGAAGATATGTGCCTCTTTTTCTTTTTTTAAGATTTTGTTTATTTATTTTAGAGAGAGGGGAAAGTAGGGAGAAAGGGAGGGAGAGAAACATCAATGCATGGCTGCCTCTTGCGTGCCCCCAGCCGGGGACCCGGCCCACAACCCAAGCATGTGCCCTGACTGGGAATTGAACCAGCGACCTTCTGGTTCGCAGGCCAGTGCTCAATCCACTGAGCCACACCAGCAAGGGCAGATATGTGCCTCTTTGAGTCTCTGTTTCCTCATATGTAAAATAGGAAAAACAATAATACTTTCTTTTAAGGACTTACTCAGGGGTTAAATGGAATATGCATATAAAACATATACCAGTTCATAACTTACAGTCATGGGTCATTAAATGATATTGCTGTATCAAAAAAGACATGAAGCAGAAAGTGAGGAAGGAAGTGATATAATTCCATTGCTTCTCTGGCTTTTCATCCACACCAGCTCATGGAGTCAGCCTGGGACCCAAGAAGTCGTTAAGTAGAAATTGCATCTTCAGTGGAGAGGAGAGACACTATTATATAGAGAAAATAGAATACAGTATTCCTTCACTTATCGTGGGTATTATGTTCTAGACGCCCCTGCCATAGGTGAAAATCCACAAAGTGGGAACCTTACATTTATTTTAGTATTTATATATATTTTAAGGCTTTATAAACCCTTCCCACACACTTATAAACCATTCCCAGTCCCTTATTAACCTTTCCCACTCCCTTATTACCTTTTCCACAGTTTTATAAACACTACTTATGTTCTTAAACATATTCTACACTCTTAAACCTACGTAACTTTAACAACATACATATACAGTACTGCAGAATCCTGTGATATAGCGAAAAATCCACAATAAATAATTAAATATATCTTTTAAAATCTTGCGATACGGTGGGGCTGCGATAAGTGAACTGCGATATAAAGAGGGACTAGTGTAGTGGGAAAAGTACTTTTGTTGAGAAGTTTTTAAACTTTAGTGAGAATGAGAGTCACCTGGGAAGTGGGTTATAATGCTGCATTTTGAATCAACTGGCTCAATGTGCAGCCCAGGCAATTCTGATACAAATGCTTCAAGGCCTCCTTTGAGTGACTTGGCCCTAACAGCCCTGACCTCACCTTTTCTGTTTTCAGTTAAGAATGTGTTCCTAAACCTTTCCAGCAGAAATGACAGCTGTATTAAATTATGCCTTTCCAGACCTTGTCATCAATGTCCTCCTCTTCTCCCATAAATCTTAGAGCCTGAGTCCTGGCCCCAGACAGTAGCAGCGAGAGCAGGCTGCAAGGCACATGTGTTTTATTGTGTGTGCTTACTTATCAGTGTGCTGACAAAATACTGCCCAGAATTTGAAACCAACACTATCAAACTGCATCACTTCAGAGTGTAAAAACCAAATCATACCAAAGTAACCAAAAAATAAGTTCAAGACATTGTAAACCAACCAAAAGAACATTATTAGTAAATATCACATTGCAGTGCTAAGGAGCAGGGAGAGGTAGAGGTGGGCACAATGCAAGATGAAGGCTATGATTGTGACTGTAACCTTGAAGCTCTGGTAGGCAGAGTGCACCTGGAGACTTGTTATTGAGAATCTCATGTAAATCTACTTTTTTCAAATGAATATTTAAAATGCATCATGGAGGCTATTAGTTAAGAAAAGTTAAGGTGAATCCTGCTTTACAGCACAAAAAAATTCTGCCTTATTATTGTCTGTTTTATAGAATTAAATTCTTCAGTATACCCTCAACACTCTGTTTATGACCATGGCAGCGGCTTTAGCAAAATTTTCTGAAATCAAAAACCATTCCTTATAATATTAATTTTATTGGAAAAATGAGTTCCAAAAAACAAACTTCCAGAAGAGAGTCTGTTTTTAATTTAAGGGAGGAGTTGTATATAGTTGGGTTGATTTTTATTTTGTTTCATTTATTTATTTGTGTGTGTGAAACATGCATTTGGCTGTTAAATGCCTCTTCGTTACTGAACTGTTGGAGTTTTTTCTTTTATTCTTCCATACAATACAAGTGGCACATCAAGATGCCATCTTTCCAAGAGCATTCAGATGCTCTGATGCCTTTTTATTAAGGCTTTTTATTCTCCCTATGCTTTTTTGGAGTAGGGAAAAGTGAGGAATAAGTTACCTCCTTGAGGCTTAACAGGAGTCACCTGACAGCTCCAAGGAGGATGCTTTCCTGGCATATCTTGCCATTCCCAGACAGGCCAGAGCTCCTAGGGCCCTGAGGGTCAATCCCATTCCCAGGAGTCTGTAATCCCCTGTCACAGCTTTAAGACCAGAGACACCCAGGGTCACTGGTGGGAGGACTGGATAGAAAAAAGGCAAATGGGAAAAGAGGAGGCAGAGCTTAAGAATTCTCATGGTCCTCCAAAGAAATAGAAAGAGAAACCAAGTGAAGGAGGGTCATCAGGGAACATGTAGATGTAGGGAGAGATTTGCTCATCTTTTTTTCTTACATTTGGAAAAAGTTTCAGAAGATAAGAGCCACAATCATAAGGGACCAGTCAAGAATGAAAGTTGGGGAGCTTTCCTGGCAGGAATGTGTGTGTGATGCTACACACCCATGGCTTCCAGCTTGGAGGTTCCAAGCCCTTGAGGTCTTGAGGTTAGAAAAGGGGGAAGAGTAAATTTGCTGTAGCAGCAGCAGCAGCAGCAGCAACAGTAGTAGTAGTAATAGTAGTGGTAGTAGTGGTAATAATTATAATTGTAGCTCTCATTTAAGTCCTTACTAATACCATATGTCAGGTATTGTCCTAGCTGTTTTACATGTATTAATCCGTTTAATACCCTCAACAGCCATATAAAGAAGGTATTGTTATTTCCATTTTACAGGTAATGAAATTGAGACAGAGAATTTAAATAATTTGCTAGGTTTAATGCAATTATGTCCCAGTGCTGGTTGTGGAACTGGAGGGTCACTTAGAGTCCATGCTCTTAACTACTGTGCTATACTGCCTCCTACTGGCTGTACAATCATAATAAATATTTGAATCCCCCAATAGAATCAGCATGTTAGGTCAGTATGTTAGAGCAGCACTACCCAATGAAAATGTTAATACAAACCATATATACACTTTAAAAATTTGAAGTAACCACATAAAAAAAGTTTAAAAAGGGGAAATTAATTTTAATAATGTCTTATTTAATCTACTATATCCAAAATATTGTCATTTCAATGTATAATATAAAAACTTATTAATAAGAGTTTACACTTTTTACATACCAGATTTTCAAAATTAGTGTGTATTTTGCATTTATCACACAATATAGTCCAGAAAAGTCACATTTCTAGTGTTCAATAGCTATTGTGGCAGACCTACCAGAATGGCAGCATTAGAAACTCAGGATATTAGAATTAGGTGCAGCATTTACCTGGATTTTCTATTCTGTAATACCTGCTTTGGTACTTGGGCCAAGATCTTGTCTTGAGAAATGTATAATTCCCAATGACTCTAAATTCTCAAAATAATTATCTCTGCCAGGCTATGCCTACTGCTCTTTTTTTTATTCCCTAATGGAGTGCCCTCCTAATTCACCTTCTGGCTGTACATCCTTAGCCAGCTTCATCTTGCTTTAAGCAAGAGCATGCTGTGCCCCACCCCAGATATTTTGTAGTAATAGATGTAGCCAGTACACAGTCTCATTGACAAGCACGTACTGCTTTCTTTGCAGCAGTGTTGCTAACTTGCTAGAAGCAGCCATAGTTCATTTGCTATGCTAGAAACAGTCTTTAGATCTTCGTATTGTTGCTATTTCATTAGCTCCCTTACTTATTTCTGCATAATCTCCTTTCATGTTTTTTTGGCTCAATAACAAAGGTGTGTGAGGCCAGGCATCACACTGTTAGGAGGTCATTAGTCCCGCTCAAATTCAGATCAGCAATAGATTCTTACCTTGAAGGTAGCATGAGTAGTCCTGGGTCTATAATTCTCCTTATTAAATGTACAAAAGCAATCAGAGTTAAAATAAAGTAAGCGTAATTTATTTTCTCCCCAGATACCATGGATTTGCCTCACTTCTTGCAGAGGGAAGCAGATATTTAATGATAATTTTTATGTGGGATTTTTTCCCCATGAAAGCAAGGGGAGAGCTTAATTATAATGTTTCATTAGAAATGTATCCTCTCCCAGGCATATTGCAAGGGTTATTAGTCATTCTTCTGTCTATAATTGCAAAGTTACATTAATATCATCAATAGTCAAAATAACATTTCACAGAATGTTCAAGTTAAAAGGACTATACAAAACATCTAATTCCCCAAAACTTCCCTGAAGATAGAAATCCCTTGGGATATTTTTAGTAATAAAAAATCAGTGGCTGTATCCAAGACCCACTGAATCAGACTCACGGGGGAGAGGTTTAGGAAGCTGTGGGTTGAATAAGCATGAGCACCTAACTTAATCTTATTGTAAGGAGAGTTAAAGGAACACCAAAGTCCCATACTTTTGTTTTATGGTTGAGGGTCCTGGGCCTCAGAGAGATGGGAGTACTTGATAGATTTACACAGCAACAGTACATTAGATGGGAATTGAACCCATCTCTCCTAACCCCAGTCCAGGAACTTTCCAAGATATCAGGCATCAGATTTAAAATAAAAATGAAAGACATGATTCTCTTCTGTTCATTAAAAAATAATAAATATAAATAAACAAATAAGCAACAATGATAAGTAGTAAAATTTTCAGGGGACAAGTTTTATATAATTTTGAATATAATCTCATAGAGAGTTTCAAAGCAATCCATTAAAAAGTAATTATGTACACATGTGCACACACTCATCCCATTTCTGCTTTATCATAACCCAGAAGATAGCATCTTGAGTGATTAAACTATAGTTTTATTTATGGTTCTTTAAATATTCCATGTGCATTAATTTTCACTCTTTCGCATTCTAACTCTTTTTGAGTCAGCCATTCAAGTGTATATCCATTTGCTTTGAATGCTCAAACTCTTACTTTATCTTCTGTTCTCCTTTGAAGGAATAGGGCTACTCTTCAGCAAGTTACTCATTTTTAAAAATCAATGAAACAAAAGGTGTTACTATTTTCCCTCTACTGGAGAAAAAACATGGTTGGAAAATTTAATGAGAAATGTTTATTAAAGTGCTAATTGTACCATCTTCTTAATATAATTTTCTTTGTTTCCAGAGTGTCCAAAACCTCCAAACATCCCCATGATCATGTTGGGAGTCTCACTGGCTATTCTGCTCATTGGGGTTGTCCTGCTGTGCATCTGGAAGCTGCTTGTGTCATTTCACGATCGTAAAGAAGTTGCCAAATTCGAAGCAGAAAGGTCAAAAGCCAAGTGGCAAACGGTATGTGAACACTGAAGGGTGACTCCTTGTTTAGAGGAAATGGTGTCTTGTAGAAGAAATGGGAAGTCAGCTTTCTTCTAACCTGAAAGTGAATTAGAATGTCACGTTCTTACTCTACTCCTCTTACCAGGTCCCCACAGCTTTGATTTCTGTTCTGCTTTGGAGATAAAGAAACCTTTGTCCATTATTTGGGTCCCAGGTGGCCCTCATAGCACACATTTGTCTTTCAGTGCAGTGATGGGAATCCTCCCACTCAGAAGAGTCTCATGAAACTCCTTGTTTAGTTACTTAGGGACATCAAGGGCGTATATTTTATTTCTCACCACCAGGAGGACCCCTCAGGCCCTATTTGACAAACCATAAACGTTTATGTTACAGTTAATGGAACAAGGTTCGTGAGTACTAGACAGTTCATACCAATTACCGTGGAAATACACGTTACTCATAATAGGTTACAAAGAAAAGTTAAGAAGAATTTAAAAATACCATCCAGTTTTTCTGACTAGCATAAACTTCAAACAGCTACTTAAAAAGAAAAAAAACCGCAAAGTATCAACCTTTAAATATATGTACTCAATAGATATGATTTATGTGTCTCCTTTTTACAGTAAGCAAACACAAAACAGGACTCCAATTTTCTGTGTTTCTTTTCCACAGGAGAGATAATTACATTTCTAGAAGCCCATAGAAACAATTTCATGGTTTTAATTTCATCTCTCTATCTCTAATGATGCGTCCAGCTAGCTAATAGCAATTACCCTACATTGCTGATTCTAAAAACAGTGATATCACAGGAGAAAATACAAGGAAACACAATGCTCCTTTGGATTTTTCTGCCCAGATATATTGGTGTTAACACTTTTTTCCATAAGTCTTTAGTGATATCTTCAATTCCTAAAGCAAATGGAATTTTTTGTTTTGGATAAATTTACCTTGATAAGGGATACTTATATCTTATGCAGTTATTTTGAAATAACCATATATATATATATATATATGTGCATATATATATATATATATATAGTAAAGGACAAAACACAATAAAAATTTTTATTTACTTTATCTTCCCATTAAAGATGCCTTTAGACAACAACCAGATGCAATGTGTGGATCTTGTGTTGATTCTGATTTCAATAGTCAAAAAAATACATTTTTTGACAACTGAAAAAAGGTTAATGTAGACTGGGTATTAAAATGATAACAATGTATTGTGGTTAACTTAATTAGGTATGATAATGGCATGATGGTTTTGTTTAAAAAATAATCCTGATCTTGGGGTGAAAGAAAACAAAGGTTAGGTTTGCTTTGAAATCACTCTGGCAGAAGAGAGAGCAGAATAGATAAAACAAGTGTGGCAAAATCTTAATAGTTACTAAATCTGGGTGATAGGTCTACAGAGGTTCATTAGGTAGCTTTTTTCTTCTTTTGTGCATGTATGGATTTTCATAATTAAAAAAAGAACCCTTTAGGAAAGTACATTGTGACTTTGTATTGAGTATATAATTTATTCATCCCTAACAAGGTCAAATGTAACCTGACAGGTTAGCCTGGTGACTTAGAACATAGTGCTGTGAAGCCAAAGTATTAGGGCAGCTAACTTCACCTGACCCCTGGCCACAGCTGTTTGAACTCTTGCCAGCTGTCCAGCAAATGCCTGGCAATGGTCAGAAGGGCAACCAGGCAAAAGGATATGGCTAAGTTGGCACACACACACACACACACACAAATCCAATAGCAGCCATTAGTTGAACAACCACCAGCCCTCTGAAGTTGTCCTGATAGTCACAATTTGAATGTAAGGAAATTGAGGCCCTAACAAGTTATGAGGTTTCCCAAACTGTTGATCCATGGCAGAGCTGAAATCCTAATTGCAGCCTCTTCTTCCCAAGCACAGCCTTGACCCTTTTGGAAATAATAAACAGGTGTTCCACAAACAAGCACTCAGGCAATTATATGATGTGTATCTACCAACCAGCACATTTTAATGTTCTCATACAAAAGCATGATTACTGGCAAATGATTAATATCTTTAAAGTAATGTTTTAATTAACAGTTAATTTCTCCAAAACATGAATTGTTTCCCCTCAGGAAGTAGAACATGACTGAAATGCAAATGCTAAATTTTTGCTGTTTCTACATCTAAAATGGAACAAAAATATGCATTAAATAGCTAAAAGCATGAATGAAAAATGTTATTATTTTGTTAAACTGAGTTTCTTTGAATAACAAATGTTTGATGTTCTCAACTAGATAATGACTGGGTAATAATTACTCACTTGGTTGCAAAAGAGTTTTAATTCAAATAATTCAATTCAAATTTCACTAACATACCTTATTGGGAAAAAAATGTTGCTCACTGTATCCATTTTGAGGTCTTCAATTTGATTCTGTTTTTACCTAAAATCTAGTTCTTCTTGAAGAACTGAATTTGACTGGTCTTTAGAACCCAGGGGACCTACACAGATGGTAGAAGTAGGTGGGTCTTCTGACCCGTAGACCCCCATTGGGCTCTGAAGGTGGCAAAGCTGAGGACGAAAAAATTTCATTCTTGACTCCTGAAACATTTCATCATAGCATAAAGAAAGGTTACCTTTTATCACTTTAAAAAATAATCTACCCATTCACATTCTTTATGAAAACAGAAAGGGAAGATATTTAAATTCATTTTTGATTAGGCATTTTTTCCTAGGATGACAAGTCATTAACTAGAGGCAAAAAATGTTCAGTCTGACATTTCTAGCAGTAACGGATTGATTTTGTACTGTGCTAAGCAAATCAGGTCTGCATTTGGCAGTTAGGCAATCATTAAGAGCGCGGTAGGTCATGACAGAGAGCTTTCTTATTATCACTTTTTCAAGCTCTAAAAATGTGCTGTTGCCTTTGCAGAATCCTTGGCCTAAATTAGTACCCCCAGATGCCTGGGGAATTAGCTCAGTCACCCCAGATGATTGGGGAAAACCCAGCTTTGTCTAAGCAGTGAAGGAGTGCAAACTCACCTGAAATGGAGCCAGAGACAAGCCTGTGTCTCAGCTGGAAATCCTATGTGGGAGGTTGGCACCTGCATGGCACAGAGGAGGCAGTATTAGACATTGTCACACTTTCTACTGTCAACAAAATCTGGTCTGAACTCATTCTTCTGAACTCTGGTCATCTGTTGAGGGTGGGAAACACTTCTGCCACCCTCACCCCTTCCATATATACTTGCTCTTTCTCCACCTTTAAACTACCACCTTTCCCTCCTACTACAGTGAGGTTGGCTTTATCCACCACCCCCTATTAGCATGCCCAAGCCCTATAACTAGCTTTGCAAGAACCCCAGAAATATTGTCTGCCTGAATAAATGAAGTTGCTTTGAAATGCAGAATGAAAACCACAATAATCAAAATTAAGCATTCTACAAAATGTCTACAAAATAACCTCATGTAATCAGTCGGTCAATTGCAACTTAAGTCCCCTCCTTTATTGTGCACATAAGTGACATTTAGAGGAAGATAGGGGTGAATTTTAGTATGTTTGACATGATACTGGATGAGGTTCACAAAAGAGTTCCTGGTCCTATGCAGATGTAAGCTGGCCCTTCTCACAGCCATTTACTCTGAATTTCAGGGTGTCTTGTCTATTCCCTAAGCCACTCTCTTCCTCCAGGACAGTGGCCCTACTCATGATTCTCACCCTGCACTTCTTATCTTTTCCATATATCCTCCTCAACTGAGTTTCTTACTCTTCTGTAACCATCTTAAACTTAATAGCATAGAGTCTCTAAACTTAACAGAATTTTATATGTGACTTTTGTTTGCAAACAATCCCCTACCTGCATCTACAACCACCTCAGTATGCCCTTCACCCTCCAAATCCCATATTCTTAAGGCAGCAGGTCTAAATAAGGACTGGAGAATTATGTAGGCTGACCTCAGGGGTGGAGACAACATGGTGACTTGGCCTTCACTCATCATCTACCACCAAGGAGCCTTTTTTCTGTGTGCCCTCATACTGAGATAGCATCTCTCTCTGAAGGCACATGAACAAAGATAACATGTTACTCAGTCCAAGGTCAGGCCACTGGTTCTGGGCAACACAGAAACAGGTGCAGATGTCATTTCTCTCAAAATGAAGACACTATGGTGAATCCAAGGGCAACAGGTGAGGGAGTCCAGGGAATAGTTCTAATTTTATTCAGGTCTCCTAAGAGCTGAGAGAAATGAACTGAGAAAGCCAATACAATCGTGTTTTTTTCAGACTTACGCCTAGAAATTGCTACTATCTTTACAATTCATGGAAGAAGGAGGCCAAAGTATAAGATTAGTAATTTGGAGGGTCTGAAATGTTATGTAGACTTCATACTTACTCAGAAGTGGGCTTAGAAATGTAAAGAATACAAAAACTGGGGGTGGGGGGGAGATATCTTTATTATACTCTCCAAGACATAAAAGAAAAGGAAGTTCCAAATATGAAGAAGAGCTATAAGTAAGAGCTAATAAGAAGAGGCAGTATTGAGAACTTACTATGTGCCAGGCACTGTGCTAAGAAAGTACGTTACCTCATAAACAAGGTGGACACGTTGGTTATCTCTCTTACAGGTGAGGACATCAAGGCTTGGAGTTGCTTAAGGTAGAATAGTGCTGTTGGGTGTCTAACACCAAAGCCTGTGTGGTCAACCTTGGGAAGAGGGAGAGAAGAAATTGTATCTTACCCAGATGTTTTGTGCCTGCCTGGAACAGTTAAACCAAAGGAAAGAAATAGAAGGATCAAGCTTGGCATTTCTTCAAACACCTAGAGAGCCTTGGTCCTTCTGTTCTGCCGACAACGCCTGTAAACACCTCTACAGCCCAAACACACAGCAGACTTACCCAGACATCAGCACACAACCTCACCACTGCCCCAAGGGCAAAGCCATCTTGCCCAACCTGCCTTGGGACCTGTGCTCCTTATTGGGCCCAGTGTCCCAAGCACCAGGCTCCTGTGACTCTCTGATTCACACACTAGTAAGCTAAAGCCACCAAGTTCTTTTACTATCCAGAGCAAGCATTCGCTTCCCCTGCTTCTCCCAAGCAGCTAGTGGCTCCCCTTTCTGAATTATGATCTCATTTTTAGCAAGATTATTTGTGCCCTTATTTGGTGCCTTACACCAGAAACACGTTTCTGAAAAGCAGGTACTACTGTGTCATTCGTTTTTGTATACTCCTACCAGTTCACTTTTCCTATTTTTTACTTTTTTACTTTACATTTCACTTTGAGTTACCTATTGGTTCACTCTATTCATTCAATAAACAACTGAGTGGCTACTATGGGCTAAGCACTGTTTTCAGTGCTGGTAAAGTAACAGTGAATAAAACAGTTAAAGTCTTGTTTTCTACCAATAAATTAGTGTATTTCCAAAAAGGTTAACATATAGGACTAGTTTTACATTATTAAAAAAATATAAAATTAAGATGTATAAATTTTAAAATACTAAGTCTGACATCAAATTAATCAAAGTTATTCAAATGGCTTTCAAGATTGAGACTGAATTTCTTCTTCCGATTACAATGAAATTATTTAGATATGTTAAAACAGTGTAATAATGAAATGTACATACTTTCATTTGAACCTCTCTTTTTATTTTTCAGGGAACCAATCCACTGTACAGAGGCTCTACCAGCACCTTTAAAAATGTAACCTACAAACACAGGGAGAAACAAAAGGTGGACCCTTTCACAGATGGATAGAATTACTTTATGCATGGAAAAAGTCTGTTTCACTGATATGAAATGTTAATGCACTATTTAATTTTTCTTTCTTTGTTGCTTACAACTGAGGTTGGTTTATGACAATAATGGGTCATTTGGAGATCAGTCATTCTCTTTATGAAGTTTAGAGACAATGTTGACAGGTTCAAAATAATCAAGAAGAGAAATATCCTTAGCAAAGGAGTGACTTTGGGGATCATTTAAAGTATACTAACTCTGTAGCTTCAATGCCTCGAAATAATTATCAAAATGATTCATGAAGGCCTGATTTGCATTTGAAAAATGTTTGAAATGAGAATCTCATTTGTTGCCAGAATACAGCTACCTGAAGTCTTTATCATAACAAAGTCACAAGTCCATATGCTCACATTAAATCCTCACACTTGCCAATTTATTTCAAACTTTTAGTAAAAAATGACCTTTCTTAAAGGATTTTTTTTTCAGTCTATGGAAAATGAGGTTCTGATTTTACTTCAGCTGAAAGAATGCAATTCTTCTAAAGATGTTCCAAATGTAAGAATGAAAATGAAGTGTTAATTTCTATGGATTTGTCTGAACCTAAAAGTCAGTCACACAAATAAGTATAGATTGCTTTACAGATGAAGAAAATAATTTATAAGTTAGGCAGTCACCCAGTTAAAAACAAAAATAACAAGCCTATCATTTAGATTATTTTCAATTACCCAAAAATAGACTTCTACACTCTGTTTTCCTCCTGATTCTGAGTTTTCAAACTATTGCTTCTCCCATATTTCTCAATCCATTTTACTTAGTTTCATAGTCTAACTCCTGTAATTGTCATACGAAAGTTTTAATTTCATGTTAAAGAATCACTTTAAATGCTTAGTTTATTTAACAAGAGCACCAATATTACTTAAAAAGGAACAAAATTTTAAGTGGTTTTAAATCAAGCACATCAAGAGTACAAAAGTCCCTTCTGAGTAATAGGCTTCTTGACCTATATTCTTTTCTTATGTGCATAACCTAACTTGACATTTCAGCAGTATATGGTAAATATGTGTCATATATTAACTTTAAAAAGTAAGATTTTTGCCCTACCTGGTGTGGCTCAGTGGATTGTGTGCCAGGCGGCAAACCAAGGGGTTGCCAGCTCGATTCCCAGTCAGGGCACATGTGTGAGAGGCAACCACACATTGAAATTTCTCTCCCTCTCTTTCTCCCTCCCTTCTTCTCACTAAAAATAAGTAAATAAAATCTTTTTTTTTTAAAGTACAATTTCACTTGCAAAATACAACTGACTGAAGAGATGGACCCTATAGAATATTTCTTATAGCAAATAGTACTTTACAAAGCACTTTCTTTTCCTATGATCCTCATAAGAAAAATAGGGTTCAGAGTGTAAGTAGAACTGGCCCAGAATTTAGATCTTCTAGCTCCAAACCATTTTTTCTTTCCCCAGCACAAGGCTGACTCTTCAATTAGTGGAATGATAGAAAGATTTTGTGAGTTAAGTGGTAACTATCATTGACTGAACATAGAGCTTTTAGACAACTGGAATACAGGTGAAGCCTTGTACTTTTGTGTCATGTTTATTACCTTTGAGTAAATTGTAATGTGAAGCATTTTACTAGGTGAAGAGTTGATTCTGTAATAGAGGCTTCATGTTTATCCACTGAATTGGCACAGAATAATCTATGATAAGTTTTGTCAGTCTCATAGGTGGATCTGTACACATTGATCATTTGGAGACCTTTTTTTTTTTCTGGTCTCTAAATAACTCAGGTAAATCAAACACTTGTGGGGTACACAAGCTATAGTAAAAGGATTACTGAGCAATCACCTTGGAAATTTAAAGGGCTGATGTACCCTCTACTTCCTGACTGAAGCCTAAGATCTGGGGAAAATCAAGAGCACCAAGGAAGTTGCAATTCTGAGGACACAACAGTAGTATTCACCTGGACATGTGATATTTTGTATTATTACTGGAATGGGATTTTAGAAAACATAAGTTTTCCTCTTGTGTATATATAGAGAAGAATTTGCTATTTGTCTGAATACTGTTTTGACCCAAGGCTGGACCTTGAAAAGGCCAAAACATTAACAGTAGTACTTCTGTTCACTGAAGAGTTATGTTACATGAAGATAAAATGGGTTTTGTAAGTTGTTTTATTGTATTTTGTGTTGACATAAATAAACATGGTAATTTAAACAATGAACCTTAGATGAATGATAATTTCTTTTATTTATTTGATACAAAACCCTCTTCTTAGGTTTCTGGATCCCTGTGTGACCTGCTCTCACTGCCTTGCTGCTCTCAGTCTGGGGCCAAGAAGAAGAGCAGAAAGAGGCAGCCACAGAACGCAAGAGACAGCAGAAAATGAGCTGTAATTTGCTGTATGGTTATAATACCCACATTATGAGGCCTTTTAAAACAGACCTGGATGTTACCTCATATTTTGGAAAAACAGGGTTAGTGTTTTGCGTTGAATTGTGGTTCCTACCCTAAAATTCCTGTACTGAAGTCCTAACCGCCTGTACCTCAGAATGTGACTGCATTTGGAGATAAGGTATTTAAAGAGGTAATTAAGTTAAAATGAGGTCACTAGATTGAGCCCTAATCCATTTTGATTAGTGTCCTTATAAGAAGAGATTAGAACACAAACTTGCACAGAGGGAAGACCATGCAGAGACACAGCGAAAAGACAGCCATCTATAAGCCAAGGAAAGAGGCATTGGCAGAAGCCAACTCTGCCAATACCTGGGCCTGGGATTTCTAGTGTTCAGAATTGTAAGAAACTAAATTTTTGTTTTTTAAGCCACCCAGTCACTGGTACTTTGCATAGCAACCCAAAATTATATAGTTAGGTGGTGCTGTCTTTCTGGGCATCCATTTGGCAGATTCCATGGTGCCCCGCTCATTTTCCAAATCAGGCAGAAAGAAAAACAGAGAGAGACCAAGTCCAAAAAAGGAGTCAGTGTAGAAAAAGTTGTGGTGGTGGTGGGGGGGTTGAAGGTGGAAGAGGGGATGGGAGCAGGTGTAAATGGTAATGGGAAAAATACAATAAAAAAACTTTTTTAAAGTCATGTCTTAGAAAGGCTCACTCCTTACAAAAGGAAAGAGAAAATCAAGTTAATAGACCAGAAGTCTGGAAATCCAGAAACCACTCCCATTTTGAATTATACTGAGAAAGTCACTTATCTCTTTAATTGTTTTCATCTGTGAGGCAGTGCCAAAGCCTATCTCTTTTAGTACCTAAAACAATCCCTGGCACATAGCAGGGGCTCAATGAATTCATTCACTCAGGATTTTTAAGTATCTAGCATGAGCCAAGACTCTGTTCTTAACAGACACAGCAATGAACAAAATAAGCAGCTCCTGTACTCCCAAATGGGGGAGAAGATAATGAACAATTATATGTATACAGTAGTCCCTCTCTATATCACGGTTCACTTATTGTGGCCTCACTGTATTGCAGGATTTTTAAAAATATAATATTTAATTATTTATCGCGGATTTTTCGCTATATTGCGGGATTTTGTGGTACTATATATATATGTTGTTAAAGTTACGTAGGTTTAAGAGTGTAGAATATGTTTAAGAACATAAGTAGTGTTTATACAAGTGCGGAAAAGGTTAATAAAAGAGTGGGAAAGGTTAATAAGGGACTGGGAACGGTTTATAAGTGTGAGAGAAGGGTTTATAAAGCCTTAAAATATATAGAAATACTAAAATAAATGTAAGATTCCTACTTTGTGGATTTTCACCTATCGCGGGGGATGGGGGGCGTCTAGAACATAATACCCACAATAAGTGAGGGAATACTGTAATGCCAGTGTACCGGGTCTGATTTATCCACATCCCAGATCCACTTGGCCCCACCCAGGTCTAAACTGGGACTTACCCCAGCATGGACTTACACAGTCCCCTTGATAGGAAAGCCCCAGCTTCCACCTAACTCCCCAGGGGTTGGGTGACCACGGCAAGTCCTATGCCCAAGTCCAGACTGGCAGCTGGATCTGGGTTACAAAAATACACAAATTTTAAAAGAAAAATGCAAGGTTAAGTGATCTGAACAGTAAAGCACTGAGCCAATTAGAGGAGGGGAAAGAAACAAAGAGCTTACCTGGCTGGGCTCCGGGGAGAGCCAGGAAAGACAGCAAAATTTGGGAAGTAGGAAGAAAAAGTCTTTGGGGTAGCCCTGCCCTGTGTGGCTCAGTGGGTTGAGCCTCATACCACAGACCGAATGTCACCACTTTGATTCCCACTCAGTGCACTTGCCTGGGTTGCTGCGGCGGGGAGAGGGAGTGTCATTCAACAAGCAAGTATCGATGTTTCTCTCCCTCTTTCTCCTTCCCTTCTCCTCTCTCTAAAAATAAATAAATAAAATCTAAAATAAAAGTCTCTGGGGTAGCAGCTATGTATGGGTGTTACTGAGAAGGAGCTATATGGGGTGGGGGTGTATTCAAATGTTCTCATCCTTTTGTGCCTGCTGCCTGAGACCTTCAAAATGAGAGAGAAGGCCATGCTCCATGGGGGTTTCATCTGAGACCTCGTGTGGTAGTTTAATTTGGTCTGGATTCCCCTTTATGATTCTTCAACACCAGAAACAACTGTGCCCTGAAATAGTCCTGTGAAATTCCTCAAAAGGCAGACCTCAAATCCTCCCAAACCAACCCAGAGTCCTCCATTTGCTCTCTCCTTCATCTCTCCACACCCACTCCTTCTAATACTTCTTGAAGCAACATGGTACTTGAGAAGCAATCTCACCAATAATATTCATTAACTACAAGAGAAAGCTGACCTCTTAAAAGAACAAATTTATTTAAGTGTTCATGATTCATTTTGATTTTATATCACCCTCATCTTATGGGACTATAAGTGGGAAAAAGCTATTCAGAGGGAATGAGAAACAAATTGAATGAAATATGATAAATAGAAATTTTCCCTTCTGTTAAATTTTATTATACTGCAACCAACTCAAGTCAACACAGCTAAAAAGCAAAAAAAAATAAATAAATAAATAAATAAAAAATAAAATAAAACAA
This sequence comes from Furipterus horrens, assembly GCF_987537825.1. Classification (NCBI taxonomy): domain Eukaryota; kingdom Metazoa; phylum Chordata; class Mammalia; order Chiroptera; family Furipteridae; genus Furipterus; species Furipterus horrens. The sequence continues at coordinate 156,116,948 of NW_028327171.1, read as the reverse complement.
AACAAAAAACAAACAAACAAACAAAGAGTGTTCAGTAGCTCTTTTAAAGAGGTTAGGATATGGGAGTTTGGACTTTAGGCTGATACTCTAGCACTAGATGCCTGCAGTTTTGGATGAGGTTTCTGCACTCAGGAGGGTGGGCACACAACTTGGGCCAAGACATTAATTCTTTGGGCTGTGGACCCTGGAGCATTAATGCTGCTTCTCTGTGCTTTGGAGACATCTGAACGTGAATCACCGCAGGCTGAGCAGAGGTGGAACTCATGGTCTCCTGTTCTCTCCCACTTGGCTGCACAACCGACAAAGAGAGAGCCGCATGGGCCCTCCAGAAGTTTTCATCTCATAAGCTTGTCTTGGAGCTGGGCTGTAGGAGAAGTCAGGATCTGGAAAACACAGATTTGACCCACACACATTATCTGGTGTCATTAACAACTTCAAGACTTTACAAGTTGTTCTAGCTCAGTTTGAAATTTCAATCTGACCATTGTAATTCATAGATACATGTTTTCTGAGGAAAGTTACTGCTCAAATAATATTTGCTCTTTTAGCCAGAAATGTATTTACATTCATGGTCCTTGCTTAGCAGCCAGTTCTGTTCCAGGTCACATTTAGAGATAATGCAACACATCCTGGCTGACGTGGCACAGTGGATTGAGCACCGGCCTACTGATGTTTCTCTCCCTCTCCTTCTCTCTCTCCTCTCCTCTCTCTAAAAATTAATAAATAAAATCTTCTAAAAAATAAAAATAGTGTATCACGAAACTTTATTATTTATTCATAACTCACTGGGTCAGAAGTCCCTATATTCATTTTTTTTCGTCTAATTGGCTTTGCTATACTTAATACAGGTATGTGTGAGCACACTTGCACACATTTCTATTTCTTATTTGAACATATGTCTCTTACTAGACTTATTTATATTACTTGTTATTTTTTTATATCTATTACAATGACATAAATATATCTTACTATATACATGTGTTATTTCTCTCTTTCTTATTTTACTGGCATTAAATAGCTTACATTGTTAGTAAAAATAGGTAATACCTATTGTTCCAAGTACTTTATATAACCTAACTCATTCGGAGTCACAATCATCCTATGGGAAAGCATTATTATCTCCTATTTTACAGATGAGAAAACTGAGTCACAGAAATGTTAAGTAACTTGCCCTGATCACACACCTAACAACCTTTGAAGTCAGGATTTGAACCCAAGCAATCTGGATCTAAAATCCATCTTCCTAACCATTATTCTACATGTCTCATAAATATTAAAGACATAGCGATAATAAAAGTCACCATTTATTGAATATTGACGATGAGCCTGTCTCCCTCCAAAACCCTCAGCCTCAACCACTGTGCTATACTGAATGCCCCCGACTGGGCCCATCTTCTGCTCTGCCCCTTCCTCTGTGTGCAAAGGAAGGTGTTACTTACTCATCTCTGATAGGACATGCCTTGGAGTTGCTTTCCCAGATGTAGTAATGGATTAGCACGAAGCTATGAAGGCTTAACTGCAGGGTTACTACAGGGTTATGATGACATCTAGCTATGAAATAAAGGCCCTTCCAGGGCATTGGACTCTAACCAACCAAGTTAGTAAGCCCAAGCATCAGCATGGGGCATGTCCAGCTCAGTTCTCATTCTGTAGCTCTGCCTGCCACCCTTTAACTCAGATGCCCCTGGGGACTACCTTTATGTACGAATGAGTGAAGTTCAATGTCATGAGTTCTGGGGGGACGTTTATCATGTTTTAAAGGTAGAGGTCTTAGCACATCAGGGAATCTCCTCTCAGCAGCAGAGACTTACACAACCACACTGGCATTTTCTGGAAACCCTTCTGTTTTATGTTAAATGAGTGGAACTGGTTGTGTGATGGGAGACTGGTTGTCTCCCTACAATGAATGCCCTTGCTCTGAGCACACACTGCTGTCTTCATGGCTGCTGCTCTCTTTAGGGCTGATACCACAGAAGCAATCACCTACATTCAGTGCCCTGGAGGGGCCCCGCTGATTCACAAGAGAGAGAACTTATAGGAGAAAGTGGACAAATGCCCCCCATTTGATAGCTGATTAATTAGAAGAGACAGATGGTGGCGGGGATGAGGATATGGTGATGGCAAAAGTAGCCAGAGAATAATGACTGTGGCATAGAAGGCCCTCCAGTGCAGATAATCCTGAAGCCCTCCTTTTTTTTGTCTTGGTTTTGTTTGGTTTAGTTTTGAAACAAGCTAGTGGAAATACAAGTTGTGATTAGTCTTTTAAAATTAAAGATAATGATTACCATTTACTTAAAATTTCTTTTAAAAGTTTTCTTAGGCTACACTATAAAATGCCCCCAAGTTATCTCCTTTATTAACTGTCTTACAAAAAACACACTTTAATTCTACTAAGAAACTGAACAGTTCTTTCATAATTTTCCCTTTGATTAATAACTATTTTGTTTCATCCCTTCCTTTTTAAATAAAAACTATCTATATTTGTACATTCTCTACAGAATACTATTAGTTTTATAGACACTACAGTGGGAAGGTGAACACTTAAATTAAGTAGACTAGCTGTTAAATGTATTTTGTGTAGTTTTTGTATATTAAATGTTTGTAATATTAATTTCAAGAAGTGTATCAGGTTTTAGAAACAATTTTACCAAGAAGGTGGAATTGGAGAAAAAATATAAATTAATGAAAATTGGAAACACTGGACATAATAAAAAATATAAATTTGCCACAGAGGCAAAACAGAAAATATACAATGTTTTTCTCTGAGACTTTCTTGGTCATGGTCAGTCATTGTTTGATTTAATCAAACCTGTGATTCATTTTTTAAATTTAATCTTTATTGTATTTTTTCCATCACCATTTAGTCCCCTTGTACTCCTCCTCACCACAGCAATCACTGTACTGTTGTCCATGTCCATGAGTCCTTTTATCTTTTTGCTCAATCCCTTCACCCTCTAACCACCCCCCACTAGCTGTCATCTGCTCTCCATTTATGAGTCTGTCTCTGTTTTCCTTGTTAGTTCAGTTGGTTCATTAGGTTCATATGAGTAAAATGACATGGTATTTGTCTTTCTCTCACTGGCTTATTTCACTTAGCATAGTGTTCTCCAGAACTATCTGTAGTGTCACAAATGGTAAAATTTTCTTTTTTATTACAGCCGAGTACTATTCCATTGTGTAAATGTCCCATAGTTGTTTTATCTACTCACCTATTGATGAACACTTGGGCTGCTTCCATATCTTGGCAATTGTAAATAATGCTGCAATGAACATAGGGGTGCTTATGTTTTTTTCCAATTAGTGTTTTGGGTTCCTCCAGATATATTCCCAGAAGTGGGATCACTGGGTCAAAAGGCACACCCATTTTCCATTTTTTTTGAGGTATCTCTATAGTACTTTCCACAGTGGCTGCACCAGTCTGCATTCTCATCAACAATGCACAAAGATTCCTTTTTCTCCACATCCTCATCAACACTTGTTGTTTGTTGATTTATTGATGATAGCCATTCTGACAGGTATGAGATTGTATTTCATTGTGGTTTTAACTTGCATCTCTCTGGTGGCTAGTGGTGTCGAGCATCTTTTCATATGTTTATTGGCCATCTCCATGTCCTCTTTGGAGAAGTGTCTATTCATGTCCTTTGCCCATTTTTAATTGGGTTGTTTGTTTGTTTGTTGGTGTTGAGTTTTGTGAGTAGTTTATAATTGTTGGATATTAACTGTGGGGAACCGCTCCTTGTGGTTTAGGGAATTGTAGCCTCGGCCTGAGCATGACCTGCCGCCGGCATCCTGGCTGTGCTTGTCTTTAAGTCTCAACAATGGCTGTATGAGAGACATACCCGAAAACCATTCAGAGGGTTTCTGTGGGGATTGGATTTAAAGAATATGAATATGTTTTAGAACTTTCTCTGCTTTCCTTTATCTTATAATTAAGTATAAACAATCTCTAGCAGGGAGTATTTGAAACCTTGTACCTAGTGCCAGTGTGGGGTCAAAATGTTTAGTAGACCCTGGCACAGACTACTCGTTGTACCCACTGTACTGGAACCTGTAATCAGTTATTGTTAATTGTAACCTAGGTACCTGAAAGCTATCGATGATTTATGAATGTTGATCTTGTATCTCCCATGCGTATCCTTCTCAATAAAAAGCATGAGGGACGAGGTCTAGCTGCTGTTCTCCACTAGAGAGGTAGTCACCTTCCTTCTCCCAGACATAAAGAAGTGTCCTGGGTAAAAATTTGTTCCGCTGTGGTCACAAAGCCTCTGCTGGACAGAGCAACTTCCAACTGAGCCTAGGATGTGTGAGGCACCTCTGCCTCAATTAACCCCTTATCAGATGTATTGGCAAATAAGTTCTCCCATTCTGTGGGTTGTCTTTTTATTTTGTTGATGATTTCCTTTGCTGTGCAAAAACTTTATAGTTTGATGTAGTCCAATTTGTTTTTTTTTTTTTGTTGTTGTTGTTTCTCTTGCCTAAAGAGATATACCTGATAAAAATCTTGCAATGGCAATGTCTTAGATTTTGCTGCCTATCTTTTCTTCTAGGATTTTTATGGTTTGGGGTCTAACATGTACATCTATGATCCATTTTGTATTTATTCTTGTGTGTGGTATAAGAAGGTAGTCTAGTTTCATTTTTATGCAAGTATCTGTCCAATTTTCCCAACGGCATCTACTGAATAGTTTTATCCTTAACCCATTGTATGTGCTTGCTTCCTCTGTCAAATATTAATTGATTATAAAGGCATGAGTTTATTTCTGGGCTCTCTATTCTGTTCCATTGATCTATGTGTCTCTTTTTATGTCAGTGCCAGGCTGTTTTGATTGCTATGGCCTTGTAGTATAGTTTGATGTTAGGTAGGGTTATTCCTCCAACTTTGTTCTTCTTTCTCAGGATTACTATTGATATACGGAGCCTTTTGTGGTTCCATATACAGTTTTGAAATATTTGTTCTAGTTCTGTGAAATACATCATTGGAATCTTGATAGGAATTGCATTAAATCTATAGGTTTCTTTGGATAGTGTGGACATTTTAATGATGTTAATTCTCCTTATCTATGAACATGGTGTGTGCTTCCACTTATTTGAATCTTCTTCAGTGTCTTATAATTTTCCAAATACAGGTATTTTGCACCCTTGGTTAGATTTATTCCTAGGTATTTTATTCTTTTGAAGCAATTGTGAATGGGATTGTTTTCTTTATTTCCCTTTCTGTTAGTTTGTAACTGACATATAAAAATGCAACTGATTTCTGGATATTATTTTTGCATCCTGCTGCTTTGCTGAATTCATTTATCAGATCTAGTAGTTTCTTGGTGAAATCTTTGAGGTTCTCTATGTACATTATCATGTCAGCTGCAAATAAAAACAGGTTTACTTCTTCCTTTCCAATTTGGATGCCTTTTATTTATTTTTTTATTGTCTGATTGTTGTGGCTAGGACTTCCAGTACTATGTTGCATAAGAGAAGTGAAAGCAGATGTCCCTGTCTTGTTCCCAATCTTAAGGGGAACACTTAGAGTTTTTGTCCATTGAGTATGATGCTGGTAGTGGATTTGGCATATATGGCTTTTATTATGTTTAGATATGTTCTCTCTATTCCCACTTTGCTGAGAGTTTTGATCATAAATGGGTAATAAATTTTATCAAGCTTTTTCTGCATCTATTGATATGACCATATGGTTTTTATCCTTTATTTTTTAATGTGGTGAATCACATTTATTGATTTGCAAATATATCAACCTTGCATTCCTGAAATAAATCTCACTTGACCATGGTGTATGATCTTTTAGATACATTGCTCTACTCAGTTTGCTAATATTTTGTTGAGTATTTTAGCATCTATATTCATCAGGGATATTTTTTAATGTGGTGAATCACATTTATTGATTTGCAAATATATCAACCTTGCATTCCTGAAATAAATCTCACTTGACCATGGTGTATGATCTTTTAGATACATTGCTCTACTCAGTTTGCTAATATTTTGTTGAGTATTTTAGCATCTATATTCATCAGGGATATTGGCCTTTAATCTTCTTTTCTTTTTGTTCTTTCTTTTTTTTTTTTTGTATTATCTTTACCTGGTTTTAATTAGAATAATGATGGCCTCATAAAATGAGTTTGGGAGCCTTTCCTCCTCTTGAATTTTATAAAATAGTTCAAGAAGGAGAGGTGTTAGTTCTTCTTAGAATGTTTGGTAAAATTCACCTATGAAGCCATGTGGTCTAGGGTTTTGTTTGTTGGGAGTCTTTTGACTACTGCTTCAATTTCACCAGGTGTAATCTGTCTATTCAGGTTCTCTGATGCTTCCTGATTTATGTTTGGAAGTTTGTATGTTTTTAGAAATTTACCCATTTTATCCAGGTTGTCCAGTTTGTAGGCATATAAATACTTATAATATGTTTTTACAATCTTTTGCATTTCTTTCGTGCCAGTTGTTATTTCTCCTCTTTCATTTCTGATTTTTTTTATTTGGGTCCTTTCTCTTTTTGTCTTGATGAGTCTGATTAAAAGTTCATCAATCTTGTTTACCTTTTCAAAGAATCAGCTCTTGGATTCCTTGATCTTTCATATCAAATTTTTTAGGCTCTGTTTTGTTTATTTCTGCCCTAATGTTTAATTCCTTCCTTCTGCTCACTTTGGGCTTTCTTTGTTGTTCTTTTTCAAGTTTATTTAAATGTGAAGTTAGATTGTTTAGTTGAGCTTTTTCTTATCTTTGAGATAAGCCTGTAATGCTATGAATATCCTTCTTAGGATTGCTTTCCCAGGGTCCCACAGATTTTAGATTGTTCTGTCCTCATTTTCATTTGTTTCAAAGTATGTTTTGATTTCTTCCTTGATCTCATGTTAACTGTTCATTGTTTAATAACATGTTATTTAGCTTCCCTGTCTTTGCATGTTTTTTAGTGTTCTTCTTGTGATTGATTTCTAGTTGCATAGCATTGTGATCAGGAAAGATGCTTGATATAATTTTAATATTCTTAAATTTATTGAGACTCCTTTTGTGCCCTAACACGTGGTCTATCCTAGAAAATGTTCCATGCGCATTTGAAAAGTACGTATATTCTGCTGCTTTGGGGTGAAATGCTCTGAAGATACCAATTAAATCCATTTGATCTAGTGTGTCATTTAAGGCCGCTGCCTCCTTTTTGATTTTTTGCCTGGAAGATCTCTCCATTGAAGTCAATGGGGTGTTAAAATCTCCTACTATGACTGTATTTCTGTTGATCTCTCCCTTTATGTCCATCAAGATTTGCTTTATATATGAAGGTGCTCCTATGTTGGGTGTGTAAATGTTTACTAGGGTTATATCCTCTTGTTGGATTGTTCTCTTTATCATTATGTAGTGTTCTTCTTTGTCTCTCACTATAGCCTTGGTTTTAAAGTCTATTTTGTTAAATATAAGTACTGCTACCCCAGCTTTTTTTCTTTTCCATTTGCATTAAACATCTTTTCCCAATCCTTTACTGTTAGTTTGTATGTATCTTTCTATCTGGGATTAGTCTCTTGGAGGCAGCATACATATGGATCTTGTTTTCTTGCCCATTTAGTTACCCTCTGTCTTTTGGTTGGAGCATTTAAGTCATTTACATTTAAGGTGATTGTGATTATTGCTAGAGACATATGTAGTACCATTTTATTGTTAGAATGTTTGCTCTGTTTTTTTTTTTTTCCCCTCTCTTTCTCTTCTTCTTCTTCTTGATGAAAGTCCTTTAACATTTGTTGCAGTGCTGGTTTTTTTGTCTGGGGAACTTCTTATTTCTTCTTCAATTTTAAATGATAGCCTTGGTTGTATATCCTTGTTTTTCATCACCTTGAATATCTCATGCCACTCCCTTCTGGACTGAAATATTTCTGTTGAGAAATCAGATGACAGTCTAATTGGTGCTCCCTTACAGGTAACTGCCTGCTTATCTCTTGCAGCTTTTAGCATTCTCTTTTTGTCTTTAAGCCTTGTCATTTTAATTATAATCTATTTCAATGTAAGCCTCTTTGGGTCCAACTAGTTTGGGACTTTCTGAGCTTCCTGGACTTGGATGATTTTTTTCCTTCATCAGATTAGGAAAGTCATTATTTCTTCAAATAGGTTCTCAATCTCTTGTTTGCTCTCTTCCCTTCTGGTATTCCCATGATGCAGATGTTGTTATATTTCATGTTGTTCAAAACGTTTCTTAAGCTCTCATTTAAAAAAATGTTTTTTTTTTTCATTTTGCTGTTCTGCCTGGGTGTTTTTTTTTTCCTACCTTGTCTTCCAAAATACTGTTTCACCTAACCTACTGTTTGTTCCTTTCAGTGTATTGTTTATTTCAAATATTGCATTCTTCATCTATGACTGGTCCCTTTTTATTGTTTCTATGTCTTTTTTAATGTTGTTGAGTATCTTCATAATCATTATTCTAAAATCTCTATCTGATAAATTGCTTGCCTCCATTTCATCTAGTTCTTCTGGGGAAATTCACTTGTTCTTTCATTTGAGGTCTGTTTCTTCATCTTCCCAGTTTGGCTGCTTTGTATTTTCTGCTTTAACTGTTAAACTAATCAGTTGCTAAGCTGATCGGTTGTTAATCAGATCAAGGTGTGATCAGCATCCAGCCTAAGAACCACAGGGTGGGGGAGAGAAATTCCTGTGGGTGGTGGTTTTGCTTCCTTTCAGGTTGATGCCATTCAGAGAGGAGTGCTCCGCCTGAGAGTAATGGCTCCTGCAGCAGGGGGAATGACTCACACAGGGAGCCTGGCATCTGCTTCTTCAGTTTTCTCCCCAGAGCCACTAACCCCACACTCTCCTCAAGTGTCTCCAATCCACTCTGCCCTCTTTTTGCCAAAGCCCAGGGTAAGTGGTTGCAAATGAAATTTTGTGCTTTGGCCTTTTAGGAGGCTCTCTGTGTCTCCAGTGTCTCTCCCTTGCTAACAGTAACCCTGCTGCTTTTCACAGCTGGATGCTATCTGGGTTCCTCTCTGGCTCTGGTATTATAGGCTGGGGAGCCCAGCTAGGGGCCTCAGACCCACCCTTCTCAGGGGGAACTCCGCGTCCACTGAAATATTCCTCTGACACTTCAAGCTGCTACCCATGGGAACCCAGCCAACCATTCGCATAACCTCTGCTCTCCCTACCAGTCACATTGCAGTGAAGTGGTTTCTTCTGTCTGTCCATAATTATAAGGCTTCTTTCCTGCTAGGATTCAGTTGGTTATTCTGGATGATTTCTCTACAATTTAATTGTAATTCTAGATTGGTCCTGGGAGGAGGTTATTGTAGCTTCCACTTACTCCTCCACCATCTTGGATCTCTCTCTACTTTTCATTTTAAGAGATAACCAACCCATGCTTTAATAAGATCAATGATTCATTTAAAAATTGGAAAAACAGTTTCAGTTCCAGGTAAACACAGGAAAGCACACATTATCATTTTTATGCTATTATTGCAGAACAGTTTTCTCAACACACAGAGTTACCATTTAATATCCCAGGGTTAGATTTTGACAGTAACAGGATGTGAATATTTAATTGTGTCTTAGGTTAATATATGAAAATCTCACAGGGAAGAGAACAATCTGATAGATACTTATGTGCTCACACTGATTCTGTGCTGTATGACTATATTGAACATATATGCTCAATAAATATTCAGTAAATAATAGCTATTTTCATTTAAATGAGTGCTTCCAATAATGGCCCTCTTGGAAAAACAGCAGGATATCCAAGGTTGGGTTGTAGGTATGACTGGAGAACTAAGGAAGAGAAGGGATAAAACAGAAGACAGCTTTTAAGAAGAAAGCATGAACTGTATGAAAAAGAATAACATAGAAATGTCTCTAATGTCATGAGTTCAATAACTCAGAATAAGTGTCAAGTTGGAAGAAGAGAATGCTGGTTCTGGGTAAAGGTGGTGACAGCTTCTTAAAGCAGCCCTTAAAAGAATTCTATATAAACTGAAGTCTGACCCATTAAATTCTTGGGGTCAAGCAATTCTAGCATGGGACCCCTTTGAAAAGAGTGGCCAAAGAAAGATGGGCTCTGTTGGTTCAGAAGGCAGAGCTTCATGCTGAGGAGTGGAGGTGAGTGGCAGCCATAGAGAAGGTATCTGCCAGGGCTGCAGGTTGAACAGAAGCCTTAGAGACAAGGAGCACGATGGGTGACAGGAGACTCAGGTGGAAGCTGAAGACAGGTGCTCAGTTCAAGCAGTGGAGTGTGAAGCAGCCTTCTGGACCTGGGCGTGGTGCTGTGGAGGCAGCTGCCTCAAAGAGCAGCAACAAGTTGCCAATGGCATGTGAGGTGTTCCATAAGAATTCTCAGAAACTAGAGGTGAGTGTGAACCTCAGAAGGCATCTCTTAGTCTTCCAGGTACCATGATAAAGATGATAGACAGCAAATTCAGATCTGAATTTTTAAAAGACTTTGTGCATACCCACTGGGTACTGACACTTAGAAAGGTTTGGGACTCAAAAGGATAAATATATTTGATATGGACGTAGAAAAAGGAAAAACAACTTAAAGCAACATTTCTTAAATTAACATTTGTGGCCCCATAAAGGTCATTGCTCAGTTCTATGAATAATTTCACAATAATATATCTTACTTGGTCATTTTCCTAGCTAGTTGTCCCAGAGGGACAGCCCATAAAATAAATCGCAGGCTTTTCTGAGAAATAGTCAAGTAGTGGGGGAATTGGGGACAAGGAGTGGAGGAATAATGTAGGTCATGAGGGCCTATAGGCAAAATTAAGATTACTGATAGAAATAACAGGAGCACAATTATTTATGATAAATACCAAACACAAGTGACAGATTTCAGAGTTCATTTTTTAGGAACTTGAGCTAACAAGCCTAACCCAGTTCATATTTGGGGTTAGCTTTTCTAGAAATAATTGCTTTTATTAACAAACAAGAATTTGCCTGAATAAAAAGTACAAGTCAAAACAGAAAGCTCTAGTAAAGAGATGCACATATTTTCTCTAGTTTACATGGGTGAGTCACACAACCCCCTGAGGGAATACAATTGAAAGCAAAGGACCTGAGAAGAATCCAGAGGGCTGAGTATTCCACATATTGGAGGGAGTAGAACAGTATGGAAAGTACTGCTGTGGTTGAGTTTAAACACAACCCACAGAGGGGGGAGTTTGCCATATCCAGAGCAGGAAATTAAATTACTCTAAAAATGAAACTAGCAAAAATTAGCAAGACTGGAGATGACTAACACCTTGTATAAGTAAACCAAGAGACCATCTTGGAATAATGGTTCAGGAAAATTTGGATATTCAAAAGTAGAAGTAAGGCACTTGGAATAGGACTGGAATGTGACTTCCATAAGAAAACCACAAGACAAGATGGCGGCATAGGTAAACATGACTTGCCTCCTCACACAACCACATCAAAATTACAACTAAAATATAGAACAACCATTACTCAGAACCATCAGAAATTGAGTTGAATGAAAGTCTGACAACTACAGAATTAAACCACATCCATCCAGACTGGTAGGAGGCGTGCAGATGGAGAACAGGCTGGTCCCTCACCCATGTGTTGTGGATAAAAATTCTGGAGAGATATCACAGGAGCAAGGGATCCCAGCCCCACACCAGGCCCCCTAGGCCGGGGTTCCAGTGCCAGGAAGGTAAGCCCTTATAACCTCTTGCTACAAAAACCAGTGGGGATTGAGTCAGTGAGAGAAAGTTCTGGAGTCCCAAGCAGTTCCTTTTAAAGAACCCCCACAAGAACTTTATCAGACTCACTACCTCTGAGCTACAGCACAGGGGTAACAGCTTGAAAGACACCAGTGACATACAGGGAGAAAATGAAGAGTCTGGCATCACGGTGAGAGCTGGGGGACAGTTTTCTCCCAGACAGAAAGGTAAGCAGAGGCCATTGTCCCTTTTTTAAGTGCTCCCCACATAGATACACAGAGCCAGCAAGTGGGTGCAATATCTAAGACTCTATCAACGTAGCTAACACTGTTTTGCCCCGCCATGGAGATCCCAAGAGACTCTGTCCCATCCAACTTATGAGGTCGCCCAAGATGTTTTTCCATGTGAATGGCTGGTCTTGGTTCATGCTTTATAACTTCTTAAATCTTCTCAAACAAGCAATAGCCAGCCTCAGCGAGTCCCCAGCCACCATACCTCTCTCTTGTTAAGGGGCCCCAGTCCCGTCACTAGCAGCAATCAGCCTAGTGCAGGTTGGCGAAGCCTGGGAATCTCCAAGCCCACCACAAGTAGCAGCCATCTTGGATCACTTTATAGCTCAGGCAGGGTGGCCATAAAAAACAGGTAGGGGCTGACCTTGGCCTGCAAAACCTGGGAAACTCCAGAGCATGCACACCTAGTGGACAATTACAAATCACATCAGAGTACCAACACACTGCACCTGCATACCTGACCCTCCATGGAAGGTGGAGATTTGTTGTCAGTGGTCACAGCCAGTGCTGACCCAAGTAGGTCACTCCCATTGACCTTCCAACAGCAATCAAAGCTCCACTATAAGAAGAGGGTTTACTCAGCTCACAAGATGGGCACACCTCAAGTATCCAGGTTGGATGATAGGGGAGGTTATGCCGCTGGACTCTATAGAACACTTACTACATTAGCCCATGCTACTAAGACAGGGAGTCGTAGCAGTGCTACCTAATACATAGAAATAGACACAGAGTGACTGCCAGAATGAGGAGACAAAGAAACATGACCCAAATGAAAGAACAGATCAAAACTCCAGAAAAAGAACTAAACAAAATGGTGATAAGCAATCTATCAGATTCAGAGCTCAAAACACTGGCTATAAGGATGCACAAGGAACTTAGTGAAGACTCAAGAGCGTAAAAAAGATCCAGTCAGAAATGAAGGGTACACTAATTAAAATAAAGAACAATTTACAGGGAAACAACAGTAGAGTGAATGAAGCTGAGAATCAAATCAATGATTTGGAACATAAGGAGGCAAAAAACAATCAATCAGAACAACAAGAACAAAAACAATCCAAAAGCAATGAGGATAGTGTAAGCAGCCTCTGGGACAACTTCAAGTGATCCGACATCTGCATCATAGGGATGCCAGAAGGAGAAGAGAAAGAGCAAGAACTTGGAAATCTATTTGAAAAAAAATGATGAAAGAAAACTTCCATAATTTGGTGAAGGAAGTGGTCATGCAAGTCCAGGAAGCACAGAGAGTCCCAAACAAGATGGATGCAAAGACACATCATAATTAAAATGCTAAAGGTTAAAGATAAAGAAAGAATCTTCAAAGCCCAAGAGAAAAGCATTTACCTACAGGGGAGTTCCCATAAGACTGTCAGGTGATTTCTCAAAAGAAAGCTTGCAGGCTAGAAGGGATTGGCAAGATGTATTAAAAGTCATGAAAAGCAGGGACCTACAGCTCAGATTGCGCTACCCAGCAAAACTGTCAGTTAGAATGGAAGGGCAGATAAAGTGCTTTCTAGACAAGAAAAAACTAAAGAAGTTCATCATCACTAAACCATTATTACATGAAATGTTAAAGGGACTTATTCAAGAAGAAGAAGAAGGTCAAAACTATGAATAATAAGATGGCAAAAAATACCTATCTATCGACAATGGAATCTAAAAAACAAACTAAGCAAACAAGAAGAACAGAGACAGAATTGTGAATACAGAGAGCTTTTTGATGGTTGTCAGATGGGAAGGGGATGTGGGGGAACGGGGGAACAGGTGAGGGGATTAAGAAGTACAAATCGGTAGTTACAGAATAGCCCTGGAGATGTTAAGGGTAGTAAAGAAAATGGAGTAACCAAAGAACTTATATGCATGACCCATGGACATGATCAATGGTGTGGTGATTGCCTGAGGGAGTGGGTATTTGTGGGCAGATGGGGGCAAAGAGGGAAAAATTGGGACAACTGTAATAGCATAATCAATAAAATATAATTAAAAAAAAAACCACAAGACCATTTTGGTATTTTGTACTGTACGGCCTGAGGAAAGACAGTGTTAATGGAAGGCAAATTGTCATCATGGAGCCCAGAAAAAGAAAGGAAAAGGGAAGACCTGATAAGTGTTTTTCCCACTGTCAGTGTTTTGCCCGCACTGCCTAAGATGAACAGAAAGCTTAGGGCACAGGCATGGCCTGGCCTGGAATGGGATAGGTGCCGGAGTACAGGGACAACTCAGCAGGCTTCTCAGAGTGAATGCCTAATGCAGCCTCTTGTCCTTCAGAGATCACTTCAGTGAAATTGGATTAAAACCTGATATTTCATTCTTAGAATCATTCATAAGAGTATCTAAAGTATTCTCTTTGAATAAAACAGGGACATTCTAACCCCGAGGCTTCAGTAACATGTTTCTAATATTTTTCATCTATTTTAGTTGCTCAGATTTTGTTTTTTAAAATTTATTTTGATTCTGAAATATGTTACAGATGAGTGTGTAATGTATTCAGATATTAACACCACACACACACACACACATACTCCACTCCTTGGAAAAACCAAGCAGTCATGAGCCATTTTAAAAAATGTTATAGTACAGATTTCTAGAGTTCCTTACAGTAATCTTAATTTTCTACCTCCTGCTCTTTTCCATCTAAAGCCAGTTTGGAAATCAAATGCTGGTATAAGAAAAAAATAGCTCTTAAAAGGAATGAGATTTCTGCTTCCAAAAAAGATGGAGTAACAGGGGCCAGATTTACCTTCCCACCTTAACACCAACAAAAACAAATAAACGAAATACTTGAAACAATGGTTGTCAAGACACCGGACATCAGGCATTAAAGACAGTGATCCCTGAGAGACAGGAAAAAAAGGTGAGTCCTACAATAGTCCTAGCTTACCTGACATTTTTAGAACACTACCTACCAAAAGCAGAAGAGATAATCTCTTTAAGTCGTCGGCAGCCGTCTGTCTCGAGAGACGATGGTGTAGCTTCTTAAGAGTCTATCTGCACCGCCAAGAATGGTTGTGCAGTCCGACTCGGGAGTGACACGGTATCTGTCTCCTCCCGTGTTGAATCGACATCTTACGATGACGCTGGAGTGTCCTCTCCAGTGAAGCTGAAGCTACAGAGCCTGGGCAGGGTGATATGGACGGTCTGCTGTTGCCCATGCAGCAGACCCCCCCTCTCTTCGCAGCTGAAGGGTCCAAGGGAAAGACAGAGTCAATACAGCTTGGCTTCAGGTGCGCCGCAGGAGTTGCCGGTGTTGACTACAACATCAAACCGCCTTAGGGACTCCGGCTCCGGATTTTCTGTCGGGGTTTACTCCCTTAGCCTTTCCCCTGAAGAGGTATGCCGCAAGGCAGCGGAGGTTTTTTGGAGTCAGAGTTTTCCTTCTCTGATGTGCCCTGACTGGAAGATCGAACCAGCGACACTTAGCTCGCAGGCCGACGCTCAATCCACTGAGCCAAACCAGCCAGGGCTGCATCTCTTTAAGTACACATGAAATATTTAGCAAAATAGACAGTGCTCAATTAAAAAAAAAAAAGAAAAAGAAATACTTGTCATAAACATATGTTCTTTGACCATAATAAAATTTTATTAAAAATCAATTGAGTGTATCAGACCTCTCAAAACTCAGTAAATAAGAAAATAATCAACATTTTAAAAATGGGGAAAAGATTTAAACACCAAAAATGATATATAGATATCACATAAGCACGTGAAAAGATCTTCAACATGTAAGTTGTCTTTTCTAAAGTAAAACTGATGAATAAAAGTGTATCTACTTAAGATGTAAAACATGATGGTTTATATACATGTGCATTGTAAAATGATTACCACATAAAGTTAATTAACATATTGCCTCACACTGTTACTTTTTTTGTTTGGTGAGAACATTTAAGAGCTACTCTCTTAGAAAATTTCAAGTGTACAATATATACTTGTTAACTGTGGTCACCATGCTGTATGAAAAATGCAAATTTAAAATATAGTGAAATATTATACCATACTCTATTAGAATGGCTAAAATTGAAAAGACTGACCATACCAAGTATTCACAGGTATATTAGCTGCCTAGGGTTCCAACAATAAAGTGCTAAATATTAGGTGACTTAAACAACTGAGATTTATTGGTTCACAGCTTCGGAGGTTAGAAGTGTCAGAATCAGTGCCAAAAGGGTTGGCTCCTCTAAGGGCTATGAGGGAAAGCGCTGTTCCATGCCTCACCCTTAGCCCTGGGGGTTTGCTGCACATCTCTGGCACCTCTTGGTTTGTAGATATATCACCCCAATCTCTGCCTTCATCTTCACGTGTTGTTCTCCCCTGTGTGGGTGTCTGGCCCTGTGTCCAAGTGTCCTCTTTTTGTAAGGACACTGGTTATGATGACCCTATCTTGATCATTTGGAAAGATCTTGCTTCCCAATACAGTCACATTCACAAGTACTGGGGGTTAGGACTTCAAGAACTTAACAGGGTGGGGTGGAGCCAGAACTCTCACATACTACCAAAGCAAAATGGTACAGACACCTTGGAAAACACTTTGGTAGTTTCTTAAAAGTTAAACACATAACTATAATATCACCCAGTTACTCACTCCCAGGTGTTTACCCAAGAAAAAATGAGAAGATATAGTCACACAAGGATTTGTACATGAATATTCAAAGCAACTTTATTTGTAAAAGCATAAAACTGGTAACAATTCAAATATCCCTTAACAGGTAAATGGATAAACAGATTATGATATAGCCATACAATGAGGTATTACTCAGCAATAGAAAAAATGAACTATTAATGCATACAATAAAATGGCTGTACTTCAAAATAATTATTCTGAGTGCAAGCCAGATGAAAAAGAAAAAAAAGTTTATACTTTATGGTTTCATTTATATAAAATTCTGGGAATTACAAAGTAATCCATAGTGACAGAAAGCAGATCAATAGTTGACTGGGGTCTGGGTTGGGAGGGGTAGGACGACTACTAAGGAACACTCTGAAATTTGTAGAGATGATGGATATGTTCATTATCTTGATTATAATAATGGTTCCTTGGATGTACTGATATGTCAAAATTTTTCAAATTGTACATTTTAAATTTGGCCAATTGCTTGTTTGTCATTTTATCTCAATAAAGCTACTACAAAGGCCTTTTATAATTTTATGATTTACTGTGTTCACTGGGAATTTATTTAAAATGTTACTTAACCTATTGATCTGAGTTTGAAAGGCTGAGGTTTCTGGCCTTATATTAATAAATTGCTTTTTTCTAGTAACAAAATATAAATAAAGCCATTACCAAGGAACAAAACTATATATTGATTTATAAACATAATGCAGAAAAAATTAAGTTATACTCATGGATTTCTGGTCATTTAGCCATCCATAGCCTCTCCTTTTACAAAATCTAGACATCTGATTAACACCATGATTTCTGTTTTAACCTAGGGAAAAAGTTAAGCTATGGAAAATCTCGGCAGCATGCCTTGGATAATGACTAGAAGAACTAGCAATATGAAACAGGTTTGCCAATTTTTTAGTTTTCTATTCACTGTATTTTGCAGACCTTCTCAGAAATCTACACTGAACTTAATATTTAACCAGTTTAATCTAAAAAATGTAGGCGAAAACCTTTATCTATAAGTTTCTTTTTATAGCCCCGTGACTATCTCCTGTCTAATCCCCATTATCTCTTCTATCCTGAGCTTTAGAATTTCAAATTGGCTTAAAAGTAAGACTTGCATGATAAGACAAGTATGAACACACCAGAGGCTCATTGTGCCTGATCCCTTAGGATAATTTCCTCCTCCCTGAGAATGGCTGTGGCTATACTTCTGGAGGCCTTGCTTGTGGCTGGCATTTTGCTCACATTATTTCTCATCTTACAAGGAGCCTGCAAAGTAGGTTTTTATTGTCTTATGTGTAGAGAGGAAACAACAAGATTGATTGTGTAATGTGACCAAAGCAACACAGCTAAGAAATAATGGAAGAAAGATTTTTAACCCATCAATTCTACTCTACTCTCTATCCTCCTCCCCTTCCCCATGTCACAGAAACCCACTCCTTTAAGCTGTGAAGATGCCTGAATTTATTGGGGATCTCTTTGGATGAAATCAAAAGGTGCATCCTCCCCTCTGTTTTGTTTTTATTTAAAAGGAGCACTGGTGATTACAAAAACTACACTTTTCTGAATATTAAATGGAATGAAATATCTAAATTGCTAGAAAATGATTAATAGGTGTTTAATAAATATTGATCACTCCCCAGCCTTTCCAAATAAGTTCTAAGAGAATCAGATCTCAAGGAGGCAGTTTGTTGGTTCCCAGATGGGGGCTCCTGAAGAGTCAGGCTGTAAATTTCCCCCAGGACAGCCACGCCATGCCTGTTATGGCTTCCCACCACTTGCTTTTCTCCTTCCTTTTGTAATTTTACAACACAGCCAATTGGAGCTCTTACTTTTAAAATTAGCTTCCTCTCCCCCAACTGGGAGGTTTATTGTAGATTTCTCTTTCTTTTTGTATCCCAAATAGTACCTCCTGCCCTCATCTATTCAGCACCTAACATGTGTTTTGAGCACAGGCCCAAAATTTCTCTACCTTAACTGTGCATTTCAATAATTTTGGGAGCTTAAAAAAAATACTGATGCCAGTGTCCCACCCCACCCCAGACCACTTGAATCAGAACCTCTGGGGATGGGAGCTTGAGTACTGGTTTTTGAAAAGTTTTCTAGGGGACTCTGACCACAGTGAGGCTTAAGCATTACTGGGCCAGCTACATTTCAGAGAACATGTGTTGCTGGTAGACATTCTCTGCAGAGGGTTCTCCATTTTCTTTTACGGATGCATGCCCCTTTGCCTGCCTCCTCGGCACATCATCAGCAAGCTTACATGTGGGAAGCAACAGGGGTGAATGAGCATGCAGAGATTAGGCTATGCACTGACAGGGCAGATTTAAGACACCCTGGCAGGCCCAATCGAGATAGAGGCTCAACTGAAACCTCCAACTGACTGGAACTTTCTTTCTGGCTAAATACCACACTGGGGAAGCCATAAATTAAATTAAATTGATATAAATTGCTGCCTAGACTAAGGCGAAAAACAAGTTCATTAACTCACTCCTGAAACTGGCCCTTGACCCAATGAATTTTCACTTGTTTTCACCCCTTTTACTCCAGCCACTGTGGGTATTATAAGTTAAAATACCGTTGTAAATCATGACATAAAGCACTATTTTGAACACATCCAGAAGTGTTTAATTAATGGCTAGGGAAAGCTGCTGAAAATACATATAAAATAGGTTAGAAAAGTCATGTCTTATATAAACCTATATTCTCCTTCATCTGTGGTACAGTTTCCTCTTAATGAGATAGCTTATTACATGAAGTTAATGCATAGTCCGATTATGGCTTTAACAATAAGTCACTTAAATTCAGTGTCCTCATTGGTATATAATGACTGTAAATGCCTACCTCATGGAGTAAGTGTTGTGGGTATGATCTAATAATCATAGTTATGCTTCTTCATGAACATTCATTATTTCCCAGGTTATGGGTGCTTTCTAATGTGTTATGTGAACAATTTTTCTTTCAATTAAAGTTTACATTTAATATTATTTGGTGTTAGTTTCAGGTGTACAACATAGTCGTTAGACAGTCATATACTTTACAAGATATTCCCCCTGATATTTCCAGTACCCACATGACACCACACATAGTTATTACAATATTATTGATAAAATTCTCTATACCATACTTTATATCCCATGACTATTTTGTAATTATGAATTTGTACTTCTTAATCCCTTCAGTTTTTAACCCAGTCCCCCACCCTTCTGGCAACCTTCATTCTGTTCTCTATGTCTATGAGTCTGTTTCAATATTTGTTTACTTTGTTCTTTAGATTCTGTATATAAGAGACCCCTATGGTATTTGTCTTTCTCTGACTGACTTACTTCACTTAGCATAATACCCTCTGGGTCCATCCATGTTGTCACAAATGGGAAGATTTCATTCTTTTTAATGGCCAAGTAAATGTACCACACCTTTTTATCCACTCATTTATTGATGGGCATTTGGGTTGCTTCCATATCTTAGCTATTGAAAAAGATGTTGCAGAGTGAGGTGGACACTCATTACTGCATTTTACAGAAAGAAGAATAAGGCTGGTGAGATACAGGAACTTGGCATAGTCACAGAGCAGATTCCCAAGCAGGCAGTCCAACCCTCTTAACCACTATACTGGGAGCAATGCCTGGCACAGAGCAAGCACTTTGTAAATGCAGTTACTAAAAAGAAATGGGACTAGAATATGACTTTCCTCTCAACCCAGCAAAAAACCAAATCAACCATTCTTTCTGTGCTCTGAAAATATCTTTATTTGTTTTAAACGATAACAATTAAAAATAAAAACTACCTGTGCTGAGTATTCACTGTGTCAGTCACTATTCTAAACACTTTTCAGCTATTAACTCATTTTCTCTCCATAACAACCAATGAAATTGCACTGTTATTATAACATTTGTAAAAATGAGGCAACTAAGGTACATGAAGGTCATACAACTCACCCAAGTCCCACCACTAGTGAGTGACGAAGCCAGGATCTGAAACTGCCAGTCTGGCCTCAGATTCCTCGCTGCATACCTCTACTTCTCCATTTAATTCTTTTCAGATCTCTTTCCTTCTCTCTCAACTACAACAATCACATCTACTCCCATGGCTTTAATGATCAACCACACATAAACTCCAAATCTGTACTCTCATCTTATTTCTACCACTGATAGCATATATGCGACAGCCCCCTGGACCTTTTCACCTGGATGTCCTATAAGCTTCACACATATGGCAAGCTGAAATCTGACTCCTCCCCCAAACTTGTTTCTCATTAGACAGAGCCACTGGATTGGTTGTGCCAGAAATGAGACATCATTCTGGACAACTCTTCTCTTTCTCCCCAGGGCACTCAGTCAAGCTCTACATCCTGAGGATCCTTCCTCTTAAACATCTTGCAATGTGTACTAATGTCTTCCAATCTCCCACTGTCCCCTTTCTAGTCCAGATAAGGTCCATTACTTTATCAAGACTTCTGCAGCTGCCTCTAAACACTTATGTATTGTTCCCCTCCAAACTATTCTCCATTCTATTGCAGGAATGTTCTCTCAAAAATGTAGTGTATAAATGTGGTCACACTGAAAGCCCTTACTGGCTTTCCTGTTGGCTTTAGCATAAAGGTTTTTAACATGACTTTGGACTTACCCCCAGGTTTCCATTTAACATCAGTGTCCCAGAATTTTCTTCCTCAATACACAGTCTCTCTGCTACAAGAGCTTCTCAAGTACCTATGTCCAATCTTGCCCCTGTTTCCTCTACCTGAAACATTAGTCCCTTACTTCTTAGCTAAGCCAAGTCTCCCTCTTCCAACTATCCCCATTTTCATTTTCTGTTGAAGGCAACCACTTATCTACTTTTTGTCACCACAGATTAGTTTACATTTTCCAGAATTTTATACAAGTGAATCATAAAGTATATACTCTTTTTTTTTTTTTTGTCTGACTTCTTTCACTCAGCATTATTTCAAGATGCAGCTATATTGTTGCATGCAGGCATTAATAGTGCATTGCTTTTTATAACTGAGTAGTATTCCATTTTATGGATATACCCGAATCTATCCGTTTATCCCTTGACAGACATCTGAGTTGTTTTCAGTTTGGACAACTACAAATAAAGATGTTATGAACATTTATGTACAAATATTGTATGAACTATGCTTGCATTTTTCTTGAGTAAATACCTAGGAGTGAAATGGTTGGATCACATGGTCATTGTACTGGATTGAATAGTGTAGCTACAAATTCATATTCACCCAGAATCATAGCATGTGATTTATTTTAAAATAAGATCTTTTCAGATGTAATTATTACAATGAGATCATACTGGGTTTGGGGGGGCCCTAAATCTAATGGCCAATGTCCTTATTTATAATAAGGCTATGTGAAGACACAGAGAGATATAGAGAGAAGAAGGCTGTATGACAATGGAGAGAGACTGCAGTCATGTAGCTATGAGTTAAGTGACAGTAAGGATTGCTAGCAGCCACCAGAAACTAGGGGAGAGACATGGAACAGACTATCCCTCAGAGATTCAAGAAGCAACCAGTCCTGCTGACCCCTTGATTTTGGACTTCTGACCTACAAAATTGCAAGGGAATACATCTTTATTGTTTTAAGCTACACAGTTGTGGTACTTTCTTATGGGAGTTCTAGGAAACAAAGTAGTTATATGTTTTTTAACATTTTGAAAGGCTGACAAACTGTTTTCCAAAGCAGTTGCCCCATGTGTTTATTTGCCATCTCTATGTCTCTTCTGGTAAAGCATCCATTCAAATATTTCTCCCACTTGCTATTTGAATTGTTAGTTTTCTTATTATTGAGTCTGAGAGATCTTTATATATTCTAGATACAAGGTCTTTATCAGATGTGTGATTTGCAAATAGTTTGTCCCAGCTGGCAGTTTTTCTTTTCATTTTCTTTACTGTATCTTTGGATGTCAGCTAAGTATTCAAGGTGTCAGTTTGGATGCCACTTTTTCTTGGTAGCCCTCTCTGAGCCTCAGGCTTTGTTACATGGCCCTTGTAAGTATTTGTCATGTTTCAAATACACCCTCATCTCATGACATGCATTATAGTGTATTATTTGATTACCTATTTGTTTCTCCCCCTAGACTCTAGTTTCTGTGACCATGGGCAAGGACTCATTATATCCTGCTCTTTGTTGTGTCCTCCACACAAGTATGAAGGTTGACAGAAGGCTGGATATTCTCTGCTTGTCTCTCTAGACTCACATTCTATAGTTCCCCACCCTGTCTGTGCTCTGGGAGCTGACTTCTGTGGACTCCTTGCCTACTGATTTCTGGCTGGGTCCAGCTAAGGGGACTAGATGAGAGAAGACAGGAGAATTCAGGACAGGCTACTTATTCTCTCAGTTTCCTCTCTGACAGGCTTCAGTTTGGTCATAGTTACTGTTCTCTTGTCCTATTAGATACGCTGCCATGAGGCTGCTTTAACTGTTCCTGCCCTTGCTCCTTCAGACCCAGGGGTAATATTGACAGTTTTCTGCACTTGCTCAAAACTAGGTCTTCACCTTCCTGTCCTTTTTCTCTTCACTTTGCCCATACCTTTGTAAACAGTTTTTTTCATTAAATCTTCACCATAAATCAGGGTCTCATACTTTCTTGCTGAGACCCTCATTCCTACAGTCCACACACACACACACACAAAATACAGTGGTACCTCGGTACTCATCATTAATTCATTCCAGAACTCATGATGAGTGCCAAAACCAATGTGTACTGGGCAAACAATGAGTGATTAAGCATTTTCTCTTGTGGGGCAACGTTGTGACTCATACAAGTTCTAGCAAGTGTGGCGAGTCCCGAGCAAACGCCAAGTGCTGAGACATTTTTTTCTCATCAAAATGTGATGAGTATAGGATTTGACAAGTTCAGAAGCCGATGAGTATCAAGGTATGGCTGTTTGTTAATTTGACCTTCACGTAATCCATATGTTAAGTGAGCTTTAAATCCCTGAAATTTCTTCAATGTTTTCATTCAACACAACTCAGGTTTCTAATATTTTTCTTGAGTTTCAAATGACTACACATACTATATTCCTTTTGACCTCATTCTTTCTGTAAGAACAGAGTTGCTCAGAAGGCCATTAAGATGCGGCAAGCAGGAAAAGAAGTTTATTGGGAGAATCCGCAAGCAGGGAGGGAGCCCTGCCACTGGCGGTCTGAGCTTAGCAGGCAGGGAGGGAGCCGTGCTGTGGGTAGCTCTAACTCTGAACTCCTAGGGGAGAGGGGGTTGCTTTATAGGGGGAAGAAGAAAGGGACTATTGGGTTTAGTCAGCTATTTGGTTACCTGGCAGCTGCAAGTACTACAGGCTGAACAAGGCCAAGCGAGGTTCAGTTTGACGAACCCTGCTGTCTCCCAGGGCCCTGCAGGTGGGGAACTCCCAGCCCAAGACATCGTTATTTCCCAGGCAGCTGCAGGCAGGGGAGGGGGAAGAGCATGGGAACTGAGGCTGTCACTTTTCTTTCTTCATTCATTTATTGATTCAGCAGAGACTTTTTGAGAACATACTAAGTACCAGGAACTATGCTTCCCTGGGGATTCAAAGAGAAGAAAAATATGTTTGATTTCTCCAGGAACTCACATTCAAGTAAGAGGTATATATAATTAAATGACAAATTCAAATTCTAAATGACAAACTGAGTGATAGCAAGGTGCACAAAGGCCTGCAGGCACAGAGCTCTAGCAGCCATTGCAGGCTGGGCTCAGGAGGCTCTACAACAGGACAGTGCTCTGGAGCATGTGATTCTGAACTCTTTTGCTCTTCTCTTTGCTGTCTTACTCTCTCCCACACTCACAGCTCCCATAAATGAACACCATATGCCAGACTCCATGCCAAGCACTGCACAGACTCACCCCATTTAATACAGCAAATACCACCATCTTCATTTTACAGAGAAGGAAACTGAGGCTACCAGAGGCTAAGCCACCTGCTAGGAGGAGGCAGACAGCCTCTCTTAACTGTTATGTTCCTCTGAAACATACACAAGGCTGGTTTATGGGGAAGGATTGTTTTCCTGAAGGCTGAAAGGCTCTGCCACAGATTTCCACCTCAGAGCCGCAATACTTCAGGAAGATGTGGAGATTAGTTCTTTTCTGAGTCTTCTAATCCATGAGTAGGAAATGTAATGTGAGTAGGCCAGGAAGCTATCATCACCTTTGTTCATTACACTAATTGCTCTGAAGATAAAATATGACTTGCTTCCCCTCTTTATCCTGCTCATATTCATAGCACTACTACTTTGGAGCATTATCTTCTGTGGATCAAGAAAGGCTTTTTCTTTTCTTCTTTTTTTTACTTAGATGATAAAACTGAGGTAACAGGTGACTGTCTCAGCCAAATCCCACAGCCAGTGGGAGGTAGTCCAGTGTCCCATGGCTGCCCTCATTCTTCACGGTGCTCTAATAGCTGCCTATTGCTCCAGCCAGGCCTGCCCACTCACTGTCTCCCATGCAAGCATTTCTCACTCCAACCTTTGTATTTTATCTTACAACTTCTTCCCAATACCCTCCTCCATCCTATCTGAGCACATCTAACCTCTGTGCAATCACTCTAGCTCCTCTTGCCTCTCTCCTTTTGACTCTCACTGCACTGCCCCTCACCAAAGATGAATATTAGTCTTGCACTTTATTACCTAATTATGCCACGTGGCTTGCACCTGCGTGTAGCAGTCGATGCCAGTCCACTCAAACAGAGCTAAATCTACTACTTTGGGAACATTCCCATAGCACACAATGTAGTTCTGAGGCTGTAGGAGAGAGATTGATAAATAGTTTGGGATTGAAGTCAATATAGTTTGGTATACCAAATGCATCCCTTTTCTGCATGTTTTCAGGCAGGGATGCTGATTTCTACATTTAAGGAAATGCTATTGACTAGTGACACTTACTGGAATCTCACACATCTCTCAGGTCCACCTCTTAGTCCAGCCACCTCTGCATCAGCCAGCCCTGTACAGGCTTCCCCCAGCTTTTCTCTGGAGCAATCTGACAGCACTTCACCTCTGGCGATCCCATGCACCTGTTGCTGTCCCCAGGCTCCTCAAATGCCAATGTGTGGGACCACATTTGAAGCTTATCATTGCTGTGGAAATGTGCAGAGCAATTAATAACCCTAGGATTCCCTTAACCAGCAGGGACAGTGAGCCGACAGATAAATGTTCTCTTCCATCTGCAGGGCAGAGAGTATTGAGGCCTTCTGAGGTTATTGCAGGTCTGAGCGCATGTTACTATTATAGCGGCAACAGTAGAGACTTTTTCTTCTTCCCTATTTCACACTGATCTTCAATCCCACACCTTCCTAGGGATCTCACCCCAAATTCTGCTTTCCAGGGAATCAGGCTAAGGCAGTTTATTAGTTTGCTGGGGCTGCCGTAACAAAATATCATAGACTGGGTGGTTTAACCATGAGAAATTTATTTCTCACAGTTTGGGGGCTGGAAAGTCCAACATCAAGGTTTTTGACGCGGGTTCTCTTTTTGCATTGCAGATGGCCACCTTCTCTCTGTGTCCTCATATGGCCTTTCCTTGGTGCCTACAGGTGGAAAGATTGCTCTTCCTCATCTTATAAGACCACCAGTCCTATCTAGGACCCCACTCTTGCAAGCTTATTTAACCTTACTTAAGTCCTAAAAGCCTGATCTGCAAATACAATCATATTGGAAGGTTAGAGCTTCAACACATGAACTGGGAGGAAAGGTGCATAATTCAGTCTGTAGCAGACAGTGTTACTCAAAAATATTGCTTTGGTCTTGGCCAATAGGCAGCTGAGAAAGGCAAGGTTCTCCAAGATCCCACTATCTTCCCTTATTCTTTTAAAGCTCCCTTTTGTTTTCTTTCTTCTTATTATGTTTTCATCACTAATGTCAAGGTCCTGTTAGGAAAGGTCTCACGAATATCAAATGTTTTTAGTGTTCTGCTGGTTGTTTGAAAGACTGCAGTTAGAAGGACTACATTCTAGACAGGGTTTTCCTATTGACTAGTTTTAGAAGCAACTTTTGCTAGATTAAAGAGAAACACTGAGCAAATCCCTTTGCCTTTCTGGGTGAGTTTTCTCAGCTATAAAATGGGATAACAGGATAGTAGATGTAAAGCTATTTTGCTGGATTGAGGGATTCAAGGAGCTGTAAGGAGGAGTTTATTTTTAAGGCGGAAAGGAGCTCAAGAATGGAAGAACCTTGGGGTACTCGGCAGGGAGAAGGGTGGAGACAGGAGTGCACTGGACCCCAGGGATCTCCACTTGTCCACATTCCAGAGGAGGAGGGTCCCTCCTAAAGGGCCAGGATTCACCGAGCAGCTTGGTTTACTCCAAGCTGGCTGCTGCCAAACTCGCAGTTTACCAGAATCCGGGTGGTTTGCAGAACCAGATGTCAGACTTCCTGTCCCAGAGATTCTCAACTCATTCACCCCTCAAGACTGGAAGCAGGAGGAGCGTCCACAGGGCAGCCTCACCCCTCCCCTCTCCCCACCCTAAAGGCAGGAATTTCTGGGATGGGCACAGATGGTCCACCCCCTCCTCCTCCTTCTCCAAGCCTGAGTGGGTAGGGCGGTGAAAACCTCCACAGTGTTGCAGTCTCCTAGCCAGGAGATCCTGAGTGTCCGCAAACAGTGGCGACGGGGGTGACGGACTGAGTCTCCGGGCGCAGGGGTGGCTAGACCCCTGGGAGAGGTGGAACGCGGAGGGCGCTGAGTTTCCGCCTGGCGTACAGCTGGGCTGGGCGTCCGCGGGCTCAGTGGTTAGCGATGCTGCTGCTGCCGTCTCTGCTGCTGCTGTTGCTGGGGGCGCCGCTGGGCTGTTCCCAAGGCGAGTCGGCGGCTCTTACTTCCGAGTGGGTCACCGAGTGGCAGAGTGAGTGTTCCCCTGGGCAGAGGGACCAGATCGGCACGTCGGGGCTGGGGTGGTTAAGGGAGCGGAGAAAGGGCGAAGCTGGGGCGGTGGGGGGAGGGGGACGAGGCGGGTGAACGATAGCAGCTAGGGTGGCCGAGTTTCGATGGTGGCCGCATCTCTGGAGTCCTGAGAAAGCCCTGCACCCCTTTTCTCCGAGCTCTGCACCCTGTTGGTCGGCCCTGCATCTTCCAGGCTTCTGCTGGGGGCACGAGGAGGGGCGGGGCCTGGGCTTGCAGGCAGCTCAATTCAACTCTGGCTGCACACAAGCTGGACATAGGTTAGGAGACCTTTCAAAACGTAAGCTCCCGAGAATTGTTTATTTGGGTGGAGCATCTCTTAGATAAATGATGGCAAAAAGATGTTCCATTTCATCCTCTCCCATAGCAAGTGCTCTGGATGTGCGTCCCCACCTGAGGGATGGCCCCAAGCGGGCCTCTCCTCTGCCCTTCGCAGGGAAAGAAAGCTTAATCTTCTCTATTAACGACTCTCAGACCAGATTGGGGAGAGGCGCTCCTGTGGCCCTGATGAGTTGTATGAACTGGAGCAAGTTACCCTTTTTGCTCCTCAGTTTTTCTCCTTAAGAATTACGGGGTCTGTGATACCCACTGAACCCCTGAGGAAGAAGTGAGACCCTTTGTAAGGCATGTGGCACCCCAGTGAGGGAGAGTTCCTTCAAAGTTATCCCCACCTGGCAACATATATGTACATATGCAAGGATCAATTCACCAAACACTTGTCAAGCACCTACTATACATCAGATTTGTAAAGAGATGTGTAAAGAGGTGAGAGGTTGTCCTACAGGGGCCCACAGTAATGAGTAAGTGCATGCGCTGCCTCTGAAGCAGAGAGATAACAGCCCAAAGTAGAAGCTCATGTGCGAAGCGGGGCAGGGGGAGTTCAACCAACCAGGAGGAGCCTCCCTCATTTTTCCCTCTCAGCATATTATGTATACATTTTTGAGGTATCTTTTCTATACTGTCTTCTCTAGCCACCCCCAGGTGGCTTTATCAGGAACAGGTTGAGCAATTCTTATTCTAAAGTGACCAAAGATCACTCTCTTACCCACTGGGTCGGTTCAGTAAAAATGCTCCTGTGAATGCGCATCTGACCCCGTGGTGTGATCTGTGCAGTGCTTGTTCCTTTCCATTTTACGGTGTGAGCTTTGCCTGAGCACTGTGTCTAGAACTGGGCAGCCGCCACCCACAGGACAGAAGCTGGAACGAAGCCACATAGAGCGAATGTACTGGTGATCCTCTGAGCTGGTTAACACTGATGGGCTAATCCCTTCTATATGGAGCAGGCCCAAATCCTGCCCAGAGATAGTTCTAATCAGTGCCTTCTCTTTGATACTCAAGAACACTCTGAAGCCAGAACCATCTGCTACTTCCTGTACACTCCAGGTGACAGTTTGCATATTTGAAGCATTTGACATAGTTGGCACAGAGATTCATCAGATATGAACAATGCTGCTACTGAGATTCTAAAGAGCATAGAGATTATGTGGCATTGAATGTGCCAATGCTCAAAAAAGCTCCCCTCCTTGATTCTAATCACCCAATCAGTGAAATTTCAAGTATAATTTAGACAGGTTTGAAATTTTTTTCCTGTCCATATAAAGATGGACAAACAAAATCTTAGCAGTGGAAGGGACCTGACACATGCTTACTCTAGCCATCCATTTTTCAGATGTGGAAGCTAAGGTGTTTTAGGGTGCCTCAGTTTACCACTGTGTTCAGTGTACCATATTGACTTGATTTAGCCATGACTGCATCCAAAGAGTAACCAAGAAAAAATATGTGCCTATTTCAGTTTCATATCCACTAATATGTGATATGTAATAATGCAAGGCAGATTATACACATAGTATTTTTATCTGAATTGTTTGATATGCATTATTGATTGTTTTGATATGTATTATAAACATCCCAGCCTTGGGAAGCAGATAATTGATGATATTGTGCTGACTTTTCAATCATTCATCAATTATTTTGTATTCAAAACTT
Source organism: Furipterus horrens (assembly GCF_987537825.1). Taxonomy (NCBI): domain Eukaryota; kingdom Metazoa; phylum Chordata; class Mammalia; order Chiroptera; family Furipteridae; genus Furipterus; species Furipterus horrens. The sequence goes on along the minus strand of NW_028327171.1, from coordinate 156,087,546 downwards.
AGTAGATGCAGCGTCATACAGTAGTTAAGTTCGTGGACTGTGGGAGCCAGACTGCCTGGATTCAAGTCCTGGCTCTCCTACTGTTTACCAGCTATGTGACCTGGGGCAAGTTACTTAATCTTTCAGTTTCTTCATATGTAAAAATGAACCTTATAATAATACCTATGTGTTGTTCTTTTGTTTTGGTATCACCATAGTGCCCTCTTTCTCTGACCAGTCCAGACCATTTTGACAAGCTGACAACCTGTAACAATTATTTACTGCCCAGAGCACAGCACCATATTTGGCACATATGCAATCTGTCCACACACACACACACCCGATTGACTATACCAAGGGTCCTCATTGTATATGTGCTGCCGAAGCGAGCACACCAAGGGTCCTCATTGTGATTCTGGAATCAGATCCTTTCTTCTAACAAGTGCTAAAACTGGATAACTTCACTTATTCAAGTACCCCAGACACTGGGAGGGCAGTGAGAAAATAAAAAAGGAAGTGGGGCATCCTGGGGAAAAGTGGACACAGTCTCTGTAAAAGAAAATGAATGAGGGGCAGGGAGGAATAAAAGGATTTCGATGCTGTATGGAGGGCTGAAAATTCTATATGTGAAATGGCCAACATAGGAGTTTCCTCTGTAGCATTCACCTTCCCAGAGGCCAGGGTGGAGGGAGCCCATGGTTGTATCAGTTGTTTGGATGGTCAGGGTAGGCTTTTCTGAATGACCAATGACCAAGGAAAGTGAAGAGCTGGTGAGCATGAGGTCCAAGTGCTTGACCATGGGGTCCTGTCTGGAGAGAAGAGATTGAACCAGGTGGAGATGGTGGGCGTATCTCTTGAAATTCCGTGCCAATGGCAAGAGGGGCAAGAGGCTGGAGACCTCAGTTGTTTATTCACTCTCTGCCAGGCATTATGTGCTTCTTGCTGTCTTGGTCTAGTTTCACCCAAAAGCAGTCTCTGAGACATGTATTTTTTTTGGATGCAAGTAACTTATTTGGGAGCTGATTCTAGAAGGCATGATAAAGGAGTGAGGAAATGAGCCAGGGAAGAGATGACAGAAAGCCATTACAGGCAACTGGGGTTCAATGTCACAAATGTCCTTCTTTCTGCGGGACCCGCTGAGGGGCAGGAAGTACAGACATTCATCTACCACCCCCACCCCTTATGATGGAGGGTCCCTCCTGGGGCACTAATGTCCTGGCGTTCTACATAGAGCTCTACATGGAGACTACATGTCTCTCTCTCAGGCAGGGAGACACAAAAAGTCAGTGGGAGTAAATTAGAACTGTACCAGGTGAGTGACCTCCAGGGTCAATGGTTAGGGTAAGGATCTAGAAGAATCTTCCACTCATCTACAGATTGGGGAGACAAAAATATGAGCAGGATTGGATACTATTCTCAAGAACTGAGCATCCAGAGACAGATTCTGAAACATAAACAATTTCAAAACAGTATAGTAGGTGTTACGATAATAAGGAATGAACCAAGTGCTAAAGGATTGCAGAAGAGGGACTGGCCTGAGGGGTTGGGGGATCACAATAGGGTATTTGTTTTCCTGAGGGATAAGTAAGTAGTAGTTGCCACATGGGAAAAGGGAGCTAAAACCTTCCCAGGAAAACAGAGAGTATATGCAAGAATACAGAATCATGCGTAGGGTAACAGTAGTTCGATGGGCTGAAAGTTTTTGTCTGGATACTTTTGGATAGAGGAAAGCGAGCCCTGAAGGTCACTCAGGCAAATGTGGGGCTAGATATAAGAGTACTAGGATCTCAAGGGGACCCAAGGACAGATTCTCCTGTGCAACAAGGCCTCCTAGGAACCAAGAACAAGCCACTGGAATGAAGCAACTACATACTTTCCCTCTTTCTCAGAGGCTGCTTGGCGGTCCCTGTCTGGTTCTCTTTCTGTGGGCTGCTTTCTTCCACTTCAGCTTGCAGGATCTTTCATGTGTAGCTCTCACAGCATCGTTGGAAAGCGTTTCTTAATTTCCAAGGAGAGGCATCTGACCACACTGGTCACAGCAGTCTGGCCAGTCCCTGTGCTCTGCCCTTGAATCAGGGGCCTCCCGATGGCTGGTGTGAAATGCCCACAGGGGTGCTGCCTCATCAGGTCCTGTGGATGAAGAGACCCCCAGAATAGGATCATGGCAGGACAAGCTGTGACATGTCTATATTTGGAAGCATGCACAAGATGAGGAATGAAGAGTTTGGCTAGAAGTACTATACTTAAAGGGGAAACCAAATCTGACTTGGTGAATTGCGCATGCTGTGAAGGGTCTTGTGAGTTTGGACAAAGAGGAGCCGGATCACACTTTTAAGTTTAGGAAGGCCATGGTCAGTTTGGGACTTGAAAAGGGTAATTCTGAAGAGCATCAAAGAGACTATCTGGAAAGTTAAAGCAATTGTCAATAAGGAAAGATGCTAATGACCCAAGCTAAAAAGTCAGTCCCAGTAGGAATGTTGAGGAGCAGAAAGTTTGAATTCAGAAATATGAGGTAAAGAGGATGAAAAAAAAAATAGACTTAGTGAAAGGAGATGGGAGAAATGGCAGAATTGGAGGAGTAGATTATATTAACTAAATGGAAATAACGAGCTTTGGAGGGGGGTCCATTCTCAGTAATGACCAGATCCAAGGTATGGTTGTAGGAGTTGTCACTAAAGTGGAGAGCAGGTGAAGGAAGGTCCTTGGAGCAGAGGAGATAAGGAACCAAGCATCCCAGGCAGTACAGACATACATGTCTGAACAAAGTTTCATCAAAAAATATCCTTTATATTATGTGCTGCTACTTTTCTACTCACTTCCATTCTATTTCATTTTGTAATGCTTGTCATTAAATTGATCTCATGACCCATTAAATGGTCCAAAACCTGTGGTGGACAGAGTGTTGGGTCATCTGTGTGCAAGTGAAAGGCTTTGGAGTGGGGAGGACAATGGAGAATCTTCTGGTATCACATAGTGAATGAGAGGAAAAGGTTCAGGGTGATGCAAAGAAGGAAAGACAGGGTGCCACCTGGGAGAGGTTTCTGAAGGAGAGTGATGAGACCCACCACCTGAAGGTAGCAGTGGGGATTAGTTGTGATCCTGACATTTTCCCCATAGCTTCCATTCCTAATACAAAGGTAAAAAGGACCCTCTCAACTGCTCCTAATAGTACCTAATATTTGGAGAGTGGTTACTATGGGCCTCTTTACATACATTAGCACAGGGGTCCCCAACCCCTGGGCTGCTGACTAATAGCGTCCATCCCTGGCCTGTTAGGAACTTGACCTCAAGGAAAGCTTGCCTGAGCTCCACCTTCTGTCCCTACCTGCTGCCCCTGACCCCCGCCCCCACCCCCGTCAGTAAAAAAACCAGTTTCTGGCGCCAAAAAGTTTGGGGACCACTGCATTAACACATTGAGTCTTTACCCAAATCAGGTAAGTACTATATTAATACCTTTCATTTACAAAGTAACTTGTACCCTGGCTGGTTTGGCTCAGTGGATTGAGCGTCAGCCTGCGAGCTAAGTGTCGCTGGTTCGATCTTCCAGTCAGGGCACATCAGAGAAGGAAAACTCTGATTCCAAAAAACCTCCGCTGCCTTGCGGCATACCTCTTCAGGGGAAAGGCTAAGGGAGTAAACCCCGACAGAAAATCCGGAGCCGGAGTCCCTAAGGCGGTTTGACGTTGTAGTCAACACCAGCAACTCCTGCGGCGCACCTGAAGCCAAGCTGTATTGACTCCATCTTTCCCTTGGATCCTTCAGCTGCGAAGAGAGGGGGGGTCTGCTGCATGGGCAACAGCAGACCCTCCATATCACCCTGCCCAGGCTCTGTAGCTTCAGCTTCACTCGAGAGGACACTCCAGTGTCATCGCAAGATGTCGATTCAACACGGGAGGAGACGGATACCGTGTCACTCCCGAGTCGGACTGCACAACCATTCTCGGCGGTGCAGATAGACTCTTAAGAAGCTACACCATCGTCTCTCGAGACGGACGGCTGCCGACGACGACAAAGTAACTTGAGCCTACAGGAACTTGAGAGTGGGGATTTGAACCAGGCACTTTGGCATTAATGCAAAGAACCCCTGAATAGCCTTGTGACTGCATTAAATAGTTCATTCTGTATCCCACTGTTTGATGGGAGTGGGTGATTTTATTTTGTGGCAAGAGGAATAGGAGGCAAGCCTCTTACTTTCTGCAACTCCTTTTCCAAACTAGTACTCCCCACGTGTAGGAGTGAATATTTCATAAAGCAGAAATGTGCAAAGCTATTGGTTGTTTTTCATTTTTCTAGGTAATTCCTAAACTCTGGATATTTGGAATTTAAGTAAAAGCATATCAGATACTGGTTTAACTGCCCCTCCTGGCCATAACTCACTCCAATCATGTGATTCTATTTCTTCCATCTCTGTTTGTTATCTCTTAGGATCCTTTCCACTTCATAGAGTTCTCATCTCAGCTTTTTTGACTGGCTCCTTCCCTCTGAGCTTTTGAGAGTCAGTATGGACTTGAAGTTTTTTTGGTTCCTTTTCCTCTTCCTCATTAAGCTGCTAACCTCTTTTCCTATTGTTGGTTGTTGCAGTAACTGATACCACACAATGGGGCTTCCAAGCCAATGACCAGAAAGGCTGAGCCACACAAAGAGCTCAGTTATCCCCTCAGCTCCCCTTCCCTGACCTAAGTTTGCTTATTTATATCAGGTTTTCTGAAGAAAAAAAAATGAATTCTTTGTTTTGCTTCTTTTGCACTCATCCCTATGTGATGAATCCTCATGTGGTCTGTCAAAGTAATATACTTGAGACATTTATAAATATTTGCCTCCATTGTCTTTTAGAAATTATCATTAAAGGGCTTTGAGGTATTCCAATACAAACCTAGGAACATTAATTGTATTTTTAATTGATCAAAGTGAAAAGTAATATTACAGTTCATAGAAGAAACAAACAAAACAATACCTTATAAAAACTATATTAAGTCACTTGGAGAAGAATCTTTTATAAAGGCACTCAAAAATTGAAGGGATTTTATTAGAATTTCTGTAAATTGGGTTTAATGAAACAGAGCTAAACAAAACAGCAAGAGGTTTCTACTTTCATGTGTGTCCATTCAACTTTAATTTATGATATTTTCCAGACTACTACAGTTCCAAAGAAATAGGTTAATAAAATTTTTTACTGTTTAAGGTTTTTGGCATTCTGCTCTTGAGAACTTTCCTTTTCTTTTTCTTTTTTAAATTGTATTTTGTATTCATTTCAGGTGTACAACATAGTGGTTAGACAATTATATACTTTACAAAGTGGTTCCCCTGATATTTCAAGTACCACCTACCACTGTACGTATTATAATATGACTGACCATATTCCCTATGCTGTGCTTTACATCCCTGTGACTATTCTATAACTACCAATTTGTACTTCTTTTTTCTATCCAATTTTCCTTTTATTGACATAAAAACTAAAATCAAAGAATTGAAGAATCCATTTACTTCACTTTTCTTCTTTTTTTATGTTAATCCTAAGTAGTTTATTCTAAAGATATTTTCTTTTTTTTTTCTATATAGAATTTTCATTTTGTTTTTCAATTACAGTTGTCCCATTTTTCCCCCATTGCTCCCCCCTACCCAGCCCACCCCTTCTCCCACAGTCATGTCCATGGGTCATTTATACATGTTCTTTGACTAAACCCTTCCCTCACTTATCCCCCTTCTCTCCCTCCCCCCTCCCCCCTAATAACTGTTATTCTGTTCCTTTTTCTATTTAGTTCATTTGTTTGTGTTGTTCCTTAGTTTCCTGTATTAGGTGATATCATATGGTATTTTTCTTTCTTTGCCTGGCTTATTTCACTAAGCATAATTCTCTGTAGTTCCATCCATGTTGTCGCAAATGGCAGGAGTGGCTTCTTTCTCTCTGCTGTGTAGTATTCCATTGTGTAAATGTACCACAGTTTTTTGATCCACTCATCTACAGATGGGCACTTAGGCTGTTTCCAGCATTTAGCTATTGTAAACAGTGCTGCTATGAACATAGGGGTGCATAAGTTCTTTTGAATTAGGGTTTTAGGAGTTTTGGGGTATAATCCTAGCAGTGCAATCGCTGGTTCAAAAGGCAGTTCCATTTTTAGTTTTTTGAGGTAATCCCATACTGTTTTTCACAGTGGCTGCACCAGTCTGCATTCCCACCAACAGTGCACTAAGGTTCCCATTTCTCCACATCCTCACCAACACTTGTTATTTGTTGATTTGTTGATGATGGCCATTCTGACAGGTGTGAGGTGATATCTCATTGTGGTTTTTATTTGCATCTCTCTGATGGCTAGTGATTTGAGCATTTTTTCATGTGTCTATGGACCTTCTGTATGTCCTTTTTGGAAAAGTGTTTGTTCAGGTCCTTTGCCCATTTTTTAATTGGGTTTTCTATTTTCTTGATGTTGAGTCATGTAAGTTCTTTATATATTTTGGAGATCAGTCCCTTGTCTGAGGTATCATTGGCAATTATGTTTTCCCATATGGTTGGTTTCCTTTTCATGTTGCTGATGTTTTCTTTTGCTGAACAGAAACTCTTTACTTTGACGTAGTCCCATTTGTTTATTTTTTTCTTTATTTCTCTTGCCTTAGAAGATGTATCGCTTCTCGGCCTTTTGGCTAAGATCAAGTGTAGAAGATGTATCCGTGAAAATATTGTTACATGGGATATCTGAAATTTTCCTGCCTATGTTTTCCTCTAGGACGTTTATGGTGTCACAGCTTACATTTAAGTCTTTGATCCATCTTGAGTTTATTCTGGTGTGTGGTGTAAGTTGGTGGTCTAGTTTCATTTTTTCGCATGTCCCTGTCCAGTTCTCCCAGCACCATTTGTTGAAGAGGCTCTTCTCATTCCACTTTATGTTCCTTCCCCCTTTAACAAATATTAGTTGACCGTATAGCCCTGGATTTATTTCTGGACTCTCTATTCTGTTCCATTGATTTATATGTCTGTTCTTATGCCAGTACCAGACTGTTTTGATCATAGTGACTTTGTAGTATTGTTTGATGTCTGGTATTGTGATTTCTCCTGCTGTGTTCTTCTGTCTCAAGATTGCTTTTGCTATTCAGGGTCTTTTTGGTTCCATATGAATTTTTGGAGTATTTGTTCTAGGTCTGTGAAATATGTCATTGGTATTTTAATAGGGATTGCATTGAATCTGTAAATTGCTTTGGGTAGTATGGCCATTTTAATGATGTTGATTCTTCCCATCCAAGAACATGGTATTTGCTTCCATTTATTTGTATCTTCTGCCCTGGCTGGTTTAGCTCAGTGGATTGAGCGTCGGCCTGCGAGCTAAGTGTCGCTGGTTCGATCTTCCAGTCAGGGTACATCAGAGAAGGAAAACTCTGACTCCAAAAAACCTCCGCTGCCTTGCGGCATACCTCTTCAGGGGAAAGGCTAAGGGAGTAAACCCCGACAGAAAATCCGGAGCCGGAGTCCCTAAGGCGGTTTGACGTTGTAGTCAACACCGGCAACTCCTGCGGCGCACCTGAAGCCAAGCTGTATTGACTCCGTCTTTCCCTTGGACCCTTCAGCTGCGAAGAGAGGGGGGGTCTGCTGCATGGGCAACAGCAGACCCTCCATATCACCCTGCCCAGGCTCTGTAGCTTCAGTGTCATCGCAAGATGTCGATTCAACACGGGAGGAGACAGATACTACCATGTCACTCCCGAGTCGGACTGCACGGCCATTCTCGGCGGTGCGGATGGACTCTTAAGAAGCTACACCATCGTCTCTCGAGACGGACGGCTGCCGACGACGACGACGATTTGTATCTTCCTTAATTTCTTTCTTCAGTGTTACATGATTTTCAGAGTACAGGTCTTTTATCTCTTAAGTTTATTCCTAGGTACTTTATTCCAATTTGTACTTCTTAATCTCTTCACCTTTTTCACTTACCCCTCATGCCCCTGTCCCTTTGGCAACCATCAGTTTGATTTTTGTATTCATGAGTCTGAGAACATTCCTTTCTGTATAAACAGAAAATTCTAAGTAATTATCTTACTATAACCATTGTCTGCTGTTTTGCATTATCCATGTTCAAAATTAAGATTTGTTTTTCTCTTATTAGCATTTATAAAGTAGCCATAGGGACTGAGGTATTCATTATCAGGATCTGATGAGGCCAGCACTAATTTTAAATCCATTGTACTGATGGGGAAACCAAGGCACATACTCTTTACCTTCAAGCAGTTCTACCCTAAAATAAATGCTCTGCAATTTTCTACAGTCTTTTTCCTATTTTGTTAGCCCTGTACAAATAAAAACAGGGCAGGCCTTATGGGTATGTGACCCCGGCAGTCTCATATAGGGACTTGTGCTCAGTAGGGCCTTGAACTTGGGTTTAATGCGCTATGGCTTGGGGTCTTGGAATTCTTAAACATTTTTATCTTTGAATTTGTGCTTTGGGCATGAAGTCCCATGAGACATTGGAGCAAGAGCCAGGGGCTTAAAGCCGCATTTCAAGCTCAGTCCCACCTCTTATCACCTCCCCAGTTTCCCCTGGATGCGTTTTCAGCTTCCCCCTTTATATTCTTATCCTCCACCCCATGGCAACCAGGATGCATTGGGGTTGGGGGACTGGAAGCCCAGGGTCTGGGAGTGAATGACCAGTGGCATCTAAGAGAAGAACAAGACAGCAACTGTCTTCACTGGGCTGGCAACACCTCTGTATCTTCAATGACGACTGTTTGGGAACCTATCACCTACCCCCAATCCAGGCACTGAATGTGTTCCCAGCTCTCTCTGGCATGGAAGTTGCAAACACTCATGGGCCCATGGGACGTGAAGATTGCTTCAAATTTCCTGTCCCAGTTAGAGCCTTAAATTTTCATTTTACTCCAGGCCCTGCAAATTATGTAGCCTGAATAAGAAGCATGGGAAGAGTTATGGATTGAATTGTGTTCCCCTCAAAAATTACACAGAGGAATAATTTTTAACATAATTTCTGTTTAGTTCAATTTTTCAGCTGTTTTAGACTTAAATAGGCATGCTGATTTCAAAACTGCAGTTAGATTTCTTCTATCACGTCAAGTTTTTCTCTACAGCTTATCTTAAGGGGACCACTCTAGGCTGGATTGAGCCTGGATCGAGGGAAACACTAGTGCTCTCCTACTGGCTGAGAACAAACCTCCCTTGAGTGGGGAGGGGATGACCTTGGAGACCAGAGACAGGTTCATACTTGACTAGGCTATTTAGTTATACATGAGACAGTGTGGTGAGAGGTTGTGTGCCGCTCTATATAGTGAATTGTATTCTGAAGTGTAGTCCGAGTTCTTGTCTGTATGCAAGGAGCTAACAGAATTTATTTTTTATTTACATACATATTTATTTCCTTTCCTTCAGATCATGTGTGCTTCTGCTATTTCTCATCACAAGTGCCTAAACAACTCTGATTCTTTTGTTATATCTGTGTCAGATTCACCATTCCCAGACAAAGGCCAAACATCAGCGCATTTGTCAGGCAAGCCTATTCTGCATATTTTAAAGTAAAACTTGGTGATTGAGATAAGTCTTGGGCCCCTCACAAGGTGTGCAAGCAGTGTTTCAAGAGTTTATAGATGTGGATGAAGGGAACATGTGATAAATTGCCATTTGGTATACCTATGGTTTGGTGAGAGCCCAGAGATCATTCAAATGATTATTACTTTTGTATAGTAAAAATGTCATGATATAAAAAGAAAAATAAATGTAAAATAGAGTATCCTAGTCTACCATCAGCTATACACCCAGTGCCTCATTCTGCTGAAATCTCAATGCCAGGTTTCATTGAACTACCTTCTTTTGAAAAACAGGAGTAAGGAGTATGGTGAAGAACTAAGTGACAGCAATGATGAAGATTTTGAAATTGATGATGACTCAGTTCATAAGGGATTTGATCAGCATGAGTTGAATGATTTGGCCCGAGATTTGGGACTACTCAAAAAGGCTTCAGAGCTCCTAGCATCAAGACGGCATGAGAAGAACTTGCTTGAAAAAGGAGCGAAGGTTATCCTACTTTTGATCAAGAGAAAGTGCATTTCTGCAGTACTTTCAAAGTAACAGTGGCTTTGTGTATTGCCATAACATACATGGTTTAATGGAGGAATTGGGAATTCCAATTTAGAATTCAACTGAATGGCGACTGTTCATCGATAGCTCAAAGCAGAGCTTGAAGTGTGTCCTCCTCCATAATGGGAATTTATTTGGTGCAGTCCCAATTAGCCATTCAGTTTGTTTTCGTGAAGAATATGAAGACATAAAGAGAGTCATTGATCTGTTGCAATATCATAAGCACAGTTGGATCATCTGTGTTGACCTTCAAATGATCTGCTTCCTTCTTGGTCAGCAACATGGATACACCAAGTATCCCTGTTTTCTGTGTATGTGGGACAGCAGAGCTCATGAGAAGCATTGGATGGAGTTGAATTGACCTTCAAGATCTGACCTCAAACTTGGTGATCTAAACATTCTCCATGAGCCACCTGTTGACAGAAAGAACATTATATTCCCACCTCTGCACATAAAACTGGGTCTCATGAAACAATTTGTTAAAACTTTGCCAACTGAAGGAGACTGTTTCAAGTATCTCATTTTGGCATTTCCTAGCCTGTCATTTGAAAAGATAAAATACCTTAATATGTGTGTTTGGTAGCAGAACTTTACTACTTGTACACAATTTGATTTACAGTAACAATACATAGCCCTTATATGAATAAAATAACTCTAAATAAACAGTATATTCAGGTAATTTTTTTCTTTATTTTCCTTTGTATGGACATTTTGTATGATTTTTTGAACAAAGGGAAGGTATTCTGTACCTTAAATAGTTGACGTGATAGAGAAAAACTGGGGTCATTTTTGGATTCAGATGCCAAAAGTTAATCAAAAACAAGTGTCAGATCTAACTCAATGAAAATTGTGTTCCCCGGTGTTATATGTTGAAGTCCTAACTCCTCAATATCTCATGATAAGGCCTTATTTGGAGATAGGGTCTTTATAAAGGTAATCAAGTTACAATAAGGTGATTAGGGTGTACCCTAATTGAATAAGACTGATTTTCTCATAAGAAGGGGAAATTTGGGTACAGAAATATGCATAGAGAGTAGATAATATAAGGAAACAGGAAAAGATAGCCATCAGTAGGCCAGGGAGGGAGGCCTGGAATAACAGCTTCTTCCCTCTTGGGCCAGGGAAGGAGCCAGTACTGCCAGCACCTCGGTTTTTGATATTTTTTGACTTGTAGCCTCCAGAGCTACAAGACAATCATTTTCGTTGAAGCCACTCTGTTTGTGATGCTTCTTTATGGCAGCCCTGCAAATGAATACAGGGACTAACAATTTATTTACCAGTTAAAAAGACGGTTCTGTTTTCATTTCAATTTCTATCTCCCACTTAAGTGAAGGTCTTTTTTTCTTCAATGGGTATATTCTTAAAGCAGTTAAAATGGACAGCTCCTGTAAACACTTTGCTTTCAATGATGTCACATCTTTCCCAGGGCTGTTTTGTTGGCGGTGGAGTTCTTTTGTGTTTGTTTTGATGACCGAGTGTTTGAATCATGTTCCCCTGGGGCTTCAACATGCAGGCTTTTGTGAGGGAGGTGGAACAGTGTTCTGTCTGACTGTGTCTTGCCATAACTTGCTCTTTGTATTGAGGCTCCCTGGCAACTGGAATGGTATATTTTCAACAGAGTCTGTAAGATAATAATATAGCCACTGTCAAAGATAATTTTTACACTGGTAACATCCGTTAGATAGTTTAAAGTTAAAAACAAAATGATGGAGAAATAAACTAAAAGCTAAAAGGAAGAAACGCATTTTCAATTCAGCTTTAAAATTAATTGGTAAGATAGAGAGATATAGCAAAGGGCTTCTAAAGAGATAATAAGATTTTCTGCAAGGATCACTGCTGCTAAACGAGAAAGACAGAGGTGGAGGGACAGGGGAGGAGGGAGAATCGTAGAGAGCAGTGGGGACAGTCTGAAAGGGTTAATCCACTTCACACAGGGGTTGGTAACAGGCAATTTGAAGCCTCACAAAACCAAGCCTGATGGAGCTGATTAAGCCGGGTTTCATTTTTCCCCCACCTGTGAGCCAGAGCATTGTATGCCTCACGGAACTTAAAGCGACAATTTGGGGAGATTAGAGAGAAAGGGGAAAAGAACACAGAAAAAGATTTAGCAAGAGGGGTTCACAGGCCTGTGGAGGTGGTGATTATCCAGGTTCAGAAGCTGCAGGAGAATAAAGAAAGCTCAAAGTCAAGGACGGTGCTAGGACAGGGAAAGAGAAGGAAGTTCTGAGGCAGGACAAGGAGATATTTTAAAATACATTGAACTTTTTAGTTGATTAATAGAAGGCAATTGATAGGAAGCCACTGACTTTGTTTGGGGCTGCCAGCTTGTTAAGAGACAAACACCAAATCTCAGAGGATCTGGGATAAATGCAAATATTCAGAGAGGACCAGGAAGGGCAGACACACTTTTCACTTTCGTTTTTCAAGTAGAATGTACATGCTGCAAGCATCAGAAATTCCTTGCTTATTGGTTTGGAAAGTCATGTTAAGAATCCAGATTTTCTGCATTGTTCAGCCATGAACGGGAATTGATTCAGCCAATTACAACATCCCTTCCTGTTTAGAGTAATCCAAGGAACAATCAGATCTTAAGTCTTTGTTCACTGGAGGGCACAAACCCAAATTTGTGTAGCTGAAAAAGGTCAGTACACCTCAAGAGAGAAGCTGCTCTCCTTTAGATTGGTTACAGACTGGACCCCTTCTGTTCTGAAACTGAAATACTGTCAGAAACACCAAGAACTGGGCAGATTTGAGACATGATACAGGGCAGGAAGTGCATGAGCCCAGCACCTGCTGTGGGAATGGATGGAATAGAGAGGTTTAAACCCAGTGGAATGGGCTAGGAGACTGAAATCGGGTTGCAATTGGCAATCTGTGGCTTCCTAATAGCTTGTCTCAAACATTGCACTTGGTGTGAACCGTGCATTTGAACTTTTTCTTTCGGTGCCCTTAACATGAAGCAGCACAGAGGCCAACTCTTTGTGTGTACTGGGTTCTGTGACCACTGTCATAGTGTTCTCTATTGAATACTAGAAAGCCCTTTGCTTGCCTAAAATCCACCATTAAAAAAAGACTATTTCTTTAGGAATTGTTTTGTTTGTTTCAAGTGTTTTTTGTTAAACCAGAAACTTCACCAAGACTTAATACTTCAAACCATAGGTTATTCACTTAACACTTCAAACTTTCAGGCAGTTCTAGGAGAAAAGCTGTTTAAAGCAGAAGGGGACTCCAAATGGCAGGTGGAGGTGTTAGAGGGATGCTGAAATGAAGTGGGAGGGTCTCAAGAGAAACCACCCCTGGGTCCCCCATGGGCACTGTTCAAACAGATGGGTTGAGCTGTAATAGCAGCCCCAGGCTTTAGACTCCAACCTCTTTGTATCCTAGGGATAGTCAGCCATCTGGCAGCCAACTGAATACCTGAAGCCAGAGAACAAGTCACTGTAGCTGCTTTTTCCAGAATCCTCATATTTCATCCATCACCAAATCTTGTCGTGTCTTCCCCCTTTGAATTCTCTCTCTAGTGGCTGGAGTTCACCCAGTCCCTCTCTCCCTTTTCACCACCAGTTGAGTTGATAGCTTCCATCTTCCTTGCTGGATCATAGCAACAGTCCCCGAACTGCTCTCCATTTCCACTCATGGACTGCCTCATCTCACCTAAATGAGAACTCCTCTGGGACAAGAACTTGGACATTTGTCCTTACGTCTATATTCTCAGCTCTTTAAAACAATGTCAGGCACACAGTAGGTGCTCAATAAATGTTTTTGTTGAATGATTCACCATGCTGTTTTGTCTTTCACACCACAGCCTCAGTCATGCCTTCTCTTTTTCCAAAAGCTTCCTTTCATCTGAAGGGTAGCATACAAATTTCTGAATAAATTCAAGATTTTTATAAAATTACCCCAAACCACCTCTTTCTAACTTCGTAGTCCACAAAAGTCTTGTATATAGCTAGGCTCTCAACCCCTACAACTGATTATTCTTATCACCTCTGAGCTATGATGACATTTGTTCTGTCCAGAATGCCCCCTTACCCGGCTCATGACCTCTCCATCTACAGACCTTTTCCACTATCCTGAACTCTCTGTAATGAGGATAAACATCCATGCTAGCCTGGTTCACCAATGTACTTCCATGCGTGACAAATACTAGTTCCCTAAAAAATAATGTTGATTGATGCACATGTGTGTGTGTAAGGATGAGAGATTTCTTTGACTTCTAAGTCAAACTGATTCCTTCTATCCCTGGCCTCTACCTCATTGTGCTTATACCTGTTATGTCAAAATATACTTTGGCATTAAGTTATAGTTCTTTCTGTACATTTCAGGAAATACTCCCAGAGAGAACATAAGTTCCCTGAGGGCAAACACTGCTGCATATATACACTTTTATCTGCAGGGTTCCTAACACATGCCATATTAGGCAATAAATGTTTGCTTGAAATTGCAAATCTCTTACTTTCAATTACAATGAGCTCCAGCAGTTTATTGTTTCATTTCTGAGTTATTAATGAATGTATGTAAGTAAAGCTAGACCTAGACCTATATGGTCTTCACTGAGTATATGAGTATAAAACTTCTAAGACAAAATGGATTTGGGAAAAAATGTAAAGGAATGATTCAATTAAGTGAGCTTTGCTGTCTTATCTGGTTCTGAAGGTCATGGTTCTGCATTTATGGGTAAAGTTAGTCTTCTCTGCCATGTCCACCTTTCTACAGCACTGTTTTGCTGTGTCTTCCCTGGCCAATGGTCAATTATGTGCATATACACACCCTCCACTTGGAAGGGTCTGATGACACCGGGGAGTCATGTCCAGCTCACACATGACATCTCTTGAGAATTCAGTCAAGTGTCTTAAGTTTTGGTCTATTTTCTTTCCCTTTTGCTAAATCACTTATTTTAAAGGGTTTCTTTTAAATGCAATTATAATATTTTTTGAAAAGATGGACCTCCCTTTATTTCATTAACCAGGAGAATTTTCATGATTACAGAACAAATAGGTGCATTTTTTGTTTTATTTGTTGTTTGTTTGTTTTCATTTATTTTAAGAGCATTCACCTGAGCTTTAGCCAATTTTTAGTAAAAGGAAAAGAGATTAGAATTTTGAGGCTTTTTAATTTTTATTTTTCACTTACAATTTACTTTCAATATAATAGACAGTCAACAAACACATACAGTTTTAAGGGACAGATATTATGACAAATAATTTCTCTCTATATCTCTAGCACTCTACACAGTACCTACCACATAGCCAGCACCCAGTAAATGCTTGTCGAATGAATAAATGAATGAATGAACAAAGTAATACTCTACATGTGGTCATGAAAAGACTACCTTAAACTTAAATTCAACACTTGATCAAGAAGCATTCTCTTTTCATTCCTTAAAATGTGGGGCCAAAAGTTTAGTCTAAAATTATCTCTTCCTAAAAAGATCTCAGGAGTAGAAAGCAGAACCACCGTCTTCAATGGATTGTATTTTTTTAAAGATGAAATTTAATTTGCAAGTTACTTTTAGTAAATCAATCTTATTTCTCCCCCTAAATTTATAATTATGAAGGAAAGTATAATAACATTTTACTGAGAAGAGATTTAGTAATTCTGGCAGTACTTCATTAATCACTTAATCAGTGTTCAAGCAGAACTGATGTCTTTGACATATGTAATCAATCTTGATTCTTCCCATATTTGATTTTCATCCTTTTTGAAATCTGGCTACAGACACTAAGGATGGTGGTTTATTTTCACATTCTGTTTTGTTACAGACAACCCATATATGCATATAATAATAATCAGAATATTGATACCTATATTGGGTCTCCTCATAGTCCATTTGACAACTATTGTTTTCTCTTCAGTGGATTTATGGGGAGTAATGCCTCTAGGACTAGATTCTATTATAGCTTAATAGGAAAGTGGGCTTGGGTCATTTTTAGCTTAGTATGACATAGTATTCTTTTAAAGATGACAAGTTTATTGTTATTGTTAAGCCAGAGTTACTTGTTTTGATACATTCTGAAGAACTTTTCCAAAGTTACATTCTAAAGGCAGCTGGGCACAGAAAAGAACGAGCTGCCCAAAAATGAGCAGCATGTTATAAGTTTGTCTAATAGCTTCTGCTTTGCAAAGGTAGTTTTATGACTCTTGGAGTGGCTACAGAAGTTCTCATTCTACCACTCCTTTTCTTTTAACACTTCATAAGTTGACTGTTTAAAAACATTATTCACTCCAAAGTTTAGTGATATTTAATTTCCATGTCCATTTAAACACAGACCACACCCAACCATATACTGCTTATTGACATCATGTATTTCTTTCCAAAGAAAGAGCTGCAATATAGAATTTATAAATAGATGGTGTAAAAGATGAACAAAGAATCTTAATTTATAGTTGCACACGTATTTGAACAACTAGACAAGAATTTTGTTATCTGGTGGTTTGAAGAATATTATCTTCTCCCTGAAAGGTGATATAATGGTATTTAAGGACTGTTTAAAACTAGTAAGTCTGCACCCACTGTATGCTGCAGAAGTTAAAGTAGAAATAAGTTTTTGTTCTAATGATGGAAGAAGAGAATTCTTTGCATGATGCTCAGATTAGCACCCCATTGGTGTTCAACCAAATCTGTAGCTGGATCCACAGACTGAGAATCAAGAAACCAGAAGGATAATAATAACAATAACAACTGGCATTTACTGAGGTCTCCCCATGCCAAGGTAGTGTGTGGTGTGCTTTGCATGGATCATTTAATGGACTACTCTTTTTCTTTCCTTTAAATTAAACTTGTTGGGGTGACATTGATTTAAAAAATTATATAGGTTTCAAGCATACAGTTCTGTGATATATTATCTGTATATTGCATTGTGTGCCCACCATCCAAAGTCAAAACTCCTTCCATCAGCATATATTTGACCCTTTTTACCCTTATGACCCCCCAACCGCCCTTCCCTCTGGTAACCATTATACTGTTGTCTGTGTTTATGAGTTTTTGTTTGTTTTTCTTGTTGGTTCGCTTGTTGCTTTCAGTTTTATATCCCACATATGAGTGAAATCATATGATTCTTGACATTCTCTATCTGATTTATTTTGCTTACCATGATATTCTCAGATTCACCCAATGTTGCAAATGGCAGTATTTCATCTTCTCTTATGGCTAAGCAGTATTCCATTGTGTATATGTGCCACATCTTCTTTATTCAGTCTTCTATCAAAAGACACCTTGGTTGTTTCCGTGTCTTGGCTTACATAAATAATACTACAATAAACATAGGGGTGCATATATCTTTGTGAATAAATGTTTTCAAATTTTTTGGATAGATGCCCAGAAGAGGGACTTCTGGAACATGTGGTAGCTCTATTCTTAATTTTTTGAGGCACCTCCATACTGTTTTCTATAGTGATTGTAGCAGTTCACATTCCCACCAGCAGCGAATGAGGGCGCCGCTTTTCTCCACAGCCTCTCCAGCACTTGTTATTACCTGTCTTGTTGATAACAGCCTCTAACAAGTGTGAGGCTATTAATTTGCATTTCCCTAATAGCAGTGAAGTTGAACATCTTTTCATATATCTGTTGGCCATTTGAATGTCTTCTTGGAAAAAGTGTCTGTGCAGGCCCTCTGTCCATTTTTTAATTGGAATGTTTGTTTAGTGTTGAGTTGTACGAGTTCTTTGTATGTTTTGGATATTAACTCCTTGTTGTTTGCAAATATCTTCTTTCATTTGATTGATTGCTTTTTTGTTTTGTTGGCAGTTTCTTTTGCTGGGCAGAAGCTTTTCAGTTTGATATAGTCCCATTCATTTATTTTTGCCTTCACTTCCCCCACCTTTGGGGTTAAATTCATAAAATCATCTCAAAGACCAAGGTCCATAAGTTTAGTACCTATGTTTTCTTCTGTGTAATTTATTGTTTCAGGTCTTATATTTAGATCTTGATCCAATTTGAGTTAATTTCTGTAGATGAGGACAAATAGTAGTCTATTTTTATTCTTTTGCATGTAGCTTTTAATGGAATACTCTTAACATCCTTATGAGATCAGTATCATACATATTTCCAGGTCAAAGAGCAAAGGCAAGGCTCGCAGAGAGATCAAGAAATTTACCCAAAGTTACAAGAGTAGTCTGTAGTAGGCCTGTCTGACTCCAGAGTTCTTAACCACTAGTGAGGTAGTCTAGCCACCTATCTTAGGTATACAAACTGCAGCCCAGAGGGCTGAAGTCCAGCCAGTTAGTTTCAGAGCTAGGTATATTTGCATATATTTTATGTGCAAATATACTTAGAAGCTAAACTACAGAACAATTGTAGTAAAATAATTATTCTTTAGTAAAAAATTAATGGAACTCTGGGCTAGCCAGAAAGTAATTAGTAGATTACAATAGAAATTAAGGTGAACATTCTAGCCAGGCCTGAAAATGTGAAAAGGAGAGTTGCAGACAAGGTTAATTATCAGAATCCACATCACATTGGTGAGAAGTAGATTTGATCTTAAATGACTATTACAGATATGGGCTTCATTAGGAAAACAAATTTCCTGATCTAAATGAAATCTTCCTAAAACCATTCATTCTCTCCGCACACTGCACTACACACTCCCTTCTCTTTTGCTCTGCTGTCTGATGACCAAAGCAATTTTTTGACAACTAATTCAACTCCTCAAATACATGTTTGTCAATAAGGTTATCAATTACTAAGTGAAGTATAACTTTCATTTATACATTGACAATCTTTATTTTTAACAATGTGTTAAGTGATTTTGGTTATTGTAAATCAGCTTCTCTGGGCCTCAGTAACTTTGGAAAAGCCAAAAGAACTTATACCAAAAAGAGCATTATTCCCATGCACTAATATGAAAAGAGGTTCAGTCTGCACTGGTCCAAATATCTAGAAGGCCTTTGCCTGTCCCTGAAATCCTGCTGTTACAACTTTCCCTAAACTGCAGCTATTTTAAGGGAACCTGATAATGTCCGTTTAGATATCTGAACATTGGACAGGAAGTAAAATATAAGAGGAGAACCTCGCTAATAGGAGAACAGAAGAGCTCTTGGACCTGACCAGACATTCTGGGTAGAGTAACCTCAGCAACCAGGGCCTAAGCAGCAGCAGCCAACATGTTTAATCAATGTGTTCAGGACAGTCTGTGCTTCGAGAGGACAAGTTCTTTATTGTTGTGTGATAGGTGTCTCCCAGGCCAGTGACTTGAGGTAGAATCAGGCAGCGGGCATGTAACTAACACACATTCCCTGGGTGGGTTGTGCCAGCTTTTCCACAGGAAACTCACCCAAATCTTTCCTTCTTCTCCAGGGAGTTGGAAGCTCAAGGCTATATCACAAAATGCTTCCTTTTCCCACATATCCATGTGGCCTGTGTGCTTTTGCTGCCATCAGGGTGCACGTACCCCTCTCATGTATCTAGGTGCAGGGCCTCAGCTAGAGTCCTGGACATCTATCTGCTCCTGCTGGTCCCACCCAGCAAGGCTGATCCTGCAAAGAGACCACCACCATATCAAAGGTCCCCACTTTTCTACTCCTGATGGATCTAGCACAGAAAGCAAATATGCACAAGTGGTTTTTTTTTTTCTCACCAGCATGACATCTTGTATCAAGACACAAAGCGCACATCATATGTATCCTTTGGGTTTTCTACAGGAGTTTCATTGTAGAAATTTCTGTGTTGGTGGCTCTTGATCCAGCTGCCATGTTCCTAACATTCTGGCACTTGTCTGGAGAAACCCAAAGTGTCACCATACCTCTGGGTACTCAGCGTCTTTCTTCTCTAACCATGAGTGTTATTCCCAATGCCTGCTTTCTATCCAGTTGTGGAGAGCTCCTTCTCCATCAGTAAAATTCTTGAGTGGATTTTCAGGTAGCCTTGGTAACTGTAGGGCCATGGACAGCTTAGATCAGAGGTCTCCTATTAACTCCAATGAGCCCATTTTTGCTTCCCAAGAAACTCCTGTTTGGAGTACATAAACCTTCCTGGTGGACCTTGCCCATGAACTCCAGATCTGTTCAAAATGGCTGCCAATTTTGATATATCCCAGCTTTACACACAGGGATCCTCATGACACTAGATAATTATATATAAAAATTGCATACCATATCTTCTATTTTGCTATTTCAGGTAAAGGACTATTTATGATCCAAAGTGAGAACCTCAGGAAATGCATTCAAGCAGGCAAATCTGTACTGACCCTGGAGAACTGCAAACCACCCAACAAGCACATGATGTGGAAATGGGTTTCAAACCATCGCCTCTTTAACATCGGAGGCAGCGGTTGCCTGGGCCTGAATTTATCTGATCCAGAGCAGCCATTAAGCATATATGAGTGTGATTCCACCCACGTTTCCTTGAGGTGGCGCTGTAACAGGAAGATGATCACCGGTCCGCTCCAGTACATGGTACAGGCGAAGAGCAACATACTGGTGGCCTCCTGGAAATATCTTCATAAGTGGATTTCCTACATGTCAGGCGGTGGAAGCATTTGTGAATATCTGCACAAAGGTAAAAAAACAAAAACAAAAAACCAAAGTTTTCATGGAGTGATATATTTAGAAAGTTTGCCATAAATAAAGATTTATGAAATATATTATATAACAGAGGTACATAGCACCCAGACCCTCAAGGGACTAATGCTAAATAGTTGCTTAATTGCTTATTGTAAAAGGATGACTAGAGTCTTAGACTGAACTTGCTGTATTCTCCTAAAGACACAGAAGTTCTCAGGTATCAGAGCAGAAAACACTTAACTTTGGGAATCAATGGAATGAGGAGAAAGTACAGGAGGCAAAAAGGAAAAGAGAAAATAAAGGTGGAGGAAAGATCTTGAAATTGAAAGACTTGCAAGATGAATATGAGAACCTCTCCAGCCACTATTTCTCTTGTTGTAGACACTCAGTCCCCTGGATGGAGCGTGTCTGCAGGACACCTCAATGCCACCAAAGCCTTGCTGGCATCCATCTGAGGGTCATGTTACAAGGCATTTAATGACAGACTGTTGTCAGAGCTTATTTGGTGTGTGCCAGGGAATAGAAAAGCATGGATTTTTGTTGTTGTTGTCGGGGAAGGCTTTTCTTTTCCACAGTTTTATAATATTTGGCATTTGTAAACAGTAAAAGAAAAGAAAAGAAAACAGCATAAATTCTGACACCCCAGACCTCTTTTTCAGGTTTTGTTCAGTAGTGCTCCTCATTCATTCATCCATCTAGTCATCATCTGTTACACATTTATTGAGCACTTACTGTTTCTCAGGCACAAGGCCAGGCATTTGCTTTACTAAGACCAGCAGGCAGCTGTGGTCCCTGTCCTCATGGTGCTCAGTATGGTCAGAGCATATCCTTCTAAGAACTCTACACCAGCCCTAGGAAGCAGAGCTAGAAACCCGTAAGACCCAAGGCAGGACTTTCTCCTGTACCTATGAGAAATGAGTAAAGAGACAGAGCTAAAGCAAGCTATTTTTAGGCCTCACTGCAACGAAGCAAGTGCTGCCAACTAGCTCTCCAAATAATCGACCGTTCTGAGGAGAACATGACAGTTTGCTTTATATTAACATTTTAGCTGCATACCCACCCTCACAGTGCATGCAAGGGAAGAGTGAGTAGAAGGCAGGGACTGAAACAAGAGGATATGTCCTGAAATTCCAGTGGTACTTAAGCTGCCCTAACCACTAGGGCTGGTGATGCTGGGTGAATTCAGTGTAGCCCCTGCTAATTGTGAGAAAGGGGTGGGTATCTCCACAGCCAGCCTTTTCCCTCTAAGATCTATTGACTTGAGGGTGGCCCTGATCTCCATCACCACAGAAAGCCCCAGTTGAATCATAAAAAGTCACCATTTCCCACTTAAGGCCAAGAATGATGGAAAAAGCAGCTAGCAGGCCACCTGGGCACTGTCGTGTTTCTCCAAAATGACTCTAGAGGCCCCCCTGCTCGTCATCCCCTTTTGCTCCCTCCCTATGTGGGTTCTGTTTGCCACACTGCACCCCAGCGAGTCTTTAAAAATGAAAATCTGATCATGTGACTTTCTCATTCAAAACCCACTAGTGACTTCCCACAATGCTCAGAGTAAAGGCCAAAGCCCATAATGTGGCCTCTGTGAGCTGACACTCTTTACTTCCCTCACTCCACCTGTCATCACTCCCCACGGGCTCTTCCTCACTCATCCCATATATGTCTTGTTGCAAGTTCTTTGTATTTACTCTTCCTTCTTCCAGACAACCCTGTTCCAAATACTTGCACCCTTGCTTCACCCAGTTCTTATTCAAAGAGGCCTTCACTAACCACCTGATCTGATACAGTGCGCCTTCACTCACACACACTTACATACACACGCACTCTCACACACACACACACACTCACACACACTCACACACACACACGCACATACACACACTCACACACACTCTCACACACACGCACATACACACACACTCACACATGCACACACACGCACCTACACACACACACTCACACACACACACACACACACACAGTCATCCTGTCTTCCTATTCCATTTTGTTTTTCATCATGGTACTTATCACTTGTGTATTTGTTTTCTTTTTGTCTCTCACTAGAATAGAAACTCCTTTTGAAAGAAAACTTTTGTCAGTTTGTTCACTGTTATATCTCAAGCACTGTGCACACTAAATGCTCAATAAATATTTGTGGGATAAATAAATTAATAAAGGTCTATGAAGCTCTCGAGGTTCAGATTCTGGTCACTGATTTAGGTGATATTTTAAAGTTGAATCTCCATTAAATTTTCCTTCTCATCCTTTCACATATGTGTCTGCTACCATAGCAGTGCACCATAGTTAATAAACAAACAGATAAATATATAAAGGCACCATTTGTGACGACGTCCTCTGAACCCATCACACAGCTCTACACATTTACATTTTCTAGACAGTGAGGTCCTGAGGATTCTCTGTGATATATGAAGCAAGAACTTTGCCCTTTATAGGTTTTCAGTCATTAAAATCAAGCTGACATACTTATTTGACTTTGTCTTTTTCTTCCCCTAGATTTGTATACACTGAAAGGGAATGCCCATGGGATGCCATGCATGTTCCCCTTCCAGTATAATCACCAGTGGCATCATGAATGTACCCGGGAAGGACGGGAAGACAATTTATTGTGGTGTGCCACAACAAGCCAATACGAGAGAGACGAGAAGTGGGGGTTTTGCCCAGATCCCAGTAAGAATGAAATCTTCTCTTCCCCTATATCATGAACGAATCAAGGGTGATTGGAAAGTTATCTGTATCTAAAGAAACGTGCTGGGATTCATATGGTGAAGTCTGAATAAGCACTCTGATTTCACTTACTCAAACTTGATTTTGTGTTTGTTTTTGCCTTGAAAGGACAATCCTGATATATACTCCATTTTTCCTTACATTCAAAAGATGTTAATTAGCCATTCTTCATTAAGCTTAGTGTATAAGGATGCTTTAACAAAAATGAAATCTTAATAGTCTATGATCTCATTAACTCCAGCTTCCGGCAAAATACTTAAAGACAAAACTGGATGCATAGAAAGCTCAGTTATCCTTTCAATCCACTTTCTCTTATGAGTTGCCTTAATTTCTCTAAGTCCAGGATGCTCCTCATGCCATTGTCAAGTACAGGCATCAGCTAGCTGCTTGAGATCTTTATAAAATGGCAGTTGCCCTCATTATTTCTTGACAATGCATTCTCATTTTGATTCCCTTTTCTTAGTACTCAATTTCTAGGCATAACCTCAAAATGTTTTCCTCTTCATAACTTGACTTTCAAGGTCCAGCGACAGCTGCAATATTCTAACTTTTTTTCAGTTAGTACTTTACTACTTTATTTTATTTAATTAAATTTTCACAATGGTTCTTAAATATTGGGTAATACTTATATATACCTTTATTGTATATATTCATTTTTCCTTCACCATGGTTCCTGCAAGTCAGAGAGTATGGTTTTTACAATCCCCTCATTTTCTATGCTTACCTTCCCCTCCTCATATATAATAAAATAAAGCAAATAAATTTGAAACAAAAGCAAATTGAAGAGATTAACTCCAAAGAACCTGACTGATAAGTTATCTGTAGAATTGTTTTCTAATCTAAGAGCCAGTATAGCTTAGTAAATAAGAAAGACTATAGGCTTTGAAATCAGACAGACCAATATTGGAGTTCTTCCTCCCAATGATGAGATCTTAGTCTCAATTTCCTCCCATAAAATGGAAAGTATGACAGTACTATTAGGGTTATTGAGAGGAACCAATTAGATGATGCCTCTTTATCACAGTACCTTTCTTGTTTCTTTTGGGTCCTATGTAGAGTATGTGTCAGAGACTGAAATTTGAATGAGCTGATACCTCTTTCCATGGAGTCAACAATGGATAAAACAGAGAGGAGTGAGTGGAATAACAATTTGTATTTCTGTATCTCATCTCTCTTGCACAGAATTTTTTTTAGTATCTCAATGAAAAATAGTGTTGCCTTCTTTAAAAGGTTGATTGTAAGTGAGCAAAATTTAAACTTAACATTAATAAACACATACAGAAACACCCTAGCAGTGAAGGATGAGATAAAACATCTGTCACTATAGACCCTTAAGAACAAGGATGGAGTATAGGGATCTCTCTGGGTTTGTTTTAAGGCAATCCTGGCTGCATGTCATACACGGCTGGAGAGTCATGCATAGTTGGTGTGAGATATTTTTAGGATATCCACCTCTGAAATTATCTGACTGACCTTCATACACTTGGCTTTGCATGTAGGAATCTGGTGTGGGAAGGGCAGCTTTCCCCCTGAGGCCAGCCAGATAAAGCCTTTGGAATTGCTTATGGTCAGGCTTAAAAAATGACATAGAGGTTTTTAACCAGAAGTTGAACTCCTCACTGGTAAGGACAGACCTGGAGGACAAGGGAGAAAGTGGAGTGTTAGTTAGGACCTCAGCTTTCTGATATGTATAGATAAGTTAATTGCAGATACAGATTTGGAAGAGAAAACCAAGCATTCAGGTTGGGACGTGTTTTATGTATATGTGTGAATCAAGCATGTGGAAATGTGGTTTAGGCAGTTAGACATAAAAGTCTCTATATATTTGAAAGTGATATGGAAGGGATTCTTGGGAATGGGTTAAATAGTGTAAAGCATGTAAAAACTAAAAAGGAAGGGCCAAATCTTAAGACCTCAACATCCAATTTGAGTAGAACCAGCAAAGAAGAATGAGAAGGGATGGCTGTAGAGGGAGAAGGGTGGCCAGGCATGTGAAATCAAGAGAAGAGAGTCTGTGGCCAGGAAAGGGAGGGTGCTCAAGGGCCTGGTTTGACAAGGTCTGAAAGTGTTTGCTGGATTTGGCAATATGGACATCATCGATGGCCTTGACAATATATCCTCCAGTTGCCAGATTTAGTGGCTCAGGAAGTAAGTGGAAAAATAGGAAAAGAGGGAACACTTCCTAATTCAGTCTATGAAGCCACTGCTACCTGATACCAAAACCAGACAAAGATATCACAAGAAGAGAAAGCTACAGATCAATATTTTTATGAATATAGTTGTAAAAATCTTCAACAAAATACTAGCAAACAGAACCTGGCAACATATAAAAAGAAGTGTACACTGTGACCAAGTGGAATTTATCCCAAGAATGTAAGACTGGTTTAAAATCTGAAATCAATTAATGTAATACCCACATTAATAGGATAAAGGACAAAAACTACATGATCATCTACCGATACAGAAAACATTTGACAAAATTTCGCACTCCTTCATTAGGGGGAAAAAAAAACAAAAACAGAAGGGATTGTCCTCAACTGATAAAGAGACTCTATTAAAAAAAAAACAAAAAAAAAAAAAAACTGAACTAACATACTTAATGATAAAAGATTGAATGCTTTCCTCCTAAAATCAGGACTATGACAACACACCTGGGACAATGGCAAAGTTGTGTCCTTAGGGAAGAAAAATAAGACACATTAATAGAGAAGGAGGAGTGGTTGCATCTCAGGCATAGCCCATGATAAAATCAGTGCTGACAGAAATATACTTCAGTTCACTTAAAAAGAGGTGCATTTTGGGAAGGGGAAGATCACCTATTTATAACATCATACAAGAGCTTTGGGTAATTTTTCATCAAATAATAGGAGATTCAAAGATTTATACAACACAGTTGCTTCCCTCACGGAGTTCATAATGTAACAACAGAAGGGATCATATAAAGACAATGAAAGCTACAAAGAAATGTAACAAAATACTTCTAGACCTTATATTTGAATTTGTCAAGATAAGTAAATGTATGTGAGACACCAGCCTTCAATCTTGCATGTTCAGGGGCTTGGAAAAAGAGATTATATATGAAGAAGCAAAAGACCTAAAAATAAATACATGCAAAGACCCCGGGCCAAGATGGAAGCCCGCACCAAGTGGATTCCCAGGGAGCAGTCTATGAGACAGAGATTAACTAACCTGCAGGAGGTTTCTTGGGGAGTGCTCTTGGGACAGATACATGTGCAAAGGAAGGGTAGAGAGCAGGACTGGGAGGATTGGAATGCAGGCCTGACTCACCCTCTGAGGAGTTCTCAAGCTGGATTTGTCCCTGTTGAGAAGAGAGGAGCCTTGTAGCCCTGCTCTGATCAGTCATGGTTTGTCACCTGCCTTTGGGGAGGGAGATCAACATCAGGCAAAGAGACAATTAACCAAGGTGATGCTTGAAGAAGGCTTAACGTTGAGAGGTACCTCCTGGCAGCTGTGGAAATAAGGCCTTCAGTCTTGAAGGGAGATCGGGATAGCACATCCCAGCACCCTGCTCCAGTATGGTACTTCCATTCCTTTTGTTACCACGCAACCTTCCAGTAAGACTGATGGAGTGACTGACACACAGCCCACCTAGAGAAAGAGAGAGAGGACTTGTATCTGCCTGCACAGAAGTACAAATTCTTATATTTTAGTTCAAACCAAATTTCAATAACAAAAGGGACTTGTTAGGAGAATACTTGTTGCAAACGTTTGACTGGAAGTTTCCTTTCAATTAACCTGAAGAATTGGCACAGATAATCCAAAACCAAGGGAAATTGAAGAAAAGTGGACTAGGTAATTTTGCAGTACAGACAGAAGCACCAGCAAGCCTCTCACTTAACTTTTTAAGGTATGGAAGTCAGCCAAGTTACTGCAGAGGGTTGGAACTACGTAGCTCCATCTATGTCATTTGAAAGGACAGGACTGACTCTTGGCAAAAATGGGAACAAGATCATTTGAAGTGTTTTTCAGTCATTTATCGTAATGTGGCTGTGGTCTGGAGGCTCATAATTAGGACTCATTGTCGAATCTTTCCCCAGGGCAGGAGATGACAGGCAGGTATTCCTGCCTCAATCCTATTCCCAGATCTCCCCTTCTGACATCCTCTTCCTAAACTGCTCTTCTCACATCTTACTGTCCTTCTAAAGACTACTCAGACCTGTCCTCCTGGGAAGTGCTTTGAATTTTTTATTTTAAGCTAGTGTTTCCCAGTGTTTGCTTCATGGACCAAATGCCTGAAAATCAGGAATGTGTTTAATGCAAGTTCTGAATCCCATTCCAGACCTCCTGATTCAGAATCTCTGAGACTCAAAACAAGGGTTCTGCAATTTTTTTTGCAAGCTGTCTGAATGCTTCTTATGCACACTTTAACTGTAAACATCCCCCTGCTCTTCCCTCATGGCCTGTGGCCTCAGCAGCCACATGGGATGAACTTATGTCTGATAACACCGAGTGTGCTATCCATCTCAGGGACAGCTAGCATTTTACCTGAAGACAGTCTCTAAGGATTCAGCCTTGGTCGGGAACTTTCAGCCACCATGGCAAAGTATGAAATGTGGACTGATGTGTGAAATGATGCCTGAACATTTCCTTCCTTTCTCTTCCTTTTCTTCAGTTTTACTTGGCGATAGCCTTGTTTTCTACCCTTTTAAAATTTCATATCCTTCTATAAATACATGCATCCATCAGCAAAGTCTACAGGCAACCTTGGATTTATTTATATGTGGCTTAATAATGTCTGGTTAACTAACTCAGTTCTGGGGAAAGCTTGAAAACAAACATTCCACATTTGTAAGGCGGTCTAACTATGATGGGAAAAAGAAAACAAACAAAAAAGAATTCATTGTCAAATAAGTTTGAAGTATACCAAATTAAAATCAAGCTGTTTCTTTACCACAGAACTTCTCAGAGCCTTTAAGACACTGATGTACACTATGAATGTTTCAGAGGAGGCTACACAGGCATTATGTCCTGGATTTTCCTGGGGAGCTCTTGGAGTTGTATTATTCTGTGGATCACACTTGGGGAAAAGCTATTCTAGATTTTAGCAGGTTGCCGTCCATCACTTATGCTCACACTGTAGCATGGGTCACATTTTCTACATTGTGAAATTCTCTGGCTGAGTTTCATTTCAGGTAATTATTGTAGCTACTTAGCTCACCTTGGGTTTTGATTTAAACTTTTAGCTAAAGCATCCAGATTAGGTCTTCATTTTCAATAAACTTCAGATTTTGGATCCATATTTCATACTTTATTAAATTTACTTTTAAACATACTATGCAATCATTGGTCAATGTGTTACAAATAGATTTGGCTTCTCTTCCTTTTGGCTGAAACAACTTTTTTAAACTATCAGTTTTCCTGTTCTCAATGTTTATTTGAAAACTGTGTTTACTATAGACTCATATTTTAATTCTATCTCTTTTATTTCCCCTATCATTTTGGTATTTGGGGAGTAGGGGAAGCCTATTAAACAACCGTTGCATCTACCTCAAATAAACCTTTAAATTCACACAGCTTTCAGTATAAAGTTCTAAATGACTGCTTTTTAAAGAATTCAGATATTATTTTCACAAATAATTAACTTCTTTTCCTTTCTTTTAAAAATGGTTTCTATTATTTTCTCAGGAAAGATCTGAGCTTTTTCGTTGATAATTTCTAAATTTTTCTTTAAATCTTGAAAGAGTTTACCTAATCAAGAATGAGTAAGGCACTAAAGTTTTAGAGGCTCCATTCTGGAATCATTCCATTCAAATTCCTCTTAGAAATCTATTACTGCTAGATAGAATAAGATAATAATTAATGTTTTGGTGGATTTTGTTTCCAGCATCTGCAGAGGTGGGTTGTGATGCTGTCTGGGAGAAGGATCTCAATTCACACATTTGCTACCAATTCAATCTGCTTTCTTCTCTCTCCTGGAGCGAGGCACATGCATCATGCCAGATGCAAGGAGGTGCTTTACTAAGTATTGAAGATGAGACAGAAGAAAATTTCATAAGGAGTAAGTATGGGGACATTGATGTTGATACAATTAAAATTGCTGTTAACAATTATGTCCCTGTATGCAAAGATACATTCTGAAAAAAAGTTCCTTGGAAAATAATTTTCTTTTATTAATATGATCCAAACTCACACTCAGAATATTGATCTGAACACTGAGCCATTCCAGTTGGCACCCAGTGTTGCTTATTTTCTTCTTCTTGGAGAAAAGAAGCTGAGGCCCCAGCGAGGGACCCAGAGTGTGCAGCTCAAGCAAGTGGATCTGCTAGAGATCTTAGCCATTCAGTTTCTATCAATAAATAATAAAGTAATTTATTAGTAAAGTCTTTCCTGTTACTCACTGTGTGCAGGTATATAGTAGGCCCTCTGGTGGATTCCAAAGAACTAAAAATTTAGTTGGAAAAACAAAAGTACACACATTGTAACTAACAGCATAAGAGAATAATGTAAGATGTCAAAAGAACTGTGATGATGAGCTGGGTCTTATGTTTCACCTGTCACCTAAATTCTCCTCTTACTTCTCCTTTAAAATTCAATGTATTTGTATGTGTGTACATACAACTTTAAAAAATTTTTTGGAAATATTTAAGTGTCATAAAATTAGTCACTTTCATTAAAAGTTTCTGACTCTTCATGGTTTATTACATATGTAGTACATGTTTATTCAAGAATAATTTTAAAATGTCATACATACAGAAAGAAAAACAAGTCTCCCATACAGTTTTCCCTCACTTATCATGGGTATTACATTCTAGAACCCCCTGCAATAGGTGAAAATCTGCAAAGTAGGAACCTTACATTTATTTTAGTATTTATATAAGTTTTAAGGCTTTATAAACCCTTCCCACACACTTATAAACCATTCCCAGTCCCTTATTAACGTTTCCCACTCCCTTATTAACCTTTTCCACACTTTTATAAACACTACTTATTTCTTAAACATATTCTACACTCTTAAACCTACATAACTTTAACAACATACATATACAGTACCGCAAAATTCCATGATATAGCAAAAAATCCTCGATAAATAATTAACTATAATATTTCTAAAAATCTCACAATATAGTGAGGCCATGATAAGTGAACCGCGATATACAGAGGGACTACTGTAATTTCACAATCTAGATAGAACCATGTTTTTCAACTAAAACATAAATGCATGCATATATGCATAGTATCTCTGAAAAATGGTACTGAGGAGGCAGCTGTTTCACAGTGGTTAGGAGCAGGGAGAGACCAGAGAGTCACCTGCCAGGGTCTGAATCCCACCTCTACCACTTACTCGCAAGGCTACCCAAGCAAGTGACTTAACCTCTCTGTGCTCCAACTTTCTTCCTCTACCAAATGGAAATAACAATAATGCCTACCTCTTCGCAGTATGGATTGCATTATAATGCACATGAAGTCTTAGAAAAGTGCCTGGTACACACAACAAACATTCAGTGTGTGTTAACCATTTAACAATTACACACACACACAGTTTGGTAATACACTTATTTTATTTATCTTTATATAATGAATATTTGTCCATGTCTATAACATAGGTACACATAGATAGAAATAGATAGATATAATTATTTATTGTATTTTTATTTGTTGCTATCACAAACCATCCCTGCACATACCTTTGTGCATAAATCTCCATTTTTTCTGTAAGTTTGTAGAAGCAGATTCACTGGGTGGAAGCAGAAGCACATTTTAATGCTTTGAAAATCATAAATGTCTTCCAGAAAGATTTAACAAATGCATAAACAGTACAAGCCTGCTTCTTTCCCCTCAGACATGCAAAAGTAGAAAATTATCATCAAAACAAATTTGAGTCATATTTCAGTAAAATACCCATTTCCAAAGTCATTGTTAGCCAGTAGTGATTTTTATAGAAAATTTTGCATACCACTTATGAATTACAATTGTTATCTGTCTTGACTTCCAGGATTTCTAATAAGAAGGTTTGGACTTACTCATCAAACTTAAGTAACAATTTAAAAATACCACAATTCTTAATTTAAATACCGCAATTCTATAATTAGACTTTGGAGATTGTTCAAGAAAACAGAAGCCTGTTCATAAATAGGGAAGCCCATTCTGATGAAGGCATTTTTTTAAATGATAACAGACTGCTGTTTTTTGTTAATCACTGATGAACATTAACTATTGTGTAAAGAATTATCCAAGCTGTCACAAATGCCAAGAAATATCCAATAGAATTTAGGTTTCAGTTTGTTACTATAGAATGATGAGCCAATTTAATTTTAAAAGTAAAATAGACTGTTTGGGTACCTTTAAACACAGATTATAAATTGCACAATGATTTTTTATGTCTATTATTAAAATAATCGCACAAAGGATATTCAAAATAATTCTAAGGCAAGAATAACAAATATTTAAATACTTTAAGTAGATTATTTGACAATATCACTTGGCACTTACCCCAATTTGAAATGCAAAAATTTCTCCATCTTGCCAATCCATCTTCCATTCCGCCTCCTGTCATAGGATGTGATCTAATCAAATGCCGTTGAAGAGACTAATCTAATTGACATTAGGAAGAGACTTTATGTTGATGCCACAGGAATCTGGAAGGGCAAGGCCCATGAATGTTATGCTGTTTCTGTTTCGTGTTTTCTGAGGTCTCAGGATTATAAAGCACCTCTCTGTCTTCCCTATTGAGTTAGATCGTTCCAGTTGTTCACACTCGTACTGAAATATGCAGTCACAGAGAAAGCGCCCTCCTTGTTAGTGAATACACTGACCTCTAAAACCTGAGTGACTATACAGTGGACATCCAAGTGGAGACCCTTTTGAGAGTAAAAGCAGCTGCGATTCATACTTATTCTGGAACTATCAACATAAACCATGAGTTTTCCAGGCAAACCGGGACATATAGTCACCCTATTTATAACCCTCATCTGTCAGGGTCTCAGTGTCAGGCAGGGCCCTGCATCTGGTGCAGAGTAAATTGGGTTCCAAAGCAGAGGAACCATGAGAGAACAGTGCTCTCCTTTTTTTCCTTTTATCTTTTTAATGTACTTTTTTGAACAATGCTCTTCTTTATAGATGAAAAGATTAAATGGATAAAGAGGGTCAAATATATGATGACAGATGGAAACGAGACTTTCAATGCAATAACATAGAGATCAAATTATAATGTTGTACACCTAAAATTTATAGACTGTATTAACCAATGTTACCTAAATAAATAAATAAACAAATAAGATTAAATGGCGATATTTGAAACTGTCACAAAATGAGTCACTTTCACTAAAAGTTTCTGATACTGTCTTTTTTCCCCAAATTTTATGGGAGGGGGAAGTAATACATGTTTATTCTAGAGAAATTTTTAAATTCAGGTCCACAAAGAGTAAAAAACCAAGATTTTTCTTCATTCTTCAATTTTGATAACCGTTTTTTTCTGCAAAGCATTTCAACGCACATGTTCATACATAGCATTTATAACCCAAATGGCATTGAATGTAAACATGAGCCAGCCTGACAGAAAAACTTCTCACCCAAATACTCATTTGCATTGTGCATGACCCTTCTGTTCCAGCCTTCTGTGGTTCCCCCTGGGTCCTCTGGTCACTTGGGTCCGGGGTCCATAGCTGGAGTCTGGAGTCTCCAAGCTGAAGTGCCCAGTCACATGCACCAAGAAAAGAAAGGCTTCCTGGGAGCGGCCCTGGAGACTACTTCCTCACCCTCTGGAACCCTTAAGGGTGCACAAATCAGACGGTCTCAGATTTGTAACTGTGCACCCTTGGATGGAGTGACAACCAGCTAGAGGCAGCATTTGTAGATGTTTTAAACCCTTCGCTGCTGCCGTCAGGGAGCCTTTAGGAGGCTGCTGTGCTTCTCCAGAGGAGAGGCTGGCTTTTTTACTCTGAAGCACCAGGCTGGAGCTAGTAGCACTTAAACCCTTTTCTCCTTGACTGGAGTTAATTTATGGCTCCCTGCTCCGAAATAGAAAAACAAGGAAGAAGTGGAACATTGACTTGTTTATTTTGAAACTCTGTATTTCTGTTCATTTCAGAGCACTTAAGCAGGGAAGCCGTGGAAGTGTGGATGGGTCTGAATCAGCTGGATGAACACGCTGGCTGGCAGTGGTCTGACAGAACACCACTCAACTATTTGAACTGGAACCCAGGTACCCGCAGCATTAGATTTACCTTTGACAGGTGACATCTTCCCTCAGCTGAAATAGCAGTTTTGCCCACGCATGTACAAGGCATATTATTCTGAAAGTGGCTTACAAAAAAATTTTAAACCTGACTTAATTACTGTAAGGCTTTCCCAGATAAGAAAATGGAAGCCAAGAAGGTAAGCTATGTATTTCGCCAAGGTTGCAGGGAGATGTGGATCAGAGCCAAGATTCTAGTCAGCTGTTTTAAAAATAGCCACAGAAAGCAAAATATTTCTCTGCTTTGAAACAATAAAATCAGCTGTCACCAACTTTGGGAAATAATTTCCTTGTCATGTCTGGACTCAACTGCAAGGTCATAAGTATAACATCTTAAAGGATTTACCATATATGCCAAAGAGAAGGGTTGTCTCCTTGATGCTAAAATGACATTTCAATGTATATTAAATTAACTGTTTTTGCTTCTAACATCAAACACATACACTGTATTTCAGAAATTAATTTTGATCCATTTGTTGAATATCACTGTGGAACATTTAATTCGTTTATGCCAAATGCCTGGAGAAGTCGGGACTGTGAGGCCACCTTACCTTATGTATGTAAAAAATATCTGAACCACAGTGATCACGAAGTAGTTGGTAAGTGCTATCATTTTAAGTTGTTCTTATGAGTTGCTTACTTGTCCTTTCAGTATATTCAAAGTCCTCCATTTTTGCTAATAACTCATAATTTACATTTAGCTAAGGCTAGTTTTATATTCGTAGGAATAAAAAATGTGTAACGAGATAATACCCGATATGTCAAAGGCACCATGAATTTAACAAATGCATTTAGGTTTTTACTAAAAACTAAAGCAAAGTATCCTAAGCATACAAAAATATTTTCTTTCTCTCTTTATAAAAAACTTGCTTTCTTAGTTATTAGGAAAAAAGTTTGTTTCCTTCTACTTTAGTTTTGAGTTCTATTGATAATTGCCTTAGGAATTAAATGTAAAAAGGAAAAAGGGCTCATGGACATGGACAGCAGTGTGGGGATTGCAGTGGGGAGAAGCGTATAAGGGGACTGAACGGTAATGGAAAAAAATACCCCCCCCCAAAATGTAAATTAGAAAACCAGTGTGTAAAATTTTTACTTCATTGATTTCCTATCATACTCCATATCTCTTAATAGTAATCATCTGCCTCCTGAAATAACATACAAAACTTTTAGTTGTAACTTAAATACTACCTAATTACAATGTTATACCTGGAAGCTCAATTATTTCTGTTTTTAAGGTCTATTATCTCTTTTTGATTTCTGTGGGAATTAATGTCTTAACAATAAGATTAGAGATAAAACATAATATTAAAAGAATCATTACCAGCATAATCAACAACAACTCAGATTTAAAATAATAAAGCTGATATAGTATTTTAAAATATTCCTTACAACTAAGCTTTAACTTTCTTACTTTCCTTTAAGTGCTAAGTCTAAAGGTTTTGCATTATGGAATATGGGAGTGGGGGTAGAGGAAACATCATGGCCACTTTTTTATGTAGAGATTTTTTTCATTATTTCAATAACGTGCTGAAATGGCTACTGCTGTACTTGCTTTTCCCCTCCTCTCTTCCTGTCATTTTCCTTTCTCAATTTCTTCCTTCTTCATTTACTTTTCTTATGCCCTCTTACACTCACTGCCCATCTTTTCTTGTTTTATTTACTCCCCTGTCTACTAGATGAGGTCAGAGACCAGATATGAGTGTCGTTAAAATAAGTTTGTTTGGATTAATTACTATTGCTTCAAGTTCAACACATTTTTTTTGATGACCTAGTCCAGTGTTTTCAGACTGTGTTTCCAGGATCCCCAGGCCCTTTGCTTGACTCCACCTTTTTTTCAGTCAGAGAAGTTCCTGCTTTATGTTTCTTATCTTACCTTTAGTGAAGTTTAAGTTCCCATTTTTAAAAGGGGTTCTGTGACTCATTTTTTAAGATTGAAAACCACTTGGGTAAATGATATCTAAATGTCCTACATTCTTCAGCTGTGATGCTAATTGCTGTTGGAGTTCATAGAAGCAATTTGAAAAGGAATGTCTTGTTTCCCCAACAGCAGTGGAATTGTAACTAACTGAATTAGTGCTGAAGGGAGGCACTCAGTTGTAGTTCATTGAGTAAAGTAAAAATTCTGTCACCAGGTATGGGGGAAGCTCCTGAAAGAGGAAAGCCAAACCTCGGCATGCACACCACTGCCTTCCCCTCCAATTGCAAAGCATCATGACACTGTTTTCCTTTAAATCTAACCCAGAGTTCATATGAATCCACAGAAACACCACATGTACTCAGACTGACCCTCACGATGAAAGCTTTGTCATTTCTACTCTAGAGGAAGTGGCCAGAATTTCAGACTCTTTTCAGCTAAAGATAAATATAATACCCCCACATACTGTACATAAAATATCATTTAAGTTGTGGTCTATAATACTTCTTTTTCAGTGTGAAAAGATTTTAAAAATGGAGAACTCTAACTGGTAAACTTTATATCTAGTCCTGACTCTCAGCTTTGGCTCTCTGACCTTTACCAAGTCTCCTTCCTCTTTGTGCCTTAGATATTTCATTTGGAAAATGAAGCACTGAGGTCTATTAGATCTTAGATCTAAATCTGGGTCATAGATTGAGTCCTTCTCAACTCTGAAGATCTAGAGTCCTATAATTTATGTTATTGTTTCATATGTTTTCTGTTTTTCAAAATTTTAAAGTAATCATATTCTGTGATGACATTATTTTTATTTATTTTTATATTAAGAGTAATATATATATACTGAGTAATGAGTAATGGCCCTGACCTGTGTGACTCAGTGGGTTGGGCATCATCCCCCAAAGAAAAGGTTGCTGGTTCAGTTCCCAGTCAGGGCACATGCCTGGGTTGCAGGTTCAGTACCCAGTAGAGGCAACCGATTGATGATTCTGTCTCACATTAAAATTTCTCTCCCTCTCTTTCTTCCTCTCTTCCCCCTTTCTAAAAATAAATAAATAAAGTATATATATATTTAAAGAGTAATGAGAAATTTTTTTAAGTGTAGGAAATGATATTGGTTTTTGTTGTTGTTGTTTTTGGTTTAAAAAGATAAAGATGCTTGGAAATATTACGCTACCCACTGTGAGCCTGGCTGGAATCCCCACAATCATAATTGCTATAAACTTCAGAAAGAAGGAAGGACCTGGAATGAGGCTTTGCATTCTTGCCAGTCGGATAACAGTGCACTAACAGACATAGCTTCATTAGCAGAGGTGGAATTCCTTGTAACCCTCCTTGGAGATGGTGAGTGCCAAATGTCTTTGATTTAAGAGGTATGAAATATAATAGTAACAGTCTTTATTAATGGAGTAGAAATTAAGCTATTTAAAAATGATTATTTATGGCACATATATGTGCTAAACACTACTCGAGTGCAAATTCATTGGATTTTTACAAAATACAAGCTCAGAACCTTTGTAATAGCTCACATATGCCAGATATATTACATGTTTTTATATATATATTTTTTAAAGAGGCAAATGTCATTTCCTGGAACTTCTAATTTAAAGAAAAAAGAACCTATACCTGTCGTCGGCATCGTCGGCAGCCATCCGTCTCGAGAGACGATGGTGTAGTTTCTTAAGAGTCTATCTGCACCGCCGAGAATGGCTGTGCAGTCCGACTCGGGAGTGACACGGTATCTATCTCCTCCCATGTTGAATCGACATCTTGCGATGACGCTGGAGTGTCCTCTCCAGTGAAGCTGAAGCTACAGAGCCTGGGCAGGGTGATATGGAGGGTCTGCTGTTGCCCATGCAGCAGACCCCCCCTCTCTTCGCAGCTGAAGGGTCCAAGGGAAAGACGGAGTCAATACAGCTTGGCTTCAGGTGCGCCGCAGGAGTTGCCGGTGTTGACTACAACGTCAAACCGCCTTAGGGACTCCGGCTCCGGATTTTCTGTCGGGGTTTACTCCCTTAGCCCTTCCCCTGAAGAGGTATGCCGCAAGGCAGCAGAGGTTTTTTGGAGTCAGAGTTTTCCTTCTCTGATGTGCCCTGCCTGACTGGAAGATCGAACCAGCGACACTTAGCTCGCAGGCCGACGCTCAATCCACTGAGCCAAACCAGCCACTACACAGCAGTAATGTGCTGTGGTTGTGTAATCTAAGCAATAAAGGGAGTTGCTTAGGTAAATAATTGGATTTAAATAACTTTAGCCAGTGAAAATAGATAATTTTTTTTGTGCGATGGTTTTCAAGCTTTATGACATGTTCATGAGTTCCAAGTTTCTAGGCCTCCACCAGCTTTAGTTCATCAGAGCAAGTCTGCCTCTACCTACGTCATATATTTAATACAGAATTCTGCCAGGAAATATTGAAATCACTGACTTCGAGTAAATTAAAAAAACAAATCTCTGGACTCTATGCTGATGGCCTTTTCAAGTTAGGTTTTAGTTTAGAATGAAAACAAAATCTGTCTCTCTCATTTCTCCTTACCCTTCCCATTTGGCTTTAAAAGAATCCTGTGGCTGCCTCTATCTCCACAGGGGCACTTGGACATCTGTCTTAGTCACATAGGGTCTTTTCACCCTACCTGGGCTGTCTAACTTTGATTATATTTCAGGCAACCCCATTGCTCCCATTTCCATGCTTTTAATAGTTTCTGTTCCTTTTTCCCAAGGCAAAAAAGAAAAAGAAGAAAAAGAAATACAAAGCTAGACTACCTAAAAGTTATTTTTTGTGTGTGCCTTTTTCCTAAACCAATAGACATTCCTCTATTTTCTTTCTCTAGGCAGAAATAAAAAGAGATTTCTCAGATCTACTTTCCATCTAGTAGCAGGAACTAGAGTCCCAGCAACCTGACTTGCTTTTATGCATTGTCCTGGCTGGGCTTTTTGTCCCACTCTGCCTCACTTACTAGGGCCTGTATCAAGCAGATCGGATAGTACAGTATAGGAGGGAAAAGTATAAGCAGGTATTTTTACCAAGACTTCAACAGTTTTCATCATATGAAGAAATCACTTGCAAAGTGGTATATTTTGTTAATAGCCCTGATGTATTATCTCCTTTGCAAATAAGAGAATTCCTGTAAGTAATTTATATTTTTCTCCTACAGAAAATGCATCAGAAACATGGATTGGTTTGAGCAGCAATAAAATTCCAGTTTCGTTTGAATGGTCTAATGGATCCTCAGTCACCTTTACTAATTGGCACACACTTGAGCCCCAGATTTTTCCAAACAGAAGCCAGCTATGTGTCTCAGCAGAGCAATCTGTAAGTGCTTTTGTTCAACGCTCACTTTGCTGGACCCGTATTGAAGGCCACCTGTACCAGGACTCGGACTGTGGCAGAGAGCAAGCCAGGCTCGTCCCTGCTCCTCACGGGGCTTCCATGCTAGACAGGAAACACGTAGCCATAGAAAACACTGGGTAATTATAGCTGTCGTGATAGTTCTGAGGAAATAGGTGACAGGAGGGTGAAAACCTTGGGTTGGGGCAGCTACTAGGACAGTCAGGGAAGGCTCTCTGAAGAGGTGGCATTTAAGCTGGGACTAAGGAACAACAATGACAAAAAAAATCTCTTGAAGGGAAAGGAGAACATTCCAGACAGAGGCAGCTAATACAAAAGCCCAAAGGCAGGCCAAGGCTCGCCATGTTTGATCATCAAAAAGAAGACCAGTGTGGTGAGAAGGTGTGAACGGTGAGGGGGTGGCAGAAGGAACACAAACACGTGAGGCTTGTGGGTCCAGTTTAGGAACCACTATCATGCTTCAAGGAAATGAAGTAACTGCGGCTGCTACATAGAGAACAGCCTGGAAAGGGATAAAACAGCCACAGAGAAACCAGTTTGGAGGCTACTGCAGTGGCTGAATTAATGTAGTGAACGTGGAGACAAGCAGACAAATTCCAGGATCCTCCGGAAGGCAGGAATTGTTGCTAGATGAGAAATGGGAAGGAGAGAGGTAAGTTTCTAGCGTGAGCAAACAGCATTTGGTGCATGGTGGTGCCGCTGTCTACAATGATGAAGATGAAGGGAGGAACTGAGGTGTTGAGAGATTACTCTGGAGAGTGATGGTTTTTAAGCTCCATTATCTTCTTAACATAAAAGGCATCAACAGTGTGTGCAACTTCTAAAATTGTGAATCAATAGAAAATCCTGCTCTTTTCCTCACATGAACGTAATGGTCCCAGTGGCCTTAACATCACACTTATCCTTATTCTCTAGTCTCTCATTTATCTAAACTATCTGATTATACAGAATTAGTTTAATCCCAAGCCATTTGAAGGGTTTAATATATGTTAAGAATAGATTTACTCTCTTTGATCAGATAGCTGCTGAACTTACAGAGTTTTAGGTTATTGGGATTTGGTGGGTGTCCTCAGTCTTTTAAACCACCAGGATACCATGTCAAGTTCCTCTTAAAAGCAGTTTATCCATTTTTCTTAAATAGTTTGACACAGTATAATCGTGCCAACCAAACATGGAACCTTTCTAAGCACTTACTTTTATGACGTCTTTTATTGTTCTATCTTTTCAGGCTGTCACAGAAATGCACGGTCACAATTATTGTGGCAAAGCCGTGTCTCAGAGTCACATCTGAGGAAGAACAGATAATGACCTCTCTAAGTGTTCATTGTGGGTCTAACTCTGCTGAAAGCCACAACAATTTAGTCTACAGTATTTGATGCTTTGTTGGTTCATTAGTTTTGATATAACAGAGGTGACCTTCACTTCCTACTGACATTCTCATGTTTTATTTGACAAACGTGGACAT
The DNA here is from genome assembly GCF_987537825.1 of Furipterus horrens. NCBI lineage: Eukaryota > Metazoa > Chordata > Mammalia > Chiroptera > Furipteridae > Furipterus > Furipterus horrens. The sequence goes on along the minus strand of NW_028327171.1, from coordinate 156,047,335 downwards.
TTCACTTCCCATGGTCACAGAACAGGAGCCAACATTTGGACAGAGAAATTATTTTTAAGAGAGCAAGGACAGGTATTAATATCACTACATGTGGCAGGACAGGACAGTGCTGCCCTAAGTGTGATATTTTGTGTCCCCCTTATTGTCAGCTCAGTAGCTCCTGAAATAGCAGACATATAAAAAGGAACATTTGTTCCCTTGTTGTAGAACTTAATATGAATATAAGTATTATAATCAACAAGTTACCTAAGCATGGTTGAAGCCTAAATTTAAATATGAGAACATAGGAAATTATTTATTGATGTATGCATCCATCCAAAAGCAACTACAGTGTGCCTTACACTGGCCTGTAACTGAGGACCCTGTGGGAAGGTCCTCAGGGCTGCTCTACAGTGATGGTGTCAGCCTCCCAAGTAGCATGCTTCTCAGGGTCATGGACGGGCGCCATATTTTCCTAAGACCCTGCATGTCTGAAACACCACATAAAATTTGAATTGTGTGGTTTTAGCCTAACAGCCTGATTTGTGTAAAAATAAAAAATTCATTGAAAAGGAGGTTCAGATCTTAATCTGCTAGCAGTTGTACTTCCCACTTAGGAGTGGCTAAAGAGGACGTAGCGTTCTCACTAGGGCAGCAGAATGGCTTCACCCAGGTGGTTGGCTCAGACCAATAGCATCAACATCACCTGAAAATGTGTTAAAACTCTGAATTCTCAGACCCCACCTGACTTACTGAACATGGGGCCCAGTCATCTGTGTTTTAATAACCCCCTCCAGATAATTGTGGTGCACACTAAAAATTGAGAACCACTACTCTAAGAAAAATTAAGAGAAGCTTAACAGAAAGTCAGCTAAGCCTGGTACTAAATCCTAGCTCCAGATTTTACTGACTATAGGTCCTTATACAAAATATTAAACCTAGTCTTTGAAATGACAGTAATAATGCATACCTTAGAGGAACAGAAATAATATATGAAAGTCACTCAACATTAAGCCTGGCACACATCAAGAAATTCTTGTTGCTGCTCCCCTCCCGCCCACTAATCCAGGATGGCATGTCCTACAATTATTTAGTTGCTAGAGAGAGAGCAGGGCCTCCCACTCATATGTAGAGAGAGAATCAACCCTTTCTATGACAACACAAGGACCTAACACATTACTCCATGCTGTAACATTTATTATTAGTTGTACTTTTATTCAAAATAACTGGTGTTGCCTATAAGCATCAGTAATAGGATTATTTTATTAACCTTATAATATTTTTCTCCTCAGAAAGGAGACTGGAAAGTTAAAAATTGTGAAGAAACACTTCCTTACATTTGTAAGAAAGTGGGACATGTCCTTTCTGATACTGGATCAGGCTGTCAAGAGGTAAGTGCCATTAACATTGTGATTTAGGTACAGGGGCTTCATAACCAGAATAATTTATTCACCATCAACTTAAAGTGGACCTCTTTCTCCTGCCTTGGCTCCCTCTTCCCACCATCCCTTTCTTCCTTCCCTCTTCCTTTGTTTCAAGTGTGGGCTACATTTAACAAACTAAACAATTATCAGCTGGAGTCACATGAATGGTTTAAAGCTCTGTTGAGGATTTTCTTGCCACCCTCTTAGACCTAAGACTACTTTTCTTTTGAAATTTAAAAAAAATGTAAATGATACTCTCATACCATCTGCACAACAATGAGTGTCATGTGATGCCCTGTCTTGTTGGGGTTTTCATGGTCGTCCAGTGGGACATCTGGTGAAAGCGAATGCATTCCTTAAGTCAGAAAATGAACTTCTGCATCCAAACTCTTGCTCCCCTGTTCACTTTTCTTAAACTTAAATATTCGACCAGATACAATAGGGAAAGAAGTGTATGGTCACAATGTATGAGGGGGGACCCCCCAAAAAACAGGATTGATTTACAAAAATTGTGTATTTACTCTTACATGTTTAAACTTCAGTCAACTTCAAATATTCTCCATTTAATGCAATACACCTATCGAGATGTTTTTTCAACTGATCAAAAGAGTTTTTAAACTCATCGGTTTTGATGCCTTTTAGTGATTCTGCTGTTTTTTGTTTCACCTCTTCCACATCAGCAAAACGTTTCCCTTTGAGGACTTTTTCATCTGGGGAAACAAAAAAAAATGTTGCTCAGAGTGAGATCAGGTGAATAGGGAGGGTGGGGCATGGGGGTCATGCCATTTTTGGTCAATAAATGCTGAGCACTCAGTGCAGTGTGGGCAGGTGCACTTGTAAATCACCCATCATGAAATGGGCAAATGCATTGAAAGAGTCCTCAAAAAAAAATTCACTGAAGCTGAATGCAGCCTCTCACAACAATGCCAGCTGGTACACTGACACGGATGGGTTCCTAGAACACTACTGGTAGTGGGAGCAGCCTGGACTACAAAGGGCCCACACTCCAGAAGATAATTCTGATTTTTTGAGGGTCTCCCTTTGTATTTATTATTTGGGAAAGAGATAATAAAAATACCGTAGTATTTTAAATAATAAAGCATTTTCAGTACTTTAGGTAATTTAAAAAGCAACATTTTAGTTTTAAACTTACAAGGTAGAAAATTATGTTTCAAATTTCTTAAAATACATTTAATATTCTGCAGTAAAATTACCAAAAAATCTACCTACCACTGTCCTCAACACATGCCTTCTCTCTCCCTCTTTCCCTCTCTCTCTCTCTTTCTCCCCCCACCCCCCACACAAATTTGGATTTAAATATTGGAGATTTTTAGATTGTATGAGTATCAATATTGTTCCATACTGGGATTTTATGCAGTCCTGCTTGAATTATTTGCTCCTCTAATCCAATTATTTATGTTCCAATTAAAAAATACTGCATCTCTTCAGAAACTGCATTTTGTTTATTAACCAATATTTAAACATAGGAATCTTCATACTCTAGCTGAATAATACACATGCTGTAGCTCACGTGCTACTGAACATTCTATCTAATAATTATAATTCCTGAATTAGTTATAACTGATCAGTAATATATCTCTAAGCAAAAATAGTGAAAAAAAATTGTCTCAGTGTATCTTTTGAGGCAACTCAACATGCTCTGTATTGAAAGAGCAATTAACTTCTTACATAGCAGAAACAGAACTGATGTTCTTTTCAGACTTTGTACACTGCATCCCTCTTCTGGCCAGCTCTACCAGTATTTAAAGATTCTGAGTTCAGACCCAGTTCTTTAACTTTATGGCAAAATTCCCATTACTTTCTTTATGTACCATCAGTCTATGAGTATGGTTTCTAAAGATTCCTTTCTTTTAGCCAATTGCTTCATTGTAGTTCTGTAAACAGTCTGCATATACAAATTAATTTATAAAATAAGTCTTGATAATTTCAAAGCAAAGAAAAAGATTTATTTTTCCCTCTGAGTCACTTTTTTTGGGGATTGCACAATATGAGCAATTATTTCAGTATTGTCATCATCATTTCATTTAAAATGAAATGGCACTTCATGTACAAAGGATATTCATGGATACAATCAAGTATTCTTCCCACTTTCATTATGTGCACAAAGGCTTATAGTAAAGAGTCTTTGTGTTTCTGGTTATTACTATGCCACAATTTTTTGAGCCTGTTCAGTTCTTGGATTTTTTGTTTTGCTAAGCAGCCTGTTATCTAAAAATTACTAATGAAGAAAGAACACTTTGTCAGAAAGGTCAAATCATCAGGCTCCCCCCACCTGTCCTTTCAAATACAAAAGCAATCTAACCCCCCTGCCCTGTCTGGGGTGATCCACAAGGGGCTCTGGCTGGCTCCGTTACTCACACTGCTAAGGTCGGGGGTCAATGTTAAGGGAGTGACCTCAGAGCACATAGTGGCTGGCTGCATGTGGGACTCCTGTAATCCACACCTCATTTAACAATATATTTTGAACTCAAAAAACTGATTTCTAAAATAAGGTTTTATTTCATTTACTGCAACACCAAGAATATAGCAGAAATCATTTTATAGCTGATCAAATTCCGGCAAGCATTGGTATGGCACAAAATGAAGTGTATTTTAAAACTGGTGAATATGTAAAAATAGGTATAAGTGATGTGATGTTATCATGTTGAAAGAAAAAGAACTAAAATCACAGTCAAAATACAGAAGACTAATGAATGTATGTCTCCTATACTATAAGATTTTTAAAGAACAGAGCACCCTTCATTGCTGCCAGGGCTGAGCAGCAAAAATGACAAATGTCTGAGTGCCAGAGCTTGCTTTCTTTCTCTCTAAAGGACTAGCCAATTGATTTAGGAAAAATCTTTACCAGAAATATGTATATTGTGGCCAATCTCTATTTAGATGCATTATGATCCAGCCAAGACTGCCCTAGGTTGCACCAGAATTGGGTTCCAGCTCAACCTATCTATGAGTCTATGACTTTTTCCAAGTCCCTAACCTCAGTGAATCTCAATGCGATAACATGAAATAAGCAGTATGAAAGAAAGTTGGACAAATATACACTGTGATCTAGATACATGTGTCCTCTTTGCTCATAAGGAGTCCCTGTCTTTATTCGTAAGTCTCTGCCTGCACTGTCTCCTTTGATTCTCACAACAGCCCCATAGATGCTATTATTACCCAGTTTTACAGAGGAGAAGACTAAGACATGGAGAGATTAAATAAGGTCACAGAGGAGTGGAGCCAGTCTGCCTTCAGAGCAAACACTTGTAATTTCTACCAGCCTGTAGGAACCATGTGTTTGAAATTCTGAATGTTTGAACTCTTTTCCTCTGTGTGTGTGTGTCTGTCTAAGAGAGAAATCTTGAGAAAGTGTCCCTTTATTTTCATTTGGTTTTAGGTGTTAAGATTTGATAAATTTAGAGGTGGCTATAGCTAATAGCATTACCAGGTAGAGTCAATACAAAGATATCGAGACAAAATTCAAGTTTTGAGCTTTGAGTGGGTCAGAGAAGTAAGGTAAGTGATAAATGAGAATATACACACACACACAAAAAAATCTTACTAAATCAGATTATGTCCTTAACTTTCCTTTTTCTTTTTAAGGGATGGGAGAGACATGGTGGGTTTTGTTACAAAATTGACATGGTCCTTCGAAGCTTTGACCATGCCTCCAGTGGTTATTACTGTCCTCCTGCACTTGTAACCATTACAAACAGGTAAGATAGAAATTTTCTATCAGAAACATGACTGTGCTTTGACATGTGCGCTCTTGGAATGATAAAATCTAGCCATAGATTGTAACTGTTAGCCATAAACAGTAACTCATCAAAATCTAAAGTGTACTATACATTAGAGTATTGCATTGTTTAAATTATTGATTGAGATACATTTAAATTATACAATGTTATAAATTTATTTTTGAGTAACAAATAACAAAATTTAAGGTGACTTTTACTTGCCATAAAGATTTATTAATTATCTAGCTTCACTAATATAGTCAGTTATATTTAGATTTCATCTTCTAAGTGTTTGTAATAGAAAAGAAATATGTTATTTAATATTACATGGTTTTAGATTTAATGTGTGTGAGTCACATTTTTTTTTAGGACAAAAGTAAATATAACTGAACTGTGGAGGTTTCAAATAGTCAAGTACTTCCCTGTTGCTTCTTAGGTCTATGGTTATTTAGAGTTAGACGTCTCAGTGCACAGGTGTCTTCTTGAAGCTAATGGAGGAACTGTGCCCTGTGACCTTCCATACAATTCACAGCATGCTACCCGTGTGCAGTAGAGGGTAAATGCACCAAAAGCAGAAGTGACGTCCATGTCACTGTCATACCAGGAGAACCGTGATGGTCATGAGCCGGGCTCCTCCCTGCTGAAGACAGAAGTGAGATAGAACTCTTCAACAGTTCCATGGGAAAACTATACCTGCAAACAAATCACTTGCTTTCCTACTGAGGCTATTGCCTTTAAAAACACCCACGAGTACCAGGAAACAGGACAATGGTGCTATGGTTTCATCTAGAGACCCTTCACTTGTAGGTCTAACCTACAGGAGGGACTCCTTTGTGCTTCCTCTGCTCCCCCCACACAGGGAGTAAATATTCAAAGCCACCAGTATTTCCTTCCCCCTCACCTTCTTGATTTCTTACCCTCTTTCCCAATTTGTCCGTCAAACAGTGCACAGAAATTCACATACGTACGCAAGCATAGGCACACCCAGGAATAAATGGATAGCATTTGGCAAAATAAATTGCCTTGTGAAACATTTTATGCTCAGGAGACTCTTCCTTTGGAGTCTAGCTCTGCCTTTGATGTAGCCAGTGTTGTCTCTAGTTCTATCATTCTCCTTCCCAGAATAGCTACCAGGTGGGGAAAAAGCCTTTATCCTCAATTTGTTAATCCACCCAAAAGGTTTCAAGAGCACGTTGGCTTGGAAGTCTTCCAGTCAGTGAGTCAACATAGGACTTAATTCAGGGGCCTGAACAATGAAGCTATGCTCTTTTGTTCATTATTTTTCATTAATTATGTTTTCCCTGGTGAAAATAAGTCTGTTTCACATTTTTTAGATGTCTTATTCTTTCTTTTTATGTTTGTGTGTATAATGTTCATTGAGTGCCTGTCACGTACTTGTTACCGTGTTAATTACTTTTCATTTGTTACCTGGCTTGGTAAAATTCAATAGTCAAGAATTTATTAGAAAATTATTTATTGAATGCCTATTTTGTGAGAGGCACCATATTGACATGTAGTACAAAAGAAACAAAAGGCATGGTGTAATAGTCCGGATGCTACCTGCAGGCCAGCAGCTAAAGAAACAGAAAACATATATAAAACAAGTCGTCGTCGTCGTCGTCGGCAGCCGTCCGTCTTGAGAGACGATGGTGTAGCTTCTTAAGAGTCTATCTGCACCGCCGAGAATGGCTGTGCAGTCCAATTCGGGAGTGACACGGTATCTGTCTCCTCCCGTGTTGAATCGACATCTTACAGCGGGAGTGTCCTCTCCAGTGAAGCTGAAGCTACAGAGCCTGGGCAGGGTGATATGGAGGGTCTGCTGTTGCCCATGCAGCAGACCCCCCCTCTCTTCGCAGCTGAAGGGTCCAAGGGAAAGACGGAGTCAATACAGCTTGGCTTCAGGTGCGCCGCAGGAGTTGCCGGTGTTGACTACAACGTCAAACCGCCTTAGGGACTCCGGCTCCAGATTTTCTGTCGGGGTTTACTCCCTTAGCCTTTCCCCTGAAGAGGTATGCCGCAAGGGAGCGGAGGTTTTTTGGAGTCAGAGTTTTCCTTCTCTGATGTGCCCTGACTGGAAGATCGAACCAGCGACACTTAGCTCGCAGGCCGACGCTCAATCCACTGAGCCAAACCAGCCAGGGCTCATAAAACAAGTAAAGAAGGTAGAATAACACAATAAGTGAATTAACACAAAGCGACATTGCAGGTAACCCATAGTGCCAATAGAACCCCACGCTACTCAGTCACCAGCCAAGCCCCCAAAGTACCCCCATTGATACATCTGTCCCAGGTAGATAACATACATGTGCACTGCCCTGCAAACATGCCTATGTCCAAAGCAGTGACTCCAACATGGGACATGCAAGTTGAGGGAAGGGAGGGTCCCATACTCCTAACTTTTATTCATTCAGACCCCAACACCTAAGAAATAAAGACCTATATTGTACTGCTCTTGGGTGACAATACATGTTCAAATATTTTTCAATCACATCTTTTTTTTTTGAGAAAGTTGGGCAGTATATGGAAAGGCTCCTCAGACCTAGGAGTGTCCACTAGCAGCCCTGGTAATCATTTTCTTCCATTACTGATTTCCCTTTGAGGTAACACGCTCCTGTCACTCACCAGCACCCAAGCTTGTAGCTGCTAATTGATTTTCCACTCTTCTGCACAACTGAGTGACAGGTTTGATAGGCACAATTAGAAACACCTGCTACAAATTACTTATTTCTTGTGTTATCCTGTAAGTGCTCCTGGTCTAGAACTTTTAACACTTTGTGGAATAGGAAGGAAAGAAAAACAGACCTGGGCTGCTGAATAGTAGAATTTTATGTGCTTGCTGTTACCAAGTTTTTTCAAGCCTGGCCACTTTGCTTCCAGACAGAGGATGAATGCAGAGCTGGAGTTCCAGAGTTACTGTGGATAATTGGCTAAATGCAAGTGTATCTAAATCTTGGATCAATCAGTCATGGAATATGTGGTATAAAATCATCCAAATGCCATTCAATTTTGTGAATTTTGCTAACAGTGATAAATCCCGCACTATTTCATTTTCCCCCAGGTTCAAATATGCATTCTTTTCAACCATATTTACAATTCTGCTCTTTTCCTGCAACCATCATATCTCCCAAACATATTTGCAATTAACTATTTTATTGTGGTAAAATATACATAACATAAAATTTATAATTTTAATGATTTTTAAGTATTCAGTTCAGTGGCATCAATATTTATGTTATTGTGCAACCTTAACTGCCATCCATCTCCAGAACTTTTTTTATCTTGTGAAACTGAAATTCTGTACCCATTAAACATTAACTCCTCATTCCCATTTGCCCCCAGCCTCTGACTACCATGATTCTACTTTGTTTCTATGAGGTTGACTACTCTAGTTACCTCACAAGTGAAATCACACAGTAGTTGTCCTTTTGTCCTAATGTCCTACAGATTAATCGACCTCTTAATAAGTGTCAGAATTTCCTTCCTTTTTAGGGCTGAGTAATATTCTATAGTATGTATACACCACATTCTGTTTATCTATTCATCCATCAATAGACATAAGATGTTTTCACCTTTTGACTCTTATGAATAATGCTACTATAAATATGAATGTACAAATACCTTTTGAATCCCCGCTTCTAGTTCTTTTGGGTAATATACCCAGACATCAAATTTTGGATCATATGATATATCTATTTTTAATTCTTTGAGGCACAGCCATACTCTTTTTCACAGCAGCTGCACCATTTTACATTCCCACTAGCAGTGTACAAGGGTTCCAACTCCTTCACATCCTGGCCAACACTGTTCTTTTCTGTTTTTTGATAATAGACATCTTAATGGGTGTGAAGTGGTATTTCACTGTCATTTTGATTTGCATTTTGTAATAATTACTGATACTGAGCGTCTTTCATATGCTTATTGGCATCTGTATACCTTCTTTAGAGAAATGTTTACTGAAGTCTTTGGTCCCTTTTTTTTTTTTTTTTTAAATCCTCACCTGACGACATTTTTTTCGTTGCTTTTAAAGAAAGAGAAACATTGATGTGAGAGAGAAACATAGACTGGTTGCATCCCATATGGGCCCCTGCTGGGGATCGAATCTGCAACCTAGGTGCGTACCCTGACCAGGAATTAAACCAGCAACTTTTCAGTTGTGGGATGATGCCTGAATCAGCTGAGCCACACCAGCCAGGGCATCAAGTCTGTGACCCATTTTTTATTTGTATTGTTTGTTCTCTTCTACTGAGTTGTAGGATTTCCTTAAATATTCTGGATAGTAATTCCTCATCAGATACATAATTTATAATTTTTCCTATTCCATGGGTTGCCTTTTCACTCTATTGCTGTGCAAAAGTTTTTAATTTTGATTGAGTCCAATTTATCCATTTCTTTTTTCTATTTATTGTTTTTCTATTACAGTCATCCCACCTTTTCCCCCATTGCTCAATTTATCCATTTTTTATTTGTTACCTCTGCATTTGGTGTCATATTCAAAGTTATTGCCAAATGCATTGTCATGAATTTTTTTCCTATGTTTTCTTCTAAGTGTTTTATATTTTTAGCTCTTATGTCTAGGTCTTTGATCCACTTTTTTTTTTTTTTTAAGTATATTTTATTGATTATATTGTTACAATAGTTCCAATTTTTTTTCCCCTTTGCTCCCCTCCGCCCAGCACCCCCCTTCCCCAACAATCCCCTCTCCAAGTCCATGCCCATGGGTCGTACATACAAGCTCTCCCGCCTCACCCTTTCATATATTCTTCTTCTTCTTTTTTTAAAATTAATTAATTAATTAGTTAAATATTTTAACAATAAAAAATAACAATTCCTCCCTCTCAGACTTAAGACCCTTTACAATCTTATAAAGGACAATGGATGAAGGTCTCGAGCTCCTCTAGCTGCTTCAAGCTGGACATGGTCGTCGTCCTACCTACCCGTGGGTCAAGAAATCCCTAATAAGAGTGGGGATGTGGAGGGGAGGGTGGCCTTCCCACAAGGGGAAGGATCGTGCAGACTCCAGGTTGGTTGGCTGTCTCTGGACAACGGCATGCTTGGTTTGACAGGCTGGCATCCTTGTTGTATTCTGGGGGCAACAGGGTTAAAGGACATCATTTAATCCGTAACCACTAGATGACAAAAGACAGGTATTAATTTTTCAATGTCCCACATTAGGGAAAAGAAGGGCTTCTTTGGAGGAAGGTGTGCCAGGTACATCTCACCTGTCCAAAACCCTTTTGCCCATTATACTTATTTTGGACTGAGGGAAATATTTTAGGTTTCCCCCATCTCAGGCCTCTGGGCTTTTTCTGTCCAAGCCATTAGGATAGAAAAGAGAAACCAGTTTTAAAGTGAAGCCCACAGACCACCCCGTTCTTCACCAACCCAGCCACTTAGTTCAGCCAAACCATTGAGTCTCAGGAGGCAGCAATGCAGACAGGATTAAGTGAGGCCTATGCATACAGATAATCACTCAGGTAATGAGATTGTAGGCTTATGCCCTTTGAAAACAGAAAACACATGTTAATTTATGTAACATAACCCACATACAAGTCTCTAAATCTGTAGGACTGTCTTATCGGAAGGAAAATCCTTGTCCTTCTAATATTCACTGAACTTGCATTTCTATTCTTTATATTTTTATTCCCCCCCCACTAAAAAATTTTCTGTTTGTTTGTTTTTCCACTACAGTTGTCTCACTTTTTTTCCCCCTCTTGCTTCCCTGCACCCTGCCCCCCCCCACAGTCAGTCCCCACCCAGTTGTCCATGTCCATGGGTCATTCATACATGTTCTTTGACTAGACCCTTCCCCTTCTTACCCCTTCTCTCCCTCCCATCTCCCCCTTTGTTACTGTTAGTTTATTCCTTGTTTACATACCTCTGGTTCAATTTTGCTCATTTGTTTGTGTTGTTCATTAGTTTCCTGTAACAGGTGACAGCATAAGGTAATTTTCTTTTGTTGCCTTGCTTATTTCGCTAAGCATAATTCTCTCTAGTTCCAATCATGTTGTTGCAAATGGTAGAAGTTCCTTCTTTCTTTCAGTACTTATTCATTGTCATTTTCCCCCTTTGTACTCGTGTTCCTCTCTGTCTCTCTGTTTCTTCATCTTCTTAAAGCAGACCCTTTAGCATCTCTTGCAATGCTGGTTTGGTGGAGATGAATTCTTTTAGCCTTCTTTTGTCTTGGAAACTCCTTATTTCACCTTCCATTTTGAATGAAAGCCTTGCTGGGTAGAGTATTCTTGGTTGTAGGCCTTTGTTTTTCATTGCTTGGAATATTTTTTGCCATTCCCTTCTGGCTTGTAGTGTTTCTGCTGAGAAATCTGATGATAGCCTTATTGGAGCTCCCTTGTATGTTATTAGTTGTTTCTCTCTTGCTGCTTTTAGGATTCTCTCTTTGTCTTTGAATGTTGGCATTTTAATTATGATGTGTCTTGAAGTGGGCCTGTTGGGGTTCATCTTCATTGGGACCCTCTGTGCTTCCTGGACTTGCGTGACTCTTTCTCTCGTCATGTTAGGAAAGTTTTCTGTCATTAGTTTTTCAAAGAGGTTTTCTATCCCTTGCTCTTCTTCTTCTCCTTCTGGAATTCCTATGATACGGATATTATTACGTTTCATGTTGTCCTGCAGCTGTGTTAGAACCTCTTCAGTCTTGTTCAGTCTTTTTTCATTTTGTTGCATTGTCTGGGAGTTTTTGTGTAGGTTGTCCTCCAGCTCGCTGATCCGATCTTCTGCTTCCTCTAGCCTGCTTTTAATTCCTTCTACTGTGTTCTTCAATTCAGAGATCGTATTTTTCATTTCCTCCTGGCTCTTATTGATAGCTTCTATGTCCTTTTTCATGCTCACGTAATTTTCTGTGAGTTCCTTGTAGTTTTTCTGGAGTTCTTTGAAGTTTCCGCTGAGCTCATTCAGCTTCTCCATAATCCATGTTTTGAATTCCATATCTGATAGTTCGCTCCCCTCTATTTCATTTAGCACTCTTTCTGGGGATTCTACCTTTCCTTTTGATGGGAGGTTGTTTCTCTGTCTCCCCATTTTTTTGACTCCTATTGTTTGTTGATGCTTCTTGGAATGATCTGCACTTCCTGGATCTGCCTCTGGTGGCGTCAGATCATGTACCAGTCTGGCCCTAGGCAGCCTGTTGGAGACTTCCAGGGATCTACTGCTGTTGTCTGTCTTCTTTGATTGTTAATCTATTCAATCTGTGATTAGCTGTCAGGCTTAAGAACTGTGGGTGTGGCAGCTTAATTCCTGTAGGCAGGGCTTTTGCTTCCCCTCAGGCTGACGCCACTTGGAGGGGAATGGTCTACCCGCAGTACTGGGGATGAGTCAGCACTGGGACCCAGTCAGCTGCTCCTCCAGTTCTCCCCTCAAAGCCACCATGCCAAATTCTCCCCAAGTGTCTCCAGCCCTCATTGCCTTCCCTCTGCTTGAGCCCAGGGTAAGTGGTGGCCAAAATATTTTCGTATGTGATCCACTTAAGAGCTCTTTTTCTCCTGCTGTTTCTCTCCGGCTAGCAAGAAAGCCTGTGGCTTTTCGCTTTTCACAGCTGATACTATTTTACTTTCCACTCTGTCGCTGTAGGCTGGGAAGCCCAGCTGGGGGTTTAGACCCTGCCCTTCTCAGGGGGAATCCCCGGCTGCTGAGCTGTTTCTCAGCCCCTTCAGCTGCCACCCGTGGGAGCCCAGCCAGCCCTTCCACGTCTCCGCACTCCCTACCGGTCACGTTGTGATGTAGCGGCCTTTTCTGTCTCCCCGTGGTTATAAGACTTCTCTCCAGCTGGTGTTCGGTTCGTTATTCCAGATGATTTCTCCAAAATTACATTGTAAATCCAGACTAGTTCTAGGAGGAAGTTAGTGTAGCTTCCACTTACTCCTCCGCCATCTTGTTTCTCCCACACACAGTCCTTTGATCCACTTTGAATTAATTTTTGTAAATGGTGTAAATTAAGAGCCCCACTTCATTCTTTTGCAGATGGAATCCAGTTTCCCTACCATCCTTGTTGAAAATACTGTCCTTTCCCCCACTGTCTTGGCACCCTTGTCAGAAATCATTTGACCATATATGTAAGGGGTTATTTCTGGGTTCTGTATTCTATTTCATTAATCTATAATGTCTTTCTTTATTCCAATAGCACACTACTTTGATTACTGTACTCTAGTAAGTTTTGTAATCAGGAAGTGTGAGACCTCCCACTTTGTTCTTGTTTTTCATCTTTGTTTTTGATAGTCAGGCTGCCTTAAAATTCCATATGAACTTTAAAATTAATATTTTTTTCTGCAAAAAGAAATATCATTGGGCTCTTGATAGAGATTACATTCAATCTGTAGATTGCTCTGGGTGGCATGAACATTTTAGGAACAAGCCTTCCAATTAATGAACATGAGTTGGTTTTCTATTTATTTGTGTCTTCTTTCATTTTCTTCAGTAATATTTTGTAGTTTACAATATACAAGACCCTGGCTGGTTTGGCTCAGTGGATTGAGCGTCGGCCTGCGAGCTAAGTGTCGCTGGTTCGATCTTCCAGTCAGGGCACATCAGAGAAGGAAAACTCTGACTTCAAAAAACCTCCGCTGCCTTGCAGCATACCTCTTCAGGGGAAAGGCTAAGGGAGTAAACCCCGACAGAAAATCTGGAGCCGGAGTCCCTAAGGCGGTTTGACGTTGTAGTCAACACCGGCAACTCCTGCGGCGCACCTGAAGCCAAGCTGTATTGACTCCGTCTTTCCCTTGGATCCTTCAGCTGCGAAGAGAGGGGGGGTCTGCTGCATGGGCAACAGCAGACCCTCCATATCACCCTGCCCAGGCTCTGTAGCTTCAGCTCCACTGGAGAGGACACTCCAGCGTCATCGCAAGATGTCGATTCAACACGGGAGGAGACAGATACCGTGTCACTCCCGAGTCGGACTGCACAACCATTCTCGGCGGTGCAGATAGACTCTTAAGAAGCTACACCATCGTCTCTCGAGACGGACGGCTGCCGACGACGACGACAATATACAAGGCTTCCACGTCCTTGGTTAAGTTTATTCCCAAGTATTTTATTCTTTTTGATGTGATTATAAATGGAATTGTTTTTGTAGTTTCCTTTCTATTGTTCTTTGTTAGTATAGAAATGCAATCGATTTCTCTCTGTTGACTTGGTATCTTGCAACTATACAGAATTTGTCTATTAGTTCTAACAGTTTTTATGTATAATGCAGTTAACTTTTTTTAAAAAAACACATTTTAATTACCTTTTTAAATTATACAATAAAAACATTTTTACTGATACAGATTCAAGCAAGTCAGAAGAATGTAGACTAAAAAGTGAAAATGCACCCTTACCTCCACCATTTCCTCCTCCCAACCAATCTCACTTCACTCCTGAAGGCAACTTCCATTAACAGTTTGGTATTTACTCTTCCAGATTTGGTTCTCGTGTATATTTTCTAGGTCTATATTTCTTTTCTAGGCTTTTGCAAGAAATAATATTCAAAAACTTAACATTTCCAGTTCTCGAGGAGTGCACTCTTGAGAAGTGCCTCCAGTAACACCTTGCAATAATGATCATGATGTGTGTCTTCCATTTTAAAACTACTGATATTCTATGTCTATTCTTTATTTTAAAGAAAGAGAAAGAAATTTATCATCTTCTATTAGTTCAGCAATAGAGTCATCTATTTGAAAATAGCACTAAAAATGTTAACAGTTGTGTTATTGGGAGAAATCCAATTGCAAGACTCGGTTCAAAACTGAGTCCCTCCTGACCAGATCATCATATATATAAAGACTGCCACTGGGGTTTTTCAATTGAAATAACTCTCTAGTGAAGACACTTTCAACATATTACTTTTTCAACCTCTTTTTTCAGGTAATACAAACACAATCATTATAGTATTGCTGTCTGCTAAGTACTGTGTTGTTCATAGACAAAAACCATCTTTTTTTCAGCTACATATGTCACTGGCTAAACTGATGAAAAAATATAATGTTCAATTAGAGATTTAAATATAAATACCTTCTTTTGAAGTGTGCGCTTTTGAAATGCAAAATGTTCATTTTGATATCAGAATATTTGTCAGTGTATGCCAAAAATATGCATTGCTACCTTCAAATTGCATTTTTAAATTAAAATGTAATGTTTAGCACCATGAGCAACAATTTCCGGTCAAACTGATGGAAGTTGAAGACCTAGTTTTCTTTCTTACACTAAAAATGCACACTTGGCTTCTTAACTTGTTAAAGGAGCTAATTGGAAAAATTAATTTCTTTCTGATTCTAAGAATTATTCCCCCACATAATTTGATTTTGTAAGTAGGTATACACAAGCAAAATATTTTATCATTTGTTTTTTAAAGAATAAAGAAAAAAATGTTTACTGAATTCCTTAGAGATAACATTTTATCCTGGTTCAAATAATAATATAAAGCCATGTACATATCATTATTTTTTGTTCCTTAAATCATAACACTTGAATTAAACAACCTCAAATAAAACAAACAAAAAACCCAGATATTATAAAGCTCTGGAATATTTTCAAATGAAGAATTTTAAAATAAAGGCCAGAAAAGACTTTAAAAGGTCATCTGCTCTATCAACACTTCCAGTGTTTGAAACCAAAAAAAGTATGAAAGAATATAAAATATTCTCTTAATTCTTTATCAGTTGGAAACAGACACTCAAGAGATTGCATACTATTATCCAGAGTTAATTTATTAGAATATATGATTTAGAAGAAATGTATATTTGCTTAATTTCTTTATTAACAATGCTGTCTTCTTGCCCTGGCTGGTGTGGCTCACTGGGTTGGGCATTGTTCTGCAAAGCGAAAGTCACGGCCATCGCTTCAATTCCTGGTCAAGGCACATGCCTGACTTGCAGGTTTGGTCCCTGTTTGGGGTACGTATGAGAGGCAACCAATCGATGTTTCTCTCTTACATCAATGTTTCTCTTCCTCTCTTTCTCTCTCCCTCTCCCTCTCTCTAAAAATAAATATTGGGTTGGCCAAAAGGTTGGCTTGAATTTTTCCATTAAATGGCTCTAGTAGTGTGCTTAGTTGTCTTTAACATCATTTGAAACAATTTTGTTAGATTGTATTGTGATAGCTGTTGTATCAGCATGCATTTTTAAAAAACTTATCAAAATTGGTGAACTTTTGTGTAGCCAGTTTAATATTGAAAACAGAAGAAAATATGCAACATTTTCGGCATATTATGCTTTATTTCAGGAAAGTTTCATACTGGAGATTTCTTGCTGGATAATGCTCAACAGTTGGGTAGACCAGTTGAAGTTGATAGTGATCAAATTTACATTAATTGAGAATATTCAGTGTTATACCACGTGGAATAGCCAACACAAAGTATCCAAATCAATAAAGTTACGGGTGAAAATAAAAATGGCCAACCCAATAAATAAAACCGTTTTTTTAAGAGAGAGAGAGACATCAATTTGTTATCCTTATTTATGCATTCGTTGGTTGATTCTTGTATGTGCCCTGACTGAGGATCAAACCCACAACAATGGCATATTGGGACGATGCTCTATCTAACTGAGCTACACAGCCAGGGCCTAAAATCTTTTTCTTTTGTTGTTGTTTTTCAAAGCCATCTTCTAAATTGGACTGAGAAAACGAGTCCTGCTTTGATTTGAAGATTTTAGGATTTAATATATGAGTATCATATGCAACTACTTAAAAGATACACTTTCCAATTAAAAAGCAGAAGGTTTCTATTGTTTTAAGCAGTGATAAATGGAGATAAAATAGTAAATCAGAGTGAACTAAATAAATCTAAAACCAACAAGGGACAAAAACAAAATATTGCAGGAATAATACTACTAGAGTCCAAGTTCAGAGACAATATTACTTCTCTCCACTTTCTGTTAAATGCCACATAGTACCAGGTAATGGAAAGACCAGAAATGCCCCTTGGGTTTTAGAACCAGCACAGTGAATGACGGTCCTAGCCAAAGCCTTCATGGTACAGTGCCTTGCTGACCTCCTACCACAGCAATTTTAGGCACTGGACATGTTAACAATGAGATTCCGCCTCAGAGGCAGAAGGTCATGAGAGCATGAACCAATCGAACTATAAGGAAAGTTACAACATCTAGACAATATTTAGCTTTATCTACCTTCCTTTTGAAGTACATTTACATAAGGCTCTGCCTCTGCAATCTGGTTTAAAAAAGAACTTATCTAATTTCAAATATGTGTTAGTCAGACTATTAAAAGAAGTACCTGGAAAAGATATTTACTAAAGCATAATGAAAATACATATGCTCTGCCACGATGAGTATCATGGACACCTAAAACCACTGCCTGTTGCTAGTGATGTTCATAAGGCAAAATTATAAGTTTTACTCTTTTGTGTTTGATTCTCTTTCCCACCCTTATTTCCTTTGAGATTCCTCTATTCTTGAATGATCCAATTGCTTTTGGTTCCTTTGCAAGTTAAGGCTGCATGATAATGAAAAAAATCCAAAATTGGATGAAAAAGTCTAATTTGCTTCCTTGTTAGGTTTCCTGAGTAATTTCATTAGGCCTTGTCTTTCCCGCTGACTCTTCAAAGTCTGGCCAAAAATCTTCAAAACTTGACATGCACTGAAAATGAATTTTTTAAGATAGTTTCCAACCTAGCTTAAAATTTCAATGTTAGCTAAATTTTAATACTCACATTTTTTCTTTAGGCAGTCATGTGAAAGCACATATACACAGTGTCTAGATTCTGCTTCTGATGTATTTGTGTTGGGAAGGGAGCATTTCAACCACTCAATGAACACTAACTCAGTAAGCTGTTTGGAGAAAATATTACTGGGTATACTTCCTTGGGTTTATTCCTAGGGTTTTAAATTTTTCTTTGGTGAATTTGCACATCTGGATACATTTGAGTAAGTCAATGACTCCATGTGCCTGTGAACAAACTTTGGGAGACATGAAATCACTACTCCAATCTCTGTTTCATTCTCACCAGGCAAGTGTGGAGGATGGGTGCCTGTGAACTCTGATGGCAGATGCCCATTCAGAAAAGCATAATGTTCTTTCTTCTCCCCTCTCTCAATCCCTTATCTCATGAGCATTATGGGATGGTGTGTCTTGATTGCAAAATAGGGCATGTGTTGTGCCAAAAAATGTATTACTGCTGGCTTGGTGAACTTGACCATCTACATTTCGAAACTGGAGCTGAATGAACTCTATTCTTTGAAAGAATTAAGCCCTGTCTGTAAGAGTCAAATTCACTTCCCTCATGTATTCCTGGGAATCACACTGACATTTCACATTTATTAATAATGCTTGGGGTCATTGAGTGTTTTTCTGCTCCATATTCTAAAGAACTCATGAGAAATGTTTATTCTGGCGCCATTCTGTTCACCTTATTATGTTTTAATGACATTTGTATTGCCCAGATGTTTATTATAAACATTTCCTTTTCCCCTCTTAAGGTTTGAACAGGCTTTTATTACCAGTTTGATCAGTAGTGTGGTAAAAACAAAGGACAGTTATTTTTGGATAGCTCTCCAAGACCAAAATGACACAGGAGAGTACACTTGGAAGACAGCAGGGCAGAAGTCACAGCCGGTGCTGTACACACACTGGAATGCACATCAGCCCCGTGAGTAGAGGGGACTGGGATATCACCATTCCCTCCTGCCTTCTTTGCTCCAAATTCCTTCTGCCCCTTGGTCCCCCTCCTTTAATTCTTCCTTAATGTTTTCTTAATGTGTGAATCAACTAAACAATTGCCACAGATTCTCAGGGGGTGACATATGGCTGGTCATTTTTAAAAGTATGATCCATGCGAGTCATTTGACATGCTCAAGGTATAAATTCATTGCTCAAGACCACACATAGTTTTATTAGCAGAAGTCCAATTTCTCCCTTGCAAATTCTTTTCAAGAATCCCAGGGGTTTACTCAGTCAAGAATAGTTCTCAATACTTCACAGTGAATGGGCACATGTGGTGACATTTAATTAGTTCTCAATCACTGCAATGTGACTTGCTGAGGAATGTTGACCCATCACTTAAGTAACATTCTGTTAGTCCATCTCCTCCATGGACTTCTGTGGTATCTTAGCAGGATTCCAGGGTTCTGGTTCTATTAGTTCACTCTTATGTGCTCAGCCCTGGCTCCCAAAGCATGAAATTGTGCCAGGTTAACTCATTTCAGAGAAGCTAAGGGCTTAAGTCACAACCTACACTAGAACCAGCCCCTGAGGAACAAGCCTTAAGCCCTTGTATTAAGCTTATGTTACCAACCTAGGCTCAACACCATTTTACTTCAGCATGAATTTCTGTTTGAGTGACTTAGTCCCTTTCTTGCCTATGGTTCCCAATTAGGGCTATTCCAATAGACGATAGGCAGTAGGTTACTTCTAAATTTGCATCTGGAAGAAATGGATTAGGGCTCTATATCAGGCTCTTCCCTGAGGAAAGATAAATATTGATATAACAGTAATAACTATTGGATAGCAAATATTAGTCAAAAGGCTAAATACACTAATTAAAAAACAGGGATTTTCAGAGTGAGTCAAAAACAAGACTCAACTATACATAGTCTACAAGAAACCCACTTTAAATATAAAGACACATATAGATGAAAAGTAAAGGGATGAAGAAATGCTAACATTAATCAGAAGAAAGCAAGAATTGCTGTATTGATTTCAGACAGAACAGACTTCAGAACAATGGAAGGTTTCAGCAATAAGGAAGGACATTACCTAATGATAAAAGGGCCAGTATTCTAAGACAACAATCCTTAATGTGTATACACCTAACAACAGAGTGGCAAGATACATGAGGGAAAACTAATAGAACTGCAAAGAGAAATAGATAAATCTACTGTTATAGCTGGATATGTTAACACTCCTCTACGAGAAATGGACAGATCCAGCAGACAGAAAAATCAGTAAGGACAAAGTTGAACTCAAAAACACCATCAATTAACTAGATATAATTGACACCTGTAGATTGTTTCATCCAACAACAGCAGATTACACATTTCTAATTAACTCACATGGACCACTTACCACGGTAGACCACATTCTGGGACATAAAGCACACCTTACCAAATACAAAAGAATAGAAATCCTACACTTCCTTCTCTCAGACCACACTGGAATTAAACTAGAAAGCAATAACAGAAAGACAGCTGGAAAATTCCAAAATACTTGGAGATTAAACAATACACTTCTAAATAACACATGGGCCAAAAAAGAAATCTCAAGAGAAATTTTAAAATATTTTAAACTAAATGAAAATAAAAATACAATTTAGCAAATTTTGTCAGATGCAGAGGAAGCAGTGATTACAGGGAAATTTTTAGCATTGAATGCATATATTAGAAAAGAAATACCTAAAAGCAACAATCTAAACTTCCACCTTAGAAAACCAGAAAAAGAAGAGCAAATGAACTCTGACCAGGTGGCTCAGTGGATTGGAGCACCCTCTCGTGTGCCAGGAAGCTTGCATCCCCAGTCAAGGCACATACCCAAGTTGTGGGTTTGATCCACAGTCAAGAGGCAACCAATCTGTCTCTCTGTCTGTCTGTCTGTCTTTCTCTCTCTCTCTCTCCCCTTTCGTCTCCTCTCCTCTCTCCCTAAAATCAATAAAAATGCATGTCCTTGAGTGAGGATTTTAAAAAAGAGCAAATTAAATGCAAAGTAAGCAGAAAAAAAGAAATAATAAGACTTAGAGCTTAAATCAATGAAACTGAAACCAAAAAATTATTAAAACAAAAAGCTGATTCTTTGAAAAAATTAATGATATTGATAAGCCTCTAGTCAAGCTCACTAAGTAAAAAGAGAAAGGATGCAAATATAATAAATGAAAGAGAGGACTTCACTATAGATCCTATTGACATTAAAAAGATAATAAAGAAATAAAACATACATACAAGTCTTCCCTGGCTGGTGTGGCTCAGTGGATTGAGTGCCGGCCTGTGAACCAAAGGGTTGCTGGTTCGATTCCCAGTCAGAGCATGTGCCTGGTTTGTGCACCAGGTCCCCATTTGGGGGCGCACAAGAAGCATCCATGCATTGATGTTTCCCTCCTTCTCTTTCTCCATCTCTTCCCCTCTCTCTAAAAATAAATAAATAAATAATCTTTTCTTTAAAAAGTCAGACCTTATACCCTTTACAAAAATTAACTCAGAATGGATCATAGACTTAAATATAAAATGCAAAGTTATAACATTCTCAGAGGAAAACATAATAAAAACCTAGATGACCTTGAGTATGGCAAGGACTTTTTAGACACAACACTAAAGGCACAATCCATGAAATAAATAATTGATGAGCTGGACTTCATTAAAACTATAAACATCTGCTCTGAGTAAAACTGAGAAGACAAGCCACAGACTGGGAAAAAATATTTGTCAAAACCACATCTGGTAAAAGACTATTATCCGAAATATACAAAGAACTCTTAAAACTCATTTTTAAAAAACTGACTTTAAAAATGGACAAAAGACCTTAAACAAAGAATATATATAGATAACAAGTAAGCATATGAAAATATGTTTAACATCATATATCATTAGGAAATTGCAAACCATAGCAACAAGATATCACTATACACCTATTAGAATGACCAAAATCCAGAACACTGACAATGCCAAATGCTGATGAGGATGCGGAATAACAGGAACAGGCCATACATTGCTGGTAGGAATGCAAAATAGTACAGCCACTTTCAAAGACAGTTTATCAGTTTCTTACAGAACTAAGCAGTCACATTCCTTGGTATTTACCCAAATGAACTGGAAACACATTCACACAAAAACTCCATACATGGATCTTTATAAAGTTTTACTCATAATTGTCCAAACTGGTAAGTAATCAAGATATCCGTTAGTAGGTGAGTAGATAATAAACTGTAGTACGTCCAGACAATGGAATGTTTTTCAGTGCTAAAAAAGAAATGAGCTATTAAGCCATGAAAGGACATGAAGGAAACATAAATACACATTATTAAGTGACAAAAGCTAATCTGAAAAGGCTACATATTATATGATTTCAATCAGATGACATTCTTCAAAAAGCATAACAATGGGGACAGTAAAAAGGTAAGTGGTTGACAGAGGTTAGTGGGAAGGTACAGATGAATAGACAGAGCACAGCGGATTTTTCAGGCAGTGAAATTATTCTATCTATATATGATACTACAGTGGTGGATAAATGTCTTTATACATTTGTCCAAACCCATAGGATATTCAACACCAAGAGTGAATCCTAATTTAAAACATGGACTTTGGGTGATAATGATGTGTCAATACAGGTTCATAAATTTTAACAAATATACCATTGTGATATGAGATGTCAGTAGTGGGAGAGGTTTTGTGTATGTGGGGGCAGGGGGCATAAATAAAGTCTGTGCTTTCCACTCAGTTTTCCTGTGAACCTAAAATGCTCTAAAATATGTATTTTATTATTGTTTTTAAAAAACTGTACTTTTGCCCTGGCTCCTGTGGCACAGTTGGTTGGAGCATTGTCCCGTAACAGAAAGGTTGTGGGTCTGATTCACTGTCAGGGCACACACCTAGGTTGCGGATTCCATCTCCGGTCCAGGCCCCTACGATTCCCTGTCTGAGCATGAATGGGAGGCAGCTGATTGATGCTTCTCTTCTGCATTGATGTATCTCTCTCTCACCTCTTCTCTCCCTTCCTCTCTCTCTAAAAGCAATGAAAAAAATGTCCTTGGGTGAGAATTTTTTTTATAACTGTACTTTTTAAAGGTATATGCCAAATGAAGTTAAGACAAGATTTTTTGTGTGTAGAAGCATCAGTTTAGAAAATTTGTACAGTAACTGATGACTTGGCATAGCTCTAAACAAGAAACATCCCAGTTCACTCAATAAAGATCTATGAATATTACTGAAGTGCAGAGAATAGTAAAGTTCCATGTCACACTCTTACTGAAAAACTAAAAAAGCTCAGGTATCATTTCTAATATTCTTTGGAATTTAGTTAACAATGTCTATACCTGTCAAAATAAATTAATATATTTTGAGTAGACAAAATTCTTGGTTTTTAATGTTACTTTCCTTAGGGCATATTTGGATGTCTAAAATCCAGAGCTGAAACAGAGCTCCTTGTCATTCATAGGTTTCTGCTGTAATTTGAGTGACAGTACTCTTTCTCTCTTTTCCCTGAAGCAAAAATAATACTGTGATGCTCAGTTTGGCTGCTCATGCCGACTGACATTGAGTAACTTGTCTCTGAATAAGATGAAAATGTAAATCTTTTGGGGAAGAAAATAGCAATATAAAAGCCTCTGTGGTTTCCTTTTTTTCAATTGCAGCTTGCAGAAACACCATTCTAAATCATTTTATTTTCCTGCCTGTCACATCTACACAAAAAATATCCATTAGCTTAGTGCCCATGTCAGAATCTTAATCCAACCCAGACTAATCATATAAATTGACCCTGAACAGGATGCCTGCAGTTTTTTGTTTGTTTGTTTTTAAATAAACTCAGTCAAGACTCTCTCCTACGTCAGATAATCAAAATAATTAATCTATAGTGAAATCATGGTTCCGACAGTTTTTTCAACTTTGTGTCACATTCTCCAAATAGTATGATGAATCACCGTATACCCATCACCTGGTGTTAACAATTATCAACTCAAGGTCCATCTTGTTTCATATATACCCCCAGTCACCCACCTCCCCACTTCCCATATTGTTTTATAGCAAATTCCAGACATTGTATTGTTTCATCCATAAACTTTTTAGTATTATCCCTAAAAGATAAAGACTCCTTTTTAAAAAACATGAATATAATACAATTATTATACCTGAAAGTAATTAACTATAATTCATAACAAATCTTACATTAGTGCTCAAATTTCTAAATGACTTATAAATATATAATGTATTTTACAGTTTGCTTGAATTAGGATTCCAAAGAGGTTCACACATTGCAATAGGTTGATAAGTCTCCTAAAATCTGTTTTAATCTCTAGGTTTCTCCCTTACTTGGCCCTGCCTCTCTCTTTTTAAAAAGTTTTTTTATTTGTTGATATGAAAGGGTTGTTTTATCCTATAGAGTTTCCTACAGTCTGGACTTTTTGATTGTCCCATATGTTTAGTGCATTACTATACCTCTTTATTTTCCATAAAATTGGCATTTTTATTTTTAAAAAGCTAGAATCAGGGGCCTGATTCATTTCAGATTTTTCTATCTTTTTGGAAAGACCTTTTCATAGGTGGTTGTGTGTTCTATCTCAATAATAATGTCCAGTTCTCTTACTTCTTGCAATGCTGGAAGCCATTAATGACCAATGCCTAGATCCATTGATTTGTGAACGGATTTTTCGTTTATAGGTGGGGGAGGGGTATATATTTATAAAGATGTTACTTTGTGATACGGTTTTCATAGGAAAGACAGAATAAATGCTCAATTCTTTCCCTTGTTTTTTTAATGATTATTTGTTTAAAAGCATCCTGTAACATTGACCAGTTTTTTAGCATTACTATGAAATAAGAATTTAAAACATATTTGATATGTTTTAATCCACTGCAATTATCATCTTTTTAATGAAAATGAAAATCTCAAGCACTACCTCCTGAGTCCTTTTACTATAACACTAGTAGCCTTTGATAGCTTCTTTGCCAGTTGGTATGACAAGATGTACATTTCTGCTCTGAACCTAGAAACATCAAGCAACCCTGGTTCATCTTAATGAGAAATGGTATTATTTCAGTATCACAATCCACACTCATTGCAGGTTGTTTTCTATTGTTTCTAGGCCATTTCAGTGAACTGAGCTAGAAAGTGTGTGTGTGTGTCTGTGTGTGTGTGTGTGTAAGATGAAATACTTCTGCAGTTCAAACTTATATTTTCAACTTGAATTCAGGACTATAAGGTTTTTGCTTAATGTGTTCTATGTCTGTATTTCTTTTATTTCATGCCAAAATTTCCTGTTTTCAAAACACTAGGAAATTATGGTTTTTATTAAAACAAACAACAAAGAGACTCTATGGTATAGTCGTCGGCAGCCGTCCGTCTCGAGAGACGATGGTGTAGCTTCCTAAGAGTCTATCTGCACCGCCGAGAATGGCTGTGCAGTCCGACTCGGGAGTGACATCGTATCTGTCTCCTCCCGTGTTGAATCGACATCTTGCGATGACGCTGAAGCTACAGAGCCTGGGCAGGGTGATATGGAGGGTCTGCTGTTGCCCATGCAGCAGACCCCCCCTCTCTTCGCAGCTGAAGGGTCCAAAAAAAAGGGAAAGACGGAGTCAATACAGCTTGGCTTCAGGTGCGCCGCAGGAGTTGCCGGTGTTGACTACATCGTCAAACCGCCTTAGGGACTCCGGCTCCGGATTTTCTGTCAGGGTTTACTCCCTTAGCCTTTCCCCTGAAGAGGTATGCCGCAAGGCAGCGGAGGTTTTTTGGAGTCAGAGTTTTCCTTCTCTGATTCTATGGTATAGTATTTTGAGAGAATTAACTATTCAGGTAAAAAAAGAAAAACAGCTTAGATCTCTACTAACTAGAGCCACTAATTAAAGGAAAAATGACAAATAGGACCTTTCCCATTTAGTGGGAAGCTAATGCCTAGAAACGAAATGCACTTTGTACTTAGATTAAAAATGTAATATAAATGGAGACTGCTTAATGGTGAAAGAAAACAGATGAGTCCATACTAGTTAGGACATTCAAATAAGCTTCTCCAAGTTATATTAGAGTTTCATAAATGTCTTTACAGTGAAAAAGAAACACTTTAACCTCATTGTTTTGTATCCTCCAAAACTCAGGCTTTGTGACAAAAGTTTTTGTTCTAGATCTAGATACCACTGCAGAAAAGGCATATTTCACTCACCTGGGATAACTCCAGTGCACATTTACCCCAATTGTCCCATGTAAGTAAAAACCTGCTGGTGACAAGGGAAACGGGATCCCAGTAAAGCAAGTCAGAGCTGTCTTGTTGAAACTGCCCCGCTCTGAGTGAGGAGTATTAAGAAGCCTGTCCAGCCAGTGGATAGACAGGTGAATCCACTTTCAGGCTCTTCAGAGTTCTGAGATGACCACCACATAAATAAGGGCAAACTCAATCTGAGCACCCTTTGGTGCTTTATATAAGCATATGAGTAACTGTCATACAAGGTAAATATGTGATAATAGATCTTCAAGGAAATGCTGTAGCCACACAAAGGAAAGTACATGACCAAGGATGTGAGAGGGAGCTCCATGGACATGGAGGCAAATTATTTGAGGGGAAAATTAAGTCATGTATTCAACAACTATTTATTGAATGCCTGCCTACTCTGTACTTTAATGTTGTCTCATAGTAGAGTCAAATAAATCTGCTTTCAAATTCTAAATCAAATCCTCACTCTGTGGACTTAGGCAAGTTACTAAGCCTCCATACCTCTGTTCTTCCATTTGCAAACTGTAAATAATAATATCTGCCTCAAATAGTTTTTGAAATTCAACAGGGAACAGACCATATAAAATGCCTGGCACAGTATCAGGCAGATAGAAGTCCAGGAAGGCTCACCTTCCCTGCCCCAAAAGCTTCACTCTTCTCCATGGAGGAGGCCCAGCTCCAGTTCCCTCCTGGCTCTGAGACCACAAATAGGTCCTGTTTGTTTTCAGGTATTTGGCCAGAGAGGTAGAAGGTGGAGGCTTTCTCAGCTCAGTTCCTCTTGTATGGTTACTTAGCTTTGCCAAATGGAAGAAACTAGAAGAACGAATTGGAATTTCTTAATTGACTGAAAGTTTTCTCATTCATGTTTGAGGGAGAGAGTTGGTGGGGGTCAGGGGAGGTAGAAGGAGGGTAGGACAGGTAAGGAGAATCAGTTGAAATGTGAACTTCATCACCGTGGGATAGGATGATAATTTTTCTTCTCCAGTGGGAGATGAGTTATTGAATTTGAGAGCAATTTCTCTGGGAGAAAAACCACCTCTGCTCTTTCTCACACCCTACCTGCATAATTTGGCTTTGCAAGCATCCCTATAATATATGATTATATATTTCATTTATATCTCCCTTAGCCCAGTCTCCCTTTATTACACCACTTTACTGCTTCTTTGGGGCTGAGATTCTAAAATTTGGGTCAAATGTTCCATTAAGTGAACCACTTTAGGATAGTAATAACACTCCTGCATCACTTCTCATCCTCAAAGCAGTTCACAAACATCTCCTTCTGCACTAATGAAGATGAGTTGAATATCTATAGTATCCAGAACTGAAGCTATTTAATCATTGTCTGATGTGGGAACGTAAGACAAAATGCAAGACCAACAAAAAAGTTTATTACATTTTAAATTTGCTGATTCAAGCCTTATAAAAATTCTCTGAGCCTGCAGACAGAACTCATGCCACAAAATCCCAGCTTTTGTAATAAAAACAGCCAAAATTAGAATAGAAGCAACATCTTTAAGGGTGGTTATAGCCTTTATTTCTTTCAGGGTGACTTTTAATACATCATTTAACTTTTAATACATTATTTTATCCAAACCCATAAGAAGAAAAGGGATTGTTATCTTCACATTTTAGATAAGGTTTTTTGTGATTAATACAACCTGTTCAATTTTCGCGTTACCAAATACTTGTGCTGGAACTAGAACCCCAGACTTCTGCCTCCAAGTCAAAAGCTGCTGGGAAAGGAAGGATGGAGAAATCAGGTGGAAGTGCATGGTTTCCTTCCTCTTTCACTAGAGCAACCCTATTAGTGTATTACTTTGAGCTTCCATGCGGATTTCCATAGTTTCAATTTCATCACACAGAGCATGTAGCATCTCCTCTACTATTCATGACCCTACTAGATTGTGAGCTACATTTCAAAATTGCATTCAACAGGACTGCAAAGCTCCATTCCTGGGAGGCTGTGCTTGCATGTATAATCTATCCCCTTTGTCTGGCCCCAACCCTCCATCTTTCACACTAACTCGCTGTTCTGTTCAATGGTGCTGACAATGGCCTTTCTATGGATCAACTCTCTCTTGACTTGCTTTTCTTCTATGAGAGTCATACTAAGTGTGTTTCCTTATTTACAATCAGTCATTCACCTTTGCAGGTCTCTCTGATGCATCAGTGTGCACACATACACAAGACTGGGAGCTTCTTGTGGCTAGGGACTATCTTGTCACTGTGACACCCACCGTGGACCCAGTATTGTTGAAGACGCAGCTCCCTTATTCTTTCTCTATTTTACACTCTTCCTTTTCTTTAGGAGAGGTTCTTTGTACATCTTATCTGTCTTTTCTTCCCTCACTCTTTATTTTCCCTCTCTTTAAGTCTTTCTGTCAGCATAAAACCACACCATGGCTGACAAGGATAATGCCAGTTGCTCTGTATCTAAAAAATTTGAAACCATGACTTCTGATGGGAAATTAAACAAAACAACTATCTAGCACAGAGTGACTACGTTTTTGAAAGTGCCTTTACATTCAGAATCATCACAACTCTTTAGATGCTTCATCTATAACCACTTGCTTTTTTATAAGCACCCCTTGAAAACTCCATTGTCATCCTTCAAAGCTCAGCTCAGATGTTACTTCCTGCAAATCCTTTACCGATATCCTGAGGCGGACTCCATCATCTTTCTGAAGTCTCCCACAGAAATCGGAACACGCACAGTTCCTATAGCACTTCACACATTATGTTGACTGCAATTAAGCATTTATGTGTCTGTGCCTCACACTAAATTTAGAGCTGGGTTTTGTTTGTTTGGTTTGGTTTAGTGTTGTCCGTCTGTGTCTGGCAGCTAATATACAGCCTAGCCTGGTATGTAGATGTAGATGCACCATTTATTTTGTTGTTGAATGTTGATTTAATTATTTAGATGATCACTCTAGATTCAGGAACACATTCTTTCTCAGTTTTTACTCTATTTTCAGAATGGGATTATTTTCTACTATGCCCTGAAATTTGAAGTCTATTTTTAGCTCTCTTATAAGCTGTGTTGATTTGATGACAAACTTGAGGATCTTAACTTAGAAATTGTTTCCATGGAAAAAATGTTTCATTTTCCAATATTTCAAACATACAAAAAATAAATAAAAAGGAGTTTTGTCCATGACTAGAAGGTCTTCCTCTTTTTCCTGAAGTCTGCCCCTACTCCTGCCCCCAGACTTTCACCTTGTTTTAGAATTTATCTCATTCTCTCCACAGTTTACAGTTTAGTTTTCTGTTGTGTACCTTCCAAATAACTTAAATCCATCACTTATGTATTTTTTCCTGCTGAATCTACTTCTCAGAGGATACGCACTATGCATTTTTCATTGCTGATTTTTCACACTGGGGTCTCAAAGCACAGCATGCATTTATACTCAAGAAATGGTGAGTTGAACTTTTTTTCTGCACAGTTAAAAAGCTCAATAATTCAAAGTAGAGAGATGTTGGTGTTTGATGAGATATGAGGGATAGTTCAGTTTCAAGTTGGAACAGCTCCTAGGTTTCCATTATTTGCCATCTGAGCTCAAAATGCCCAAATTTCAAGCTTCACAGTCTCTCTTCTTTCAGTTTTCCATCATCTATTCTTTTCTCCAGAGAGAATGAGAACTGAAATAATCATGCCAATAAAGCATCCTTTTTCACCTTCACTGTTCTTGTCTGGGTGCTTCATTATGAGATGTCAATTATTCAACACTCTAAAGAGGTCTTCTGAGCACAAAATGTTCTAGTCCACTGGTATTGAAAGTGTTGTTTCCTGCTTTCAGGCTACAGTGGTGGCTGTGTTGTCATGCGAGGAAGGAGTCCAGCTGGCCGCTGGGAAGTGAAGGACTGTACACACTTCAAAGCAATGTCCTTGTGCAAGCAACCGGTGGAAAATCAGGAGAAAACTGAGCATGAAGAGAGATGGCCCTTTCACCCCTGCTATTTGGACTGGGAGTCAGAGCCAGGCCTGACCAGTTGCTTCAAGGTGATGTCAGGTTTACATGGGCATTCTCAACTGGACCAACATTATTTCACTTTTGTTCCAATATCCCACATTTTTTATTTCAGAACAGTGCCTGGCACATGGAGGCGCTTAATAAACATTTGTTAACTGCCTTTATCATTTCAGTTGTACTCCAAAATATTTTTAAGTCAAAAGAATGACATATCTCTAGTGACACAGAAGTTCTCTCATGAGGATTAATATCAGAGTCCCAGTCAATATTGTTCTGGGTATGAAGACGGTGCAATTCCATATTATGTGTAAGCAAATGAGTAAAGTCCTCATTATGGAATACTATACTATACTATGATTCTGCTGCTAAGGATAGCATTTGCAGCTTGCCAGACACCTGAAAATCAAACAAATTAATACATACGGTTGATGTGTGTGTGTGTGTAAATAAATGTGTGAAGAAGTGTCTTTTTGCAAAAAGCTTTAGATTTTAGATTTAAATCAGTACCTATAATCTTATGTCAGAAATATGTATTTTTGAAAGACGATGCTTTTGTTCAATGGTTTGTTTTATAAATAGAGATTTCCAAAACCATGGGAGAAAGCTCTTCCCTGGTATATGGGTACATGCAAAGTGGGATGGAAGTAGCCTCTATCTCTAGAGATGCTGCATATCTTTAGGTGGCCTGAAACATCTATGAATGCTTGCAATTTAAAAGTACATGTGTATACTCCTACATCCAATTCATGGACTAATAGGCCCAGGGTGACCTCACAGAGCAACAAGTTAAACCTTAGAAATGAGTAAGCTGAGGCTAATGAAATGAAGTGATTTACCTAAGATCACAAGTATTTATTGACAGAGTTGGATTAAATCCCTAACCTTGGAACTCCTTATTCAGAACTTTTCCTATTACATGTCACCCTAATATGTTAACAACTGTATGGCGTGTTTGATGGGCATGGTGGTAGGATTTATTAATTTACAGTGATGTGAGAAAAGGTTCCCAAAGAAGGCAAGTTTTGACAAACAGTTTAAAAGATGGAAAGCCTGTGATATTGTCCACAGGACTTGGAAACCTGTTCATTCTGGTCTCAGCAAATCAGAGCGTGGTGAAGGCTGGCACCAGAGGCTTCGGCTTAGTTTTGGGAAGTTAAAAATGAGGAGGTTGCAGAGGCACAGGATCTAGACCTCTGAGTCTTCAGTCCCTCAATCTTGATCCTAAATAAAACCAAAAGCGGACCCTCCATTTTTCTGACTCCTTCTTTCTATTGTGAGGACAGCTGAAAAACAGGACAGCTGAGAAACAGCAGAGAATTTAGGCCCTTCTTAGACCCAAAGACCCTAGAAATATACCTCCCCTATGTCCTAGATCTCATTTTTTATTTCTTGGCATGGATCAGCCAGATGCATGATCATTCAGCCAATTCCAATTTGTCGGAAGGCAATCTGGTGGGATTGAAATTCATGGACTATGGAAGCATGGTGTATTGGGTCTATTTCTCGCTCTGCCCATTTGTAGCTATGTGACCTGGAATCTATAACCTGTCTTAGTGTGACTCTCCTCATCTCTTGAAAAACATTTATTAAGGGACAAGTCACAGGAAATTTAGGAGGGAAAAAAAGAATCCTCAAGGAGCTCACTGATAAGACAGTATATCATATCATCATAAAGTTGTTGTGAGACAGTAAGGTCACGATAGGCATATTCTAGTTCAATAAGTGTTATTTGTCCCTAATGGGTCAAGCTTTTAATAAAGAATAATAACAATTATATTCTATTCTTTTCTTGTCCAGAATCAATAGCTTTACTTTATTTGTGACAGTGTCAACTCTTTTTTTTTCTTTTACTCCACAGGTATTTCATAGTGAAAAAGTATTGATGAAAAGAACATGGAGAGAAGCTGAAGCATTTTGTGAAGAATTTGGAGCTCATCTCGCAAGCTTTGCCCATATCGAGGAAGAGAACTTTGTGAATAAGCTTTTACATTCAAAATTTAATTGGTAAATAGTTGTTAACTTTGTAAAATTACAGTCAAATATTCTGTCTCCCAGTAATGGCTACCTAGGGATGAGTATCCCTAATATTTGTTTAAAATCTCAAGTATTTGTTTTAAGTCTAACATCTACTAGCCACTAGTTGTGAAAGAAAAATATATACATGTAAGTTTATACTTACATTGCACCAAGTTCTCATTCCATAAAACAAAGAACAAAGTGGCATTGTTTTGATGTTTGAAATCAGAATTCTAGAGCTTTTCTGCTAAACTCATAAATTATCTAGCCCAATGGTTTTCAAAGTCCTGACTGAGGATCTGAGGGTCCTGGAATCTCAAGAGGAGGAAGGGGCCAAATACGCAGAGCTCCCAGTTTCTTGCTCACTGAGCAGCTCAGCTCTACTTCTTATAATTTGTATATAATCAAAATCCATGTAAGATTTTGTTTGAAAAAGTGAAATTCCCACCAATTAAAAAAACAAAACAAATCCAATCCCCCTATTTTACATTTGAGGAAACATGTTCACTTATCTGCATCCATCTTGCAAATTTACAGAATTTTGAATTCCATAAAGTTAGAAAAGCAATTAAATATAAATTGAAAAAAAGAACATAAATGATCTTGGGCTGACCTCAACCCACATGTAGGAAATTCCTTCTACTTCATTCCTGTGGTCATCCACTGTCTGCATGATTCCTTTCTGGTTCAGAGTGCTCCCTACTTGGGAGAAAGCCCATTTCATTGTTAAAAGCTGGTTTCAAAGATTAACTTTCTAGCAAGCCAGAGCAAGACAGATAAAGTCTGATCTATTCTCAACTATTTGAAGACAGCCACCATTTCCTCTTGTAGTAAGTCTCCCCAGCCCTTCGCCTCTTTTTCTAGAATGTTTTTGTCAATCAGCATACATTTGGGCATATCTTCTAAGAAAGGGACATTGTTACATGCATAGCAGACTAGAGGATTCAATAGGCATGACAGGCAAAATGGTGCCCCACAAGGATGTTGTGATCTAAGTGGGGGTCATGCCTCCATGGCCCTATACATTTATTTAACAAAAATTAATGTAACACTAGCTACTCTTCTCCAAGCTCTGAAAATCTGGAGTTTCAATGAAACACGTGCCTGAATCTTCAGAGAAAATTCAGAACTATTTTTTGAGGAAAATTCTAACCTTCCCATAAGAAGGTTAATAGGTTAATATGTAACATCTATCAAATTATTCATCTCAAAAATCTACAAAAATTACCTTAAAGGTGGGAGCCTGACACCATCTCCCAGTGTGTGTCTTATAGAGAGCACTCTGTGAGGAAAAAGGGTAGATCTCATAGTCAAATATATTTGCAATGCAATGTGCTCCAATACAATCTTGGAAATTTGGCACATACATTAGTATTGTAAAGGCTTTTAGACAGAAGCACTTACCCTGACCACAAAACTTTTTTTTTTGAGAACACTTAGCAACATTTCACAAAATTCCTAGTTCCTGCAGGAAATGCTGAACAGTGTTCCCACACCTGCTGATTGTCACACTCTCGTGGGGCACCTTTTAACATAGAACCCTCTGGTCTCACCCAAGAGCTGCTGAATCAGATTCTCTGAGGCTGAAGAAAAGGTCAAGAAGCTTCCTGGCTAATTGAATTGTTAGCCAGGGAATGACCCACAGATCCAAGGGATATGTGATAGTCTCCATTGTTCTAAGATGTAACTTTGCTTCAAGACTTTAGCCACTTGCAAAATATTCTTGCATATGTGTATATATGAGCTTTGCTGTATGAAACAACCACATACAAACTGCTTCCAGTTTGCTGCAAGATCAAATATCATTTCTGTTTACATAAGTTCTCACACTTGGAACTTCTAGTTGAATTTAATGCCAAGCATCTATCAAGTTATTGATTTTCAGCACCTAATCACAAAAGCTATATAATGTATGTTTTACCCTTGCTCTGACTGCCAGGGAGTTCAGCCAAATCTGATGCTTAGTTATAGCAAATAAACCAGTTCTCATAGTTAGCATATATACTTCTCCTTCCTATGGCACTGCTTTTCTATTTCTATTTTATTAGTTATATTATTATACTACATTATTAGAAATTATACAATTTTAGGAAATCAATGGAGAGAAAATAAATACCAGTTCTTCCAGGAGCCAGTACATAGCAGGTAAA
This sequence comes from Furipterus horrens, assembly GCF_987537825.1. Lineage (NCBI taxonomy): Eukaryota > Metazoa > Chordata > Mammalia > Chiroptera > Furipteridae > Furipterus > Furipterus horrens. The sequence goes on along the minus strand of NW_028327171.1, from coordinate 156,013,210 downwards.
CTGAGGAACTAAATTCAGTGAGAAAAGGAGTACAAACTTATCAATATAGAGAGAATGGTGTGGATTTCCTATCTAGGACATTGAGATTAATATGACCGGCTTAACCATGGGCAGCAGCCTCACCTTTCCACAACCTTAAAGGTAAGATGTAATCATGGCAGTGACCAACCGAGCCCCAATCATCTCTTGGATTTCCTAAGTCACATTTTACTTTCATTTGTATCATTTAGGCAGAAGAACTCAAGTATCTGCCTAAGAATAGGCTTGCTTCTCTACATAAGGAGAATAAAGCATCTGTCATGACTTCTGAATCTTACAATTTTTTAAAAATTGTATTTATTGATTTTAGAGAAAGAGGAAGGGAGAGAGAGAGAGACAGGGAAAGAAACATTGATTTTGTTGTTCCACTTATTTATGTATTCATTGGTTGATTCTTTATGTGCCCTAGGAGGGGATCAAACCCACAACGTTGGTGTACTAGACACAATGCTCTAACCAACTGTGCTACCTTACCTGTAAGGGGCAAGGAAATGGTGACTCTCAAACCAGTAAAAATAATTAGCAGCAAAGGACAAATGTAATTAAATCTTGAATCAGGGGGTCTCCGAGCCAGAGTTAACAGTATCAGCACACTCACAAGTCAGGAAGGGGGCATTCCGCAGCTCAGCACAAATGCTTCTGAGGATAAAGGATATCTTAGATCAAAGGGGAGGAGATAGTCATCACCAAACCCCGGGAAATAGGAAAATGTAGCCAGACAGCCCAGCAAACAAGATAGAGAAATTTCAAAGGTGAGCTGGAGACAGACCTATAACCAGATCACCCTCAGTTAATTATCACCCTCAGTTAATTTAGTTAATTGAGTTAGATTGTAACTCCGGAGTACCCAGCGTGGAAAAATGGAGAAGGAGAAACAGCCAGCTCCGTCTTTTCGGTGTGCACCTTTCATTTGGCTTTTTGGCTGCACCCAGAGCTGCAGATCTGTGAATAAACAACTGCCTCGGTCACTGCTAAAGTCCTGTGTCCCGGTGTTTTATTGTGAGCATCTCTCACATACCTAACCAGGGCTTGTAAATCTTTAATTCTTCAAAATTACTCTCAGAAAATGATCTTAATACAGGGCCAAGGAGGAAATTTTGGGACAACTGTAATAGCATAAACAATAAAATATTTTTTAAAAAACACTTTTTAAAGGAATATCAGCAGGTTCAAAAAATGATTTTAGTGAGATGGATCTTGTACAACTAGGCTTTATTGAGTCGTCCGTGGTGTGACACATTAGTCCTCTGCCTTATAGTAGGGAAGATGGTCCCCTGTGGGGCCTCTTGCCAAGTCTAACCCAGTGGTGACTGCTAGGTTAACCTCAGAGTGATTTGCTATGGAAACATTTGTGTTGGGATCTCGGGGGGAAAAAACCCAAACCTGCCATGTTCCTTTTATTAACTAGGATGGTGATGATTAACCTTCAGAGAATACATGCACAGGTGACAAAAAAAAAAAAAAATATATATATATATATATATATATATATATATATATATATATATATATATATCAAAGCATTGTAAAGTAGAAAAAGTCCTCTAGGGAAGAGAAGTCCGAAACTCTTACCAACTTGCTTTCACTTGTCCTTGTCCTGATTGAAAGAAAAGTGTTACCATTCCTAATGAACATAAGAAAGCCATGTTCTCAACAGGGGCTGACTTTTCCCTCAACTGAATGTCACCAGTGAGCACAACACAAAAACTGAGAGAAGTAGGAGATGAGGCCAAACGTCTCAGCTCATTGCAGTCTTCAGGTTTTGCACATACGAAATGTTCAATATATGTTTGTTTGACTTGATCAATGCTACCAGGAGTATCAGCTGTTTCCTGCACACATAAACTCTTACTTGAAGCTTTTTCATGATGTTGTGAAGTCAGTGGGAAAAACCAAGTTTTTGTTTCTTCTCTTTGAAGGACAGAAGAAAGGCAGTTCTGGATTGGATTTAATAAGAGAAACCCACTGAATGCTGGCTCTTGGGAGTGGTCCGACAGAACTCCTGTAAGTCTTTCCAAACCAGAGAAAAGGAAATGAATTCAAAACAGGTGGCCCTGGAACCTCTTGGTAAACCAACCAAATGAACCCGGTAATAATAACCATATTTCCCATAACTCAGATCCAAATCAGAAACAACACCAGACCTTGGTATCAGAAGAGCTATTTCAGCAACATCCTGGGAAACCTTTGCTAGCCAAATAGTTGTGAGGCCCACTGTAGGCTCTTACCCTGAAAAGGAATCAAAATCTCCAGAAAGTTCCTGAAACCATCTACCATGTGAAGAGTCTCCACCAAAAAAGCAGCTGTTCTTTAAAATAATACCAGGTTTCCCTTAACCCACCCTCCCTACCTGCCTAACACCTTCTTATGTGAGTGTAGGACCTTCGTCTATGTCTTAATGAAAGGAACCACTTTCTATTTAACTCAAAGGACAGAAACCCCAGTCTTAAAAATAACACCTCCTTCTCAGCCAAAGCAAGTTGTTTGGAAGGAAAAAAGGAAGACTTACTTTTCATTAAGCCTCATACTTGTAAAAACCTCTTTGAAAAAAGAGAGAACTCACTACTGCATATTTTTTTCAGATGCAATGAGGAATTATCACATTTTCCTCAGGAGGATAGGGGAAAAAAACAGAAGCGGTATCCCAGATTGAAATGGGGTCCATCTGAGGGCACAGGCAGAATCAAGTTACTCAGCTGCTCCTGTGAAATGGGGCAGCTAGCAACAGCCTGCAATCAGCATTTAATGCAGTCCATTTACTGAGCTCTATCTAACTCTGTTCTCAGTTCTGAGCTGAGGGCACTCCTGCGTTGTCTCTTTCCAGCATTACCGTAATTCAATGCAGTGAGTATTGAACTGATTAATTAGTTTGCCTAAAATAATACCTAGGAGAGCCAGGACTGGTACACAGTTGTCTACCTCCAAAGCCACAACATTATAATGTCTCCTAGTTGGCAAATACTAGTAGCTAAACTTTGAAATAGTAAAGATCAATAGAGAAATGGGATCTCCAGGCCCACAACATAGGTAGCATTCGAACTTGTGTCAAGGGAGAGGTTTGTGGGAAAGCAATATGCTTATAGTGAGAAGAAAATAACAAGGCCATGCTAGTTGAAAAAAAAACCAAGTGTTCCATCATGTACTGCTTCTTTGAAAAGGGCTTCAGAGCCAGGGTGGAAAGAGATCTTAAAGATCACCCAGCCCCACCCATCTACTTTGCTGATGAAGAAACAGAGGCCCAGAAAGCAGAAGGGGTATAGGAAGGTTGACCTGCCGCCACGTGCATAGCTGGGTGGGTGGCATCAATATGGCAATTAAAAATGGCGTATACACATAGAGATTGAGAATGCTCCATTTCAATGTATCAAAACAAACTCATTCGGAATAGGAGAGAAATAGACAATTTGGTTCAGAATAAAGAAGATAAAGCCATGAAGCAGTGCACCAAGTTTCTCGCTCACTAGATAAAATGAGTATTTAAACTCATGCTGTGCTCTGAATCATAGTTTACATATATTTATCTAAATTAGGTGAATTGTTGCATGACAGTTTATGTGTTTGAAGGGGAGTATAGATGGTTTCCAAACATCCTCTTTTTTCCAAATTTTTACCTTCATTTCACTTGTGGTCCATCTACTCTTCTATCAGATAGTCATTAAATCATTAAAAAAGTTGAATCTTTATTTAATACCCCTGTTGTGTGATAATGCATGGAAAGTGTTTGATAGTTTCCTCATTAGTGCTAGTAGTGACTTAGAATTTAGTGAATAGCAACTAAAAGCTTAGTGTCTGTACAAAAAAACCTGCATCAAACATGAGACCCACATCTGACAGGTCCCTGAGAAGTTTGCTCAGGACCCCCGGGCTAGCCTAATCCTGCCAGTGAGGGAACAGGCAAGTTCAGAAGAAAGCGTGCATTTGCTTTGTTTTTCTGGAGAAAGGAGTAGCACGCCTCCTTTTAAAGTGAAAAAACATTCAGAAAAAAGGCTAAAATTTGATTAGCTTGTTCTTCACAAAGGGGGAACAACTTTTAACTGGAATCACATCCAGACTTTCCCAAAGCTTCCCCCAGGAGTCCGTCATGGTTTATTTACAAGGATGCCTTTTATGATCTTTTGAAACTTTTTTTTGTGGGGGATTCATCATTAAGGAATAATGAACTTCATCTGCTGCAGGTTGTCTCTTCATTTTTAGACAATACTTATTTTGAAGATGATACAAGAAATTGTGCTGTTTATAAAGCAAATAAAACATTGCTGCCCTTGCACTGTGGTTCCAAACGTGAATGGATATGCAAAATTCCAAGAGGTAAAAATATTAATAAGATCTTTACTATACATTTGCTCTCTAATAATCTATACAGCATTTTCCCAAGTGAAGAGGTACAGGGATCTAAAATGCAAGCACCTTGGATGACAGTCCCATCCTTGGATGGCAGTACCAACAACCTTCATGATGAACCAAACTGCACTATTTTAGCAAAGAATGTATATCGTAGGGGAACAAATAAAGGTGGCTCTAGTACAGTGTCTAAGTTAGTTAATAGAGAATGAGGATAACTGACTATATTGTATTGTGTTTTGGCGAGTACTATCTGGAAGAAATGTCATGGTGACATTACAAGCAAACAAAATTACTTGTCAAATGAGTAAATGAAAGCACCTAACAGAGAGCGTGACAAAGAGTAGGCCCTCACTAAGTGTTCGCATTCTTCCTTCTTTAATCAGAGTCCTCTCTTGAGCCTCTTCCTCAAGTATGGGAACTAACCATATTCCAAACCTCACAAAGTGCTTGGTTTTTAAATAGTTTTTTAAAAGGTGAAATACAAAATATTGTGTTTAGATCTGAAGCAGTTCAGAGATAGCACATCTGTGAAGAAAGTTTACTCAGGGTGGTTTGTTTCTTTTCGCAGATGTGAGACCCAAGATTCCACCTTGGTACCAGTATGGTAAGAACTATCCTTTCAGTCCTTGAACTTCTAATTTTGTGCTATTATATACCATTACTGTATTATTACAGTCTTTTTTCTTATGTTAACTTAGAACTAATTTCTTCAAGTTAACAAATCAATAATTAATAATCAAATTAATAAATGTCATTAAATATGATTAAAGACAATGTCATAGCTTAACTCTGTTTTCATGAAACATGATTTTAAAATATGCATCTATCTCATACCTTTGAATACAAATGAAGGTTTCTTGCATGAGACAGACCAAGGAAAATGAGCAGGTGTTTAAATATATTTATTTATACAAACACACACACATTATTTTTTATAATTTGTTTGTTTATTTATTTATTTTCAGAGAGAGGGGAAAGGAGAAAGAGAGGGAGAGAAACATCACTGCGTGGTTGCCTCTCACTCGCGCCCCCAACTGGGGACCTGATGTGCAACCTAGTTATGTGCCCTGACTGGGAATCGAACCAGCGACACTTGGCTCGCAGGCCAACGCTCAGTCCATTGAGCCACAGCAGCCAGGGCTTAAACACACACACATTTTTAATGTTGAGTGACCAAATTATGAATTTGGGGTCCATCATAGCATATTCTATCTAAGCCTGCATTATGTCAGTGAATAGTTTTTGCATCATTTACATTGTTTATTTTTCTTTCAGATGCACCCTGGCTCTTTTATCAAGATGCAGAGTACCTTTTTCATACCTACGCCTCAGAATGGTCCGCCTTTGAGTTTGTCTGTGGCTGGCTGCACAGTGATCTCCTCACAATTCATTCTGCCCATGAGCAGGAATTCATCCACAGCAAAATAAGAATGGTACTTGAATACAATTAGCCATGAGCAATGTAGAGCTTAGCTCCTTCTTCTGTCCTTGGGTTTTTTTTATTTTTTTATTTGACTTCAGACACTTATTTAAGTTTCATTAAAAGCCATACTCTTTTGATCATTGTTTCTTTTTCCATTATAGAGATTAAGAGAAAGTAATGGAAACACAGGTTTACTATGTTGGTCAGTCATTTTATTTCTTTCATTCTTTACTAGCAACGGTGCTGAAAAATTAGAGTTTTATTGCCTTTATGAGGTCCATTCAAACATTCAACATATATTTATTCATGGTCTACTCTTCTGGAGACTGGGGCTCTATCCGTAAGTAAAAGAGACCCAAGCTCCTGCCCTCTTGGAAATTATAGTCTAGAATTACACAATGTTTTAGAGAAAGATGAGTAGATAAATGGCCTGAAGGAAATTAAAGCACATATGAGAAACAAGAAGTATCTTGGGGTACATCGCTATTTTAAAGTTGTAATTTTTACTTGCAAGAGTACATATTTTTAAGCTTGTAAAGACTCAACACAGAAAATGGTAAGGAGTGGTTTTCCATTTCAACTTAAGATAGAAAAAGACTAGACTCAGCTATGCTAATTAGAAATAAGCATGTAGAATGTGTTAAATAATGAAATAGGCTGCCAGGGATTAGAGTACATTTTCAGTCTACTTCTTTAACAAGGATTTATTGCACATTAGGTGTGTGTCGGGCACTGGTGTATTAGGCAAAGATCTAAAAATGTGAAGGCCACAAAAATGAGATATAGTCTCTTTTTTAAAAAGCTGGAAATAATATGATGTACTAAGTAAAATGGGAGCAGTAGAAATTCCAGGGGGCACTAAGGGTAGAAAACCTCACTCCCAATTTTCCAATTTTCCCTAGGAAATCCTTGAAAGTAAGACAAAGCCTTTTTTCTTTCTCTATAATTTAACATTATTTCATGATCTCCAGGAATCCTTTCTCATTCTGTCATCTTTTCATGTTTGTAAATTAACTTTAAATGAAGCTCAGTATTAAAGCATTCTGCACTGGTAAGAGAAATGCCTTCTTCACAGCTCCTGGGGCTTTCCCATTTCCATAATCCTGTTTGATGCTCACTAGCCTGTGAGGTGCAGGCAGGTCAGGACTGCTAGTGAGTTTTGAGGGAAAAGCCAAGAAACAGGACTAGGTGACAGCCCAACATTCCCACAGGGACTCAGTGGCAGACAGCCACCAGAGCCAGATGTCCCCCACTCTTGGTTGGCTCGTGTGCTATTTTGCCACCCTTATGCTCCTGCAGATGTAACACTCCAGACAAACTGTAATGTTAAGTATCAACAAATTACATGCAATGATGTCAGAAAATCTGTTCATTTCTTTAGCTAGACAGCAGACTGCTCACCCAGGTATTAATAACAAGGCTGAAAAACAACCCATTGACAAGGCAGAGTGCATATCCCAGAAGGAGCTGATATTCAGCCAATACTTATCATAACAATGTCAAGCACTGTCCTAAGCACTAATGTCTCATGGCATTTAATCTTTCCAGGAACTCTCTGTGGGAAATGTTATTAACACACTTTACAGATGAGGAAGCTAAGTCTCCAAAGAGGTGAAGCAACTTAGTTACACAGCTGCCAAGTGGTGGAATTTGGAGGTGAACTCTGGCCGTCTGACTTAACTCATCCTTTAAAAGAACCCCTCTGCTGGCAGCAAAACAGCAGTGCCAGGGCTGTATAAGAGCACAATGTCTCCATTAAATTAAAATGCTAGTACTAAAATCCTCCCTAACCCTGACCAGTGTGGCTCAGTTGGTTGGGTGTCGTCCTGCAAAGCAAAAGGTCCACAGTTCAATTATGGGTCAGGGCACAGGCCTGGGTTTTGGGTTTCATCCCCAGTCGGGGTGTATATGAGGGGCAAGATAGATGTTTCTCTCCTTCTCTTTCTCCCTCCCTTGTCCTCTCTCTAAAATAAATAAACAAATAAGTAGATAAATAAATAAATAAATAAATAAATAAACTATTTTTTAAAAACCCTCCCCAAGAAGATGCCACCAGCTCTGTCTCAGACATGAACAATAAAGGGCTTCTTTGATCATTCTCACAGAATAGCTCTCCTGGGAACATCTGCAGGTGCTCTCTCGTCAACTTTCCCTTATTTCACTCTCCCAGTCTTTGGTTGTTGGGAAGCCAGTAGGGGTGGTGAAGTTAATACCTCCCATACAGGTAATAATAGTAAAACCCACAGGCTTAGCAGTTTGACAAGTCATAGTCAGGACCTTGATCTAATTAAGACTAGATATAGTTGTGATCTCAAACCAGACAAATCTTGTGGTGTCTCATATATGGCAAAAGTTGTTACCTAACCTATGACCATGTTAATATAGAATGCCTTGTCAGTATATTGGGTGAGCAACTGACTGATCTAACTCAGCATTGTGCTACAAAATAAAATTATTGTGATGGTATGGGATGTGGAGACTAAGAATGGAGCAAGGGGAAAAAGTAGCAATTTAGAAAAAAGAAAGCTGTGGATTTCTAAAGCAATTTTTATTTCTGCTTAATCTGTAGCTATGTTAGGCACTCTTTCTAGATGATAGTGGTGGTATTTATGGTGACCATTCACATTTCATAAATAAGAAATTACGTATGTAAATAAGTTCTACTGGAATGAATCAGTCCAGAAGTTATTTTTTTCCAGAATGAAGAACTAAAATTGCAGGCGTCATACTACTCACTTTGTGACACACCCGCCCTATAAGTATAGGAAGAATCAGAATAGAAAATTAAATGTTTTTTAAATTACATATGTGTTATACAGCTCCTCTATGAAGAGTAGTACCTTAGAAAACCAAAAACAAAAATAACACTTAGTTAGAAAAAATGATGAGTTGATATTTTCTCTTTGAATAACAGATGACCAGAAGGCAGGATGAGAGTGAATTTTTGAGTACCTGTTTTTTTGAGACATCTTGTTTGTCAGATCAATGCCCAAAAAAGGAAAAAGCTACAAGCTCTTTAGGAGTTTTTGACATGAACTGCTAGCCAATTTGTCCATTGCGCTAACATTTTTATACTGTATTAGGCAATACTTGCATTATGAAATTTTGATTTACTCTTATTTTTAAAATTTTATTTTAAAATATTTCTAACAAAAATATATCAAAGTTATTAGTCATTTCCTAAAAGTTGGTGTTCTAAACTCTTACGTGACTTGGTTTTGCTATTGTGATGGAAACATTTTAAGAGATGATGGGTCATTCTTCCTTATATCTTTTAGAGATTTAATACATTGGCCATTGCTATGTTTTATTTCTTTTTGGTAAGTATTCTTCCCATATGGTGCTATCTAGAATGGCTGTTGTCTGTAGCAAACATAACTGATATTATGAAATCGATGGTCATATCACATTCTTAATATTTTTTTATACAAAGAATATTAATATCTTCTATTGTTGTGGTTTTATACCTCTTTTAAAATTTAAAACATCCACTTCTAACATTGGATTTTTCACTCTAGGTATCTGCTAGCTTGTCCTATGAAATTCTGTTCCATATCACACCAAGTTATGATGTGCCATGTGAGGTGGCTATACATTTGCCACTTAAGATGAAGTAATTATAATTTCTCTTTAAAGGTCCTTAATTGGGGCAGTGAACAATCAGGCCATGTTTTCCACTATTGTTGCACATGAGACCTCTTTAGATTGAATGAAATTGTTGTGGTTCTCCCACCGAGTTCACAGCCAGTCTCCGTGGACCCATTCCAAAAGCCTGACAATGGGAATCAAAATTCAGCATGTAAGAACACAGCCATGAAACAACACCTCAGGGATACAAAATTATAGTTGCTCCATCTTGCGCTGTTCTCAAATTGCTGATATGGCAGACAGCCACACTGTTTAGGGAGTAAAGATGCCTGTTTATAAATTAGAATGTTAGAGAGCTGAGGTTTTGTTTTATAATGACCTGAAAGTCATGGAAAAAACATATATCTATATATCTTAGAATGTATTCTCAAATCTTTATAGAAGAAATGGAAGTGCAAATTTAAATATATAATGCTTTAGAATGTTTTTAGCATAAAAAATTGAGTTATGTTTTACACACATCATACAGAAACAATACAGTATATAGGTTTAAAGGTCTTCGGGAATCCTCACTGCCTCTTCCACTTTTATAGGTGAAGAGGGAATTTCAACTTCCTGGATCCTAAGTCCATTATTACATGTGTTCTAATGTGTTTGTGTGCACATGTGCATGTACATGTTTGGATTTTATACTTTATTATACTGAGATCTGTGTGATAAATAATAGTGTAAAATTAATAAAACATACAAAAGATGATTTTTTAATTGTCAGACACTGTAAGTTCTGTCATATTCTTTCATCCTATTTTGTAACTCACAATCTGATTAGAGAGGGGAGGGTGCTAATACTCAATTTAAAAGCTTACCAGAATAATTCCTAAAATTCAAAATCTCTCTACTATTGATGGCTTTGTGCCTTGAATTGTTTTTCAAATAGAATGACATATACAATGAGCTTCTATAAATCACTGAGAAGATAGGTCACTCAATTCTAAGTCTAAAAAAGAAATCCACATCACATTTTACTTTACAATATTACTTTTCAAACTTTGATTATAAGAGAAAATTTACTTTTAAATGCATTAGAAAATTTGTAAGAAAGATATTGTATGTTGTATGAAATTTAAATTTTTTTAAGAAAAACTTTTTAAATAATTTGTTTGTTTGTTTTATTATTTATTTTATTTTTAGAGAGAGGGGAAAAGAGAAAGAGAGGCAGAGAAACATCACTGTGTGGTTGCCTCTCACTCGCACCCCCAACTGGGGACCTGATGTGCAACCTAGTCATGTGCCCTGACTGGGAATCGAACCAGCGACACTTGGCTCACAGGCTGACGCTCAATCCACTGAGCCACAGCAGCCAGGGCTTTAAAATTATTTTTAATATTAGATTCCAATTTTCCTTCATAATGAGGAGGGAATATTTTAGAATAATAAAGTTTCAAGTTTTCTCAAGATGCTAGGCCATAGTATATGCCCCTTTAGATAATTGGGTAAAATACTGAAGAATAGAAAGCTATTAACAGCAACTCCATTAATCTTAGTAATGAAAAAGGAAAACAGACAGAATAAATGCTGACATTTTTCTTTCTTTTTAAATAGCTATCAAAGCATGGTGTCAACTGGTGGATTGGACTTCAAGAAGAAAGAGCCAATGGTGAATTTCGGTATGGACCTAGATTAATTAGCATTTAATTTTGTTTGACCGGTTTTATTTGCAGAATGATTGGACTAGATTTTAGTGATCAATTTGTTGAGAAGCCTTCAAACATTATCTTTAGCTTATACATTTTCATTTTCCTAACCCAAATTATGAGTATTATTTTATTTAATAAAATATTATGCCTTCAATCCATACTCTGGTATTCCAAGAATAGTGTTGAAGATCGAGCATGCAAAATGAGAGAAGAACTTAAAATTTTAATTTTCCTATAGCTGGAGAGATGGAGCTCCAGTAATATACCAGAACTGGGACAAAGGAAAAGAAGGATCTATGAAAAATCAGAGCCAGAAATGTGGCTTCATTTCATCCATAACAGGTTAGTTTATTCATCCATTTTGGGGTTTGTAGTACAAACTAATAATATTCAGGAACCTTGAAATCTCCTTTTCATTGCATTAGCAAAATGAGAAAGTTTGGTTTGGTTATTTTGCTTTTGAATTGAATGTGTTCAACTTCATCCATCTTAAGGCTTAAGAATGGCCATTTGTACAGTTTATTCCATGAATTCATGTTCTTGAAACTAACTTACATTCAGATAAGTCCTTCCTCATGAACTAAAACAGCATCAAAAATAGGTCCATTGAAACTGGTCAGAAATATGTATGCTAAATACTACTCTCTATGAACTTTATGAGCCCATTTTTATCTCTCCTACTATCCATTTATAATTGGCCAGATCTGAGAAATTTACTTCCAATTTCCCATTTAAGAAAAAACTTCATTGATTCAGTTATCTTTTTTTTAAATGCCTGTCATTAATTACTGCTTATCTTAGAACAACTGTTTGCAAGTGGGATTTAGAAGTACATGTATGTTGGAGACTGTTTTTGTTGGTTGTTTTTTTTTTTTTTTTTTTGTAATTCTACTCATCACTACAGTGTCATTTGGGTTGACTGTCTACTCATATCCACCCGACTCTTTCTATCCAGTAAAAGGTAATAATGTTCTCGACTCTAACAGATTCATAACAAGCCTGTGCCCCAAATTAGGAGCAGAATAAACATGGAAAGCAATCCTTTATGCAAGGGCCTCTGCAAAGTTAGGAAAAGAAAAACCTTGTGGTTAATCAGCTTGCTTTTGCCAGCAGGTGTCACAACAGCCTACTGAAAGGCTGTTTTGTGATTCTGGAAGAAGAGCAGCTAATCTGTATTAAAAATAGCATTCCAGCCCCTCCTTCAACATGCCAACCAACATCCTTTTGGCTCCTATCTCTCATACTAGAAAAATGAATCTGCCCTTGCATTTCACATGCATCCGTGCCCTGTTCTGGAATTATAACTTGAATGCTAATGAAATACAGTCTATAATCTTCTCTGAAAATATAGCTCTTCTAAATTCAAAAACATTTTCCAGGAGGCTGAGAACTTTGGGATATATTTGCTTGAGGGCATGTCTCTATGTGTCTGTTTTGTTTATGGGGCAGTGTTAAGAAGTGCACCTTTCTTAGAAGTCCAGGTTAATTTTTCTAAATTTTTATATTTTCCAATGAATTATAAAATAGAAATGATCATCTATTGTTTTAGGATATCTTTTCTCTCTTTACATTGAAATTGAATACTTTAGAACAAAAACATTAAAAAAATATTCTTAACCCTGGCTGCTGTGGCTGAGTGGATTGAGCCGACGTCGGCCTGCGAACCAAGTGTCGCTGGTTCAATTCCCAGTCAGGGCACATTACTGGGTTGCACATCAGGTCCCCAGTTGGGGCGCATGAGAGGCGACCACACAGTGATGTTTCTTTCCCTCTATTTCTCCTTTCCCCTCTCTCTAAAAATAAATAAATAAACAAATAACTAAATAAATATAATTGTTTAAAATATATATATATATGTATATTCTTTACTTAACCAAGTTAAGTACTCTTAGAACTTTAATCAGTTCTAACAGCAGTACTTGTTTAGATTATTTTGCATTTACATATTGAATTAGAATTACTGATTTGGCACCTTGCCCAGTTAGCTTTTGTCACTGGAGAACTCTATGATTCATAGTTAAATTTAGTTCAATTTCTAGATTTACAGAACAAGTTATGATATACAGTGGCAGTCATAAAAATAGTGATCAATAGACAATGTCTGCGAAGAGTCACCATTGTTTCCATTCATTTCTAACCCATCTTCCCCTCCAGGACTCTGGTCTCGTGAAGAGTGTTCAGTTTCTATGCCTAGCATCTGTAAGCGAAAAAAGTTTGGGGTCATAGAGAAAGAGGAAGATACACCAAAACAGCATGGAACGTGTCCAAAAGGATGGCTGTATTTTAATTATAAGGTAAACTTGTTCACAAAAAGTTGCCTTTGTTTCTCTTTTGTAGATGTTAATTCTAGAAAGTAATAAAAAAGTGGGTGTGGCTTTGAAAAACCATGATTTGTCCATTGGACCTGGAATTTTTTTGACACAACTTTCAAGAGACTTGAGGAGTTTTTGATTTAGGGACAACCCTCTCGGAATAAGAAGTGTTTGTGAGAAACAGCCTTGACACCACCCTTCATCTGTATCTGGTTTTTGTATATTCAGTCATTCGTTGTGCTGTGTGCATGTATGTGCACATGTGTGCATGTGTGCCTGTATATCTAGACCCTGCTCCCAAATGAGTTGTCAACTCCAGAGGGCCCAGACTCCATCATGCCCTTCTTGTGTCTTTTCTGCCTGGACACTTCCCTGCAGAGAGCTCTGCCTGCCTTGTGAATTAACTGACAGATAACATAGCACAGTCAATGTTGTCTTGAGCCTCATAAAGTGGGTGCTTCCATGCAGAATTGAAATTTTTTAATTTGTAGTATGAATATTGTAAACCAGATTTATTATTTCTGATACAGCCTCCAATTAAGGCCAAGACTTCCCCTCTACTCCTTACGTAAGGTCTTAGATGAAAGTAATTAAAATGCATCCCAAATTATAAATCTTTGCTCTTTGATCATCAAGAGTTAATTTTTAATCTGTATGTTCAATCGATGGGCAGGGGATTCTCTCCTTTGTGATCTTCCTCTATTGTTAACTTGTGAAATGGTGCCATTTAGATTTTAGACATGCTTATTGAGCACCACTACATATTTAGCACTGATTTTTTTAACTGGGGTAAAATTCATGTAATATAGAATTTACCATCTTCATTTTTAAGTGCCTAGTACAGCAGTATAAAGTATATTCAAAATGTTGTGCAACGAATCTGCAATTTTCAACCTGTAAAACTAAAACTCTAAACATATTAAACAGCAGCCCTTCCTTCACGCTCCCCCAAGCACCTGGCTACTATCATTCTACTTTCTGTGTCTGCTCTAGTTCGACTACTGCAGATACTGCATATGAGTGGAATCGACACAGTATTTTTCCTTTGGTGACTGGCTTCTTTCACTTAGCATTATGTCCTCCAGGTCCCTTCATGTTGCAGCACATGTTGAGTTTCCTTTCTTTTAAGCCAGAATATATATATATATATATATAACACATACACATATATATATATATATATATGATTTTTTCACTCATCCATGAGTGGACATTGGGTTTTTTCTATCTTGTGGCTGTTTTTGCTGGTGATTTCACCTATATTTCCTACTTTACTGATTTTTTAAAATACACTGAATTGTTATCCCATCTTATAAATGAGAAAATTGAGCCTAATAAAATTGTGTGGTTTTTCTGAAATCTCGCAGCGAATCCAGGCTGAGAATCAAACATATCTTCTGAGACTGATGGCCTTATTTCCTACAGCTGCCACTTCGTATAAGACCTATGAATTGCCACACCTCCTTAGTCCCATGAGTGACACTGAGATATATTCTAAAATAATATAATAGTTCTCTAAAACTATATAGTATTGAGATATACACTATTTTAATAGTTTATACTTTGTGTCTATTTTCTATTTTCTCATATATAAAATCTTTCTGTAAGTTGCAAATTATTTATACATTTCGATATGAGACACTTGTACGTAATATTCAATAGAACACTGAATATTACTAAGTCTTTTATTAAAACCTTTGAGAATTAAAGTTTTTTTAAAGATATTTCATTGTGGTAAAATATAACATAAAATGTGCTTTGTAATCATTTTAAGTGTACAATTCAGTGGCATTAATTACACTCATAATGTTGTCCAACTGTCACTCCTATTTCCAAAACCTTTTGTCATCTCAAACAGAAACTCTGTAACTGTTAAGCAATAACTCCTCATCCCTGTCCCCTCTAACCCCTGGGGAGCTCTAATATATTTTTTATCCCTATGAACTTGCCTATTCTAGATATTTCATGTAAGTGACCTCACAATATTTGCCCTTTTGTGCCTGGCCTATTTCACTTGTAATAATGTTTTTGAGGTTCATCCATGTATCAGAACTTTATTTTTTATGGCTGAATAATATTCCATTGTACAAATACACCACATTTTGTTTAGCCATTCATCTGTTGGTAGACTTAGGTTGCTCCCACTTCTTAGCTATTGTGAATAAATCTGCAATGAACATTGGCATACAAGTATCTCTTAGATGCCCTGTTTTCAGTTCCTTTAGGTATGTACCTAGGAGTGGAATTGCTATATCATATGGTAACTCTACATTTAACTCTTTGAGGAATCAACAACTGTTTTCCACTGTGGCTGAACCATTTTTACAGTCCTGTCAGCAGTGTATGCTAGCCATTTCTCCACATCATTTCCAACATTTGTTATTACCTGTCTTTTGTTATTTTAACCATCCTAGTGCACATGAAGAGTTATCTCATGTAATTGTGATTTATATTTCCCTTATAGCTAATGATTTTGAGCATCTTTTCATGAGCCTACTGACCATTTGTATATCATCTTTGGGAAAATGTCTACTCAAGTCCTTCACCTATTTTTAATGTCAGTTACTTGTCTTTTTGTTGTTGAGCTGTAGGTGTTCTTTATATATTGTGAATATTAAACCCCTATCTGATATGTGTTTGACAAATATTTTTCCCATTCTGTAGTTCTCTTTTCACTCTCTTGATAATGTCCTTTGACACACAGAAGTTTTTAATTTTAATGAAGTCTGATTTTTCTAATTTTTTTTGTTCATTCATTTGATGTCATATATTTTACTTCTAAAAAAGCTCTTATACTTAGGTTTTGATCCACTTTTAGTTAATTCTTGTAGCTGCTAGTTTTTTTATGACTATTATAACAAATGCATTCTGGCAGTGGTCTGTGGAGAACAGGCACAAATAAATGCCTACCTTGTCTAAATACCACATTTTTGATACAGACAGTGACCAACCCCAAAACATGAACACAACTATTCTAGTTACTAACTCATAATTCCTCCCATGTGTAGAAGAGGATATTAATGGCAACTCTAATATTAATGACATTAGAGAAATAATTCCTGGAAACTCAAATGGTTGATTTTGGTTCAGCCCTTGGCTATTATTCTTCCCCCAAACGTTTTCATCCACATAGCTTTGCTCTATTTCATATTTCCTCCTGAGTAAGCATGGGAAGTAAGGACACACATGGGCATGGTAGCAGAGATGATGGAGCAGACCCAGGGCAAAGAGCAAGCAAATGCTTCCTTTGGAAGGTATAGAAAGTGGCTTGAGCAAAGTACAGACACGTACATGAGAGGAGAAGAGTTCTATGAAGCTCGCTGTGAAGCAGGATTAAAACACCCTCAGGTAGCTCAGAATCTTTAAAAACAAAACAAAACAAAACTTTATTGATAACTAACAGCTAGATTAGGAATTCATAGCCCTGATCATATATTTAGAATCACCAAGTGAGCTTTTTCAAAATATCAAGGTGGCATCCTAAAGATTCTGATTTATTTGATCTACATGGTGTCCAAGCATCAGTGTGTTTTAAAACCTCCCTTAGTTATTTTAATGTGTAGCCAATAGTTGCCCGGCAATGGAACAGTAGCACAACTTGGTCTTAAAATCATTCAGACGGTTTGATTATTAAGGAAACCATCACAACAAGCTTCACACAAAGGTGACCTTTTATGAGTGAGGGTTCAGGGTCCACAATTGTGTCCCCCACCCAGTGCCTTCCCCTGGATATTAATGGCTAGAATCCTA
This sequence comes from Furipterus horrens, assembly GCF_987537825.1. Taxonomy (NCBI): domain Eukaryota; kingdom Metazoa; phylum Chordata; class Mammalia; order Chiroptera; family Furipteridae; genus Furipterus; species Furipterus horrens. The sequence continues at coordinate 155,996,057 of NW_028327171.1, read as the reverse complement.
CCACAAGAGTCTTGCTCATTTGCCTTCACACTTTATTTTGTTTAAGAGAAATATTTCTGAGATTGACTTATCTGTCACCTACATTTTGGAATAAGTGAGTTTATCAGATTATTAGAAAAGTTGATTGATAGCTGAGAAGAGTGGAGAGCCCAATGTGGATGGTTCCCCCTGCTTAATTTTTTAAAAGCTACCGAAGGAAAATTGGGAGATAGCAAGGACAGACATTCCTCACATCACAGCTCTGAATGAGTTCCAATATAGTATGTCCTATTAAACTTTGTTTCTTATTTGTTATCTTCCTAGGACTAACTTTTATTGGTTATTTCTAAGGAAAAAAATTTAGTTGTTTGACTGATTGTCCACCTTCTAGAGTTTTGAAATGGAGATACCAGAAGTTAAGCATCTTTTCTAATGTTTATAGATGTTCTTCTCTGTGTTTGGTGATATAAAAGAGGCTTGACCAGAGATTACCCTGGGCACATACTTGTCACAGCAGAACTGTAGGAAGAAATACTGTGTGTGTGTGTGTGTGTGTTAGATTAACTTTCATGCTTCTACTTATACATTTTTCTACAAGGACCTGAATTAAGTGCTAATGGCTGTCTTGCACCATCTAGTTTGACATTAGCCAATATTTTATTTCATGCACAATATAGTCTTAAAAAACACTCCTCCTTTAAAAAAAATTATTCAAATTAGCATTTTATTTGTTTAACTGTGTTGGATATTGATAAGTCAATGGTGAGGAGAAATATACACAATCCCTTCCCTTCTGGAGCTTATAGATTTGGGGGGAACAAACATGAGTCAATCACAAAAATGCTGTATAATTTAAAGTTGTGACCCATATGATAAAGAAGTGTTACAAAGTTCTATAAAATGGATAGCAGGAGGCCCTGACTGAGGTGGTCAGGACAAGGAGCATTAAAAGTAAGGGGAACAGCATGTGCTAAGGTCCTGTGGTGAGAGTGAATGTGACATAGTTAAGAAACTAAAGGAAACAGAGAGATCTGGAAGATGAGAGCTGAGATGAAAGAAGGGTTAAATCGTCTTCTGGTTCTCATGCTCAGTGCAATGAGAAGCCCTTGAAGGGTTTAAACTGAAGAGGGACATGATCAGGACTGAATTTTGAGAAGAATCTCTCAAGCTGCGGTGCCAATATAAAGTGGAAATGGGCAAGAGTGAGAAAGGTAAGAGCAGTTAGGAAGCTATTGCAATAGTCCAGGCAAGAGATTATTAGGAGCTTGTGCTAAGATGATGGTGACAGAAAATGGGGGGCAGTGGAAATGGGGGTGGGGGGCTCTGAGAAGTGGATTTCCAAATGGCAGGACAGGAGTGATGATGGAGTGGGCGAGTGAGGATGACTCCCGAGTTTCAGGCTTGTAAAATTGTAGCACTGCCTGTGCCACTCCCTGTTAGTAAGAACACTCGGAAAGGACCAAGTTTGAGGGACAAATCATGAATTCTATTTTCAAATTTTTAGCTGGAAATGACTTTGGAACAACAAAAAAAAAAAACCCAGAATTTTATATTCAAAACTGGTTTGGAATACAGGAAGATATCCTTAATTCACAATCATAATTAGAGATAGGTTAAACTTGCTCACATTTTGCAAATTAGTAAGTAAATAAACAACTTAAAATTAAGGGTGTTGTACTTCATCTTGCTGCTTGTTTTAATTATTAATGACACCATTTTGAAGTGTGTTAGTAAATACGTTATATTTTTAGAAATGATGGACTCCTGGTAATGAGAGGCTACACTGTCATCATCCAGCTAGTAAATCTTGGCTGGGGCACATATTGGGGAGATAGGTGGAAGAGGAGGAGAGCTTGTATGTGTGTGTTTTCTGGAGAGATTTATTGAGCTAACTGAACCAATGAGGTTCTTTGGTATTTATGAATGGTTCATTAGTGTGACTATCTGAACACAAGGTGAATTCACATTAAATGATAAGACTTCCTAATAATTGGTATGTGCCACTCTTTGGAATTTGTAATTAGAGTGAAGAGGAAAAATGAAAAAAATAGATAAAAGGACAGTTGTTGTAAAATTAAAATCTTCTACAGCCAATTCTGTTTCATTGTAAAGCAAACAATGTAAAGGGAACCAAAATTGAAAATGTACTTCCCCTCTCAGTTGGTAACTCAACTTCAGGCAAGATCAGGGTTTCTGATTTTTGTACTAAGAACAGTGGAAAGTTACTGAAGGGTTTAAGCTAAAGAGTGATGTGATCAGAACTGAGCTCTGAAAAGAATTACCTAGGTATTATTGACATTTGGGGCTGGAAAATTCTTTGTTCTGGGGGAATGTTTAGCAGCCTCCCTGGTCTCTACTCACTAGATGCCAAGAGCAATCCTCCCACCTCAAGATATGATACCAATAATATCTCCAGATATTATCAAAATATCCCCTGATGGGCAAAATGGCCCCATTTGAGAATCACTGGACTAAATCTAGAATATCTGACATCATTTGACAACTATTTCAGAGTCTATTGGGTTTATTTCATTCCATAAATATCTACTGGTGACCTTCTTTGTTATGATGTTCAAAGAGGAACAACACTCAGTCTCTATGCTTCTAGAGGAATTTATGAAGGGAAAAAGGGACAAGGGACTCATTCAGAAATTAAGGAAGGATGGGGAAAGATGTAATTTCAGAGGAGGATAGGATTTTCTCAATGGCATGATCTTGAGATCTGACCTATTAATGACCAGGGTTGTTTATATTCATTGATGAAAGGATATTCTTACAGTGTATCCTTTGCATTAAGTCTCTCCTGACTTCTCTGGAACTTAGCCTGATCTGTTATTGCCTTTCTTTTCCCCCCTCTCGCTCTCTGCTCTGACTCCATCTGGCCCTATTAGCATGTTTAAATTTTACTGAGCTTTGAGAGTGGGGAGCTCTTCTTCACCTCTGCCTGTCCTGCCTCATAGTTACTGTTTCATTTCTCTTCCCATAACAAATAACCCCTGCTATGCCACAAGCATGACTCTCTCATGAGTACCAATGAAGTCTCACTGCCAAATCCCACAACCATTTTTTGTGTTCCATTTGCCAATGTTGGCCCCCCTCCTGTTGGGTCTTCTTCCTAGGTCTCCTGGATTCTGTCCTGGCTTCTCTTCCCACTGGGCTCATGTTTTCTCTTCTGGCTCTTCCTCATGGACTTACTGATCACATGACTGATTCCAAGTTCTTAGTGAATTTAAAAACCTGGTGAGGTTTTGACTCCCTAGTATTTCTCTCTCACTGCAATTAAAGAAGTGTATTTGCAATTGAAACTTAACTAAGCTGCTATTAACCCGATTTAGATGAAATCTGCCACTATAAACTTTGTAATTGGGCTGGGTCCTTTTTAGAAGGAATAGTATTTTTCATTGAGCAGAAGATCTTGTTCTGATATCCCACATGACAAAACGCATCCTTGCTTCTGTTCCTGCCTGTTGCCTGACACAGTACAAGCTAGGCATGTATTCGTCCTGAAAGCTGGTTCTCTTTGTTTTACGTGGACCTTTGGAGCAGCTCAAAGAGAACAATGAGTCATTTCTGAGTAAGAAAATTATAAATAGTTTTCAAGGCTCATCCTCAGTATCTTTGGGAAATTTTTACCTCATTATAAAAATATGGAAGTAAACTTTTTTTTTATAGTGCCTTTTGGTGAAAATCCCCAAAGACCCAAGTGGTTGGAAGAACTGGACATCTGCTCAAGACTTCTGTGTTGAAGAAGGGGGGACACTGGTCACCATTGAAAATGAGGTGGAGCAAGGTACTCAATGTTCTGTCAGGCAAAAATAACCATTTTTATTCAAGTATTTATTAAAGTATTCCCCCCAAATTCTAACATTTCCAAATCAATATTTTCAGGGATTTTCTGTAACATTTATATCATGACATCTGTAAAAATTAGTACACTCCATTGCCTATAAACTATTGATTTTTTGGAGACTTGTCTGTTTCACCAGTAGTAGTGGAAAGAATAAGGACATATTTATGATCTGTATTTCAAAATGGCTAACGTAATCTGAATTAAAGTCTATTGTAATTGCATGGCATAATTTTTATGAGCCTTTAGATTCACCTGCACACTTTTATTAGATATTTAGGCAATTATATACATTAGTTTAAACATAGCAAATAACTCCTCTTTTGTTAAGAAAGGCATTGAATGAACACTGGAAATTGTTTTGTTAATGATATGATGAAATTCCAGGCTTAGCCAGCTAATTTCTGTCAACTTAAACTGAAACAAAAGTGAGAGAGACTGCATTACCTTAATAAGGACAAAGTAATTTTGAAAATTGATTTGTAATTAAGTTTTGCTGTCATTTAAATAAAATAATAGCTATAAACAGAATTGGCTGATTAACCAAATGGCTTACATAGTATTGAATTTTATGATGTATTCTTATTTTTTAGCTTTCATTACAATGAATCTTTTTGGTCAGACCACTAATGTGTGGATAGGATTACAAAATGATGATTATGAAAAATGGCTAAATGGAAAGCCTGTGGTTTATTCTAACTGGTCTCCATTTGATACAATAAATGTAAGTTCCAAGATTTACTTTTTAGAAATTGGCAAGAGATTCTATTCAAGACTTGTTCACTAAAGTTTTTATATCTTCTTTTTGTAAGCATAAATTTTTATTAGTTGGTTATTAATATTAATTTTAATAATATGTTATATAATCCTCATGTGTTCCATAAATGTAATTACTTTATTCATCACAAGACTTATTTATGTTTTCAGTTATGAAGTGATTTGTGAACCAGTTTATTAAGTGCAAACAAAAGAATAATAGTGTTTGAAGTTTTAAAAATTATGTCCTTAATAAAAATGTCAATGTTACACATGTTATAGGTTACAATTTTTTTAAATGTATTCTTTTAAAGATTCCAAGTCATAACACTACCGAAGTTCAAAAACACATTCCTCTCTGTGCCTTGCTGTCAAATAATCCTAATTTTCATTTCACTGGAAAATGGTATTTTGAAGACTGTGGAAAAGAAGGTTATGGGTATGTTTGTGAGAAAACACAAGGTAAGAAGTACTTGCTTTTTTTATTCCCATGGCCCACTCTTTTCTTCCATATTTGTTTTACATGCTGTGTAACTGACAGTTTCATTGCTAATAGTAGCAGGCACTGATTCTTTGAGCTGTACATACATGTGGTCATTTAATTTCAACTAGCACAGGATTATGCCTTCTAGTGGGGCTCTAAGGACTGCAGAGACCACTTCAGTGATGGCCAAGTTTATGCAAAAGGTTTTATTGCTTCGTTCTGGGATTATATGTCTGTTCAGGCAATTAAAAAAGACATTACAAAATGCTGGACCAGAGTTAAGGAAATAAAACAAGTCAATGCTCACTCCTTTCTTGGAACCTTAAAAATGGTCTCTACGGCTACATATGGCATGCAGCATGTTTCCAGACCTGATGATGAGAACCTGCAATGGCTTCTGCTGTGAAATCCCAAGCCCATACTATTACAAGTAGCCAATGGGGTCAATGAACAGTGTAAATGCACTGTAAGTAACCTTGAGTAATAAAAACAATAATAGCTCACATCTTATGCTTTTACCGAGTGCTAGGCTTCCCTGTACCATGCCACCCTAGGAGGCTACAGTTTATGTCTGGAGCTGTGTAGAACTCTGGGCAACCTAGTGTATGTGCTTAATTGGAATATGAATTACAGCTCATACTGTTGCTTACATGTGAGCCCTTTAAAGATACTAGGTATCAACCCATCTTCAGAAAAGCAGTTCCAGGGAAACACTGTTTCCTAGTTCACAGGTATCACTTAATCATAATAGTGGTTGGGAACTGAAAGAAAATACCAGACCCCTTACATCAAGAGTATTATGAGAAGAGCAGAGCCTTTTGGGGAAAGAAGTATATCAGTATACCATATCCTTGCAAGCTTATAATGTACTTGGTGCTGTGCCTTGGCTTTATAAGCATCAATGCCATAAAATCCTCATGACAAATCTAAAAAGTAGGTAAAAGTCTTCCCATTTTACAAACGAAAAAATAAGTAACATACTCAAGGTCTCTCAGTTAAATACAATTATTCTATTCTACAACCTTGATGTTAACCTCTTCTTGAAATGTGCTCCTGACCACATTCTCTCTTTCATGTTTTTGAGACTAAAAATGAGTATGTTCTTTTGAAGGAAGTATAGAAAGTGGGCACTGGAGTTCACACCACCCCTTGGACTCCTACCCCACCTCAGTAAATAAACTGTCAGTCAAGTCTCTTATCTTCTCTGAACCTTGGTTTCTGCATCTATAAAATGGAATATCTCGTAAACTTTCTGTATATACAGGGCTCAGCAAGTTCCCAGCATATGTTCAACAAAGGATACTTCTTTTTATTGTTATTTTTCAAACCACATTATTTAACTACACAAATTCTTTTTTTAAGTATATTTTATTGATTATGCTGTTACAGTAGTCCCAATTTTTTTCCCTTTGCTTCCCCTCTGCCCAGTACGCCCCTTCCCACCAGCAATCCCACCCCGCTTAGTTCATGTCCATGGTCATGCATAAAAGTTCCTTGGCTTTACCCTTTCCTATATTGTTCTTAACTTCCTCCTGTCTATTTTGTACCAACCAATTAACTTCTTAATCCCTGCACCATTTTCCCATTTCTCCCCCTTCCCCCTGCCAGTTGATAACCCTCCAAATGATCCCTATACCTATGATTCTGTTCCTATTCCAGTTTGCTTTGTTGGAGTTTGTTTTTATTTTTTAGATTCAGTTGTTGATAGTTGTGAGTTTGTTGTCATTTTAGTGTTCATAGTTTTGATCTTCCTTTTCTTAAATAAGTTTCTTTAACATTTCATATAATAATGGCTTGGTAATGATGAGCTCCTTTAGCTTTACCTTGTCTGGAAAGCACTTCATCTGCCCTTTCATTCTAAATGATAGCTTTGCCGGATTGAGTAATCTTGGTTGTAGGTCCTCACTTTTCATCACATTGAATACTGCTTGCCAGTCCCTTCTTGCCTTCTTTTGAGAAATCAACTGATAGTCTTATAGGCAGCCCTTTGTAGGTAATTCTCTGCTTTTCTCTTGCTGCTTTTAAGAGTCTCTCTTTATCTTTAACCTTTGGCATTTCGATTATGATATGTCTTAGTGTGGTCCTCTTTGGGTCTAGCTTGTTTGGGACTCTCTGTACTTCCTGGACTTGTATGTCTATTTCCTTCACCAAATTTGGGGAGTTTTCCTTCATTATTTTTTCACATAAGCTTTCAATTTCTTGATGTTCCTCTTCTCCTTCTGGCACCCCTATGATTTGGATGTTGGCACATTTAAAGTTGTCCCAGATGTTCCTAAGCCTCTCCTCATTTTTTCCAGTTCTTGTTTCCTCATTCTGTACTGGTTGACTATTTTTTTCTTTCTTATATTCCAAGTCATTGATTTGAACCCCAGTTTCTTTACCTTCACCACTGGTTTTGTGTGGATTGTCCTTTGTTTCATTTAGCATAGCCTTCACTTCTTCCCTTATGCATTTGCTATACTCAGGCATATTTGTCAAGCCTGTGAGCATCTTTACCACCAGTGTTTGGGATTCCATGTCTGTTAGGTTGGCTATCTCCTCGTTGCTTAGTTCTCCCACTAGAACCTTGATTCATTCTCTCTTTTTGGCCATAATTTTCTGTCTCCTCATCTTGACAGGCTCCTGTGTTTGTTTGCTTCTGTGTCTTAGGTAGAGCTGTCGCACCTGTTATGTTGTAAGGGGTGGAGCCTTAGGTATTCATCAGTGCAGGGTGACCCATTTCACCACGTCGTGGCACTGTCCGTGGGAGAAGGCTCTGAGAGGGAACAATGCTGCTTGCTCAGCACTCACCCCTTTTCCAGGCACTTTTTCCACTTCCTTATGGGTCTGCTGCCTCTCTAGCTGTTTCCCTGGCCATCATTCCCAGAGTAGGTGGGTCTGCGGACATTCTAGGACCATGGGGGCCCTTTAAACAAGCAGACACTACTGAGAGACTGGCAGTTTTTTCCTCCACTCCAGTCCTGACTGGTTTGCACAGTCAGAAGCAATGAGGCTTTATTTTCTCTGGTGCTGGAACCATGAGCTGTGTGGTCTGGTCTGGTGCTGGGAGTGCTCCCCAGGTGTCCCTCCCTACTTTTTAAAATGTGTGACTGTACTTTCTGCCATTCTGCTGCTGCTGTCACTGCTGCTGCCACCACCACACTGCATCCTCTCCACCCCTCCTGCCTATCTGGATGAGTATTTCTTCTTTATATCTTTGTTTGTTGGTCTTCCATGCAGCTCAATTTTCTGGAACTTCTGGTTGTCTCTAGTTTTGAGGTAGTTGTAGTCCTTCTTAGTTGTAGAGGCAAATGCAATATGTCTTTCTATGACTCCATCTTGGCCGGAAGTTCACAAATTCTTATAGTAGTCTACAATGATTACTCAAACTTTGTTCCTCCTCTTTATAGCCTAAAGTTTTTATTCTGCACAAAAAAAATATAATGTCTGAATAAAAAAAGAGACAAGGCCAAAGTCATACCCCCAAATTGGAACTTGGCTGCCAATGGATCTTTCTTTTTCACAGAAATAATTGACAAAATAATGTTTTTCAGAGTCACTAATTTTTTGAAACTTCATGAAATCAACTACAGAAGGAGAAATTCACATGTGTGAAAATACTGATATATAACTTAGTGGGGAAAAACAGTTAAATTGGTTTTTGTGTCATATATACAAAGGACTTTAGTTATTTTAATTTTACTAATTGTTAACACCTTTAAATAGCTACTTGATATTATGTCAGTTTTATATAAGTAACCTTATACTTTGTAGATAAGCTAGCAAACAGACTTCTAGCAAAAAATAAACAAATAATAAAAGTGGCTCATCACAATTTACTTGGTAAATAATTTAATTTCACTTTGGTTTAGCAACATCTACAACATGTATTGGGGTAACATTTTCAGATAAAAGTAAAATTCCCACTGTCATTTTTATTTGGGAGAGTGTGTCAAGAGGAAGAGAGGGGAGCAAGAAGCAACATTTATGGAGTGCCTCCTATATCCCAGGTGCTACAGTAAATGTCTTTTGTAGATATCTCATTGAATTCTACCCACATCCCTCTAAGAAAGGCCTTACTAATCTTTCTTTTTTAATTGTTTTTATTGATTATTTGAGAGAGAGGGAGAGAGAAACATCTGTTTGTTGTTTCACCTATCTTTGCCCTCATTGGTTGATTCTTGTATGTGCCCTGACCCAGAATAGAACTGCAACCTTGGTGTATCAGGACAACACTCCAACCAACTGAGTTATCTGGCCAGGGAAGGCCTTACTAATCTTATAGACCACAAATGTGAAGTTTCGAGAGATTAACTAATTTCCCAAGGCTTCTTATCATTCAGGGTCAGAACCAGAGTTGAGTCACAGATTTCTGACTATCCACATCTCACTATGCTCCTTTTCAAGCCCTAGTGTAATAAAATCAGTATACAGAAAGGAACCCCAGCCACTTTGATCAGACACTTAAGAAACACTTACCTTGTTTTTGCATATTAAGTTTTCAAAATTTAGCCTAACCAAGTACATAATATAATACAGAGCCAACAGACACACACACATATTAAAGAGGAAACATCTGTATGTAAAACACAGAATTGCTTTTTATGTGGTCACAACTGCTCATGAACAAGAAATCATCAATGATAACATGTGAGAAAACTTTGCTTTTTAATTTATAAATATCGACCCTGACAGGTGACTTTCATAGTAACTATAAGAACAGTGTATTTCTGTTCATTAATTTTTAAACCTCTTTATAAAATGTATATATGTAAACATTAAATATGATAGTAACTATCATACAGTCTCAGAAGTTTAATAAGTGTTATATTTGAGAATACACACTTGTAACTTATGTTTGCAGTGCAGTAAATGACTATATGACATTTAGTAAGTATTAAGTTCTGCCAGAGTGGTGTGTGTTAGGCTGAGTAGAGACAGCAGAACGAAACATACCTAAGGAGATCCTATGAATTCCACCAGAGAGTGGTCTATTTGACAAAGCATGATCAAAATGGGAAACCTTCTAGAAATGTTTAATATACACATATGTTTATATTTTTAAAAGAAACTCTCTCACAAAATTTTCTAGGTGTTTTATTCTTTAGCATCACCTATGCTTTCAGGGAGTGTCCTCATTTCGAAGTAGTCAATTTCGGGAAGAAAAACGCACGGGTCACTGTGAAGGGTCTCCATGCTAAGCTTTGCCTCCCTCCTCCCTTTCTCATCCAGATGCTACAAGTGATTTTTGTTTTGTTCTTGTTCTAGATACTTCTGGACATGGTGTAAATACATCTCATATGTTTGCAATCCCCAATACTTTAGAATATGGAAATAGAACTTACAAAATAATTAGTGCAAATATGACTTGGTATACAGCACTAAAAACCTGTCTGATGCATGGAGCAGAACTGGTCAGCATTACAGATCGGTATCACCAGTCCTTCCTCACCGTCATCCTCAACCGGCTGGGACATGCCCGCTGGATTGGACTGTTCACTGCAGATGTAGGTGTCCTAAAATCCCTCGGACTATCCTTGCTTACTTAAGTTTCACATCCACTTCCTCAGTAATATAACAACTGAAATTAGCACAGAAAAAATCTCCCAGGAACTATACCATTTAAATAATTGGTTTATATAGTAAACACTGACTAACCTTATGAGAAACCTATGACTGCACAATAAAGGTGTACACCTTTAAATATCTACTTGCTTAATTCCTGGAAATTAATGCCCTTCAAAGGCTCTATGAAAATTTCTGAGAAATTTCAGGACACTTCCCCATGCACTGGAACACATCCTAAACTCGAGCATCTGCATTTGGGTAATTTGTTGTATTTAAGAAATCCCCAAGAAAAAATAATCGTGCTTCCTGCCTAGAAATTTTGTTAATAATTAATTCAGTACCCCCTGACATTTAACATGTAGGTTATTTTTCTCCTCCAGGGATGTGGTTTAGAGAGTTAAGGTTTTGGTTTTTTTTTTTTTTTTAGTTTTCTTTACTCCTTAATAAAAACATTACACACTGAAATTAGGGAAACATATCTATTCTATCCTGACCTATTGTGCTGCTCCCTATTGTCAATCACTGTAAACAGTTTCCAGTGTGCCATTTAGAAACTTTCTCTATAGGCACATATATATAAATGTAATGGATGAATATGTACAGTTCTCTAAATACAAATGAGAACTTACTATATATGCTGTCTTTAAACTTGCTTTTCTATTTAATATACCTTGTACAGCTTTCAATGTCAGCACATAAAAATTTAACACATGTAAGAATATACTGTACCACAATTTATTAAACAATTCTATGCATGGACATTTGGTTTCTTCCCAGTTTTCACAATTACAAACAATGCACAACAAATATCCTGTGCAAGTAGGATGAGTTCCCAGAAGTGAAGTTGTTAAGTACACTTTAAGTGTTCACAATAGTGCCACTGCCTTCCGAACGTTTGCACCAATTTACATGCCAACAGCACTGTGTGATAACATCTAGTTTTCTCATGTCCTTGCCAACACTGGGTATGTCAAAATTTTACTCCTCACCAGTGGTATAGGTGAAAGGATAGTATTTTGTGGTCATTTATTATGTTTTTGTATTTGGGATGTTTTAACTTATGTAGTCAATTTTTGCTTTATCACTGCTGGATTTTTCTATCAGACCTGGAAAGATTTTTTCCCCACACTAAGAGTATAAAATATGTAGCCAAGTTTTTTTTAGCACTCTTATATATTCAATTTTATATTTGGATCTTTGATCCGGAATTTATTTCGGTATAAAGAACAAGATATTGATCCAACTTCACTCTTACTGCTTGAGGGAAATTATGGTGGCAGGGAGCCAAGTATTCCCCAAAACTAATAAAGATATCTCTTGTAGCAGATATTCCTTTCTGTCAGGCCATATTCACAAGCTGTTCTAGACCCCCCCCAAAATAGAAATCTAAGAAGTGGAAATACGAGTCTATGTGCGAACTGAGAGATGCTCAGACAGCATTGATTGATGCCACCAGGAGTCTTGGCAAGGAAATGACGGCTCAATTTCCCTCCACAGAATGGTCTCAATTTTGACTGGTCAGATGGAACTAAATCCTCCTTCACCTTTTGGAAAGACGATGAGTCACCCTTGCTAGGTGACTGTGTTTTTGCTGACACCAATGGGCGCTGGAGTAGCACAGCCTGCGAATCATTTTTGCAAGGAGCCATTTGTCATGTCCCTACCGGTAGGTCCAATCCTGTTCAACTCAAAAATATGTACCACGCACCTGCTGTACACAAGACACTGCACTAAGCAGGAGTGATGAGGAAGAATTGTAAGGAGTATCAGCCCTCAAGAAGCCTCTGGTCTGGTAGGTGATGTACAGATGAATAACTACTATACTAGGCAGGGCTACCAAACAATATGAGAGGTAGCATGTGTTGTGGGGGTTAGCAAGAAAAAGAACACATTGTATCAATGAGGAGAAATACTGTATGTAGAAAGACTTCCTTAAGGACTTGACTGTGGAGATTGTCCTTGAAGTATGGCTGGGATGTAAATACAGGGCGATGATGGGACATTTGCATTCTGAGCAAAATGGTTGGGCAAAGACATGGAAGAAAAGAAGGATGGAACATGGATAAGGCAAAGCCAGTGCTGAGATTTTCCTGCATCGCAGGTTATGGTTAAGGGAGAATTAGGAAATCAGGCTAGGAATGTGGGTTAGGAGCATAGATGACCTTGAATGCCAGACTGGGGCTTTATGTTTAGGTCAAGGACAAATAGGATTCTAGAGTCATCATCATAATAATGGTAATAATATTTATGTCTATATCACATATATATTTAAATGTTAAAATAATAATAACATCTCATTACACTTAAAGTTCACCCGGCTATGCCAGGTAGACTTTATTTTAAAGATGGAATAGGTTCAGAGCATTAAATAGTTTCCTGAAGATCTCAGAGATGTCCACCAACAGCCCCAGGAGTAGAAGCCTAGTTTCTCATCACACTAGACCCCCATTTTCTTGATTGCTGTGGTGTACATAGAGGTCCTTAACACTGGCTGGTTTCTTTTTGAATCTCTCATTTAGTAAAAGTGCATTTATTTCTTACATTCTGGATACTATAATTCAAATGGCATACACATTATGTAACTTCAGATTGAAATAATTCAGGATGAAAATGTAAATAATAGCCATATATATTGGAAAAGCCAATTCTGCTTCTAAAACACCATAAGAGTTAGCCTTCTCTTTCAACAACACTGCATTTATTGAGTGCTTAAGAAGGATGAGGCACTAGCTTGTTTAAACTTCTCAAGTTGTAAGAAAGATATTGTTGTTAGCTCTCTTTTGTAGATAAAGAAACCAAAGTGTAGGGAGGATCTCGGCATGGATGTGTCTGATTCTCATGCTTGCCCTCTGAAGCAAAGTCCACCCCAATTTCCTAGTGTTATGTTTGTTATGTTATGCATTATTGAATGCATTATTTTCTCTAATAAGTTGATTTGTAGGTAAGAATTTGCTAAATCTGTAATATTGAGCACTGCATGTAACACATTTTGTACATTTGGAATCGTCTTTTTCCAGCTTCATTCAGTTGTCAGTATTTCTATGAATCATATCCCTCAGTATGTTAGTAATTGTAAACATGAAAGTCAGAGGCCCTCACCCAGGCAGCACCCAAACTAAGCCTATAAAGATATGCATTAATATACTCAGTTATATGTAAGTAAAGATTATTTCTTCCAGAAATGCTATAAACCAGTCTAGTTTTTTAATCATTTATATTAAACTCATTCTTCAGAGTATTATCATGAAAATCTCATTACGTATATTTATCTTGGTCTTTCATATAATGTAATTCAATGTTTATCTCATACTCAGTCACCACACTGAAGTCATAACTGATTTTTGTTTATAGAAACAAGACCATTTGGACACCCAGAGTTGTGCTCAGAAGCATCTGTTCCCTGGATAAAATTCAAAAGTAATTGTTACAGTTTTTCTACAGTCCTAGACAGCATGAGTTTTGAGGCTGCTCATGAATTTTGCAAAAAGGAAGGTAATTCTTTTGTGATGGTAAAATGCTTTCAATGTGCTCCTTCTTGATAATCTAGTAAATAATGTAACTTTTTGTCTGATTATATAGTGATTTAAGCAGCAACAAAAATTTTTGAAAAAAATGCTGTTGAATTTGCTTATCTGGGGGATGGCTAATATATGAAACACAATGTCCAGTATATAAAACTTTAAAACCTAAGATGATGTCTCAGAATGCTGCACTTCTTCCCACAAAATGTTCCTTTTGAATGCATTTGACTTACAAATTCTTAATGTTCTCTAAAATTAATATTCTCTGCTTTCACTTCTTATAACTTCTGAAGTACTTATATGTCTTAATAAATGTGGTTTTGCTTTAACATTTTTAATCAAAAATCACATACAATGGAAATTTTCATTTTTCAAAGTCTGAGCTTTACAAATTATGTGTGGTATAGGAGATATTTTTAAAGTTTTATTGACGCGTGAACACAAATATTTGTTCATTTGCTGTTTGTCTCTTTTATAGGATCTAATCTTTTAACAATCAAGGATGAGGCTGAAAATTCATTTCTCCTAGAAGAGCTTTCTGTTTTTGCTTCTTCTGCCCAGACAGTTTGGCTGAATGCTCAGTTTGATGGTGACAGTAAGTGCTTTGTGTAGAAAAGAAGAAAGGATATCAATAAATGCACAGTGGTCAAGGCTGATGAAAATGGCCTCTAAACCCAGAAGACTCTCCTTGGGTACATTTGCTGTGAAAAAATAGCATGAGTATTAAAGCCATTTCTTCCAAAGGCAACATTGCTAACCCTTTTTTCTATACCCTCTTTTCCTGTGAATAATCCCAGAATACCCAAAATAAAAACAAAGAAGTTTATCTACGTGAAGATGCTTGACTGGAACTTTATGTTCATGGACTTGCTCATAGACTCCAAAACTATATGCACTTGGAAATACCCCAGGTTTCTAAGTGTTAAAAAAAAAAAAAAAAAAAAGCACAAAAGAGTTAAGGAAATGTTTCAGGATGAAATTATGCTTAGAGTTATTTGCTACTCATAAAAACCAGAGTTTGTATTCAGATGAAAGCATGGTAATCTTTCCTTTATTTACATGATGGTTATTGAAAGTACTTGTAAGGAAACATATTTGAACTGGTACGGACAGCTTCTTACAATGGTGTACCAAAGTAGAAGGTGAGTCCGCCCTGGCAAGGAGTACTATTTCAATCGCTGATGCTGTTTAGAATTTCTAGCACACGGTAATAACAAAAAGCTGACTGAATTTTAGTTAGTTTTAGTGTTGGTTTTAAATCCTTTTCAGACAATGGACTTCTTTATTGCCTACACATGGATGAACTTTCCCATGGCCCTCATCCATTGGTATACCACTGGCTTGCAATTTAAAGAAACTCACTGTAGAATTCTTTTAGAAAATGAGTCATTTTGTAATGATATAGATGTTAGGACTTCTAAAGATTTTTTTCCCTATGTTAATTAGTTTAGTTTATTAAGTGATTTCTTTAAATCACTTATGATAAGAACTATTTCAAAATTCAAATTTACATTAAGAAACATGATATTCTAAGTGAACTAAATTAAAATAGTTGTTCCCAAGGCAACTTTACTCATACCTACCTTTGGGTGTTGAGTTCATAACTGTACTTACTGGGTTAAAAGCATCAGATAAGGAGAGAGTATTATTAAATTTTGGGGTTGCTTTTCATGGTTCATTCCAGTCTTCGTAGGTTTGCTAACCATGCACATAATTTATCTATTGGCAATTTCCCCACAGATAAAACCATAAAGTGGTTCGATGGGACTCCCACAGACCGGTCAAACTGGGGCCTTCGGAAGCCAGAGATGGACCACATCAGACCCCATCTGTGCGTGGCCCTAATGGTCCCTGAAGGAGTGTGGCAGTTATCTCCGTGTCAAGAAAAAAAAGGATTTATATGTAAAATAGAGGCAGGTGTGTAAAGGCAGAGGGCGATTCTTCATTTTGATTCCACCCTGACGAATGTTGACCCACTTCGTTGGCACTTAAAGCTTTTAAAATCCAAGAAGGCAGGGAGTATTTGGATAGATTCTAACATTATCATCTTCTTCTATATCAGACAAGTCATAGAACATTTCAACTCAAAGGATTTGACTCCCTTGTGTCACCCTAGCTGTTAACCTCATAAGTAAAAAATCAGTTTACCTCAAGCAAAGAGTTAGAAATGTAAACCCACAACCATCATTCTAACAGCTGCCACTCAGAATTTTAAGGTTCATATTTGGGCTCAAGAAACACAACCTAAGCTTTAGTAGTCCTTGTGGATAAGTAGGTGTGGTTCTCTTTCACAGCTCTAATATATGGTAAAAGACATATTTTAACTTTATTTTAAGCTACATACTTAGTTTTTAGTGTTAAAAAAATAATTTTAGAAATCTAAGCCAGAAAATTCTAGTCTATTGCAAACAGTAGGAGAGATTTCTAAGATCAGGCATTAATAAGGAACATTAACAGTGGAAAGGTATTTTTAATAATCACAACAGTTTCTAGGTGCCAGTATTACAGAGATAGCTGGAGAAGATTTCGCAAAGATGAGGCCTTGGAATCCCAAAAGAAGAGAATAGAGGAAGGAAGGCATATTGGACAAAGACTAATGGCAGCAATTGAGAATGAGCTTAGATTAGAGCGAAGGGTTCAGGTTAGGTGGTGATGGCAGAGGCGGATTTAACAGCAGGTGCACCAGACATAGCGGGCAACGTGCGTCCTCGGCCCCGGCTTCTGAAGGGCCCCACAACACCCCAACTTTACACTTTTTTTCTAATGACACCAATTTGGTTTCATATGTGCAATTTTAATTACGTACAAGTTGTAAACTTGCAGGGCCCTTCAGGAGTCGGGGCCGAGGGCGTGCGCCCAGGGCACCTGCTGTTAAGTCTGCCTCTGGCACTGATGGGAATAAAATTGAACAGTAATATAGGATTCATGAAGAGCTAACTTTGTGTGAAAGAGACAGGGACCCACTACATGCTCCATAGACAACCACAGTGGAGTCACATTCACCCAGATGTAAAGAGAGTCACCTGTAATTTGAGCGATGGAACCAGGAACAAAATGGGAAAGTGGAAATGGGAAAAGGGAATCATCGGGCTTTGGAGACTGATTGCGTACTGGAAATGAAGAAGAAAAAAACTGGTAGATGTGGGCACTGATGTTTGAAACCCAAATAGTGAGATTATCAACTCTGTGTGATAAATAACACGGCCAAGAGATCCGCAGCATTTAAGGATCAAGAACAAATCTGAAACACCTCGTGTCTGTACAGGACTTCAAAGCTTCCTATGATACATAGCATACCTCTTTCGTTCTTCACATCAACTTTCCCAGGCAGCAGAGCAGAAAGAATATTCCCATTTTACACGTGGGAAACGTGCTGTCCAAACTGAGGCTGCATTGAGGATTACAGTCCACATTTTCTGACTATGGGCTCCTTCTACACCTTCTCACTGACTCCATTCTGAGAATAAACACTCTTTCTTTTAACACTCTTTCTTAAAGTATCTTCACACACACACACAATAATAATTTTCCATTATATTATGCAAAATTTTACAATATTATTTTTAAATTGCAAAAACAAGTTGTTTTTAAACATGTGATTTTGCTATTGGTAACAACATTGATGCTTCTTTTAAGTCTATACGAGTGAAGGGCATAAGTAGTGTACCAAGGCACTTCCTCCACTCACAAATCCTCTTCTAACCTTTTTCTGGATCACTCCCTACATCGTTATCTAGATCTCAAAACTAGCAGAGTTCAAATTTTGAAATAGTCTACTTGAAAAAGATACATTTTTACAGTAGAAAATCCTTTAACTTTTTGGATGGAGGAGCTATTATTCATTTCTCAAGATTCTTGAAAGCACAGATATGACAAGATGTTGATGTTTAAATCCTTGCATAAAGGTGGGGAGGTTGTCATTGCTGGACAAACTCCCATGGCAAAGTTGAGTTTCCTGCAGGCAGGAACTACTGTTTTACTCACATTTCTATTGCAGCACAGTGCTAAGACTAGATGGGAATTCTTGGCTTAAAAAAGAAAAAGAAAAGAAAAGAAAAAAGGCAGTGCAGGTGTTTGTAAGCAGTAGTAATGATTGTAGTAAATCAGGGGTCAGTGAACTTTCCCCATAGGGGCCAGATATAAATATTTGGGGCTCCGGTGGCCATATGGTCTCTGTCATGCTGCTATTGTAGTGTGAAGGCAGCCGTACACAATGCGTAAATGAAAGAATGGGACTGAGTTCCAGTAAAACATTATTTATAAAAATCAGAAGCCCACATTTAACCTATGAGCCATAGTTTGCTGAGCCTTGCTCTAAGTATTGGCATAATTTTGATGAATTAAAAGAAAAACTTCATCTCACTTTTTTTTTGTACTTGATTTTAGGTATTCATGTGGTAAAGGAACATCTAGGAAAAGGTATGTTTGGAACAGTAGAGAACATTTTGATTTTTGTTAGAAATAATAAAATAGAAAGTAGCTATGTGACAGTGTCTATAGTACTTCATTGTCACTGAAGTTTTCTTTTCCCTCATCTTCTGTTAGGACCAAGTCACAGCATTGTACCACTTGCAGTGGCACTGACGCTGATAGCAATTCTGGCCACTTCCACACTTTCCTTCTGCATTTACAAGCACAATCGTGGTGTCTTCAGGAGGCTCACAGAGTTTCGGAACCCTTACTACCCAACAACCAACTTCAGTGCAGTACATTTGGAAGAAAGTATTCTCATTTCCGATCTTGAGAAGACTGAGCAGTAGTAATGAAGTCAGAGAATGCCAGAGCCATAGGACAGGAAAGAAGACTTAAGGGGAGCCTCCTCTGTATTTTCCCTTGCAGACCAGATGTCATTTTAATGTAAATTGTGTCATTATTTTAATTATTCTTAAAGTGATTGCTGGTTTAGAATTGTAACCAAATCAGAGGGGTCTCGATTTATTCATTTCCCCACCTGTGATCTATTCTTAAAAAGGGGAAATTACACAATGGCTATTATTCAGAAAACAAGACTATTAAAAGAAACTCTCTAATGAAAACTCTCACACCAATGTGAATGATAGTTTTTGCAAGAAGTTTTGGTAACTTTAAAACTAAACTATTCAGACTTTTACTCATACTCATTCCATTAAAAGAGAAGTAAAACAAAACTTAAAATCCTATGCTTATATAAGATAGGAAAAGGAAAAAGCTTCTGAGAGGTTTCTTGTTTCCAATGCAATCTTTTTAAATTCAATCAGCTTTTGAAAAATACTGATTTTTATGCTTAAAAGTCCCAGGTTATGGACTCTAAACTAATATTTAGGGTGACATTTATTTTTATTAGTTCTGACTTCTCAAACTAAAGGAAGAGAAAATTTACTCTTCTTCAAATAGTAAAATCTTGATTACCAGCAGGGTTTTATAAGCAACCACACAGTGTGGCCCAAAATTCAATTACTAATTGGTGACTAAGTTTAATAGTTAAAAATATAGATAAGCTTAAAAATTTTGTTGAGATTTTAATACTGTTAAAACTCATGGGTTTTATTAAAAACTAAAGGTATAGAGTAATATATAATACTCCTAACAAACAAAAAACATAAAATGTAACTTGAATTTAAAATGGAAAAATTGAAGATCTGAATTACAGCCCCATTAGAAACAGACTCAAAAATATGTTGAAAAGTACTCAGTAAATTACTCTCTGGTAGCGCTCTAGATACCTTTCTGTATAAATGAGATTATTTGGAGTGTTCTATTTAGTAAACTATGGTTCTGGGGAACCATCTCCATTTATGTTGGACTAGTAAGTGCAATGAGTACATACTGATTAAAATCATGATATTGTTCATAAATTTAAAAGCACAGATTTTTATCTTCATTAATTTCTTATAAAGAAAAATGACATCATCAATATTTAAAGGTTTACTCATTACATAAATATTTATTGAGTTCCTATTAAGAACCAAGTGTCAGACTGGAGGTACTGGGGTGAGCAAGTCAGTCCATGAGCTTTCTGTTTTTGTGGCACTTCTTTTCTAATGAAGAAAAACTGAGAGCAAGCCAGTAAAGAAATGCAAGAGTGGAAAATATCAGGTGGTTATGAAAACTAAGTAAGGCCCTGTGATAGAGAAAAACTGGAGTAATCTCAGGGCCTCCCTAGAGTGTGAAATTATTACAACCAGCTGCCTCAAAACTGGTGGCCACCAGTCACAAGGTGGAGCTCTGAGAGAACATATGGATGAAATTCCAAGAGGAAAAGCATCATTAGAAGTAGCGTTTGAAGAGCACACCCTCAGAATGAAGTCCCTGCGGCCTGAAATAGTTAAGACAGCTTCCAAAAGCAGCTCTTTGCTACCGCTGTGTGTGTGGTTTACATCCTGGAACAATCAACTTCCATCATTTTCGTTGCATTTGGGGACTTAATTTTTGTTAAAGATATTATGTTATGTGACAGTTGTATACTTATGACTCTAAAGAATGATTGGCTTGAACTAAGCAGATGGTATGAAAGTTCAATTTAATAATCTGTTGAGTGAAATTGAAGTTCTGTTCTTTCCAGTGGACTTGGTAAAAAAAAACAAACAAAAAAAACTGCTAATCAATTATCACACATAATAATTTGACAAAGTATGTCATCCTTTAAGTAGTTTTGTGGAAAGAAACTGTACCACTTGTCAGTGCTCTGTGCTTTGATATTAAGTATTGAACCATGTCTTCAGAGATTCTGTCCCCATGTAAGATCATGCAATCCTTCACATTACTGGAATTCCAGAAATAGAAAGTACTAAAATATTCTCTTTTATTCATACATGTACATTTTAAAAAACTTTTTTGTATCTATTTTTAATCTGAACTTGATCTCATAGATACAGCATGAAAAGAAAAAAGTAAAATGGTCACAAATTCATTCATGCATAATTAATCTACCCCCTTTGGAAAAAGTCAATTATTTTCTATTACTGCGGGTAACGGAAAATCTTGGATTTTCTCATTAAATCCAATGGCTTTTCCACTTGCAACAGTCTTCTTGCAGTTTAAATGTTTCTTCTCTTGAAGGTCCAGTCTCTGTCAAGCATATAGTAGATGGCTTCTTTAGATAAATGTTCAGTCTTTTGGAGTTTCCTTTCCCTCCTCAAAATGATGGTTGGATATATGAGAACGCTTTGTGCCTTGTGTCCTTGTGGCAGTGGGAACAGAAGGTGATAACTGACTGGATGTGTATTATCTGGCGTCCACTGAAGGTAGTTGTCTGGCCCCACTCCTGAGAATTCTGCTGGCACCTGCTATGAAGTCTGTAGTTGGTGCAACCTGTAGTCTCTTCTCTTTGATTTGGCTCCATGCCTGTGCTCCTTGGCACCACCTAATCCCCAGAGAATTGGCTGTGACTCTCATTCAGTTCCCTACATGGACACTGCAGTTCTTGGCTACAAACCCCTTCACCGCTGCAGTAATGAGATCCTATCCAGCACCATCGCTACTCTGTTAGTCAAGGGAGGCTAATTGCTGTAGCAAACATTCCCAAAATCTTGATGGTTTAACACAGCAAAGGCTTATTATTTCTCATCCACACTGACATAGGCTTGTAGGAAGCCTTGACTCTATTCAGTCATTCATAGATCCAGGCTCTTCCCTATAGTCCATCCTCCATCTACTAGAGCCTTGGTTTCCTCCAGTGGGTCTCCTACCTCGGCCTACAGTAGAACTTGACTTGAGATCCATGTTTGATTAATTATGTAACTTCCATGGGGTATTGAAATACACTCTCTAAATGAAGTCTTCAAACTGAGGACACATACCCTGAAGGTACATAGAGATTTCCAAGGGGCACTGGGGCATGAGTATAATTAAGGAGCTCTGTCTCCAGAATCTTTAACCTTCCTAAGTTTTAAGGATTAATTGGCATGAGAACACCCCTGAGGTCACAGTGTCACACTGGTTCTTATTTCCTACCTCACCTAGTACAAGTGCTCCGCTCTACCTTTACAAAAAAAAAGAAAAAAGACATAGTTTTTACTCCAAATCTTACTGTGATCTTTTACCTTGAGAAAAGCCTCAATGGCACCAAAGAAAAAGATTCCAAGTAATGATGTCAGTGAAGCTTCTTTTAATAAAGGAATTAGAAACCCAGTATACAGTCTTATGTCTTTTCCTGTGTTCATGCATTTTTCTGCTCAGGGTGAAGTGATGAGTTAGAAATTCCATGTTGGGATATTCTAAATTAATATGCATTGCATAGTGGAACAGCAGGGGTGATAACCACTTTGTTTGCTTAAGTCTTTATTTCATCCAGTCCCTGGAGAGAAAATTTGGTGAAAGCAAAGAGAATGTAGATATTGATAAGCAGCTGATGTCTTAACTTTATCCTGGTGAAAAGCTTATGGCAAAGCTCTTAGATAAGTCTATCTTAGATTTCTAAATGAATTGAGAAATAGAGTCAGACTTCTTCTGAACACTGTTTTATTTGGTTCATGGGTTTGACAATGAGGATTGGCCTTACCAATTAAGTTTTTTAATGAATATTTCCATTAATTGAATAAACTAAATTTGCAACTCTAGTGTTCTGATTAAAATACTTATTAAGATAAAGACATTTTAATAGAAAAGTTGTGTTGACAGAACTAATTAAATTAATATTTCATTTTTCCCAACCTTACCTTGTATATCAGGTAAAATAAAGTGTCTATAAGTGAAGAGTAAAAGGCATAATTAATAGTCATATGAAATATCTTAGTGCCCTGATCGAGTGGCTCAGTTAATTGGAGCATCACCCCATATACCAAAACGTTGCTAGTTTAATTCCCGGTTAGGGCACACACACACCTAGGTTGTGGGTTCAGTCCCCGAACAGGGCACATAAGGGATGCAACCAATTGATGTTTTGCTCTCACATTGATGTTTCTCTCTCTTTCTCTCCCCATTTCTCTCTCTAAAAAATCAGTAAACATATTATTGAGTGAGGATTTTTTTAAAAACCTCTTAGCAAAAGCCCTTTAATTTTACGTCTAGGAAATTGATAGTGAATCATTCTAATGATAGGGTAGCAAATTCTTTTGCAAGTTGAGTGTTTCCAGTTCTTTAAGCAAAACTCAAGGAGAACATAATCAAATTGTGAGTTGATAGATGATGAAAACAATTTTAATGTATGATCACTGTGATTTTTGGCACATATGAGAAAATTCAAATAATGGAGTTATATTGCTATAACAAACCTCCTTTCATTCCCATCTACTAAATATGTGAAGAAGTTTATCTATTAGTCAGGATAGGTTAGAGTATATTGTGGAAGCAAACAGACACTCTAATGTTGGTTCAAAACAAAATGCAGAAATTAATTTCTTGGTCATACAAAGCCTGCTATGGTTCCATTGGCTCTCCTGGGTGGCTCACGTACAAGCAGTAACTCATAGATCTAGGCTGCAGGTTCCTACCTCTGAAACATGGGGTATCCAGTGGTACTAGTGCAGGAAAAACTAGTAGAGAACTCTTAAGTCCCTTGGTCCTGAAGCAATACACGGCGCTTCCACCCACATACCATTGGCTAGAACTAGTCACATGGTCCAACCTAACTGAAGAAGTCTAAAAGGCCTCCCATTGTACTCAGGAAAGAGAAGATAACTGACTACAGTAAGTACCAGCAATTTCAACCTGAGTTTCTCAGCACATATAACTACCAAAAAAAATTCTAAATTAATATGAATTTATCTATGATACATCCATTTCATTAAGATATGAATTACCTATAACATTTTAGTTCAATATATACTATTTATTAACTATTATATATTTATGTCGTTCTGATCAATTGTGTACTACTAATAATTGAAATGACAACGCAATATAAAATGTATAACAGCCTATGTTCACAGGGAAATTTTTTAAATAATTTTAATTTATATACATATTTTTTACTGCAGGCAAATATGACAATGTGATGTATAAAATATTTTCAAGAGTAAAAATATACCACATTAGGATAAAATTCTGTGGGGGTATTGGAATAGAAGTAAAAGACTAAGGAGAAAAATAAATAAAATCTTTGAATGCTAAAGAGCTCGTTTGTGTGTTTTTCTACTTTTAAATAAGATGACATTCAAATTGTTTTGGTATCTCCAATAAAAAGAACTAGAGCTCTTTGGAGAACTGGCTGATTACAGGTCTGGGGCAGGAAAAATACAAGATGAAAATGGACTATCTTGCAGTGCCAAGAAGTGAGAAAGTGCTCACAAAAAGATGAGGCCATGTCCAAAAGATACAGGAATCAAACCGAGGGAGCTCCCAGTGGCCAAAGTTGGAACAATCTGAGCAACAAAATGATTGTATTGGATTAATACCCATAGAATAAGCATCTATAAATCCATATTGATAAAAATAAATAAATAAATTGGAAAAAAAGCAACAGTTTTTCTCCACAGAATAATTTCAAGTAACAAATGTAGAATAAATGAAATAAACAAAAATCACTATTAGGTAAACACAACAGTAATAATTGTTGCAGGCAAGATCCACCAGTAAGTGCTAAAATTAGTGGATGAATGTTTGAGGAGAAACAGGAAATTTGAATAGCTTTAAAGTATCCCCCTCAAGACAGTCACTAATTACAAAGGGAAAGTACAAACTTTACCATTGAAAAACCTCTTGAATCAAGTGATCAAGGTTAACATAAGCAGTAATCAGCCATATCAGCATCGTGCACTCCTGGTAGGATGTCCTAAGATGAACACAACTTCTTTAGTATTCTCCCCCAATAACACATAATCTCAATCTAATAATAAAAAATGCCAATCCCAAATTGAGGAACATTCTACAAAATAATTGACCATTTCAAGTGGCCAGGTCATGAAAGATATGGAAAGACTGAGGAAATGTCACAGATTGGAAGAGAATAAGGAGACATGCCAACTAAACACAAGATGGACTCCTGGATTGAATCCTGAGATAGAAAAAGGACATTATGGAAAATTTGGAATTATAGTAAAGTTTATAGTTCAGTTAGTAGTAGTATACTAGTATTAATTTCTTAGTTTTGAAGGTTGTTCTTTGGTTATATGAAACGTGCCATCAGAGGAAGCCGGGTAAATGGTGCATAAGAATTCTCTGTATTGTATTGGTAACTTTTCTGTAAACCTAAAATCATTTCAAAATAATAAAGGTTAAAATCTACTATATGAATTTAAATTCTATTGGATATATTAAAAGAGAGACATAACACTTTTATTTTAAAATATCATTATTTCCTCACACCTGCTAGAAAGGCTACCATCAACAAATCAACAAACAACAAGTATTGGCAAGGATGCAGAGAAAAGGGAACCCTAGTGCAGTGTTGGTGGGAATGCAGACTGGTGCAGCCACTATGGAAAACAGTATGGAGTTTCCTCAAAAAACTAAAAATGGAACTGCCTTTTGACCCAGCAATCCCACTTCTGGATGTATCTGTTAAGAATCCTGAAACACCAGTCAGAAAAATATAAGCACCCCTATGTTTATAGCAGCATTATTTACAATAACCAAGGTCTGGAAACAGCCCAAGTGTCCACTAGTAGATAAATGGATAAAAAAAGATGTGGAATACTACGTGGCTGTAGAAAAGAAGGAACTCTAACCCTTCACGACAGCATGGATGGACCTGGAGAACATTAAGTTAAGCGAAATAAGCCAGTCAGAGAAAGCTAAATATATGATCTCATTTTTATGTGGAATCTAATGAACAAAATAAACTGATGAGCAAAATAGAACCAACAGCATGGATACATAGAACAGACTGACAGATCTCAGAGGAGAGGGGAATGGGGGGACTGAAACAGATTAGCCAAAGAATAGATACACATACATGCATAGCCTATTGACACAGACAACAGCGTGATGAAGGCCCAAGGGGTGGGCCTGGGTCTGGGTGGAGCAAGGCAAAGGGAAGGGGGTGTGGACATCTGTAATAGTGTCAACGATAAAAATTAAAATGTCATTATTTATCATATGATGAAAATTGCATCTTAATTATAACAAAGTTCAGAGGTGAACTTAGAAATGTGTGAAGCAATATACATCTTTTCAAAATTCTTTTAGGAAGTATGCAAGCAAACACATTTGAGGACCACTGCTCTGTGACGTTCTTTCTCTCTTGTCCTGGATGAGAAATAAGCACAATCTAGCTTTTCTTCAATCTGCCAACCACTGAAGGATTTGGACCAACATATTATACGTCTTGCTGTCAATCCCATTTTCTCCTCTCTGCTCTCTTCCTCCTCACTCTTCTTTTGTTTCACCTCTCTGTCTTGTCAGCATTTCTAATCCTCTTATCCCTGCTTAGCCACTACAATCTTATGGCTTAGTCTTCATGGTAGACAGGGTAGAAAAGAGAAAAAAAACCCTCAGTTCAAAATGTCACAGCCATCATGATTCCCATTCCCACTATTTGTCAGAAACTTTGTGGTGATTCTTATAATTTGTGGTTGGAATTTCTATTCCCTCTTCCTCCACACCTCAAAACAATGATTTGGGCAGGACCTGGCAGGACCAAACCCAGCCTGCTGCTTGTTTTTGTCAATGAAATTACTGAAACCCAGCCATCCTCATTCATTTCCTCACTGGCAGAGCTGAGTGGTTGGGACACACACTGAATGGCCCACCAAGCCTGGGATATTTCCATCTCGCTTTTCATGAGAAAGTTTACAAACCTCTTGTTTAGAGAATAAAAACCTCAATGGGAAGTCTAACAAACTTTAGCATGTCATAATAAGCACTACTTAAATGGGCAGCACTTACAGTGTGATGATAAGCAATTCTGATCAGAAAACATTTATTGAGAGCTTACTGTGGTCCTGAGAGGGGCTGGAAATATGAAGAAAACCCCATCTCTATGCTGTAGGGGTCTCAGTGGGGCAGAAATATATAAATAATAAGTGCAATACACTGTGATACAATAATAACAGAAGGAACAGAATCAGAAGGAAAGGGTACTGATTAATTCTGTCAGGTAGAAAAAGAGGCTTAACAGGGAAAGCAATGCTTATTAAATAGTAGAAAATTTTAGATAAACAGCTTTCTTTGATATCTTTTTGAGTTAGAAAATTTTTAGTTTGAGGCCAACAACAAAGAAAAGATGCAACAAATTTAGGTACAGCTAATTTTTGTATCCTCAGAAAAAAAGATAATCACAAGAATGGCATAATACTGTGACTAAATCCATTTAAAGTCAACTTGATTATAGCGATTTCTAGTTATTACTGTGAGTGGACTAGAAGAGGTGAGTAAATATGTATTGCTGGTCATACCACGGTATTCAAGTGTTAACTTTTGTAAACAATTTCAGTTTAAAGTCTGCATTATAGCATATGTTATATGAGCAAAATAATTAACACATACTTTGACTCTCTTATAATTCTTAGGCTTATCCTCAAAGAAACTAAAGATTTTATAACTGAATATTAAAAATAAAAATTTTTAAGTTATATTCATTTTAGAAATATTGACTTAGCTGTTTATGGTTCTCTAAGCCTGATAAAACTTTCGGTATCTTGGACTATTTACAAGAATTTATAGCATTTAGAATTTTATCTCCAATGTTTACAATTTGATATAAAATGACTGAAAACTTAGATTTTTAAATTCTTTATAAAATAGAGTACAACAGTCTATGCAAAAAGGAAAAAGGACTCATGGACATAAACAACAATGTGGTGATTGTGGTGGGGGAGGAGGTATAGGAAGATAAGCGATAATGGAAAAAATACAATAAAAACATTTAAAAATGAAAAAGTTCAGCCATAATATTCAGGCTGAGATAAAAAGGTCAATATTTTAAGTGTACTTTAAAATGTGAAACATATTTTTCATTTAAGTCGATTCCATTATTGTTGATGCATTTTAAATCTTTTAGAGAAAAATTAACAGAGCTCCCGTAGACTACCCGCCCCTCCCGCAACGGTAGACCTCGGGATCCCCCTGGCTTGCCTGCCCGCCATGGCCGACAAGGAAGCAGCCTTTGATGACGCAGTAGAAGAACGTGTGATCAACGAAGAGTACAAAATATGGAAAAAGAACACCCCTTTTCTTTACGATTTGGTGATGACCCATGCTCTGGAGTGGCCCAGCTTAACTGCACAGTGGCTTCCAGATGTAACCAGACCAGAAGGGAAAGATTTCAGCATTCATCGACTTGTCCTGGGGACACACACGTCGGATGAACAAAACCACCTTGTGATAGCCAGTGTGCAGCTCCCTAATGATGATGCTCAGTTTGATGCTTCACACTACGACAGTGAGAAAGGAGAATTTGGAGGTTTTGGCTCTGTTAGTGGAAAAATTGAAATAGAAATCAAGATCAACCATGAAGGAGAAGTAAACAGGGCACGTTATATGCCGCAGAACCCTTGCATCATTGCAACAAAGACTCCATCCAGTGATGTTCTTGTTTTTGACTATACGAAACATCCTTCTAAACCAGATCCTTCTGGAGAGTGCAACCCAGACTTGCGTCTCCGTGGACATCAGAAGGAAGGCTATGGGCTTTCTTGGAACCCAAATCTCAGTGGGCACTTACTTAGTGCTTCGGATGACCATACCATCTGCCTATGGGACATCAGTGCTGTTCCAAAGGAAGGAAAAGTTGTGGATGCGAAGACCATCTTCACAGGGCACACAGCAGTAGTGGAAGATGTTTCCTGGCATCTGCTTCATGAGTCTCTGTTTGGGTCAGTTGCTGATGATCAGAAACTTATGATCTGGGATACTCGTTCAAACAATACTTCCAAACCAAGCCACTCAGTTGATGCTCATACTGCTGAAGTGAACTGCCTTTCTTTCAATCCTTATAGTGAGTTCATTCTTGCCACAGTATCTGCTGATAAGACTGTTGCCTTGTGGGATCTGAGAAATCTGAAACTTAAATTGCATTCCTTTGAATCACATAAGGATGAAATATTCCAGGTTCAATGGTCACCTCACAACGAGACTATTTTGGCTTCCAGTGGTACTGACCGCAGGCTGAATGTCTGGGATTTAAGTAAAATTGGAGAGGAACAATCCCCGGAAGATGCAGAAGATGGGCCACCGGAGTTGCTGTTTATTCATGGTGGCCACACTGCCAAGATATCTGATTTCTCCTGGAATCCCAATGAACCTTGGGTGATCTGTTCTGTGTCAGAAGACAATATCATGCAAGTGTGGCAAATGGCAGAGAACATTTATAATGATGAAGATCCTGAAGGAAGTGTGGATCCAGAAGGACAGGGGTCTTGAATACATCTGCACTTGTGATTTTAGACTCCCCTTTTTTCCTTTCAACCCTGATGCTGATTTAACACTGGTTTTGAGACACAGACTTTGTTCAGCTATCCCTCTATAATAGGTACCATCAACAGTGCTATTAGCCCAAACTGAGGGTGTTTTCTAAATATTTACTGCAGGGCTTGATTCAGCAAAGCCACAGACTTAATATTTAAATTTTCTTCAGGAATTTTCTAGTAACAAAGATCTAAATTAGCCACCCAAAGGGGACTATTGTGTGTGGTTATTTTATTTTTCTTCTTATGCTATATCCCCGTTTTTCAGACTCATTAAAGTAAAGGCTAGAAGTAAGGAATAGAGCCAAGTGAGATAGGTGTCTGAGCCATGAAGTATAAGTACTGCAAGATATTGTTTTTATTCAGGAATTAGGGGAGATTCAAGTCATATAAATTGCTACTCCAAAATCTTCACACCTGACTTTCCAGGGTGCACATTTTCCTCTGTAGGCCAGTCTCCTCTCAGTTTCTTAAGTCAGAACTACATGTTCCTCTTTCCCTGTTTATTTTTGCTTGTTAGTGTATTTCTTGAGCAGTTTTCATATTATTTCTCTCCTTTCTGTGAAATGGGTTTTTTTTTTTTTTTAAAAAAAACTTGGGACCACCAAGTTGTAAAGATGTATGTTTTTACCTGACAGTTATACCACAGGTAGACTGTCAAGTTGGGAAGAATGAATCGATAGCTTGTATTTGTTTCTAAAATTAAATTAATCCTAGATAAAGAGTTGCCTTTTTTTTTTTTTTTTTTAAGGAGTTAGTCCTTGACCACTAGTTTGGTACCATCTGTTTTGGGTGACTTGTTTCATCAGTAAGCCTGTTATTCTCCATGACTAACTGTGTAAGTGCTTATAATGGAATAAATTGCTTTTCTACATAAAAAAAAAAAAAAAAAAAAAAGAAAAATTAACAAATGTGCCTAAATCTACAACGCTAGACAAAAAAGTGAAAATCTGCATGTCCTTATAATGCCTAAAGAAGAATTCTAATTGAAGGGAAAAAAATCTATAACTATAATCACAAAATGAATCCTATGTATACCAGTGACCTTCTTTACTCAGAGTTAATTAACACAAGCACTTGCTTCTTGCAGAGCACTTTGCTGTAATTCAGAACAAATTAAAGGAAAAATCATTCAAGTGCTGTTTTCTTCACACCATGAAGTGAGCATGATGGGCCAAAGTTAAGTCATTTAAAA
The DNA here is from genome assembly GCF_987537825.1 of Furipterus horrens. Lineage (NCBI taxonomy): Eukaryota > Metazoa > Chordata > Mammalia > Chiroptera > Furipteridae > Furipterus > Furipterus horrens. The sequence continues at coordinate 155,965,465 of NW_028327171.1, read as the reverse complement.
TATTGTCATCCATTTCTTGTAATTTTGAGTAGCAATACCGTTTTTTCTTTTCTTTTCTTTTTTTTTTTTTTTTGGAATAAAAGAAGACAGCCTAATCTATGTATGCTATTTTCAATTTGTTTCCTGTGCTTCTATTTAATAATGGAAATTGATTTTTAAAACAAACATAAAATGCCCTTTTTTGTTTCTCCCATTAAGTCTCTCATTTACATTAAATTCAGGCTTTGTATATGTTCCTGAATATTTTTCAAATAAATATATTTGACCTTAATATGGCAAATTATTAAAGGACTATATTAATACTTTCCCTTGGCCCTCCCTCAATTCTGAAACTGTGACTTTATTATTGTTTCCATATGGTGGCTTGTGAATTAACTTGAGCTTCTTCAACCTCCACTTAGCAGGTCATGTCCCCAAGAAGTTTTTTAAACTTTTTACCTTCTTAGACAGAACTTGGTAGGAGCTGGAATCCTGACTCAAAGACGTGGCAATCAGCAGGTCTCTTATCCCTATGGACTTTGGGGAGACTCCGAGCCACAAAGCAGAAGGAGAGAAAGTACTGAAAGGAATAAGAAGAGGGGGGTACTTAACAGGAAGTATTTACCCCAGTGGGTCACTAACGACTCTAGAGTTTCTGACTCAAAATGTGGTTGCGTGGAGAAGAACGAGAAACTTGTTCAAGACTGAACACGCCTGGAAAAATACAATGTTTACCTAGGCCATCGTCATATGTGGCCCTCTAGCAAGGGCTCTTCGCATCAGACAAGAAATTGTTTTACTCCCATTTACTCCAAATGGCCCCTAAAGGTGCAAAAGAAAACCGGCCTCTTTGCACACTGCCCAGCAGGGGGCGCATCCGAAGGAAGCTGCGCCTCCTGGCGACAACGAAGGATCAGGGAGCTTGGTGACGCTCGTCCTCACTATAGAAACTTCCTGTAGTTAACACATCCCAAGGGAAGTTTAATGAAGAGAGATATTATGCAAGAAGGCTTTCTTGTTTATGTACTGCTTTAGAAGATAACCTATACTTGCATGTTAATAGGTAAATGTAACGGTACACATTAATAATAAACTTTTTGTTTTTAAAATGAGGCTGAGGCACTGTATTTACTCTCAGGTGTCCAGAATGGGCCAAAGCTGGAAGCACAGCTGTCTCCAGGTGACTGATGACGAGCCTCAGACCTTGCTTTCAGGCAGATGCAGCGTTGCTGATGTGTTCAGCCAGTATTATGTTCCCAGGTTCTGAGAGGGGTTTCTGGTTTCAGGAACAGAAGGTGTAAAGCCTGAAGTGTATCTGGAGTCAGTCTGTTCAGAATTAGCTTTGGCAACAGTTAGATTAAACCAATGTACACCTGGAAAAAGTGTAGTTTCATGGATGGTAGTCATCGTAATGATCATAATGTATATTGTTATCATCTGTACTCATACACATTTGAAGCACACTTATCTTACTTAGTCCAAACCTCTAGCCAGGGAATCAAAATTATCTGTTCAAGTGAGGAATCATAAAAATAGATAGATGCATACTTAGCATAAACATTTTATTTCCTATTAGTACACATAAATATACATTTATCCATAAATTTTTTGTGTAAGGACAGTGTCATTCATTTAATATTACTTTCTGTTGGTCTTGTGCATAAAGCATCTCCATAAGATTTTGCTCACAATCTCTAGTTCACTCCAGTGTCTTTAAAGAGTGAAAATGTAAAGGTAGCTGTGGACCAATCTGAGTGCAAAGCCCTAAATTTTTATAATTTTCCCCAATACTTAAAGTTGTCTCGTTCAACAATAGAATTTTTAGCTATTTACCTTTATCAATTCTTTGCAAAGCTTTTAGCTTAGTTTTCATAAAGAATTCTCTTTTATACTCATTTTTTTAATATAAGTTAAACGATAAAATTGCAATCCCTAGTACAATGAACATAAATGGATTTGGGGACCAACACAATCAACGTTGCATTAAGCATATGAGGGAAGCGTAGGATTAGCAGTCTTGCCTGCACTTCAACAGCATATTTCACAGAGGGCATAACAGCGAAACCTGGAACTTCTTCAGCTGTTAGTGTTCAAAGCTTACTCCAAAGTTAAAGTGAGACTCTCCCTCAGAACTGAACTCTAAAATCCACACAGGTCGGATCTTATGGATATGTTTTATGCATGGACCCAAAAGAAAGTAATATTAAATGAATGACCATGTCCTTACACAAAAAATAAACAAGTCATCTACAAGAGAACATATAGCTTCCCAGGAGATTGTAACTTGATTAAACATGTCTGAAAAAATAAAGCAAGAAGGTGCTGAGGAAGGGATTGGAGAGGGGAATCCGTCCTCAGTAGACGCAGGCTCAGAGACAGACATCTTGGGCAATTTGGCAGGAGAGGGGATACGTGGACTTACATATTGGGCAAGTTATATTTCCACTACTGATGGCAAAGCTTCTAGGAGTATGACCAAAGGATTTTAGGGTTCCAAGGACATCCCCGGGTGAGATGGATGCACTATTAGACCATCTTTCCTTATGCTATTAAGCATAACTTCCTTTGTCCATTTCTGTGCTCACCAAAATCTCTAGTTAGAAGTTGGGTCTTCAGTGTAGGTCTGCCTAGTGTTGAGAGAATGTCTGATCTCCCAGCCTTTGAGTACATTAGGCCCCTAGGAGATGGATTGCACAATAAAGGAAATGGCTGGTGTTCGTGGTTAAATTGCCCATGCAGATTGCAAGAAGGTGTTGATTGTGTAAGTGCTCTTAAATTTCTAATTGTAAGTTAATACATCTGCAATGTGACTGCTACCTCAGTCTCCTGTGTGACTTCGGTGGGTAATCTTATTGGAAAAGGCGTCTAGACCCAAGGAACCTGTCACTGTGCAGTGGCATGTGCACAGTGCTTACTTAGATAGCAGCACCATAAACTGGCAATACCGCTTCTGCTTCCGCTTTTGTGGGTGTTCAGCGAAGGTGAGTCAAGGCACGACATTCTATGGTCCCGAATAAGAGTGAGTTTCCGTGGCTTAACACCAAGAACCAGGTCCTGGAACAGAATTGTGATCTTCAAGGACCAACCCATATGCACTTAGCCTCCATTTCCTGTGAAGACAACTAAACTACTTCTACTACTCTTATTCTATTTATCTCATGGCAGTACTTGAGGGATCACAAATCAACTTCTTGCACCCTGTTTCCCAGATGACAAAAGCTAGTCTAGGAAATAGTCTTTGATTTAACCAATGGTACATGGCTAATTTGTGGCAAAGATGGAATCAGAGCCTAATTTCATGAAGCCCAGGTCAGAGCTCTTGTCAGCAGTCTGTGGTGACTGTGGTGCGCCTGACCCCAGAGAAGCGCAGGAAGGGTGGAGACTGGAGAGGGGAAGAGGGGGAATGTCACCCAAGGACAGTAAAAGAGGCCATCAAATCAGAGAAGAGAAAGTAGGCTTCTCAGCTAATTCAGACACCAGGGAAGGTGAGACATAGTTGTAGTTCTGTTTTGGAGCACCAGCTGGTGTGTGGCACAGGGAAGTAACCCCAAGGAGAGAGCTCTGAAAGTGGGGAGCTGAAGGAAGGAGGGGCAGAAGGGAGAGGCTGGAGCACCTGATAAACAAAAGTATCTGCTTTTTTTCATTGAGTTTGTGAATGGCAAGATTTCCTCCTGCAGTTCCAGATGGTAGCAGAAACTGAGTTTTTTTCTGTTTGGTCTCTACGTTCCAGACTGATGCACTCTTGTTAAAAACTAGTGAGTTGCATTCTAACGCGATAAAAGATGTAAAACAAACAGCTCTGAAAAATCACATAAGCCCAGGGGAAAATAAGAGACAGAAAAAAAAGCTTACAAGAGTCTTCTTTATTAGTAATGGCTGGAGAGCAGAAAAATGGAAACTAAAATGTCATTGGGCTTAGATTCTAATTGGTCACATATATGTTGGGAGTAAGTGCAAACTTTTTCATCTGTTTTGTTTATTTTTCCTCACCTCCAGTCTTGTATGTGGCTGGATATTCCTCCACCACGGTCTGGCGGTCTCTGCCCTGCTCTGTGCCCCAGACTACCTCACTTGGACCTCCTTGCTCTCCCACCCAATGGGAGACTCCAAAAGGAAATTCAAAGGTGAGAGAAAAAGAAAGGTTGGGGGTTTTAATTTTCTTGGCTCCCTTCTTGCCTTGTTGCCAGGTAACAGTGGGCCATCTTCTTCCACTGAGGCCACAGCACCTGGTACCTGCCCCTCTCCCACACCTTCACCATTTCCAAATCCAGGAACAACAAGACTGCTTAGCTCCTCAGGCCTAAAGTGGCAAAGTCTGCCTGCTGCTTGAGTTCCTGGGTGCTTCACTGTTCCTTGTTGCTCCCCTTAAATTCCCACACCTCTATAAATAGTGTCTCCATTGAACTCTCTTCAATGGCCACTTCTCATAAGTCACCCATTTCCTGGAAGCCCCTGCTGATACAGCAGACTCACACACATGGGCCATCTTCTTATATTGGAATGGCTCATTCTTCAGCAGTCTTTATTCTCCAGCTTTCAATTTCGTTTTTCTGTGACGCTTTTCCAAAACAAGAGCATAAAATTCCAGTTAAACACATGTTCAGCCCTACTAGACTCTAAAAGCAAGCATAGTAAAACATTCCCAAGTAAGCTCTTCCTGGGCTAAAATAAGAGTGGAAATTGTCAAGGGAAAAAATGACTATTATAAGCCCAAACTGTTAAATTATATTTTCATGACTGAACACAACCATAATCCATATTATTTTTTTAAATTACACTATCAAATACAGTCATTGATTGCCTTTCCAAAACATAGTGATAATATATTACCAAATTATCAAGGCTCCTTTATTAAAGCTCTTGAATTTGATTTATAATGTATGATGTGGCTCATCCTTGAGAAAGATCTACTAAAAGGCATACTTAGTCTTAAAGCTAGTGAAATAAAATCTCCCTCTAATCAGCCGCCAGAAAGCTTCCGCTTCAATGCTTTGTTGATACTGGTGTCAGCAGGACATTAAAAGCTTGAAGCTTTTATGTTTGATCAAATACCAACATTATGCTGAAGCAGAGGTATTAATTCATAGAGTGAAGCTTCCAAAAACCTCTACAATTCTCCTTCATCCTTCCTCCCTCCCACCAAAAAAGGTCACATCAAATCAGAGGGAACTGAGGACCAAAGAAAGAGAGACATTTTGTGAACGTTCAACATACACAAAACCACTCTTTAACCCAAGGGAGAGGCAAACACTAAAATATACTTTTCTTAAAATGCCAGTCATATCTAAGAAAGGGGAAAGTAACTGGGGCTGGGAAGTAAGAAGGTGACATGGTTGTTATTTTCATCATATAATGAGAAGCGGAGTGTTAGGAAAAGCTTAGGAATCTCCCCCAGACTTTTTGGGGAAGCCACAATCAATGTCAATGAGATCATAATACTACAGTTCCTTCCTGGAAAAAAAAGTTCTCAACAAAGAAATAGGAAGCTTCCAAGGTTAAAGAAAAAATCACTTTTATCCATAACGTTTTTTTTCATCACTTTGATTCTGTGCCTTCTAAAAGAAAAGTTTTATTATGATACCAGTCTCACACACACACAAAAACCACTCAAGGGAGCAAACTGAATTTTAAGTGTGCCTTATAAACCTGCAGCAAAATGTCAACAATAAAAACAATGTTATCAGAAGATTATTTACACACAAGAGCCCAAGATGTATTAACACTGGCATCTATGTAGTTGCTATAAATGCTAGTCTCAATACCTTTGCATTGTTCTCCCAAAAATGTAGAGTTATTGTTCCTGCCACAGCAATTTTGACACTGTGCAACCTGTAACCAAATGCGCATCCTGGCTGCCTGCCGCTTCAAAAGCCAATACTTGGGAGACAGGTGCTGATACGAAAGAAAGTGGTTTGTTTCCAGGTGCCAGCAACCTGGAAGATGGGGGACTCATGTCTCAAAACCCATCTCCTGGGAAGATGGGGAACTCATGTCTCAAAGCCCATTTCCACATCTCAGCAGGCAGAATTTTTTATAAGGAGGGAGAGGGGAAGCAGAACAAAGAAATCCAAGGAGGAGATTGAAAATGTCTGTACATGCAGATGAGCACAGTCAATTCTGATAAGGACCGTGATGGTCTGATGTGCGTCATCCTGGTTTAGCCATCCTGGCTTCACGTCATCCTGGCTTCGCGTTATCCTGGCTCCACACTTGAAGGTCAGCAAATCTTCCGAAATTGGGATGCCTGGAGGTGGAGTTTGTATATTTTGAAGTTAGTTCCTAGGATTCTTATTTATAAATATGCAGTTTATCTACAAGCTACATATTAGTCAGTGTCAGCATTTACAGAAACAATGTCAAAAAGATGGTGGGGAGGGTTACTATTCCCTGCTATTACAATCCCCTGCTGTTACAAGATGCCTGCAATCACTATAATACTCTTAAGACATGACAGATCCTAACAGATAATTTGATTTTTTTTTTTTACAAACTAATTAGGAAAATAAGAGTTGGCGCCATTATTTCTAGCAGGTATCACACATAAGAGGAACTGGGAAACTTAACTGCAGTCATGGAGGCACACATAGGCATTGAGGTACAAGAAGGACCTTTAAGTTTGTTTGAAAATCACATATCAGGGAGTTGAAGAAAGAGAAGTTGTCCATATCTTACTGTCCAAGTCCTTATTGCCATAAATGTATTGCCAAATGCTAGCCACTGCAGAAGTACTATACATCAGATCAGATAGGAAATGGAATTAACCATGACATTATAACCAAAATCGTTCTAAATGAAATACAGGATCTAATTAAATTGTTTATATTAGTGTCTGGGGCAAATATTTCCTGTGATCAAAAGAGGAGCACAGCCCCCAAGCCGTACCTGATATTTTTGTTTGGTTTGTTTTGCCACCCAACCACACCCTTCTCAAGTCAAAGAAAACAGTTTTTTAGATTGATAGCTTTCCTTTCAAGCACAGCTTGAAATGTGGTGCCCAAAACATTCAGTCATAAGTATCTTCTCTCAGTTTAAAGATTCTGGCACCAACTTCATTTTTATAAAGCTTTGGAGACTATTTCAGCTGTTATTTGACATATATTTTTGGCCACTTTTCACTTTTCCTGACAAGCTCACTTCCCAACTTCCTTTGCAGCTCAGGAGCAGACCTGTAACCTAGGCTTTACCAGTAAGAAGTATAGAAATGAGACTTTAATTCCGATGCAAACACCCTTGTAGGAGACTGAATAGTGGCCCCCCAAAGATATCGGGCCCTAATACCTGCAACTTGTGATTAATACCTTATATGGTAAAGACTTTGCAGGTGTGGTTGAATTAAGGCTCTTGGGCCAGGGATACTGATCTGCATGTCCAGGTGGGCCCTATAGGAAATCATATGTATCCTTTTAAGAGGTGGGCAGAGGGATGTTTGAAACACACAAGAAGGAGAAGACATTGTGATAAGGGCACAGAGAGGAATTTGAAGATGCTGGCCTTAAAGATTGGAGTTATGCAGCCACAAGCCAATGCCAGAGTCATCAGACGCTATAAGAAGTGAGGAACGGGGAGAGGGAAGTGTCTACAGCCCCGGCGGGAGCAGACATGCCTGCGGCCAAGAAGCAGAAGCTGAGCAGCGATGAGAACAGCAACCCGGACCTCTCTGGAGACGAGAATGATGATGCTGTCAGTATAGAAAGTGGTACAAACACTGAACGCCCTGATACACCTACAAATACACCAAATGCGCCTGGAAGAAAAAGTTGGGGGAAGGGAAAATGGAAGTCAAAGAAATGCAAATATTCTTTTAAATGTGTAAATAGTCTCAAGGAAGATCATAATCAACCATTGTTTGGAGTTCAGTTTAACTGGCACAGTAAAGAAGGGGATCCACTAGTCTTTGCAACTGTAGGAAGCAACAGAGTTACTTTATATGAATGTCACTCACAAGGAGAAATCCGGCTATTGCAATCATATGTGGATGCTGATGCTGATGAAAACTTTTACACTTGTGCATGGACATATGATAGCAATACAAGCCATCCTCTGCTGGCTGTGGCTGGTTCTAGAGGCATAATTAGGATAATTAATCCCATAACAATGCAGTGCATAAAGCACTATGTTGGCCATGGAAATGCTATCAATGAGCTGAAATTCCACCCAAGAGATCCAAATCTTCTCCTGTCAGTCAGTAAAGATCATGCTTTATGATTATGGAATATCCAAACGGACACACTGGTGGCAATATTTGGAGGTGTCGAAGGGCACAGAGATGAAGTTCTAAGTGCTGATTATGATCTTTTGGGTGAAAAAATAATGTCCTGTGGTATGGATCATTCTCTTAAACTTTGGAGGATAAATTCAAAGAGAATGATTAATGCAATTAAGGAATCTTACGATTATAACCCAAATAAAACTAACAGGCCATTTATTTCTCAGAAAATTCACTTTCCTGACTTTTCTACCAGAGACATACATAGGAATTATGTTGATTGTGTGCGATGGTTAGGTGATTTGATACTTTCCAAGAGTGGCCGTCCCATTTTACATTCCCACCAGAAATGTAAGAGAGCTCGAGTGTCTCGGAATCTTCGCCGGCATTTGTCTTGTGAAAACGCCATTGTATGCTGGAAACCTGGCAAAATGGAAGATGATATAGATAAAATTAGGCCCAGTGAGTCTAATGTGACTATACTTGGGCGATTTGATTACAGCCAGTGTGACATTTGGTACATGAGGTTTTCTATGAATTTCTGGCAAAAGATGCTTGCATTGGGCAATCAGGTTGGCAAACTTTATGTTTGGGATTTAGAAGTAGAAGATCCTCATAAAGCCAAGTGTACAACACTGACTCATCAGAAATGTGCTGCTGCAATTCGACAAACCAGTTTTAGCAGGGATAGCAGCATTCTTATTGCTGTTTGTGATGATGCCAGTATTTGGCGATGGGACCGACTTCGATAAAATGCTTCTCCTAATCAAATTAGTGTTTTCTGTGTACAATAGAATTAATGTATCTTGCTAGTAAGGGCACATAGAGCATTTAGAAGTTGTCTTTCAGCATTCAATCAGGCTGAGCTGAATGTAGTGATGTTTACATTGTTTACACTCTTTGTACTGTCTCCTGCTCAGACTCTACTGCTTTTAATAAAAATTTATTTTTATAAAAAAAAAAAAAAAAGAAGTGAGGAACGGATTCTCCCCTAGAGCGTCTGGAAGGAACATAGCTATGCCAACACCTTCTAGATTTCTACCCAATGATACTGATTTTGAACTTCTGGTCTCCAGAACTGTGAGAGAATAAATTTCTTTTAAGTCATTTAGTTTGTGGTAATTTGTTACATACCGGAAAATAATACGAACATGAAAAATGAAGCCAGACTTCATGATGGCAAGGGTGGTGACAAAAACATATAGCTTTCAGGAGCAGCAGTGGCCGAAGTTTCAGGACTCCAAGTACACGGTGAGCAGCAGAGTCTACACCCAAAGGGTGTGGCTGTGGAGGCCTCTAGTATATTGTATGCATCGTTTTTGCTGTGTGGTATCTGACTCTCTTGCTGCCTAATACACTTTCATAAAGGACTTTTCTGCTTGAGCTAGAGTAGGTTCTGTCTTTTACATTTAAGAACCAATAATAGTTACTGTCCTAACAAAATTAGCATTATGTTAAACATGTTGGGCCATCCTAACCTACAGCAGATCTCCTTCTTCCCACGTATTTATCCATATGAAATCCAATTACCCTGGACAGTGTGGTTCAGTTGGTTGGAGCATCATCCTGTAAACCAGCACTCCTGGGTTCAATTCCGAGTAAGGGTACATCCTTGGGTTGTGGGTTCAGTCCCCACTCAGAGCACATGCAAGAGGCAACCAATCAATGTTTTTCTCTCATATTGATGTTTCTCTCCCTCTCCTTCCCTTCCTCTCTAAGCATGTGTTTGGTTGAGGGGTAAAAGAAATATTATATGACACGGAACCCCCCAAAATAGAATTATCTTCTGACGGGTCTGCCCTTTGTAGTACAGCCAGCACACCCCTCAGGTAAGTGCTCTAGGAACCCATCTGTATCAGTGCACCAGCTGGCATTGTTGTGAGAGGCTGTGTTCAGCTTCAGTTAATTTCTTTTGAACATTCTTTCAACGTACGTGCCCATTTTATGATGGATGATTTACTAGTGCAACTGTCCACACCACACTGAGTACTCCGCAGTTTTTGACCAAAAATTCCATGACCCCCATGACCCACCCTCCCTATTCACTTGATCTCACACCAAAGAACTTTTTTTGTCATTGTTGTTTCCCTGATGAAAAAAAAACCCTCGAAGTAAAAAGCTTTGCCCATGTGGAAGAGGTGAAACAAAAAATGGGCAGAAGCACTAAAAGGCATCAAAATTGACACATTCAAAAACGGTTTTGAGCAGTGGAAAAAAATCTCAATAGGTGTATTGCATCAGATGGAGAGTACTTTGAAGGTGACTGAAGTTTAAACATGTAAGAATAAATACACAATTTTTTATAAATAAATTCCGGTTCGGGGGAATATATGTGAAGTCTGTCCAGAAGGTATTTTGTCACATAATATGAAAAATAGAGACATTTATTGAAGAAGATACAAGATACAAAAAACATTGTACATAGAACAATGATACCTCAGTCCCTTTCAAAGAAGGCACCTTGGGACCTCACACAGTTATAATTACCAGCAGCTGTCATATTTTCCTGAATCTCATCAGTCTGAAATCTCTTCCCTTTCAAAGGTGATTTTAGTTTTTGAAAAGCCAGAAGTCGCAGGGCACCAAATCTGGGTTGTAGGGAGGATAAGTCACCTGGGTGATTTGATATTTCACCAAAAAACTCTGCATGAGACGTGATGCATGAGTGGGTGTGGAGTCATGATGAAGCTGCCAATCACCAGTTGCCCACAGCTGTGGCCTTCTGAATCACATGAATAGTTTCTGCAGAGGAATGTTCAAGCTTAACGCAAAATTTGATGCAGATTCATTGCTCTGCTTGCTCAGTCATTTTGAATGTGATGGCCACACAGTACATATGCTCACTCAACAGCATCTACCACCCCTGCTGACTAGTACAGTGAAGATGTCATAGCTCACACATGTGCATTCTGTCCACTCGCCTTGGCTGCCAGGTTACATTGATATCACACAAACCGTTCTTGTTATATTAACAATGGCTGGACTTTTTCTGGACAGACCTCATCTATATATGCACACATACACACACATACTCATATATGTGTGTATATATATATATATATATATATATATATATATAAAATATAAAATTAAACTAAAAAGGGAGGGTAACTACGGTATAGAAAAGAAGGTGATACCAGAATCATATTCAATTCATTTAAAATAAATTGATAATAAATTGGTCAAATAATTGTATTTGACCAAAATAGCAATGAGACAAGCCCAATCCTATTTATGAGAAGACAAAATGGGTACTTTAAAAATTGTAGAATATTGTAAATGAATAATAAACAGTTCCTGCCCTGGAATCTTGCCCTATAGTTTAGTGAAAGAACATGCTACTCTGTAGGACCTTGCTACTCCAAATATGGCCCAGGGACCTTCAACATCAACAAAAAACTTGTTAGGAATATAGAATCCCAGACCTTAACTGAGACCTACTGAACCAGAATTGGCATTCTAACAAGATGTACAGGTAATTTGTATGTACATTAAAAGTTGAGGGGAAAAGATGATGAGAGACACTTTAAGGGGGAAGCAGGAGTTGGACCCCATGGAGGAGATGGCATTTGATTTGGCACTTAAGGTGGCACTTGGGTTGAACTACAAAGAAAGACATACCATGAAAACACACTAAGGAAAAGCATGAGGGTGGAACAGTATGGAAATGATCAGATCATAAAGTGTTTTAAAAAATCCCACATATAGAATAAATAAGGGGGGGAGTAGGTTAGGATCAGATTGTGATGGCTTGAGAGTCAGGTTCTAGAGTTTTCACTTTAGCCTGGAGGCATTGAAGGTATTTAAAGGAGCAGGGGAGAGAGTGATATGACCAGAATTGTGCTTTAGGAAATTTAATCTGATCATATATGTTGATTTGATTCAGGGGACAACCAGAGGTAAGAGCTCAGCAGGGAGCATATGACAATTGCTCAGGCAACAACAAGGTAATGACAGTGTGAGGGAAAGGAAGGACATGAGAGGTGCTGGTCTGGAAAAAAATTTAGGGGATGTAAGAGATGGCATAGACAGAAAAATGCAAAGTCTTGTGTTCAGCAAGAAAGAGAAAAATTTGAAAGAGAAGTGCGTTATTAATAAGATGAAATTTGCTGAGTTTGAGTTTTAGTCTTGTTGATTTTGATGCTTCAGAAGGACATGCAGAAAACGTGAGATTAGAGCTCAGGAGAGGTGAAATCTGGAAAAAGCTGGGGAAGGGCAAGGAAAGAGCCAGGAGTAATGACTTCATTTAGGGGATGGAAAGAGGAAGAAAATGTACTAGTCAGGGATCTTGGGAGCAAACCACAGACCCCAACTCTGGCTCACCTAAGCAAAAAAGGAATTTACTGGTAGGATACGGGCTCCCTCACAGTTAGAGAGAAGGGGAAAACCAGGCTTAGAAAACAAGAAGGAACCAAATGAGGCTGGCAGCTGTGAGGCAGGACAAGCTCACACTGGCCACAGAAGTCTGGCAAGACCACCGCCACCACAGTGCTGTCTGCAGGCCATGCTGACCAGCACTGTTGCCAGGGTAGGAGACTTTCAGTGCAACTTCCACCTGCAGAAATAATTCCTGACTGGCACGGACAGGAGCCCTCTGATTGGCAGGGCACAGGCCACGCATTGGCTGACTGGCATCCAGAGGGAAGGAGCGGGGGGCGGGGGGAGGGTCCAGCCTTCACCCCACCTGCGGGTGCTGCTTGTCTCCCCACCTCTGGCCTGGCAGTTTCCCCTAACAGACAGGGATCCAGATGTGAAGAAGTCAAAAACTGACAGCAGTTCACTGAAGTAACGAGGAAGGAAAAGCAGTAGAGGAATCATGATGTAGTCTCATCAGAGAGGAGAAGGGGAGGGGAAGTGGGAGGGGGCGGAGGGGGGCAGAGGGATCTCTGGTCACGTGGTCACCTGGGGCAAACCACCAGGAGGCCAAAGAGGATGCGGGTCAACAGTTTCCGGAACAGGCTATTGCAGTCACAGGTACCTTTAAGAGGAAATAAAACAGGCTTCAAGAAAAAGAGAGAGGCAGAGTGAGGTGCCAACATGGAGGTTGTGAACTATTCTTTTTTTTTAAAGTATGGAGACAGAAGGAGAGCAAAAAAAAAAGAAAAAGGACAAATGACATTTGAGCATATTTCAGGCCACTAGGCAGAAATCTGGAAAGAGAATGACTGAAAATCCAGAAAAAGAGAAGGAGTGAAATAAGATCCTAGAGGATGTGAGACAGGCTGGGGTCAAAGACAGGTGACTGGGGGAAAGAATGGAAATGGGGACCAGCAAATCTTGGTGGGGCGCTTTAATTCAATATAAGTAATATTTGTGACATCTACCATAAGCAAGCACTAGGCTGGGAACTGTGAGATGTACAAATATGTATGTGTAAGGAAAGCCACATCCTCAAGGAGGTGATGACCTAACGACATTAAATGGCCTTGAATGGTCATTCAGCCTTAAATATGCTATGACTTTAGTGTTTTTAACCACAAATATCCATACAAACAAGTTAGAATATGGTCAAACAAGACACAATTTGTTATGGGAGTTCAGGGAAACAGACACTTCTAAGCTGGGAAGGTTTCAAGGACAAAGCTGGATCTTAAAGGATAAGTACACATAGTGGGGACAATGAGCATTTAGGGTTTTGCCAGATAAAACAGTAAGTATAAACTATAGTGCACGCATACACACACAGTGTTAGAGTAGACATGCATGAATTATGAGGCTTCCCAGCATCTGAATTTCTTGTTTGAGTTCCCTCCATCTGATCAGGCAGAGCTGGCAATCTAAAAGACCCTCATCTTCCTGGCCACCTTTCCCTCCAGAGCACAGAGGCAAAGCTTAGACTCACCAGGTAGGCCTACCCAGCGCAGCAGCGGCCATTGCCCAGGTTCTGCCGCATGCTTTTATCTGTGTCCCATCTACTACCTCCGAGTCATTCTCAGAGCCTGGTTTGTCAGCCCTTCCAACAACCCCATAAGCTATGAAAATCCTTTTAATAAATTTCTTTTTAACTTAACTACATATTTTTTATGTCACTTGCAACTGAAAATCCTGACAAACAGACATGATTATCCTAACTAATACTGATGTGATCACGGAAAAGCTCATAATCCAGCATAAAGGAATTATTGGGGGAGGGGGCATGTATTAGCCAAGGTTATGCCAGAAAAACAGAAAAGCTCTCTAAGCAAGTCAAATAAATATTTAACACAGAAAATTAGTGGATTACGCAATCTCTGGAAAGTCTTGGGAAACCAAGATAAGAGAAGTCACTGTTGGAATTCAATATCGATCCAAACCATAAGGGGGATTTCAGCCCTCTGCCTCTCCGTAGTAGGCAATTCTCAGGACCTAGTGTAAGTCACTTAGATTCTGCATATCTCTGATGATTTTAAATCAGAATTAACCATAATTTCTTCTCAGGGTTCTGTAAAAAGTGCTTCATTAGCACAGGGTGTAGCGTGTAGTGAGTGTGCATTGAAGGTGATCTGTTATTGCTCACGCCGTGAACCTCTGCAATCTGGCTGCCCCTCTTCCACTGTTGACACTGCCCCCACCCAGGCCTCCAATGACTAAGCTGTTAAAGGTAATTAATGTTTTTCCCTTTTTCAAGATAATATTTCATTTAATCTTTTCAAGGTGTTCCACACTGTTCCCCCCTCCTTCTTGATTTAAACCCAGTCTCCAAAGTGGGCCACACAAGATTGGTTCACTTGGATAGGAAAAGAACACCAATTTCTATTGATTATAAAATGCACCATTATTTTATGTGTCACTAAGAAAAAAAATTGCCAATTAAGTATGACATAGCTTTCTTGTCATTTACAAGTTTCGCTAATATTTATTACAAGAACTATTTTAGACTTAAACTTGTAAGTTTATTTACATTTACAAATAATGACAGTATGATTCATTGTGGCTAAGTTCTTATATGTG
Source organism: Furipterus horrens (assembly GCF_987537825.1). Classification (NCBI taxonomy): domain Eukaryota; kingdom Metazoa; phylum Chordata; class Mammalia; order Chiroptera; family Furipteridae; genus Furipterus; species Furipterus horrens. The sequence continues at coordinate 155,950,350 of NW_028327171.1, read as the reverse complement.
TGGATATTGACATCATTTCAGTTCCCTGATGGGTAGACATTAAAATGGGGAAAATATGCATCTTATGCTAAGTGAAGTATTTACTTTATATCTAAAACTTACTAATATTACTATGTGGATTGAAATATTATATGTAAATAATTCATAAGTAAGTATACATATATGGAGATTGTTCAAAAAAATTATTATTTGGATACACTAGTTAAAAGGTTTGGAGACCATTGATTTTAAAACACTTCCCTATAAAGTAATATAGTCACTCATGATTTTACTCCTCCACCTTTTCTTAATTTCCTTCATGTTTTCTCTTTCTTCTTCTTCTCTCCTTTTTTCCCCCCATGTTTGTATTCCCTGGAATTCTTCATTGTTTAGATATTGCTATAATTTTATCTACACCCTGTAGACTGATGACTCACAAATCTGTCTCCAGCATAGATCCCTCCTGAGTTCCTGACTTAATGGATTAGTGAATTGCTGCACATTCATACCATAGCTACCTCAAATGCATCGAATCTATAACAGATTTTGTCTTCTCCTTATGTCTTCCCCCTCCTCCTGTCTCCCTTATCACAGCAAATGGTGCCATCATTTGTATGTTGTTCACTTCAGAAGCCTGGAATTTTTTCTTTCAACTCCCGGTTTTTACTTCCAGGTATCATACCTTCCAAATAGCTCTAGAATATGTCACCTGCTCTCCTTCTCCACTGTTACTGTTCTCATTTAGCCCTGGCTGCAACCGATAATATGTTATATTAAAGCCCAAGAGCTCCATTTACAATATGAAATTAAAATGAAAAAATCATTTGCATCATCAGTTTAGCATGCTAGAGTTACTGAAATCATCAAAGTGGTCCAAAACAAAGACATCTGCTGTTGGAGAATATATGCCAGGACTCAACACAATATTGTTTTAAGCTGATAATTACTTGGGATGCTGAATTAATTTCTTTATCCCATAATTTGGTGTCTAGTGACTTAAGTATCTGGCTGTTCGAGAAAATCCCATTACTATTTGGCAAACAATTTCAGACTGGATTGATTAGCCATGAAATGAATGCAAGTAATTTGCACAGCTTAAATATGCACTTAATAGTTTAAATATGAGATGACATTGATAGCTTTCCAAATACTGCTGAAATTTTAAACCGAGAAATTCACTAACATCTAGCAATATAATCTTTATATATTACCATTACCATTTTATTTTTTCTCTTATACCTCCAGAATTTCCAATTTTTATCCCGACTCTATTCCTAAACTCTTCATTCAGACACCTTTCAGGGACAGACTGTGGCAAATACAAGTTAAGCTACAGTGACAATTGCAGCTTTATTGCTGCCTTTGTTCTCCTCTTCTAATATTTATAGTTTAAATGGAGACAACAAGTTTGGTTGAAAAGTTCAAAACCCAAGACCACAGTACACAATTTGAAGAGAAATGCAAAGAATCTTGATTGTACATGGATTGAGTTATTAAAATGAAAAGTTTCTTTAGAATAATTGGGAGGGCCTAATTATACTATAAATAATAATTACATTTCTAACCTTTTCAGCTGTAGCTTATTATAGTCTATATTCCTATACAATCTCCCTTATCTCTTATGTCCTCTCTGTTCCCATTGTTACTCTCCTAGTTAACATTCTCTGATCTTTTGTATGGACTTTCCTAACAGCTCTTCCAATGTAACAACTTTAAATTTATCCATAGCTGCCAGAGTCACCTTGTTATCTTTTTAAAATGGAGATCTGATTATATCTTTTTTGTTGTTGTCTTTGTCAAACCCCTTCAATGGTCCTCGGTGCAGAGGGTGAAGTTCCCGACTGCTGCACACAGGACCTTTTTTGGACATGGCTCCACCTTACCATCCAGAATCACCTTTGGTTGCTTCTGCACAGACAGACCTTGCTCCACTCCTGGGCATCCACGCAAGCTCCCAAATGCACTGTACTGTGCCATGTCTTTATGACACTACTTACACAGATCCCACTTACTAGAAGGCCCTTCGCCTCATTCTTGGCCCCCAGAGTCAAATGTTACCTACTTTGTGGCTTCTGACTCTGGAAAATCTTCTATTTCCTACCCAGGCAAAATGAAACACTCTCTCTTTTAAGCCAAGAACCCCAAACTCCAGTCCTATCGTGGAAGGGCAGGGAAGGGGGCGCGCTCCTTTGCTTTTCTCCTGAGCTGAAGCCCAAGTCTGGTCTGTTCAGCATCCTGGAAGCCCAGCCAGGAACCTCTCTTCCCTCCTTGGGCAATGGTTCTGCCAGCTCCTCTTGGCCTCGTGACGCTGCCTCATGCAGCGCCCACCTGTAGGTAGGTCCCCTGCATTTCCTGCCCACGCTAGTCTCAGGTCCCTCCTGGGGTGCCCCACCCCAGGCCCAGCAGCCTCATTCTGCCAGTTCTGGCAGCAGGATCTCAGTCTCTGAGTCTCTGGGGTTATTGATGCCGATGCCCTGGGGGTGAGGATTTGGGGGTGGGGGGCGGCAGCTACAAGACCCTCAACAGAAGGGACCTAGAGCCCTGGAGCTTTTGAGGGCAGTTTGGTAGGCACCTGCTTTGCCTGCTCTTGCCCCAGCCCCACTTTGCTCTTTCCCTCGGGGGCAGCCCCAGCCTGTCTTTGCCTCCCGAAGAGTCAGCTCTCACCCCCATCAGGTCACTGCAGCTGACTCCGAGGAGGGACACCTACTGGTGCCAGGCATTGCACTCATTCAGAGTGCCAGTACAACCTTGAAAGAGACTCCATCGCCCTCTCTGGAACCTCATGCCCATCTATAAATGTCCTGTAGGTGATGGCTGAAGGGGCATTGCCTTGAGAGGTTCCTCCCTTCATCTGTCTGGAGCTGGGTTACCCACTGTGGTATCTTCCTCCAGGAGGCCTGCCAGCTGCCAGCACTTGGACCAACAGAAGAGGCATTGTCCTGCTTGTACCACCCTCTCAGCAGTCAGTAGCTTAGTTCAGAGACCAGCTCTGGTTGCACTGAATCCTACCAAATCATAAATGCTTCCTCGTGTGCGTCATTTTCCATTAAGCTCAGAGCTACTAGAAGAGAAGGACCATATCTTGTCCACTATTTTTTACCTTCAATACTTACTTCAGTACCTACCAATAATAGTAATAAATACCAGTTATTGTACTCTAGAACTAATCTAAATGCTCTTATGTGCTAATCTAACTGCTTTCCTCATTTAATTCTCACAATGCCTTTATGAAGTGGGTAATATTATTAGCCCCATTTTATAGATAAAAAAATATATATAAGGCACAAAGTAGGTGCTCAATAAATGTTAGTTAATGACTACTGTTGCTTTAAAAAAATTTAATGTAGTCATATCATCATTACTCCTGAGGACTCCCAGATACTATTTTACCTGGATGGTGAGGTATATGCAGTGGCATAAGGATAGTTACAGTGTATTTGGTTTGGGAAGACCTAGATTGTCTGTCATTCTGAATTCAACTCCACGCACACTGGGTTTCAAGATTAATTGCTTTGTTTTGTGCTTATGTTTGTTATCACATATGATACTGGCTTTGTAACTCTTTTCCTCCTTCCCTGATCTCATTTATACTTAACCATTATCTACATGAATGGTTAGTACTAGTATTACTTGTAGGTTTCCTTAAAAGGCCAGATATAGACATAATGCCAGACGTGGGAAGAAAAAATGTCCAGTGAGCAGTTCTTGTGCTAATTTAATGTTTATCTGGTTTATGTTCTGTCTGCAGTAAGTCTCACTACTAAAACAGATTTGAGAGGCGCCCTAGATTGTAAGAAATAGTTGTTCTTTGGAACTATAGTTTTGCAGTTCTTTAGCTCCATCACTGCACATGAGCACATAAACTTGTTAAATGATATGAGTTATTTCCAGAAAACATTTTCATTTTAACAACTCTAATATGCTGAACTCAAATGCATAATAAAAGGGGGGGGGTGGTTTGGGGCTAGGTGGAAGACAAGAGGCTGAGGTATGTGCAGACCAAGGATTGGTGTCAAATCACAGTTTGTAGCAATTATCTGCTGCCCACTGTGAAGTTGGCCCTGCCAGTTAGGTAGAGAAGTGTTACAAACAACACCTTCAGTTTCTAGACTAATTCATCAGAGACACCCACAACTCACATTGAAAATCACAGCCTCCCAAGTAGAATCCATACCTCACCTGACATAGACATGTGAAGAGAAAAGAAAATAGAAGAAGCACGACCATAAAGTAGTGGGACCCAAGGATTGAGGGCGGGGGGTCATACCTATTATCCTTACATTTAAGATATTCTGTCATTACAAAAGCAGTAATAGAATAATGAAAGACCACTTCCCCAGAGAAATGAGAGAGTACAGCTGCATGAAACCAGGGCACATGTCCACACACAGAGAATATGAATTCTGTATAACTTCACTTCTATTATTTTCAATTCTCTCAGTGTCTCTTGCTCCTGGATCCTGCTGCCTCACACATTTTTGCTAACACTCTGTGTATGTCAGACCTAAATCCCAAAAAGAAGATCTGATCAGTCCCTCAAATCACAATAGTCCCTGTAGAACCCAATGACAGTGCAGATCCTTTCTGATGGCTGTGCTCTGCTAGTGCACTTCAGCCCTGGAGTGCTTGCCTTCCAAACAGTAAGCACCTGCAACTCTTTGTTGGAGAGCTGCCCTCAGTTTGCCTTTTCTGCATGTATGGAGAGCAGACATTGCCTTAGAATTTATATCCCCAGGGTTAGCTCTTAGCCAATGATTGACAAATATGGGAATATAACTACCCAAGCTCCCTCACCCCATATGGGATTGTCTCTGATGTGACCTACTTGTCTCCAAGCCTCTCTACAGAATTTTGACAAGTTACCTCCATAGTGCTTTGTCTGACGTCCCAACTTTGTTTGTCTTATTCTCCTTCCCTGTCCCATGTCCCCACTACTCTAGTTTTTTTTTTTTCTGGGAATACTTTTTATCTCAGAAGTCTTGTGACAACAAGACAAAATCTAGATTCTATCTGCATGTTGTTTTCATCAGGGCACTGTCACACAAGTTATCTAGGGCCCAATTCTGGGCATCCCATGTCAGAAAAGGCTATTTCATATTCTGCTAAGCCACATGGAGTTTCGCAGTCTTTGAGACAGGAGCCCATCCTTGATCTAATCAGACGTGAGCAGGGTTGCAGGTGGAACAGAGCATCATAGTCTGTGCATGCCCTTTACCAGAGGCTTTGGCCCTGAGCCATGGAGGCCTCTCTGAGTGTGAGAAGCAAAAGCCCAGAGCCGGATATCTCCTGGTCTATATTCATATTCATTTTAGTAATACTTAGTGGGCATAAATATGACAAGATGATGACAAATGAAGGCAATGATTGCTAACTGTGAACGTTACACTGAAGAGACTAAAGTGCTCTCTGTACCTTCTATGAAAACTATGATATGTCATTTGCAATCATTAAAGCGGTACCCTAAAATCTGAAAGACAAAGATGCAAGAAAAAAATGAGAGTATCATATCAATAGGGCAAATACACCTACAGATATGCATGTACACACATACACACACAGACTCCAGAAATCAACCTCTCTCAGTAAGAACAATGTGAGGTTGAATGACATTTAAGAACCTAAACAGTAACTCCTTGGGTTTTCCATTAATTCAATCATAGGAGAAGTCTGACCACCAATGGGGCAGAAAGATTACAGCCATTTACAAGGTCGCAAGGGTACATTTTTATTTATGGTTGCATTCTGTTTTTAATTTTTGAATTGTTAGGTATCTAACTTCGACTCTGTAAATTGCATACAATGACCTGGTAGGTGACTTACAGATTAAATTAGTTTATTGTAAGAATAATAAAACACTAAAAAATCCTTTAAGCTCCATAACTACTTATGTTAACTCACACATAAATGTCATAATATAATAGTAAAACTGTATTTTTTAAAAAGCCATACAATGAATAAAATCACCAAACATACAAGGCACATTTGAAGGAATTGAAAAGAAAAAGGTCCATAAATATTTTATGCCAACTTGGGTTACTTCACATAGCACAGTGGTCTGAACTCTACCAACAAAATAAAAGGGTGGGGGAGACAGTACTTTGTGCAACAAGTGCAGGCTTACATTTTTATTGTTGAATTATCTTCCATTGTTATTTTCTTTGCAGTAAAAGGAATTGTACTAGAGTACAGTTTGATATTAGGTGGCATGAATCCTTCAACTTTGTTCTTCTTTCTTGGGAATTACTGTTACTATGCAAGGCCTTTTGTGGTTTCAAATAAATTTTTGAAATATTTGTCCTAGTTCTGTGAAATATGTCTTTGGAATCTTGATAGGAATTATGTTGAATCTATAGATTGCTTTGGGTAGCATGGACATTTTAATGATGTTAATTCTTCTTATCCATGAACATGGTATGTGCTTCCACTTATTTGTATCTTCTTCCCTTATTTTTCAGTGTCTTATAATTTTCTGAGTACAGGATTTTTTACATTCTTGGTTAAATTCATTTCTAGCTATTTTATTATTTTTGAAGCAATTGTGGTTGTGATCTTTTTCTTAATTTTCCTCTCTGTTAGTTTGTTATTGGCATATAAAAATGCAACTGATTTCTGAATACTAATTTTGTATCCTGCTACTTTGCTGAATTCATTTATCAGTTCTAGCCATTTCTTGGTGGAATCTTTAGGGTCCTCAATGTACAGTATCATGTCATCTACAAATGATGACATTTTTACTTCTTCCTTTCCAATTTGGATGCCTTTTATTTCTTCTTCTTGATTGATTGCTATGGTTAGGACTTCCAGTACTATGTTGAATGGGAGAGGTGAAAGTGGACATCCTTGTCTTATCCCCAGTCTTAAGGGGAATGCTTGTTTTTTTTTTGCCTGTTGAGTATGATGCTGGCAGTGGGTTTGTTATATATGGTCTTTATTATGTTTAGGTATGTTCCCTCTAATCCCACATTGCTGAGAGTTTTCATCATAAATGGATGCTGGATTTTAGCAAATCTTTTTCTTTATCTATTGATATGATCATGTATTTTTAAAAGATTTTATTTATCTATTTACTTGTTTATTTATTTATTTTTAGAGAGACAGGAAAAGAGGGAGAAAGAGAGGAAGAGAGACATGTGCAAGAGATTGGTTGCCTCTCACACATCTCAACCAGGGACCTGGCCTGCAACCCAGGCATGTGCACTGACCAGGAATTGAGCCAGTGACCTTTCAGTCCACAGGCCAGCATTCAACCCACAGAGCCACACCAGCCAGGGCTGATCATGTAGTTTTCATACTTTGTTCTCTTTATGTGATATCACATTTGTTGGTTTGCGAATGTTGTACCAAACTTGCATCCCCAGAATAAATCCCACTTTATCATGGTGTTTGATCTTTTTGATGTATTGTTGTGTTCAGTTTGCTAATATTTTGTTGAGGATTTTTACATCTATGTTCATCAGGGATATTGGCTTATAATTTTCTTTTTCTGTAGTGTATTTATCTGGTTTTGGAGTTAGGATAATGCTGGCCTCATAAAATGAGCTTGGGAGTCTTTCCTACTCTTGAATGGTTTTTTTTTTTGGATAGTTTGAGAAGGAGAGGTATTTGTTCTCCTGGGAATGTTTGGTAAAATTCACCTGTGAAGTCATCCAGTCCAGGACTTTTGTTTGTTGGGAGTGTTTTGATTACTGCCCCAACTTCACTAGGTGTAATCTGTCTATTCAGATTTTCAGATTCTTCCTGGTTTACTTTTGGAAGATTGTATGTTTCTAGGAATTTATCCATTTCATTCAGATTGTCCAATTTGTTGGCATATAGTTGTTCCTAATATTTTCTTACAATCCTTTGTATTTCTTTGGTATCAGTTATTATTTCTCCTCTTTCATTTCTGATATTTTTTTATTTGGATCCTTTCTCTTTTTTTCTGGATGAATCTGGTTAAGGGTTTGTAAATCTTGTTTATCTTTTTAAAAAAACAGTGCTTGGATTCATTGAGGTTGTGTATTTTTTTTAAACTCTATTTCATTTATTTCTGCTCTGATCTTTATTATTTCCTTCTTTCTACTCACTTTGGTAATCAAAACAGCCTGGTTCTGGCATAAGAACAGTCATATAGATCAATGGAACAGAATAGAGAGCCCAGAAATAAACCCACACCTCTATAGTCAATTAATATTTGACAGAGGAAGCAAGCACATACAATGGGCTAAGTATAGTATATTCAATAAATGGTTTTGGGGAAATTGGACAGATACATTGGGAAAAAATGAAACTAGACCACCTTCTTACACCACACACAAGAATAAATTCAAAATAGATTAAAGACTTAAATGTTAGACCCAAAACCATAAAAATCCTATGCAGTAAAATTGATGAGGCACTCAAATGTTGGAAATTTTTAGTTTCAGGTAACAGCTAGTAAGCTTAATAATCAATGTACATAAAAAGCGACTGTTTCAGGAACTGGAGATATGACCCACCTAGACTCCAGGAAGCCATAAGCAGTTCCACCTTTGTGCCTCAAGAGGACTGCAAGAAATCAAGGTGGTATCTGAGCCATTGTACTCCAGGGTGAGATGAGCACTGCTCAGAACACAAGGATCACCACCCAGGACACAAGGACCACTGCCCAGGACACAGATGAAAGAATGCTGCAGCTTTTATCCAATTAACTTTTGCCCTGAATTCCAAATCCCTTAACTACACTTTTCTTCTCCTTATAAAAAGGGCCTTTTATAATGTAATTGAAGACAGTCTGTTTGGATACAAACCTGCTGCCTTCTCAGATCGCCAACCATCTGAATACAGTGCCCATAAAGATTCAATCCCCGTCTCTGCTTATTGGGTCTAGGAGATGACAGGCAGCGTGAACATCAGCTTTTCTGGTTTCAAAATCTCAGACATTGCTTGTAGCAATTTTTTACTTTATTTTACATATCTCCTCAGGCAAAGGAAACAAAAGAAAAAATAAACAAATGGGACTACATCAAACTGAAAGGTTTTTGCACAGCAAAGGAAACCATCAACAAAATAAAAAGAAAACCCACTGAATGGGAGAACATATTCCCTGATATATCTATTGAAGGGTTAATATCCAAAATTTATAAAGAGCTTATAAAACTCAACACCAAAAAACAAACAATCCAATTAAAAATGAGCAAAGGCCACAATAGACATTTCTCCAAAGAGAACATACAGATGGACAATAGACATGAAAAGGTGCTCAATGTTACTAATCATCAGAGAAATGCAAATTGAAACCACAACAAGGTATCATCTCACACCTGTCCGAATGACTATCACCAATAAATTAACAAACAAGTGCTGATGATAATGTGGAGAAAAGGGAACCCTTTTTGCACTGTTGGTGGGAATACAGATTAGAGCAGCCACTGTAGAAAGTAGTATGGAGTTACCTCAGAAAATTAAAAATGAAACTGCCTTTTGACCTAGCAATTCCAGTCCATGGAATATATCTAAAGAAACCCGAAAAAGTAATTCGGAAAAACATAAGTACTCCTATGTTCATTGCAGCATTATTTACAATCACCAAGACTGGGAAGCAGCCCAATTGTCCATCAGTAGATGAGTGGATAAAGCAGCTCTCATAGATAGAGAGCAGACTGACAGCTCTGGGGGTGGAAGAATGGAGCAAAAGAGAAAAAGGACTCATGGACATAGACAACAGGGGTGATTGTGGGGCTGGGGGTAGAGGTGAAGGAAGGTATAAGGGGGATAAATGGTAATGGAGTAAATAAATAAATAAATAAATACTTGTACTGGAAAGTAGGAAATAAAGACCATTAAGACTTGGTGCCGAGAGGGGGAAGATGGCGGCAGAACAGGGGCAGTGTTCTCAGCTCGCTCCTGTTAAGGAGAGACTCCAGGAACGAATGCAGAGAGGAGTGACTGGGTGAGTGTGGATCTCCAATAGTGTGAACAGGGAGGAGAGCGTGGGAGCAGCATGGAGGGGGGTGGAGGGGTTTACCACACACTGCAGGCTGAGTCATTCTGGGACCCGGTGCGTCTGCAGTACCAAGCCGGAGAGCTCATTAGCCGAGAGCTGCTTGGAGGCTCCCCCTGCTAGGGGCACACCGATAAGTGAATTCTTGTAGGGAGTTAGGGAGAGGATTTGGCTGAAAAAGCCAGAGGACTGAGAGAACAGTGAACAACCAGGACTGGGAGAAACTGTGTGATCTGAGTCTAGAGAGAAACCTCCTCAGCTGCAACCTCCGACCGAAAGCTCGGCAACCCTGGCGCATCCAGCACTTGCGCTAGGGCCCTACAGAACAAAGGGACAGTTTTGTGGCAAGGAGACAGGCTGCACAGAAAAGCTGCTGTGGAACTCCAGACCGGGGGAGAGCTACTGAGCAAGAGAGCAGTGGATGCCCCTGGTGCTTTGAGCAATCGTGCTAGAATCCCGCAGAACAAAAGGCGGGTTTGGGGCTAGGAGAGAAATAGGGCATGCAGGATGTGTAAGTAGGGAAGAGAGTGGAGGCAGTGGTTCTGGAGTAGAAACAGTTTTAGGGCAGGGAGAAGGGCCCGTAGGGAAAGGCTGCTGCGGAGCTCCAGACTGGTGGAGAACTCCTGGGTAGGAGAACGCTGCGCTGACCGACCACACTAGAATCCTGCAGAACAAAGGAATGGTGCTGGGGCGGGAAGAGAGATAGAACACGCAGGCCTATAGACAGGGAAGTCAGCGGAAGCTGTAGCTCGGAATAGAGACAGTGTGGGGGCAAGAGGAAGAGCCCACGTGGAAAAGCCGCTGCAGAGCTCCAGACCAGGGGAGAGGTCCTGGGCAGGAGAGTGCCACTGGGCCCGGCGCTTTGACCGACTGTGCCAGAGTCCTGCAGAACAAAGGGACGGTCTTGAGACAGGGAGAGAGGTAGGGTACACAGGCATATAGACAGGGAAGAGAGCAGAAGCTGTAGCCTGGGAATAGAGACACGACTGGAGGCAGGGCGGGGATTGCTGGCAGGCACAGGCTGGACCAACAGAGGGGAGGAGTAGCTGGACAAGACTGAGGAGGGCTGAGGGTGCCACAGGAGGAGACAACTAAAGGCAGCTCACAGCAGAGCAGCGTTAGGCCCACGAATAAAGGACTAGCAATCCCAGAATCAATCAGGACCTTCCCACAGCCAGCCAACCAACCAGAAAAGATTTGAAACCCGAGGAATTTTGAATAGGGGCAGACTCAGGAAGGAAGGAAGGAAAAACAAAAAACAAACAAACCAAAAACACCCAGAAACTGTGCCTAAAAGTAGAATTGAGTTAAAATCCTTTCATTCTTTTATTTCTCACTCTCTCTCTAACTGCCCCTCCCATCCTTTCTTATTCTCTCTCCTTTTCTCCCCTCCTCTTCCCTCCCTTCTCTCCCCTTAGCATGTCTCCCCTTCATCCTATTCTTTGTTAATTTTTTAATTTTAAGTTCTCTCCCTTTCCTTCCTATTCCCTTCTTCTAATCCGCTTCCCTCCCCCTTATCCTCGTCCTCCCTCTGTTTCCTTTCTCTCTCTCTCTCCTTTCTCTGCACTAAGCACTTTCAATTTTATTAAATTTCTTTCTTTATTTTGTCCCCCTTCAGTCTACATTCGTTTTTCTTTCCTCCCTTGCCCTTATTTTCCTTGTCTCCCTATAAATATTCTCTCTCTCTTTCTTTCTCTCTCTCTCCCTATTCCACTTTATATTCTAATCTTTTAATATTTAAATTTTAATTCTAATCTATTCCCCTCCTCTTCTTAACCCTTCTCTATTGCCACCCCATCCCCTCACTTCTTTCTCTCCTTCTTGTATTTCTCTTCTTCATCCTATCTTTTGTCAACTCTTCAATTTCGATCTTTCCCTCCCTAATATCTCCTCTTCCTCTTGATTTCCTTCCCTCCCCCATGTTCTTTCCCTCCCCCATCCTCTTGCTTTCCCATCTCTTATTCCTCTCTCTATATATTCTCTCTTTCTCTCTAACTTGCTATTTTATATCATGTTTTAATCTCCTAATTTTTTATAATATATATATTTTTTAAAATTTTTATCCAGTCCCCCCTCTTCTTCCTCCCCTTCTCCTTTCGTTCTCTCTCCTATCCTTCTCTACTTTCTCTCTCTCTTTCCTCTCTCCCTTCCTGTCTTGCTATTTTCAACTCTGTATTTTTATTCTTGAAAAATTCTTTCTCAATCTGTTTCCTACCTTCTAAACTCCTCAGTCCTCTGCTTCAATTTCTGGCTGTCTGTCTGCCTGGATGTCTGTTGTGTCTATCCTCCCTTCCACACTAAACATATAGCATATACCGATTATATAATCCTAATACTATGCACTTCCACTTTCTCACTACACACTGTAACCCTCTCCTCCTTTTCAAACATACAGTGTAAATGTTAATTGCTGTCTTACATAACCTTGATCCCAATTGCTAATATTATTGCCCTATCAACTTCCCGCTCAAAAATTACCCTTCCTTCATTTAAAACAACTATCTGTTTCTCCTATGAAATAAGAGTTCCAATATCTCCACAAGTATATTAATACGGACTCATTTGCAACCTATAGTGAGATTGTAGTTGGTGGAGATATTGGAGGGTGTGGGTTTCTTGCCTGGGTTGTGTGATTATGTTTTAGCAGCATCTCCACAAAAGATCTCAAGACAAGGTGGGCAGAGTGACTCTCAATCAACTAACCGGAGAAAAAGACCCACCAAAGAGTAGCTGAAATACAACCAGACAGATTAAAGAAATAACATCAAGGACAACACAGACGGAGATCCAAGATGGCGGAGGAGTAAGTGGAAGCTACACTAACCTCCTCCCAGGACCAGCCAGTGCTGACTCAGCCCCAGTACAGCAGACAGACCATTCCCCTCCAAGTGGCATCACACTAAGGGGAAATAAAAGCCCTGCCTACAAGAATTAAGCTGCCACACCCATGGTCCTTAAGCCTGACAGCTAATCACAGATTGAGTAGATTAACAACTAAAGAAGACAGACAAAGGTAGTAGATCCCTGGAAGTCTCCAATAGGCTGCCTAGGGCCAGTCTTGTACATGATCTGACACTACCAGAGGCAGACCCAGGAAGTGCAGATCATTCTAAGAAGCACCAACACACAATAGGAATCACAAAAATGGGGAGACAGAGAAACAACCTCCCATCAAAAGGAAAGGTAGAATCCCCAGAGAGAGTGCTAAATGAAATAGAGGGGAGCAAAATATCAGATACGGAATTCAAAATATGGATTAAGGAGAAGCTGAATGAGCTCAGCGGAAACTACAAAGAACTCCAGGGAAACTACAAGGAACTCCAGAAAAACTACAAGGAACTTACAGAGAATTACACGAGCATGAAAAAGGACATAGAAGCTAACAATAAGAGCCAGGAGGAAATGAAGAATACGATCTCTGAATTGAAGAACACAGTAGAAGGAATTAAAAACAGGCTAGAGGAAGCAGAAGATCGGATCAGCGAGCTGGAGGACAACGTACACAAAAACTCCCAGACAACGCAACAAAATGAAAAAAGACTGAACAAGACTGAAGAGGTTCTAACACAGCTGCAGGACAACATGAAACGTAATAATATCCGTATCATAGGAATTCCAGAAGGAGAAGAAGAAGAGCAAGGGATAGAAAACCTCTTTGAAAAACTAATGACAGAAAACTTCCCTAACATGAGAAGAGAAAGAGTCACACAAGTCCAGGAAGCACAGAGGGTCCCAATGAAGATGAACCCCAACAGGCCCACCTCAAGACACATCATAATTAAAATGGCAACATTCAAAGACAAAGAGAGATTCCTAAAAGCAGCAAGAGAGAAACAACTAATAACATACAAGGGAGCTCCAATAAGGCTATCATCAGATTTCTCAGCAGAAACACTACAAGCCAGAAGGGAATGGCAAAAAATATTCCAGGCAATGAAAAACAAAGGCCTACAACCTAGAATACTCTACCCAGCAAGGCTCTCATTCAAAATGGAAGGTGAAATAAGGAGCTTTCAAGACAAAAGAAGGCTAAAAGAATACATCTCCACCAAACCAGCAATGCAAGAGATACTAAAGGGTGGGTCTGCTTTAAGAAGATAAAGAAACAGAGAGAGAGAGAGAAGAACACGAGTACAAAGGGGAAAAATGACAATGAATAAGTACTTATCAGTAATAACCTTAAATGTAAATGGATTAAACGCTCCAATTAAAAGACATAGGGTAGCTGAATGGATTAGAAAGAATGACCCACATATATGCTGTCTATAAGAGACCATCCTTAGAACAAAAGATCTACACAGACTGAAAGTAAAGGGATGGAAAAAAGTATTTCAAGCAAATGGACATGAAAAAAAAAGCTGGGGTAGCAATACTTATATCAGACAAAACAGATTTCACAGCAAAGTCCATAAAAAGAGACAAAGAAGGGCATTTCATAATACTTAAGGGAAAAATCCATCAAGAAGATATAACCCTTATAAATATATATGCACCCAACTTAGGAGCACTCAAATATATAAGGAAAATTTTGAAAGACTCCAAGAAAGATATAAACAGCAACACACTCATAGTAGGGGACTTTAACACCCCATTGTCAACAATGGACAGATCTTCGAAGAAAAGAAACACCAAAGATATTGAGGCACTGAACAACACTCTAGATCAAATGGACTTACTCGATATATATAGAAGTTTTCACCCCAAAGAAGCAAAATATACTTTCTTCTCAAGTGCACATGGGACATTTTCAAAGATAGACCACATGGTAGAACACAAAATAAGCCTTAACAAATTCAAGAAAATTGAAATTATATCAAGCATCTTCTCAGATCACAATGGCTTAAAATTGGAAATCAACCTCAAGAAAAAAACTCAAAAACATTCAAACTCATGGAGAATGAATAACATACTATTAAATAATGAATGGGTTAACAACGACATCAAGGAAGAAATCAAAAAGTTTCTGGAAACTAATGATAATGAACACACAACAACCCAAAACCTATGGGATACAGTGAAAGCAGTCCTGAGAGGAAAGTTCGTAGCAATACAGGCCTATCTAAAAAAGCTAGAAGAATCTCTAATAAAAAATTTAACCGTATGGCTACAAGAACTAGAGGAAGAACAACAAGCAAAGCCCTAATCAAGTAGAAGGAAGGAAATCATCAAGATCAGAGCACAATTAAATCACATAGAGACTAAACTAACAATTCAAAAGATCAACAAAAGTAGGAGCTGGTTCTTTGAAAAGATAAACAAAATTGACAAGCCTTTAACCAGGCTCATCAAGAAAAAAAGAGAGAGGACCCAAATAAATAAAATAAATAAAATCAGAAACAAAAGAGGAGAAATCACAACTGATACACAGAAATACAAAGGATTGTGAGAAAGTATTACTAACAACTGTATGGCAAGAAATTTGACAACCTAGAGGAAATGGACAAATTCCTGGAAACCTATAGTCTTCCCAGACTGAATCAAGAAGAAGCAGAAAGCCTGAATAGACCAATAACAACAAGTGAAATTGAAGCAGTAATCAAAAAACTCCCAGCACACAAAAGCCCTGGACCGGATGGCTTCACAAGTGAATTCTACAAAACATTTAGGAAAGAACTAACTCCTATCCTCCTCAGACTATTCCAAAAGATACAAGAAGAGGGAAGACTCCCAAACTCGTTCTATGAAGCCAGTATAACCTTAATACGAAAACCAGGTCAAGACACAACAAAGAAAGAAAAATACAGGCCAATATCGCTGATGAACATAGATGCTAAAATCCTCAACAAAATATTGGCAAACCGGATCCAGCAACACATTAGAAAGATCATACACCAGGATCAAGTGAGATTCATCCCACGGATGCAAGGATGGTTTAATATTCACAAATCAATAAACATAATACAACACATAAACAAAATGAAAGACAAAAACCACATGATCATATCAATAGATGCAGAAAAAGCATTTGATAAAGTACAATGCCCATTTATGATAAAAACTCTCAGCAAAATGGGAATAGAGGGAGCATACCTCAACATAATAAAGGCCATACATGAGAAACCTGAAGCCAACATCATACTCAATGGGCAAAAACTGAGAGCATTCCCCCTGAGATCAGGAACAAGACAAGGATGTCCGCTCTTTCCACTCCTATTCAACATAGTCTTGGAAGTTCTAGCCACAGCAATCAGACAAGAAAGAGAAATAAAAGGCAACGAAATTGGAAAAGAGGAAGTAAAACTGTCATTATTTGCAGATGACATGATAGTGTGCATAGAAAACCCTATAGACTCCACAAAAAAACTACTCAACCTAATAAGTGAATTCGGCAAAATAGCAGGATACAAAGTCAATATTAATAAATTGAAGGCATTTTTATACACCAACAATAAAAACTCAGAGATAGAAACTGAAATAAAAATCCCATTTACCATAGAAACAAGAAAAATAAAATACCTAGGAATAAACTTAACCAAGGAGGTAAAAGATCTGTACTCAGAAAACTACATAACACTGAAGAAAGAAATTAAAGAAGATACAAATAAATGGAAGCATATACCATGCTCATGGATGGGAAGAATCAACATCATTAAAATGTCCATACTACCCAAAGCAATTTATAGATTCAATGCAATCTTTATTAAAATACCAGCAACGTATTTCACAGACCTAGAACAAATACTTCAAAAATTTATATGGAACCAAAAAAGAGCCTGAATAGCCACAGCAATTTTGAGGAAGAAGAACACAGTAGGAAGAATCACAATACCTGATATCAAACTATACTACAAGGCCACAGTAATCAAAACAGTCTGGTACTGGCATAAAAACAGACATATAGATCAATGGAACAGAATTGAGAGCCCAGAAATAAACCCAGGTTCATATGGTCAACTAATATTTGACAAAGGGGGAAAGAACATCAAATGGAGTGAAAAGAGCCTCTTCAACAAATGGTGTTGGGAGAACTGGACAGGGACATGCAAAAAAATGAAACTAGACCACCAATGTACACCATACACCAGAATAAACTCAAAATGGATCAAAGACTTAAATGTAAGCCGTGATACCATAAAAGTCCTAGAGGAAAAAATAGGCAGGAAAATTTCAGATATCCCACGTAGCAACATTTTCACTGATATATCTCCTAAGGCAAGGGAAATAAAGGAAAGAATAAACAAAAGGGACTACATCAAACTAAAAAGTTTCTGCTCAGCTAAAGAAAACCTCAGCAAGATGAAAAGGAAACCAACCATATGGGAAAATATATTCACCAATGACATCTCAGACAAGGGATTGATCTCCAAAATATATAAAGAACTCATATGACTCAACACCAAGAAGACAGACAACCCAATTAAAAAATGGGCAAAGGACCTGAACAAACACTTCTCCAAAGAGGACATACAGAGGGCCCATAGACATATGAAAGTATGCTCAACATCACTAGCCATCAGAGAGATGCAAATAAAAACCACAGTGAGATACCGCCTCACACCAGTCAGAATGGCCATCATCAACAAGTCAACAAACAACTTGTGCTGGAGACGATGCGGAGAAATGGGAACCCTGGTGCATTGCTGGTGGGAATGCAGACTGGTGCAGCCACTATGGAAAACAGTTTGGAATTTCCTCAAAAAACTAAAAATGGAACTGCCTTTTGAACCAGCAATTCAATTGCTAGGATTATATCCAAAAAATCCTGAAACACCAATTCAAAAGAACCTATGCACTCCAATGTTCATAGCAGCACTATTTACAATAGCCAAATGCTGGAAACAACTAAAGAACACACAGATCATGAATCCATACATATCTAATTCAAAAACAGGCAACACTAAAGGGTCTATTTGTAAGAGGTCCAACAATAAAGGAAAGCAGGAACATTATTACCATAAAAATCTAAATATACTTCCAGCCAAGATGGAGGCTTAGATCGACACGCTTGGTCTCCCTCTACAACTAGAAAGGAATACAACTATTTCAAAACAAAAGGTAACTAGAAATTTCAGAAAATAAAACTACACAGAAGCCCAACATATGAAGTTATAAACCAGCAGTGCTCATTGGACGGGTAGGAGGGGCAAAATCGGGTGGTGCTGTTTGTGGTAGCAGCAGGCACAGCAGCAGGGGGAGCAATCCCAGCTGCAGTCGAGCCCAGACAGCTCGTGACTCTAACACTGGGAAAGGTAGCCCCCCCATTGCCTCGGACGGTGAGGCCCAGAGGGCAGGAGGACGAATCCTGGTCTCCCAGCAGAGAATAACAGCAGGAATCCATCTTGGACCCCCGCCCCCACTCAAAGCGCCACAGTGCCAAGAAAAAGGTTGTGGATCACCCCTGGTTGCCGGGTAGTGACAAGTACACAGGGCTCCACCCCCTACAGCCTGCCCAGAAAGCAAAGCAAAACACAAATCTGTCAAAATGAGGCAGACAACTATAGAAATCCTGGTGACACAGCTCACCAGGCAGCAGATAAAGAATCTGACAGACAAACAAATAAGAAACCTATCAGTGGCTCAATTCAGAGCTATAGTTATTAGGTGGCTTACAGAATTAACAAAAAATTTGGAACAAGACAGGGAAGGACTGAACGCCACTCATACTGAAACAAATGAAAACACATAGGAGACAAGTGGTGAGGAAATAAAATCCAGAGATCAAATCAACAAACCAGAACATAGAAAAGGAACAAACAGTCAACCAGTGTGGAAAGAGGAAACAGAAAGTAAGGAAAGTGAGGAGAGGATCACAAACCTCTGGGACAGCTATAAGAGATCAAACATACGGATTATAGGATTGCCAGAGGGCGAAGAAGAAGAACTAGAAATTGAAAAATTAACTGAAAATATAATAAAGCAGAACTTCCCGAACTTGGGGCAGGAAATAGACTTACAGGTTCTGGAAGCACAGAGAGTTCTAAAAAAACTGGACCCAGGGAGAACCACTCCAAGACACATTATAATCAAATTGTCAAAAATTAAAGATAAAGAGAGAATCTTAAAAGCAGCAAGAGAGAAGAAAAGAATCATGTATAAAGGGGTCCCGATTAGACTATCAGCTGGCTTCTCAAGGGAGACCCTGCGGGCAAGAAGGGACTGGCAAGAAATATTCAAAGTAATGAAAATTCAAAACCTACAGCCATGAATACTCTATCCAGCGAAATTGTCATTCAGAATAGAAGGGCAGAGAAAGTGCTTCCAGGACAAAGTAAAATTGAAAGAGTTCATTAGATCCAAACCACTATTATATGAGATGTTTAAGGGACTGGTTTAGAAAAAGGAGGATCAAAACTATGAACATTAAAATGAAAACTGCATCACAACAACCAACAGCAGAGGCTAGGGAATTGAAACAAAGGCAAACTAAATAGGCAACGAGAGTGGAAAAAGAACTATACGTATGGGGAACATACTGGGGGGGGGGAGAGGGAGGGAGATAGTACAGGAATTAAGAAGCATAGTAGGAGGGAATGGAGTAGACAGGAAGAGGTTGAGAAGAACTATATGCACAACCAATGGACATGGACTAAAAGGGGAGGACAACTGGAGAGAGAGGGGCCACTAGGTGGAGGGGAGCAGAGAGAAGGGAAATTGGGACAACTGTAACAGTATAATCAATAAAACATTTTTTAAAATAAAATCTAAATAGTGGCTACCTCTAGAAAGGAGGGAGGGGTATGTGGTAAAAAAAAAAAAAGAGGACTTCTGGAGTACTGGTAATGTTATATATTTTTGCCTAGATGGTGGTTACATGGATATTCATTTTGCAATTTAATCATGCTACACCTTTATGTTTTACATACTTTTTAATATATGTTATATTTCAAAATTAAATATAATAAAGCATCTTTGCTGTCAATGATATGACAACATCCCTGGGGAGAAGACATACATATATGGAAATTATTGAAACAATATAGATATAATCAAATACCAAAGATAAAAGGAACTATTATAGAAGTTAAAAGAGGATAAGCTTTGGAGAGTTAAAATTTGTACAGAAGAGAGAGGACAGTCCAGTTTGGAGAGACATTGGGAACAGAATTTGCATACTTAAATCTCCAGGGTTCAATATGAAAATGTAATGAATGATAAGGTTGAATAGCTAACATTGAATCAGATTATTGTGACTACTCTATTTGATAACATGCATGCCTGTGTTACTGAAAGACATTAGTATTAATAGCTGTTTTTATTGTTTGCTTATTCTATGCTGGGTAACTTAAGGCTTACAATAATCTTTTGACTAAGTGTTACTAACTATTCTTTTTCCAGGTGATGAAACTGAGGCTCAAATTAAGTGTCTTATCTAAGAAGACAGCTAGCAAGTTGTGGAGTGAGGACTCAAACCCACATGACAGATTTCAAATCCCATGATGGAAATAAGGATCCACCTATCAGAAATGAGTATTTCTGGTACCCAGTTGTGGTCTCTAAATACCATTTCTTACTAAAAGAAAGCAAAGATCTTTAGAGAAATGGCTGAATCCTGGTCTGGAACAGGAAATATACAGAGAGAAGCTGAAACATCTTGTCATTCCAGATCACGAGGAAATGACGGAAGACTCATATGGCCATGTCTCCCCTGGTTAAAGTGGAAAAACAGTAAATATAATAACTGCAAGGAACTGAAACACATCACTTATTTCTCATTAGTAACAAAAAACAAAAATCTTATTGGTCATTTTTGGACGATGCTAGGGAACCACCTCCCTATTTTCAAAATTGATAAAGGGAAAGAACCAAGCATTTTCCTACCTTTTCTATATGATCTGTAACCAAATAGTTAAGGAAAAATTTCTCTCTGTGTAAGCATCCAGCTAATAAACAAAGAAAAAAAAGATAGAGTATTTCTATTTTCTCAATCTTAATGAACTAAAGGATCCATGTAATGATCACAAAACAACAACAGAGAAAATATGACATATGTACTTCCTGACAGAAAAGTATAATATATATGAAATAGTACTGTCAAGAAAAAATTGAATCTGAATCTCATAAAGTCTCTACTAATTTATAGGAAATATAAGTGATAATGGAACTTGTCACACAGCAATGATGCAAAATCCAGTTTGTGAGAAATTCTACAAATGAGCCAACTTTTACCTGAATAATCACAAGAGAAAAAGAATAAAAAGACAGGGTACCTAGAGATTAAAAGATATTTAAGAGAAATGTCAACCAGTGTCAATGTAAAAACATTATTTGGATCCGATTCAAACATACTGTAAAAGCAAAATAAAAACATTTATAAGATAATTGGGCAACGTGCATACTGATTAGATATTTAACAGTATTAAGGAATGACTATAAATGTTTTAAGGTGATATAATATACAGGGGTGAGGCAAAAGTAGATGTACAGTTGTTCATATGGCATTAATACAATAATTATTAAATAATACTATAAGAATAAACTCTTTAATTTACTCACAACTGTAAACCTACTTTTGCTCACCCCTGTATTGTGGTTAATCTTTCACAAGCGCTTATCTTTTAAAGATGCATAGTAGCGTACTTACAAATGAAATAGTTGATGTCTGAGGTTTGCATTAAAATAATTGGTGCGGACTAGAATGTGGGTTGGAGTAAAAGTGAAACAAGACTGGTCATGTAGTGGTAAGTGTTGAAAGAGAGTGATTGGAACAGCAAGTTCATTACACTATTAACTCTGCTTTGGGTATAGCTTTTATATTCAATGGTAAAAAGTTAAAAATAAAAACAAAACGTTTAAAACACGCTCAGAGTCTCTCTTCCTGTGATTCATGGGAAGGAAGAGATGAAAAATATCAGCGAGGAAAGAATATAGATGAGAGCAGTTATATTAACAAAAGGGGACTTGTTTTTCCTCCGACGCTGAGAAAAAGTTAAGTTTACAGCTAGAGAAACAGAGACATGGTGAACTCACATCAGGTGGCCTCCAGCCTATCAGCAAAGTGAGAGTCATATTCTCCTCCCTGGAGGAAGCCCCTGGGGGGATGGAACTGGGACTAGAAGAGGAAAAGATTTGGACCTCTGAGATACTACTAGTGAGTGGACAAAAGGCAAATAAATGGTGAAAGTGGTAATAAATGTCATGTGTCATACCTTTCAGTGGTAAAATTTTTTTCATAGGATTCTCACTATTACACTTTATAAATGTTTCTAAAAATCAGTAAGCCAGCATTCTTAACTTTACTTTCAACTAATAGGTTAGGTGGTCCTGAATTTTGTCCCTGGGTTATAAGTCATCTTTATTACAGGGTCACATCACACTCTAATTTCCAAAGCTGAAAATCCTTCTCTATCTTCTGCTAATGTTGGAAAAATAATTGCTCTAAAAATATAAAGCTGATCAGTTTCCCTGGGGAGCAAAGACTCCTGGGCTTTGGTTATTTATCATTCAAACTGTTGTTTTCTTGGAACAGATTTTGGCAATAGTTTAGTTAATCTGAAAAAAGAACCCCCAACTACATGAGTCAAAAGCAAACACATCAACCCAGTTTGTGCCTCTTTGCAAAAACATGATGAACATGTTGCTTTGCCCAAGTCAAAACTTACCCCTTTACCACATTTCACTAACCCAGAAAATCTTCTGTATTACTAGTATTAATTCCTTATTCTCCAGATATGCACCGATGATGAAAAGGTTTCCTAGAGAATTCCCACCATGCTTCAGAAATTGCAACCCTACCGAAAATACATTACCGACCTTTGCAACACATTCCTACCAACTGCCCAACTCCCCCCAACACCAGCATCCTCTTGACCAATGATCCACCTTTGCATCATCACCTGATGCTTAAGTTTCACCCCTGCTCTCTGCCAGGAACAGGTAGCTAACCCTAGGTTTCTCTCATTGGTGTTTTTGGACTCTTCCCATGAGCCTCAAGGGTTTATGTCTCGCCTTTCTAATGCTTCTCATATCTGTAATGGTCACTGAACCTTCTGAGCCTCAGTATCCCTGTCTATCAAGTGAGATAAGCAGATAATGGACTCCAGTTACAGAGTCCATTTCTCTGAGCTTTGCAGTCCCTCAGCTGTTTGGCAACAGGACCTAAGAGTAAGCTGAGTAATCTCAGCTTCTTGTCCAGTCTCATGTCTATGTTCTATAGACATCTTAGCGAAACAGTTCCTCACTGAGAATTCTAGTTTAAAGTCTGTGGAGAAAGTTCAGTTTCACAAGATGAGCTGTTTAATTTGGGGTTTTCTGTTTGTTTGTTTGTTTGTTATTTAAGTGGATGAATTACAACCTTATATTTGCCTTTTGGGGTCTGTGTCCATGACTATAGACCCCATGAATTTAGTTATAGCCAAGGATAAATGCAGATTTTCATTATCACAGTGTTGTGGAAATTGTTTTCAATTTATTCTTAGACAAAGCCCTTGCCTGGGCCCCCTGGGTACTTCTTACTACACCTGAGACCATCTGTGCGCATCATCAAAACTGCAGTTTAAATGCATCGCACACTGGTTCTTCTTGTATCGCAACTCCCCATGCAGTTGAATATAACTGCATTTATAGTTTTTCTTGTTCATATCTTACTCAGTTTTGGATGCTGTCTCAGGTATACTTTTTTCATATATTGAATTAATGTTATCAAGATCTAATAAAAGAACAAAATCTATGCTAGCTAGTTCAATAGAAGAAATTTAATATAGGAAAATAACCAGTTACCAGGGTATTATAAGTGCTAAAAATCAGTGTTAATGAGGCTACCCAGAATGTAACAACTGTAAGAAGCTACTACTGCCCATGGGGCTTGAGGAACAGAGAAGAGATGGTGTTATCTGAATAGCAGCCAGGAATACCCTGTGGGAACTAGAATGTTGGAAAAGGAACCAATCAAAAGGAACTGGAAACACAGCAGGGAGTGCTTGGTGGGATCTGAACCATAAAGGGTGAAGCTTCTAGGCAGGAGCTGGAGCCACAAAAGAAACACCGCTACACTTGATATACTTCCAAAGCAGATGAGAGAAACACCTTGGGTTTTCCCTTTCCCAAACTTCTATCTCCTGCCAGCAATTTCCATTGGCTGAACCTAACCAGAAGGCAGTAGGTGAGGGAATCTGATGAATGTAGAGCAGCCCCTTGGGATTCAAAACAAGGGCAGGTAATTTATCGAAGAGAAACCAGGTAAATAATCTGTACAAGAATTGGAAAAGGAAAAACAAAAAGCCCGATAAATATTGAAAAGTATGTTCAACCTCATTAGTGATCAGGAAATGCAATTTTAAACCAAAACGAGATACCATTTTACCCCACACCAAAGATTTAAAATGCCAAGTGTTGATGAAAATGTTCAGCAGTGCAAATGCTTGTCGACACCACTGGGAGTGCAAGTCGGAATGCACAATGACACTGTCTAATAATGTTGATGCTAACATACCTCATGCTCCAAGAATTCCGCTTCTAAGAACATACCCTCAGGAACATCTAGCAATATGCACCAGGAGACATGAACAAAAATGGTCACAGAGGCATTACTAAAGACAGCAAAGTACCTAGCTGGAACCTATCCAAATGCCCACCAACAAGAGAATGGATAAAGTGTGCTTTATTCTTATAATGGAATATCACATTAAAAGTGAATGAACTATAGCTACACACACCAACACAAATGAATGCCACAGGCATAATTTGGAGCAAAAAAGGTCGGTGGCAAAAACAACAACTTGAAATGATTCCATTTACATAAAATTCAAAAATATACAGAGTAATATATACTGGGTAAGGAATGAAACATATATGGGAAAACTGTAAAGAAAAGAATGATAAACAATTCAGAGGAGCAGTTCCTTCTGTATGGGAGTAACATACATACGGTCAGGAAGAGGCTTACAAGCATAGATACTCTGTTTTAGATATGATATACTTTATAATTAAAAACATGACTTTAGAGGTCCTAAAATCTCATTTCTCTCTACCTTATTGAAACTGCGAAAAAATAATAGTAATACCCTTACACATTCATGCAAATTCCATAAGTTAGATTTCCATGTTGGTATCTTCAATTATGGCTATTGTTTTTGGCAAAGTTATCTTTCTTGTCTGTCTTGCCTGTGTTTGTAAAATGAGGATAATAGGATGATTGTTAGATAGGAGAGCACATGGGAAATGCTTAGCACAATGGTCTGGCACCCAGGGTTGGCAGATATCTGTTATTTTGCTTACATCGTTGACTCAGCTTGGAGTTTCCCCCCCATCACTTCTATCTACTAAGTGTTACACATCCAAGGACAGTCAGCCTAGTGCCTAATGACCCTCCCTTCTATCCTAGTTGATTTTTCCTTCTCTAAAATGCCTGGACCTTCTGTTCCCTGCACAATTCATGAAGCCTTTACCATGTATTTATTTATTCATTCGTTCAGCAAATCATGGCCCTGATATTGGGACCACAGAAATTACTAAAATAGACACAGTCACCACATTCATGGGTCCTGCAACCAGGGGAGGGAGGTAGACATTCAACAAATGAGCAAGCACATAATTATTTAATCCAGTTCTACTTAAGGTTTCCAACACAAATTGTGGGATGCACTGGTAACCTTCACAGAGGAAGCTCACCCAGACTGCAGAGATAAGAAAGATTTCTTTGAAGAAGTGACATTCAAGGTGAAATTTGTAGGATACACTGCTTTCAATTGTCACCACAGACAATAAGTATTTACTGAAGATTTATAATCCAGTTGGCGTAATCTAGGTACACAGGTACCTACAGAAAAAGAAAATGGCAGCAGGAAAAAACACACGTTAAATACCAAGTGAATAAAATATACAATATTATACAGCTGTTTGGAATCCCAAAAGATTAGCGCCCTTCTTGGAAATATTTTATATAAAATGTGAAATCTGAGCAAAGCCTTACCTGGAAAGATGGAACTGAGACAAGGTAGGAGAGACAGCAGCATTTGGGGGAAAATAAAAGTAATTGGGCAGAAATAAGAAACAGCAAGACAGATTTAAACAGGTTGTTTGAATCAAGGCATGACATAGAAAGGCAATTAAAGACGAAGAGTCAGATCATAAAGGAGATGCTTTCACTTAGATGGAGTTTCCTTTTGTAGCACAGGCTTCTCCTCATTTAAGAAGAAAAAAGTGCATACTTCTGGTTAAGATGGTGGTGCAGATAAATGTGGTTTACATTGTCTCATAACCACATCAAAAATACAACTAAACTGCAGAACAATCATCATTAAAACCACCTAAATCTAGCTGAACAGAAGTCCTGAAACTAAGGATATAAAGAAGAAGCCACATAGAGACTGGTAAAAGGGGTGAAGATATTAAACAGGCTGGTCCCACACCCACCTGTGGTGGTTTAAAATCAGGAGGGATATTTCATCTGTGGAGGTCCTCCCTGAGATGTGAGGGGACACAGCCCCACACCAGCCCCCTCCCCGCCCCCCAGCCCAGGGTTCCAGTGCCAAGAAGAGAAGTCCCCATAAATTCTGGCTGCAAAAACCAGCAAGGATTGTGGCTGAATGAGGTGGAGGTCTTCTGGAGTCCCAGGCAGTTCCTCTTAAAGGGTTCATGCTTGGACTTACTTGAACTCACTCCCTCTGAGCTCCAGCACTGGGGCAACAGTTCAAAAGGCACCAGGGACATGCAGGGAGGAACCGAAGTGTCTGGCATCAGGCTGAGAGCTGGAGCGGTAGCTTTTTCCCAGACAGAAGTGTTGGCAGAGGCCATCATTCTATTTCAGAGCCCTTTCAACACAAAGCTGGAAGGCAGATGCCATATCTGAAATCTCCATCAACCTGGCTTACACTGTTTGCCTCACCCTGGAGATTCCTTGAAATGCCACCCCACCAACTTGCAGGTCCACCCAAGCTGTTCCCAGTGGCATTTCTATACAAATGGCTGGTTTTGGCTCATGCTTCATATTTTCTTAAAATCTTTCAAATAAGCAGCATCGGGCCTCAGCATGCCCCATACCTCTCATTAAGTGGCCCCAGGCCTGGCACTAGTAGCAACCACCCTTGATTTGCAACTTGGCTTCTCCTGGGCACCTCCAAGCCCAGCACAAATAGCAGCCATCTGCAGATCACTTTGCAGTTCATGCCATGTGGCCCCTGGCAAAACACAGGTGGTGGCTAACCTTGGTGTGCACTTTCTAGAGAACCCATGAGTCAATATATTCAGTAGACTGCTTCAGGCCATGTCCACAACCACCCACCTCCACAATAGACACTTCCAATGGACAGACTTCAGAGCCCCGCTAAAGTAAGTCTTGCTCCATGGTTGGAGGTTGCAGCCAGTCCTTGCACCCGATCAGCCTGGGGATAAATACCTCTCATTGACGTGTCAACAACAATCAAGGCTCAACTACAACAGAAGGGTGTACAGAGCCCACATAGAAGGTGGGGTGCACCTGGAGTATGCTGCTTGGTTGAACTGGGAGGCTCTGCCACTGGACCTTACAGGACACCTACTACATTAGGCCACTCTACTAAGCCCAGAAGACATAGCAACTCTACTGAAAACAAACACAGGGAGGCTGCCAAAATGAGAAGACAAAGAAACATGTCCCAAATGAAAGATAAGAACTTAACTCTAGACAAAAACTAAACAAAATGGAGACAAGCAATCTACTAGATGCAGAGTTCAAAACATGGTTTATAAGGATGCTCAATGAACATAGGGGAAGAGTTAGATGAATATAGAGAGAACTTCAAAACATAAAAAAGGGCATGGGAATCATAAAAAAAGAGCTAGTTAGAAATGGAGGATATACCAACTGAAATGAAGAATAACATACAGGGAATCAACAGTAGAGTTGATGAAGCCAAGAATCAAAACAGCAATTTGGAATACATGAAAGCAAAAAGCACCCAATTAGAACAGCAGAAAAAGAAAAAATAATAAAAAATATGAGAATAATGTACAGAGCCTCCAGGACAACTTCAAGCATACCAACATTCACAACATGGGGGTGCCAGGAGATGAGAAAGAGAAAGAAATTGAAAACCTATTGGAAAAAATAGTAACAGAAAACTCTCCTAACCTGATAAAGGAAACAGACATACAAGTCCAGGAAGTACAGACAGTCCCAAACAAGAAAAAACCAAAGAGGCCCAGACATCATAATTAAAATGCAAAAGGTTAAAGTGAAGAGCATATATAGAGCTTCCCAGACAAGAAAAAGCTAAACCAGTATTACATGAAATGTTAAAGGGCCTCCAGAAGAAGAAGAAGAAGAAAAAGAAGAATAAGAACAAGAACAAGAACAACATGAATAAGAAGAACAAGAAGGAGAAGAAGAAGAAGAATGAGAACAAGAAGAAAAAGAAGAAGGAGGAGGAGGAGGAGGAGGAGGAGAAATAATAAAAAATATGAACAATAAAGTGGCAATAAATACATATCTATCAACAACTGAACTAAAAACAAAATAACTAAACAAGCAGAGCAGAAGCAGACTCATAGATACAGAGAATATTTTGAAAATTACCAGATGTGAGGGGGGTTTGAGGATGGCAAAAATAATGTGAAGGGATTAAGTACAAATTGGTAGTTGGAGAACAGTCATAGGGATGTAAAGCACAGCATAGAAAATATAGTCAATAGTGTTCTAATGATTATGTGGGGTGTCAGATGGGTATTAGATTTATTGGGATGATCATTTAGTAAGTTATATAATGTCTAATCACTGGGGTGTACACCTGAAACTAATACAATATTGTATGTCAACTGTAATTGAAAAATAAAAGCCTTATTTATAAATTTTAAAAAAGAAGAACTACTAAGGTGCACCTAGGCTCCTCTGCTGAGAGCCAAACACCTGGAGCCAGCAGTGGGAAGCTGGAGGTTCTCCTGGCCTCAGAGAGCAGGGGGAGTTCCCTACGCTCCCAGTGTGTGGGGTCATTGGCCTAGCACATGCAGGACCCTGTACACAAATGGTCCCCATATGCCAACACTCCATGTGCTATCCTTGCACCCAGATGCCAAAGATCAGCCTAGTCTGACCCATTTCCAATCTTCAAATATCAGGAATATTTGGGAGCCCAATTGTTCCTGGACCACCTCCCTCCTTCCCTCCTGCCCCACCATACCCACGATCTTGGGCAAGCTATGTAGGCAGGTACTGAAGCAGAGTCAATGCCTCAGTATGGCCCTCAACCAAGGCATCAGTTCCCACAGTTCAGGCCCGCCCCCCACCAGTGGGCCAAGGAACAGTGCCCAGTCTCCTATGCCCATCCCAAGCACTGGGTCCAGACCCAACCCCTACCCACCACACCACCCAGCTGGGACTATGCTAAAGTCTGAAAGGCGATGATGTCCAAAGATTGGCGCATTCCCAGCCAGCCACCCCGTCAGACCCTCACAGAGCTGGATTTTTTCAGCAATCATGACTGTCAAAAAGCAGTGGCTTTGGGGATGCCCACCACTTTGATGCCTCTGGAGCCTGGTGACCATGAAAATTACTCCTCCTCAGCACAGAAGGTGTCCACCCACCCCAAAACACCCTCATCCTTGCATCTAGGACTCACAGCCAATGCATGAAAGGAAAAAGGAAGTTCGACGGACCCCTCTAGTTTGAGACCCAAGACACCACGTGAAGGAGGCAGAGCCCAGAGCACAACTGTCTACCTTAAAAGCCCCAGGGAGAAACGTAGTGGTCCTTTCCTTTGTGCCCAGGCCTGGGCTTCTGCTCTTGGTGCAACAGTGTCAACAAGAGGACACTGACCCAGGGCCTGACTGCCACCGTCCCTGAGCCTTCCCTGCCTGTGTCCACACTGATGCAAGAATGCCACCAGCCCAGGCCACACAGTCACAACCTCAGCTGGAGAACTAAGAGCTTGATATCCCCTTGGCCTGATGTCCCCCATATGTCTAAGAGTCAAGGACCTGCCACCACCATCTCCTGAGACTCAAACCCACAGTTCTTTACCCTGGTGAACACTGCTTTACAGCTGCATGAGTCAAGGGCTCTACCAGGCCACCTCCCACCACTCCAGCTGGCAGGTCTGCCAAGCCCCAGACTCCCCTCTCCCTAGCTTGCCGCACCCACTTGCAGAATCACTGTTATGATCAAACATTCACCTTCCTCCCACCCACTCCTGCCTTTTCCCAGGAACACACTTATTAGAAAGGCCTCTTTCTCCCCCATTTGCCCAGTTTGTATAGTTAAAAGCTTGTTCTTATTTTTAATAATGATTATATGCAGCATTATTATTTTTTTAAACATGCATTCACAAAGGTGCATACAATTTCAGGGGTTCAGGTTCACCTGAACTCTTAATTAAGAATCCCTTCTAGAAGCAAGTAGCATTGAAAGTATTTGAGTAAAATAAAGGTGCCACGTTGCAAACAGTGTTTAGAAGGGTTCCTTTGCCTGAGAGGATAACAACTGTGGGCAGTGAGGTCAATTAAGAAATTATTGCAATATAATGCAAGCAGGAGCTCATATGCCCCTAGGCTAAGGCAGGAGCTCTAAGGATTCATTAATTAAGTAACATTTATTGAGAGCTTACTCTCAGGCAGGCCTTGTGCTCAGTGTTCAGGACATGATAATAAAGATCAGATCACTGCCCTCAAGGAGCCCCAAGCTGGGCAGGATCAGAAAGGCAAGCAGAGGAATCAGAGCAGTAGCAAGGTGTCTTATTTAGAACTTACCATTGCTCATTCTTTAGAGAATCAAGTCAAAGCCTTTATATCATATTCAAGGCACTTCAAAAAAATAGCCACAATTCACCTTTCTGCTGTCACTCCTGCTTAGATCCCCAACCACAACTACTTTCAACACACACGCCCACACGCGCACGCGCATTCCCTGCAGAGCAGCCGGAGGGGACTTTACTATCCTCTGACATTGCATTACATTTTCCTGCCAGCTGGGCCTGGTCCAATTTCTACCCATTACCCATTCTTTAAGACCCAGCTGAGATGCTGCCTCCCTTGGAGTTTTGTCCAGTCTCCCCATTCATTCTGCCTTGAGTTAGCGCGTGTGTGCCTCTCAGTCTTCTCCAGTACTCAGTAAGGTTGAGAGGGCAAGGGGTGTTGTCATTTTATCTTATCCTGGGAGGGACCCAGTTCCTGTAATGTCAAGTGCTCAGTGTATCTACCTAACTGAAAGGTGGGAGCCTGGAGGAAGGACAGAGACAAGGTAGGTTTGGAGCTATCAGCAAAGCCTTGGCAGTTGAAATCAGGAAAGGCAATGTAGATGTTTACCTCTTCGTGGAATAATTCACTCTTGGCCTGGCAGGGATGGAGGCCACCCTGAGTACACACCAGGTGCTCAGTGAACATGGGGTTTAAAAATACAGGACCTTCATATCCAGGCAGCTTAGGCCACCCTATTATAATGATAGCAGTTCCCACAGGGAGAGGATAAATCCTACCCTCACAATTGCCTGTTTTGGGTACAGCTTCCATGGTTCTAATGGATTATTATTAGTTATTATTATTATTAAATTATTTTTAAAGTTTACTTGTAAGTATCTAATGGTTATAAAGCCTAAATCATCCTTGGAAGTATTGTAGGGTCACTTAAATAGCTCTTGCTTTTAACTCCTTTTTAATTTATTTTTTATACTTTTCAAATACCTTTTTAAATTTTTTAAATTATATTTTATTGCTTATGCTGTTACAGTTGTCCTGTTTTTCTCCCCTTTACCCCCTTCCACCCAGCACCCCACACCATTGTCCATGTCCATGGGTCCTGTGTATAAGTTCTTTGGCTGCTTCATTTTCTATACTTTACTTTACATCCCCATGGCTATTCTGTAACTACCTATTTGTACTTCTTAACCCCCTTGCCTCTTCCCCAAATCCCCAACACCTCCCCACATCTAGCAACCATCAAAACACTGTCCATACCCATCATTCTGTCTCTTCTTGTTTGCTTAGTTTGTTTTTTAGATTCAATTGTTGATAAGTATGTATTTTTGCCATTTTATTGTTTGTAGTTTTGCTCTTCTTAAATAAGTCCCTTTAACATTTGATATAATAATGGTTTGGTGATGATGAACTCCTTCAGTTTTTTCTTGTCTGGGAAGCTCTTAATCTGCCCTTTGAATCTAAATGATAGCTTTGTTGGATACAGCAATCTTGGCTGTAGGTTCCCGCTTTTCCTGACTTTGAATATTTCTTGCCAATCTTTTCTAGTCTGTAAAGTTTCTTTTGAGAAATCAGCTGACAGTCTTATGGGAACTCCCCTATATGTAACTGACTCTTCTCTTGCTGCTTTTAAGATTACTTCTTTATCTTTAACTTTTATCATTTTAATTATGATATGCCTTAGAGTAGGCCTCTTTGCATCCATCTTCTGTGGGGCTCTCTGTGCTTCCTGGACTTGCATGTCTATTTCCTTCACCAAATTAGGGAAGTTTTCATCCATTATTTTTTCAAATAGATTTCCAATTTCTTGCTCTTTCTCTTCTCCTTTTGGCACCTCTACGATGTTAATGTTGGAATACTTGAAGTTATCCCAGAGGCTGCTTATACTATCCTCATTTTTTTTTTAAATTTGTTTTTCTTCTTCTTGTTCTGATTCATGGTTTTCTGTTCCTTGTATTCCTAATCACTGATTTGATTCTCAGCTTCATTCATTCTACTGTTGTTTCCCTGTAAATTGTTCTTTATTTCAATTAGTATATCCTGTGTTTCTGACTGAATCTTTTTTACATCATTGAGGTTCTCAATCAGTTTCTTGAGCATCCTTATAACCAGTGTTTTGAACTCTGCAGCTGATATATTGTTTATCTCCATTTTGTTTAGATCTTTTTCTGGAGTTTTAATCTGTTCTTTCATTTGGGTCATGTTTCTTTGTCTCCTCATTTTGGCAGCCTCCTTGTGTTTGTTTCTGTGCATTAGGTAGAGTTGCTTTGACTCTGTGTCTTGGTAGTGTGGCCTAATGTAGTAGGTGTCCTGTAGGGTCCAGTGGCATAACCTCCCCTATCACCCAAGCTGGGTACTTGATGTGCATCCTTCATGTGGACTGAGTACACCCGCCTCTTACAGTTGAGCCTTGGTTGCTGTTGGCAGATCAATAGGAGGGATTTACCAAGGCCAGTCAACTGCAAGGACTGCCTGTGACCATTACCACCAACCTCTGCCCTCCATGGAAGATCAGTTGTGCAGGGGGCAGGGTGGTGGTGTTCTGACGTGGTCTTTAGCTGCCCATTGGGTGTGCTGGTCCTGGGGTTTCCCAGGTGGTGTAGGCCAAGGTCAGTCCCCACCTGTGTTTTGCCCGGGCCACCCTACCTGACCACCCTACCTGAGCCATAAAGCAATCTGAGATGGTTGTTACTTGTACTAGGCTTGGAGATTCCCAGAAGAAGCCAAGCTGTGAATCTAGGCTGACTGCTACTAGTGCTGGGCCTGGAACTCACTGAGGCCAACTGTTCCTTGTTTGAGAGGATTTAGGAAGTTGTGCAACATGAGCCAAGATCAGCCATTCATATGGAAAAGCAGCTTGGGGGAGAGGGGCTGTAAATTGGGTGGGGTGAAGTCTCTGGGGATCTCCAAGGCGGCTCAAACAGTGTTAGTGAGGTTGATGGAGTCTCAGATGTGGTGCCAGCTTGCCAGCTCTGTGGCTCTGTGGGGGCAGTGCTAAGAAAAGAGACAATGGCTTCTGCTCACCCCAACACCAGATACTTCAGCCTCTCCTAGTATGCCATTGGTGCCCTTCAAGCTGCTCCTTACCTCCATGCTAGAGCTCAGAGGGAGTGAGTCTGAGTAGATGAGTTCATGTGTGGGTTCTTTAAGAGGAATTGCTTGGAGCTCCAGCTGTTATCTTCCTGGCACTGGAATCCTGGGCTGGGGGTCTTAGTGTGGGGCTGGGACTCCTCACTTCTGAGATATCCTTCCCGAATTTTTACCCACTACACATGGGTGTGGGACCAGCCCATTCTGTGTCTGCACCCCTCCTACCAGTCTGGATGGATGTGGTTTCTTTAATTCCGTAGTTGTCAGACTTGCATTCAACTGGATTTCTGATGGCTCTGAGTGATGGTTGTTCTATATTTTAGTTGTAACTTTGATGTGGTTGTGCAAAGAGGCAAGCCATGTCTTCCTACGCAGCCATATTGACCAAAAGTGCTCCTATTTTATTATATTTTTTATTTTAGAGATAGAGGAGAAGGGAAGAAGAAAGAGGAGAGAAATATCCATGCGAGAGACACCGCTATAGGTTGCCTTCCACACATGCCCCTGGGGGAGACCAAACCCTCAAGGCTGGCATGTGCCCCTTCCCAAATCCAACCAGTGATTTTTTCAGTTTGTGAGACCACGCCCAACCATCTGAGCTCTAACGGCTGGGGCCCTTGCTTTTAATCCTTTAACAGCTGCGGGTCAACTGCAGTGTGTATTATCTCACCTTTGTTTATTCTATCAAAATATGCAAGAGGTTCCCAGGGTCGACTGAATTATTTGGCTTGACTACAGTTGCAACACGACGGATGCACATTTCCTCTTGGGGGTAGGAGAGGATGTGGGTTCCTCTCCAACCCTGCCCTGTAACGAAGAAGCCATCCCTGACAGGTGCGTTGGGCAGAGAACAAGGTCCTAAACTTAAGGGACCCACCCACACAAGCCGTGCCAAGTCCCAGCAAATGTCGCGTCTCCTGGACTTGACTGATGAAGAGGCGGGACCCGGGAGTCCCAACCCGGGTAGTCTGCGCGGGGCCTCGGTTCTCTGGCTGTGCCCTAACTTCCCGCCTCCTCGCGGGTCTGCCCGTCGCAGGTGCGCAGAGCTCCCGGTGCGTCATCTTCCTGCCTCCTTTGCTCTGCCCTTCTCCGCCCCGTCCT
This sequence comes from Furipterus horrens, assembly GCF_987537825.1. Lineage (NCBI taxonomy): Eukaryota > Metazoa > Chordata > Mammalia > Chiroptera > Furipteridae > Furipterus > Furipterus horrens. Next base: position 155,915,681 of record NW_028327171.1, on the reverse strand, counting down.
GCCCCAGACCCAGGACATGGTGATCTGATTGGTTGAGGGCGTGAGGGGCAGGGTCGGAGCGCCCTGGGAGCCTAAGAGCAAATGAGCCGCTGGGGCAGATTGGGCGCACCCGGAGGGCTGCGTTCTGCCTGTGTCCGAGGACCCAGTTGGACCGCTGGGGCCAGCTCAGGATGAGGACGCGCTGGACGATCCCCCGCGGCGCGGCGGAGCTCCTCGTGCTGCTCCTTCAGTGCTTCAAGCTGGCGGAGCCCTCTGCCCGCGCAGGTAACCGCGGGCGCGTCCGCCCACCACATGGCAAAGGGGCCTTGACACTCCCAGGTGTACCGACTTCCCTCCGTTCGGATCAGGGCTGAGCGCCAGGGTCTCAACACCTTCTTTGCTAAGGTGTCTGGAGCCGGACAAGTGAGCCCACGGAGAGGTCTGGGGAGACGGTGCCTCGTTGCCCTCGGCGTGGGGGAAGGGTGTGCGGGAGGAGAAAGGGGGGTCGGAGGAGGGCAGGGCAGGGCGGGGCGTGAAAAGGCCGGGACTTTCTGGAGCAGAGGACTAGGAGCCCAGAATAGGGGTGTCGCAGAGTCAGTTTTCGCCCCCCGCCTCCGCCCTTTCCTCATCCTCTCTCCTCTAACTTGCTTCCCTGGAAATTAGGGCTTTTCGATACCCCTCGCGTCCCATCCCGCCTGTCTCGTCCCTCCTTAGCCCTTGGTCACTGTTGCCACTCAGTGTCCAGAGGCACTTTTCACCCACAGCGCCAAGGATCATAATGATTCCCCGACTTAACTGTGCCCACGGATGCCCGTGAGAAAGGAAGTGAGGTTAAGCCCTGTCTCCTAAAGTAATCATGACCATTACTCTGTTATGATGTCATCCCCCAATGCCTAAAATAGCGACCCTTTCTTCTCATTGGCTTATCAGCTCCAAACGATCACCACGACCCCCACATTGGAGGGCAGGTGGCCCTCCCGGAGTTTCCTGCCTCTCACTGCCGAAACGGGACCAGGAACGACGCCCTTAGCAGATGCTCTAGCTAGTGCCGGCCGCACCAGCACCCTTGGCAGCGACCTGAGTTTGCTTTTACTTTCTGTTTTTTGCCGTGGCAGAAGACCAATGTGCAGTTAGTGGGCAGTCCCCACCCACGCTTCTGTTACCTTTTATGTATGAGTAAGTTAAAGATGGTCAAGGAAAACTTCGCGTTGCTTGTGGCACTTGTTTTACTGGTAGCAAAAATAAGTTGCTATTTGAGTTATACTTTTTTCAGAGAGTGCTTGGAAGGGGTTTCTCAGAGTGTCAGTGGCAGGATCACTATCTACAGGAAGGGCCCTGCTCTGATTTACGGTTCTCTTTTCTTCTGGGACCCTCGGTGTTGGAAACTACCAAATGTCATTTGTTGCGGTGAGGATTCTATTCTGCCTGCCCCACCATACAGGGAGACAATTTTTACTGTAGCAACTGACCTACAATCAAACACACTAACCTTTCAATCACTAAACTCTTGGTTTCCATCTGTATCTCTTGTAGCCTTATCTATATTTTGTCTCCCCCACAGAATTCAAGATTTCCTTAGTTTTTGCAATCTGAGCAATCCTTGGTCTTTCTCATCAACCCAAAACACAGAGCAAGGGGTTAACTCCATTCTCCCTGCACTAGGTCCTTGTATTTGTTTTCCTGCATCCTTCCTCCTTTCTCAACAGCTGCTCTGGTTGGCTTTCTCATACCCTCAGAACAGACTTGTGGCCCTCTTAAAGAAAGCACTGGAATTTTGAAATCCCACCCATTTGGGTAGCTTGTTTGGCAGTCTTCCAGCTTCATGATGCTGGTAATGAATCTCATCACATGTATCTCATCACATGTACGCGGCTAGATTTGTGCAAGTGATCTCAGTTGCTCAGATGCTGGTGGGGTACCTCTGTGTTCTTAGGGAAATGCCAATTGCTTAGTTTATGTTTTTGCCTCATTGGAGAGCAAACAGCTTGAAGTAAACCAATCTTCCAGGACATCTGAGACTCTCCCCAGCCCACCCCAGTCAATCTGCACTCCATGACTTTCTGACTCCTAGTGGACTGCCGTGGACCCTACCATCACCTCAGGACCTGTTTTCAAACTGGCAAACACAGGCTTCCCATTGTCTCCTACTGCATCTGTACTCTCTGTACATATGGTAGTGACTCCACTGTGGACTCTGGAAGTTCCCCTGAAATCAAAAATGTTTCCGTCTTTATCCTTCTGGCCTTCCCGAGCATCATCCTCTCCTTTTGTCTGTGATTATATAATGTTGATGTCCAACTTCTCTTTGGAATGTGTAAAACTCTTTGGTTTAGGTTTTGTAAGATAGGAATTACTTAATGATCAGACAAGAACAGCTAGTTTTCCTATGATGGATGTGGAAATACTAAATATTCATTTTCAATTTATGATAATTCTAACTTAGCCATTTCCTCTCAAACACCACTAGAATGTTTATATAAAATGAAGCATATAGAAAGTGCTACTAGGGGGGATGAAGCTTCTTTTTATCAATCTCTGCTTTTTAGACTTGTCCTGATATTATATTTGGAGGTAAACATTAAAATTCCATTTAATACCAGTATAAAGTTAAGTGAACAAGATGCGATATAAAGCTATTAGTAAAGACTATGCTTTACAAATTGCTCTATAATTACTTTTTCAAAGTGTAATGTATTTCTGAAATATCTTGTTTACCCTTATTTAATAAATTTTCTAAATAATAAATTATTTTTACACTTTCTCAGTTTTTCTTCACACGCTTCAACCTAGCATCCCAATAGGGTCATAGGATAAGGCAGACTGAACGACTATTGCTAAGGGTAAGGGAAGATATGGGGAAACAACATGAGAAGACAAGATTCTCCCCAGCTTATATATTATATACGAATGCTTACACATACCTTGTGTATGAAGGCTAAAAACAAGTTTCCTTAAGTAATATCAATAATTAATACCTATACTAAGTGATCAGTATGGCTGTCAAACATTGATGTTCATACTAGGGTAGAAGACAGGTTTAGAATCAGGCAAGTAGCTAGAAACATGGGTGTTGCAATTAAGAAGCATGGCCATTCCTCTTTAACATAAGTACATACTCCATGCTACTGCACACCTCTCCTGTGGGCTTTCAGAGTTCCTACAAGCTTGTCAAGTTTCCAGGAGTCCCAGAATAAAATGTATAGTAAGTAGAAAAGGGTACATATTCTTTTCTCTTCCAAAGAGTATTTATAAAGCAGCATCATCACCTAAGTGCACATGCCCAATACATATTGGATTAGAATGACCTAAATTGCTGCTAGCATTAGCATGACATAATGAAGTTGTGGACATCTGTCCAAGAGCAATATGCAGTGTGTACCTCTATGTTCGTTGCAGCATTATTTGCAATAGCCAAGATTTGGAAGCAGCCCAAGTGCCCATCAGTAGATGAGTGAATTAAAAAAGCAGTGGTTTATTTACACAATGGAATACTACTTGGCTGTAAAAAAGAAAGAAATCTTACCTTTTGTGATGCCATGGATGGACCTGGAGAACACTATGCTAAGTGAAACAAGCCAGTCAGAGAAAGACAAATACCACATGATTTCACTTACATGTGGACTCTATAGTGAATAAAATTAACAAACAAAATAGAAACAGACTCATAGATGCAGAAAACAGATTGGCTTCTGTCAGAGGGGAGAGGAATTGGGGTCTGGGTGAAAAAGGTGAAGGGATTAAGAAAAAAACCCTCACAGACAACAGTATGGTGATTACAAGGGGGAAAGGGGGCTGGGGGAATCCGTGGTGATAGAAAGAGACTTGAATTTGGATGGTGAGCACACAAAAAAATATACAAATAATGTATTTTAGAATTGTACACTTCAAATCTGTGTAATTTTATTAACCAGTGTCACCCCAATAACTTAAAAAAGTTTTTTTTGAAAGAACAAATGCATGAACTTAGCAAAGACCAATAAAACTCGCAAGACTAAGAAAACTGTTATCTTGTGAAAACATAGGATGTTAAAATTGGAAGTGGCTTTAGGTATCGTATGCTCCACTACTTTCATTTTATATGTGGAGATACAAAGACCCTGGGGAGATTAAGTGACTTCCCTGACATCTCTCAGCTAACTGGTAACACAGAGATAGGTCTTTTAATCTAGTATTAGTAACTCGTTCCACTGCCACTGTGGAAGGGCTATAGCTAATCCTTTGCATTCTGCAAAGGCAACTTGAAAAATCCAAAATTCCAAACTGCAGAGCTGCTGCTTGCGCAGCTCACCTGTTTAGAGTTAAGGGGCACAGAACTGAGTGCCCAGGAAAAGGAGCGATAAGACTACATGAGAGGGGAAGTTTGCAGCAAGGGTGGTAGCCACCCCTTTTTCTGTAGGAGGAGACTTCTCTTTTTCTGCAGCAATTCCTGATACCTGGGAACACAAGATTTATTCTGGAGATGTGAGAGAAAGATAGTTTGGAAAGAGGTACATCCTGGGGCTGAGTGGCTATTTGGTATGTGGGAGAAGGACATTAGAGGAAGTGCAAGTGATAGTCTTCTAAGATAGTTCTTTTCTTTTTTTGTTTATTATCTTCCCAAACTGTCCACAAAGTAAAGAATGGCAGAGTGACGTCACGGAAGAAAGAGTGAGGGATGGAAGCTGCGATGGCAAACATACTTAGCTGCAAACCTGTGCAGTATTTTAAAATACAGATTTGAAAGCAAAAATAACTTAAAGTTGTAAAGGATTTTGTTGTTTCTATTGTTTCTGTTGTCACTGCTGCTGCTGCTATTTAAAACAAGACGTTCTGTCCAAAGTTCAAATTGGAATTTGACTTAATTTTATAGTCATTATTTACATAGTAAAACTTCCCCTCAAGTCCTTGGTATGAAAATGTTTACCTCTGAAAGCCTGTGAATTATTATTAGAAAAGGTGTTTGGTGTTAGAGGAACCAGTGGTTGTAAAACTGACATCAAAATGAAAGTGCCTTTTGGGAACTAAAATTTTATAAGTCCTTCTGCTGAATACTTTGGTTCATTGATAATGATTATTTAAATTTGTCTGAAATATTTCAGCTTTACTCTCAACACAAAGTTCTGTACTATAACTTTAAAAATGTTTTCTTTGTAAAAGCACTGATCACATTATTCATTTGTAGGTTGTTGTAGCAGATGTCAGTCTTAACTCCACAAACAGATGTGCAAGAAACAATTTATTTTCATAATATCAAATTAAAGTTTATTCGGAGGTTCCATTTACCAGGTTAACAGAGCTTCATTTTCTGTCTTACTGAAGTCTTCCCCAGCTCATGCAAAACCGTCCTCCCTTTAGCCTTGAGCTCATACTGATTACTTCTGGGTTTTCCATTGTCCAGACCTCCTGGGTTTTGAATCCTGTGGCTCAGGTTTGGGCTCCCTCGGTGATCCACACAGTAAGCCTCCCACCCTCAGCTGCTCCCCAGAGGTTTCCTGTCACCTTCCTGGAGGTGCCACAACGGAGTTGGCTGCAGATTCTCCCCTGCCCTCAGAACCCGAGCCTCCGTTTTCTCTCAACCCTGAGAAGTCTCCCCATCTCCTCTCAGACACATTAAAGTCATGTAATAACTTATCCTGCCATGATAAACTGTAAGCAAGACAGAATTGTGGTACTCAGTAGACTCAGGATATTTTTTCATTGATTCTAACCACCTGTCTAAAGAAGAAGAAAGCTAAGGAGTTTCTTTATCTTGTTAAACAAAGGGGGAAAACATTTCATGGAATAACAATAACAAATATACATACTGTTCTAAGTGTTTGGCATGTATGAGCTCATTTTATCCTCATGTCTGCTGTATGAAGTACTACTTTACAAAAGAAGAAACTGAGGTACAACAGTTAAATAACTTGCCCTGATCACATGGCTAACAAGCAGCAAAGGCAGACTATGAACCCAGGCAGATGGGATCCAGGGCCCAGTCTCCTCCCCACATTGTACTGCCTCTCTGGCCACTGCTGTCCCCTGACCTTGTGTAGTACATTACAGTTTATACAGCTTGGAGGGTAGCAATGGTCCCATGGTGCCCAGACTCTCCTCAGCAAGCAGGGTCCAAGGCACATCAGGCACATGATTCAGAATCCTGAAATGTTTTCTTTGACTGTTTGTCTTGACTCAGGTAATGATCCATTCACCATCGTCAATGAAAACACGGGCAAGTGCATCAAGCCACTGAATGACTGGATAGTAGCAACAGAGTGTGACAAAACCCAGGACATGTTGTGGAAGTGGGTGTCCCAGCATCGACTCTTTCACTTGCAATCCCAGAAGTGCCTTGGCCTAGATATTACCAAACCCACGGACTCCTTGAGGATGTTCAGCTGTGACTCCAATGCCATGATGTGGTGGAAATGTGAGCGCCACTCTCTGTATGGAGCTGCCCAATCCAGGTTGGCTCTGAAGGCTGGACATGCCATAGCAAGTACAAATTCATCTGATGCCTGGAAGAAAGGAGGCTCAGAGGAAAGCCTCTGTGACCAGCCTTACCATGGTGAGTATCAGAGAAGGACTTTGACTCATGTGCTGTTGTGTTTGGTAAATGTGACATTAAACATGCACAACTGACCACAGAGTTGTACACTGGTCAGGGCAGTGAGCTAGCCTTCAGTTCCAGGCACTAGGCGGTAACACTGAACTATCCCTGTGTGGTCAGGGCTGTTTGCCTCCTGTTGCAGGCAAGGCTAGGAGAGGTTACGTGCCTTGTTGGAGGTCACACGGCCATTCCATGGCACCCTGGGCATATATTTACATACTTCCTATGATTACATTCTAAACTCCAGAGCAAAAGGAAAGTTAGAGTAATAGGAAAGCCTTCATACTGGATAAAAGTCAAATGATGTAGTAAAATCGGACCTATTCTAAGTTACAAAAGAAGAAGAAAGGAAAAGAAAAAGAGGACATTTTTTTTTCTCATCTGCAGATTTTGATGTAATGGAAAAGTTTAAAAGCCTTGTGTGGGTTTATGTACTTATTTTTATTTTTTGATGTGACTATTACACTTTGTCGTTTGTATTGATGATTCGGCATTTTAAGACTGGACTTTTTCTCAGTTGCCTTTTGGAGAGTTGATTGTGAACTTTGTTCCAAGTCTAAAGACTGGATCATAAGGGATTTCCAAGTTTAAAAAGAATGAGTAGGTTTCTTTTTTAAACCTCTAAATGTAAATAGCTATCACCCAAGCAAGTCTTTTTTCATAATGTTGCTCTAAATTATATCAAATGTTGAGATATATGTATATCTTTTATATATATATATATATATATCTTTAATTATCTTGTAAGTCTTAACCATTGTTTCACCTTTGTTCTTCTTTGTAAATTTGCATAGCTTTAAAGAGATTTTCCCCTCTTCTCTTAAAGCTCATATAAGCACAGCCTGGCCTCCCACCCTTCCCCTTCTCCACACAAATTTTTGTCCAGGGGACCCTCTTTCTATTTCCTAGTGAAGATGCAGCTGCCTCTGAGATCTCAGGTGCTACTGTTACAGGGAAATATTGGAGAATGTGGGATGGAGTTTTCCTCCTCTTCAATCCTTAATCCTTGAATAGTTGAACAGGCCTGTTTCTGCTAGCCAGCTTCCTCCTAACCTTAAAAAGCAAGTGCTTTCCTGATACCATTTAATGGCAGGTTTAAACTTTGTGCTATAAAGCCTTTCTCCAACTTGGCAACTAAGAGAAAACATGGAACCAAACAAAAATACCTTTTGAACTGGATTTGACTTGTTTCATTGTATTTGTTCAAGGATCAGAAAGGATCATTTTCTTGGCAGGGCTCTTTCTGTTTTCTGCCACTGCTTCTTTGGAGGGATATAGTTGTAATCATAAATTCTTTCAATCCCCCAAATGTCTCCATTTCAATATAACTGGTTTTCTTTGTAATCCTATGTGTTTTATTTTATGCATTTATAATAATCTTCTGAGAAGGGGGCCTGTGCACTTCACACTGATGCCAAAGTGATCATTCGCCCCCCCAAAAGCTAAAAACCCATCTAGGGCACCACCCCAGAGAAAGTCCAACAGGCACAGAGTGTTTCTTGACCTTACCAACTATAATATTTGGAACACTACATTTTGAAATAAGAGATTTAGAAATTTCTAAGAGAAGGCTCATGTAGTTCTGACTTGTCCACACATTCCTCAGGTTTTAACATGCACAGAAGTCAGGGCCAAACCTGCCTCCTCTTTCCCATTCCTCTCTGGGTGCTGCTTCCACCCAAGTCTCATGCGTGGGTAATCTACAAGTCACCCTAGAGTTGTCCTGATTTCCCCTCCCACCATTCAAATTCAAGCAAATACTAAGTACTGGCAATTTTGCTCTTTTAAATTTATGTAGTCCCTTCCTGTTCTTAGGTTAGGTTAGGAACTTTCTCTAGGACTGCTCTCCCAGGCTCCCCACGTTGGTCCCTGCCCCCTCTCCTATAACTATATAGAGATAAGAAAGATAAGATACCCGAGTCACAAAAGTGAAGTCCAAAGTTACCAAGCTTGTTACAGCAAAGCTACAGCTCAAAACCAGAATCGTGTTCCCCAAATATAGTTACTTTATTTCTCCCTTGGCTTTTGCTGTATAAGTTTTGTGGGTTTTTTTTACTTCTAATATAAGAACATTTATTTGCCATTGTGTTCTGGCTTGCCTCTCTCCCCAACCGCCAGCAATGTGTGAGTCATGTTCATCAGAGAAAACTTTAGTTGCAGACATTTTAAGAATAAACTGCTTTGACTAGCATCCAGATATACATTTATTTCATTAGGGTATCTTGGCCTTGCTAGCACTCTTCAAATTTTGAACGTTTGGTGAGTTATGCAGAGGAAATGGACTTCTAGTGGAGTCATAGCTTATAGAGGTCTCTGAATTTTGAGCAGCTCAGAAGCCTGCCAACTTTTTTTAACCATTGAAGATCTTTTGTCTAATATTACCAAAAAAATTATATTAGTTTTTCATGTAAGTGCCTCATCTTTTTAAAACCTATATCCCCATAAATCTGCCCAGCCAGAGAAGATTTTTTTCAGGAAAACCTGAGAAGGCAGCCGTTGAGGTCACAAGTTGTCCTTTATATGTCAAGGACTCTAATCAAAGAGCCCGTTCCTGTCACTTACAGCTGAGTGACTGAAAGATCCCCTTAACTACTCTGCAAAATGGGGATTTCACAAACCAGTGTAGTACTTGCCCTATTAAGCTCAGGATTATGGTAAAGAGCAAGTGAAAGAAATGTATGTGAAAGCAATTGGTATGAGAAACAAGAATTTAAGAGGGAAACAAAACTGACATTTCTATAAGTAATAGTCATTGTGCTCAGGGACTCTCCTGTTAAGTGTTGTAATATAGGAAGAGAAATTGGTCATGAACTACTGGGAGTCTGGGTATGGTTAAAAACAAAACTTAGGTAATAAGCAGGATCCTTATAAAATATAAGGACAAATTACTCTTTAATAGAAATACCCTGTTCAGAACCATTTATATGTCAAGGGAAAACAAAACCAATGTTCTTGCAAATAAAAACATCTAAATTGTTTTTACATTTTGCTATATTGCTGTTTAATACATTCTAAACTGTTAAATTAAGTCTCACTTCAGTTAAATGAACATTTGAGAATAATAAAGGATGTGGAATCAAATATGATCTTCAACATACTTTTATACAAATGTATGAGACATTCTGAGGGACCCTAAGACCCTGGTAAAGGCTGATTAGATCTAATTTATCTGCTTTACCTAATAGCCATTATTTACTCTGGTAATGATCATAGTTTTAAACAAATTACAGAGGTGGGAAAAAAGTGATCGAAATAGTTATAAGGTTAGCCATTCTTTAAAAACACCTTTCTAAGAGGTCTGTTATCAACGTTAAGTATTGAGCACTTCCTCTAGTATTTCCAGGCATACTTGGAATAATTTTTAGAATAATTTTTAGAATAGGTTAGAATAAGTTTTCAGTTCCTCTGTGTGTGTGTTCCAGAGGAAGTTATTAAAATGAAAAAAAGCGAGTTCTGCAGCCTTGTTGGTCACCAGCTGGTCCTATGACTGTCCATTTGAAGCTGGTTCTTTTTTCATAACCTGAATTACCATGTCCTGCCCCTCTCCAAAAATTCATTGTGATATCCAGCAGCTCTTCCTCTCACTTTCTCAAAACCCACAGCCTCAATTCTACCACCAGGCTGTGAAGAATGGGGCTATTTGTCCAACTGTTTAACTCTGCAGTTAGTTCCAAAGTCCACAGCCACCTTCAGTGATTTCAAGGTATTTTTTTTTTTTTTTTTAATTTTGGTTTTTCAATTACAGTTGTCCCCTTTTCCCCCAATTTCTCTCCACCCAACCCACCCCTCAAGGTATTTTTTGGACCCCTCTCTTACTATAGAAAACAAGATAAGAGTGTATGTTTCAGCTCAGGCAGGGCACTCCTTCTGGTGAAATACTCTGCCAGCCACCGTAGTTAATTGGTCCTTACTTAATCAAGCCATGGTCTTTTAGCTGTTCACCATACCACAATAAATGAAGCTTTACGTGTATCATCTCATTGAATCCTCATGCCCACGGGCACACAGCTGGTCAGTTGGGGAGCCAGCATTCAAGTCCAGACCTGAGCAGTCAGCATTTGTGCTCTGAATTTCCACACTGCACAGCTTATCCAAATACTGTATTCTCATAAGTGAAAGCAATTATCCTCCTTTCAAAGAAGTTTTTTAGAAATCAGTTAACTGAAGCAGATTATTCACTTATTAACTCTCCTTTCCTCTATTTCCACCTTACCCACAGAGATATATACCAGAGATGGGAACTCGTACGGGAGACCTTGTGAATTTCCATTCTTAGTTGCTGGGACCTGGCATCATGAGTGTATCACTGACAGAGATCACAGTGAGCCGTGGTGTGCAACCACCTTAAATTATGAATATGATCAAAAGTGGGGTATCTGCTTAAACCCAGGTATGTATGGGCTAGTAAACTTTATGTATGAAAAGAAAAGGATACCATTTCCAAGAAGCAAAAGGGAGGAGGAAGAAGAGTCCAAGATGATTCAGAAATGGCTACAACAAATATTATCTTAGACAAGGAGTCTGTATTTTAGGCAAGAGGGAGAACCAGTTTGTGGCTATGAACCTGCTTTCAAAAGTAAGTTAGGAAGAGAACCAACATAGGATGGCGTCATAGAAGACAAATGATGAGAGAGTGTTCTTTAGCACAGACACCTCAGGGAGCGGAAGTGGAGAAAGCATGGGCAGTTAGGAATTGCTGCTGACCTTTCACAGAGCAGTTTCAAAGACTAGTGGTCATAGAAGCTGGGTTATAAGGGACTGAAGCATGAACAGAAGGTGAGTAGCCTCTTAAGTTTTATGAAGAAAAAGAGGGAAGGAAGTAGTCTGAGGGAGAGATAAGTTGAGAAAACACTTTTAGGAAGGCAGGCACTCAAATATGTTTATGGCCTAAAGCAAAGAGTAGGGAAGAAAAGAGACATATCCCTGACCCTCTCAAAATTAGTAAATTGTTCCCTCTGTTATTCCTATATATTGATCAGAGCATTTTTTTCTAATTGCTTCTCACCTGAAGCAAACAATTTGGGATATGCTAACGAATTGACTCTTCCTTACAGAGAGAAAAAGGGAGGAAGGAAGGAAGGGAGGGAGGGAGAGAGAGAGAGAGCGAGTGAGCACACGCAAGCACAAAGTGGCAATTTACATCATTATCTGGTATGTAACAGACAGCTTTTCTTGCCGATCAGCTGACAGTTAGAAGTGCTCACAGTACCTGATGTGTGGTAGGTACTATTCTAAGCACTCAACCTGCATTAACTCCTGCAATCCTCACACAACCCCATTTTACAGATGAACAAAGTGAGGCACAGAGGAGTTAAATTACTTGCCTAGGGTCACACAGCTAATAAATTTCAGAGCTAAGATTTAAAGCCAGGAAATCCGGCCCTGAAGTCCTATCCTAAACAAATATACTACCCTGCCTTATTCAGAAGCCAACCTGGAGATCTAGTAATGCTGACCCCTCTTTGAGGGAAGCTGAGCATAAAAAATGCAGAGTTCTAAACAACTTGAGCTTATATTGAGCCAATGGTTCTCAAACTTCAGGATGCAACAGAATCTCTTGGAGAGTTTGTTGGAACATAGGTTTCTGGGGCCCACCTCCAAAAACTATCAATTCTATAGATTTAGAGTGGGGCCCAGAATTTGCAGTTTAATGAATTCTGAGATAACGCTAATGATGCTGGTCTGGGATCACACTTTGATAATCACTTTTCCAGGTAGAGGCACAGGCTTTTAAACACCTGGAACCTACTGAAAGATAAAAAGCCAATACTGTATTTGCTTCCACTGTAATTGATAAGCAAAGTTTGGTCAACCAGCACCAATTCCATTTAAATATCTCAATAGTCTGGATAAGAAATTTAAATGTGAAAGAAAGTTTAGAGGTTATCCAGTACAAACCCTCACTTCTCAGGTGAGGGGCAACAAACCCAGTCAGCGTCAAACCACATTCCTATAGAGTCTAGTGGAGATCCCAGCATTTCTGACCCTTATTCCCCAACAAATTTATTCCACTCTGCTTTGCTGCCTTGACTGGCATGTGTCTCTGGGTGGCAGCGGGTAGATTTTTAATGCATTCATATGCCTTCCAGAGTTATTTTTATGGAAGAAGTAAGACTGAGTTTTTAAAAACCAAGCATTGCTAAATAATCGAGATTTTATTTTATAGTAATCACACTGCGATTCCACTAGAAGCTTCTGGATTTATAAGCATAGGGCCTCAGTGGTAATAAGGAACCCTTATGCAGTATACTCATAAACCCACCTATTTTATTTTCACCACATGTCACTATTTAGTTGCTATTTAGATCAATCAAATGTGGCCAAAGGAGCAGTGTTAGCCACTCAGAAGATCAGTGGACCAGAGTCAGAGACTGGAGCTCTGATTATAGCTCTACCAAAGACTTTAGACATTAGCCAAGATGATATCTGGGGCCCTTTCCAGCTTGAAAGACCATGTGATATGTGTGACTGGTTATGGGAAGGCCCATCGGAAACCCCCAGAGTGAAGTCTGCGACTCACTTGATGGAGCCTGCACTGGTTTTCTCCTCTTGTAAAGAGCACATGGGATTCTCTGAGTGTATTTTTGAATCAGTTGTATCAAGACCTCTATGTCTTGTCCAGAAAATAGCCTGAAGGTTTTTGCCTGAAATTATATGTGCTTTTAAAATATTTTTTAAACAAAGTAATGTGTACATTATACAATGAACATATATGTTTATATATACACACATATGTACATATATAGTGATAATTATGTAATATTAATTAAATATCACAAACTGAATTATCTATTAAAATATTAAGGAGGAACTTGGACTAAGTTCCCCAAATAATGTAGTCACTTGGTCTCTAAATCTTGAGCATTTAATAGCATGTGTACACACACAGATGTACGCATACAATGGTTTCACTGCCACTGTGGGTAAACCCCTCTGCAGTCTGCCACCATCTTCAAGTGAGCTATTTTCCGTTAATTCAGGGGGTTAGCAATGTGAGCACAGTTGAAGTCTCCTACTCTTAGCCAGAGGGCAGGCATGGGATAAAATAAGGCATTGTAATTGGTAGGGATAAAGGGAGGGTGGATGATAAGAGAGTAGAAGCTTTAATCAGAGTCATTTGGTGTCCTGTGACTTCAAATTCCATAACCAAAGAATCAAAATGTGGTCTAGTAAAGCAATAAGCCCCAATTTAAGTATATCCTAAGAGTATGTAAATTGAACTGCAGTGTTTATAAGCTTTCTAAGTAATAGAAAACATTATGCTCTTACTTTCTGATCACTAACATAACTTTTTCTCAACAGAAAGTGGCTGTGAAAATAACTGGGAAAAGAATGAGCAGATTGGAATTTGCTACCAGTTTAATACTCAGGCAGCTCTTTCTTGGAAAGAAGCTTATGTTTCATGTCAGAGTCAAGGAGCTGACTTACTGAGCATCAGCAGTGCTGCTGAATTAACTTATCTTAAAGGTAGGTTTAATTTACATGTGGTACAGCAAATTGCCAAAATTATAAAGATGCTGCCTGTCTTCCTCTATTTTCATATCCAGGTATGTTGTTTTGTGTATATATATATTTCTATCTTCTCTTGGAATTTAAAACTTCAACACTGAAACCCACAAGCAAAAACCTACTGAATATAATCCTATTCCATCCTTTGAAAACTGCATCCTGTGATGGAGACTAACAAAGAGGTCAATGTTCAGAAAACGGGGTGAGGTTGCAAGATTAAACTACTACCCCTAAGCCTAAGTGAACAGATTTTTTAAACGGTAAACATGAAATATGTTGAACATTGAAAAGCAGAGAGTTTGAGGAAGGTAAAGAAGATGGCTGAGTCATATTACATGGCCAGAGTAAAGTCTCACATTTGAGTAAACAAGTGCCATCTTCGGGGGCAAAGAGAGTGTTAAGAACTCTTAAAGTGGATTTAATAACATGAACACATGGAGTGGATAGGATGTTGTGTTTTGTTTGTGAGGTGGTGATAGTAATTTTTAAACTTTTAATTATGAAACCATAATTTAAAACCATCATATAGACACAAATAGAAAATACCTTAATAGAGACCTGTGCAATCATCACCCTGACTAAATATACCCTCACACACTAACATTTTGTCATACGGCTTTACATGGATTAATTCCCTTTCTTTCTCTCTCCTTCCCTGCTTCCCTCTCTTTGAAAAATAAAATGTTAGCAGAGTTCAAGCCCGATGCCCATCTTTCAAAATAATTATCCCTTGACTGCTCTTGTAACTTATACATGTATAAATTCTATATATCTTTTCATTATACTATTGTTCTATGTTTTAAATTAATGTCCATATGTAAGTTTATTCATTGTCAAATGCTGCTGTATAGTATTACATTGTATGAAGAAACCACAATTTATCTATTCCCCTACTGAGAAACAGGTTTTCAGCTTTTGCTATTACAAACACCTCTGCAAGAAACATCCTTGTATGCACTCCTTCAAGCAGACATGTATGAATTTCTCTAGAGCAGAAACTGATGATGCTTGGGGTGCATATCTCTTCACCTCTACTCAAATTTCCAAATTGCTTTCTGAACTGTTTGTATTAGTTTATACCTCTATTAGCACTTGATATTTACAGACATTAATTGGCCAATATGATGAATGTGAAATTCTCTTTCATTTTTTATTTACATTTCCCTGATAGTTAATGTGATTTTGCATCTTGTGTTTACTATGCATTTAGGTTTTCTCCTCGTGGTTTGCCATTTCATGTTCTTTGCTTATTTTCTTTTGACTTGTTGGCCTTTTTCTTATTGATTTGTTATGGCTCTTTATATATTCTGGATACTAGATTATAAATTTCTTTTATTTATTTTTTAATTATATTTTATTATTTATCCTATTACAATTGTCCCAAATTTCCCCCTTTCTCCCCCTCCACCCAGCCCCACTACTCACTCAGGCATTCTCCACACCATTGTCCATCCGTGTGTTATGTATATATGTTCTTTGGCTACTCTAATCCCTCTGCTTGTACTTTACATCCCCGTGATTATTCAGTAGCTACCAATTTGTACTCTTACTCTCAGTCCCTTCACCTTTATCACCCATCATGCTGACCCCCTCTCCCATCTGGCAACCATCAAAACATTCTCTGTATCTGTGATTCTTTTTCTGTTCTGCTTGTTTGTTTATTTTGTTTTTTATATATTTTTGTTTTTTATGTTGTTGATAGATATGCATTTATTGCCATTTTATTGTTCATATTTTTTATCATCTTCTTAAAGAAGACACTTTCTTCAGTGTCTTATAATTTTCTGAGTACAGGTTATTTTACATCCTTGTTTAGGTTTATTCCTAGGTATTTTATTCTTTTTGGAGCAATTGTGGATGGGATTGTTTTCTTAATTTCCCTTTCTGTTAGTTCATTATTGGCATATAAAAGTGAAACTGATTTCTGGATATTAATTTTGTATTCTGCTACTTTGCTGAATTCATTTATCAGTTTAGTAGCTTCTTGGGGTTTTCTATGTGTAGTGTCATGTCATCTGCAAATAAAGATAGTTTTACTTATTCCTTTTCAATTTATACCTTTTATTTCTTCTCCTTGTTTGATAGGTATGGCTAGGACTTCCAGTACTGTATTCTGTTGAGAAGTGAAAGCGGACATCCCTGTTTTGTTCCCAATCTTAAGGGGAATGCTTGTATTTTTTGCCTGTTGAGTATGATGCTGGCAGTGGGTTTGTCATATATGGTCTTTATTATGTTTAGGTATGTACCCTCTAATCCCACTTTGCTGAGAGTTTTTATCATAAATTGGTACTGGATTTTATCAAAGGCTTTTTCTGCATCTTTTGATATAATCAGGTGGTTTTTAGCCTTCATTTTGTTTATGTGGTGAATCACATTTATTGACTCATGGATGTTGTACCAGTCTTGCATTCCCAGAGTAAATCCCACTTGATCGTGGCGTATGGTCTTTTTGATGCATTGTTGTATTCAGTTTGCTAATGTTTAATTGAGGATTTTAGTGTCTGTGCTCATCAGGGACACTGGCTTATAATTTTCTTTTTGTATATAGTGTGTTTATATAGTTTTAGAATTAGGATAATGCTGGCCTCATAAAATGAGCTTGGGAGCTTTCCGTCCGCTTGAATTTTTAAAAATAGTTTGAGAAGGAGAGGTGTTAGTTCTTTTTGGAATGTTTATTAAAATTCACCTGTGAAGCAATCCAGGCCAGGGTTTTTGATTGTTGGGAGTTTTTTGACTTCTTCTTCAATTTCACCAGGTGTAATCTGTCTATTCAGATTCTCTGATTCTCCCTGATTTAGTTTTGGAAGACTCTGTGTTTCTAGGAGTTTATCCTTTTCACCCAGGTTGTCCAGTTTGTTGGCATATAGTTGTTCATAATATTTTCTTACAATCCTTTGTATTTCTATGGTATCAGTTGTTACTTCTCCTTCATTTTTTATTTTATTTATTTGGGTCCTTTCTCTCTTTTTCTTGATGAGTCTGGTTAAAGATTTGTCAATCTTGTTTTTCTTTTCAAAGAACTAGCTCTTGGATTCATTGATCTTTTGTATCATGTTTTTAGATTCTATTTCATTTATTTCTGCTCTGACCTTTTTTTTTCTTTTCTACTTACTTTGGGCTTTGTTTGTTCTTTTTCAAGTTCCTTTAAGTGTGAAGTTGGATTGTTTATTTGAGCTTTTCCTTGTTTTTTGAGATAGGCCTGTAATACTTTGAATTGCCCTCTTAAGATTGCCTTTCTGTGTCCCACAGACTTTGGATAGTTGTGTCCTCATTTTCATTTGTTTCAAGGTATCTTTGATTTCTTACTTGATTCTCATTGTTGACCCATTCATTGTTTAATAACATGTTATTTACCTTTCATGTCTTTGTGTGTTTTTCAGTGTTCTTATGATTGATTTCTAGTTTCGTAGTATTGTGGTCAGAGAAGATGCTTGATATGATTTCAGTCTTCTTAAATTTTTTGAGACTTCTTTGCCCTATCATATGGTCTATCCTATAAATATTCCATGTACACTTGAAAACTATGTATATTCTGCTGCTTTGGTGTGAAATGCTCTGAAGATATCAATCAAACCATTTGATCTAGTGTATCATTTAAGGCCACTGTGTCCTTGTTGATTTTCTGTCTGAAAAAACTATCCATTGAAGTCAATGGGCTGTTAAAATCCCTGACTATGGATTTCTGTCAATCTCTCCCTTTATGTTCATCAGCATTTGCTTTACAAATTTAGGTGCTCCTATGCTGGGATGTAAATGTTTATGAGGGTTATATCCTCTTGTTGGATTGTTTCCTTTTTCATATGGTATATCCTTCTTCGTCTCATCCTATAGCATTGGTTTTAAGGTCTATTTTGTCATATATAAGTATTGCTACCCCAGCTTTTTTCTCCTTTTGCATTTCCATGAAATATATTTTATTGTCCCCTTACTTGTAGTCTGTGTATATCTTTCAATCTGAGATGGGTCTCTTGGAGACAGCATATATATGACTTCTTTTTCTTATCCATTCAGCTACCCTTTGTCTTTTGGTTTGAATATTTAAGCCATTTACATACAAGGTGATTAATGATAGAGATGTATTTAGTGCCATTTTATTGTTAGAGTATTTTCCTCGTTTTTTTTTTCTTTCTTTCTCTTCTTCTTCTTCTTCTTAAGCTAGACCTTTAACATTTATTGCAGTACTGGTTTGGTGTTAACAAAGTCCTTTAGCTTTTTCTTGTTGGGAAGCTCCTTATTTTTACTTCAATTTTAAAAAATAGCCTTGCTGGGTAAAGGATCCTTGGTTGTAGGTCCTTGCTTTTCATCACCTTGAATATTTTGTTACGGCTACATAGGCAAGATTGAACACTCTGAAGCGGTGTATAAAGTTAAGCAAAGGATTTTAATAATGGCCAGGAGTTGGGCAGACCCTGAGCAGGTCTCTAACATGCTCCAACCTACAATGGAGTCTAAACGCTGGGTTTTTATACTCGTGCAGTCTCTTTGTTTCTTCTTTGGCGGGAAACAGCCTTAGAAAGAGGGGGCTGGGCCGGACTGCAGTATTGTCTTGGCAGTAACAGGAACAGAAATTCGCAAGGCTATAAGATTATCTCCCGCGGCAGCATAGCTCTTCAGCCAGGGACGAACTCCCTGTGAAGCAATTTATCTTCAAAGGGCTAGACATTCCGCAAAGCACAACCTTCACAAATGTTATAAACCAGACACAAGCAAGCAAATGGGAGGTGATAGAGGCTGAGGTGCTTTTAGCTTGTAAATCCCTAATTGCTATAACACTCCTTTTTACATTTCTTTTTCCAAGGCCTTTTAGCAAGTCCTTGCTACTTCTTACAAAGAACATTTAAAACCCTCACATACTTACATATTTAGCAGACCTTTGAAACTTTTTTTACAGGGAATATTTGGTGCCCCTACAATTTCACACCACTTCCTTCTGGTCTGAAATGTTTCTGTTGAGTAATCAGTTGCTAATCTAACTACCTGCTTTTCTCCTGTGGCTTTTAGGATTCTCTCCTTGTCTTTAAGCCTTGTGATTTTAATTATGATGTGTTTTGGTATAGGCCTCTTTGGGTCCAAATTGTTTGGGGCTCAATGAGCTTTTTGGACTTTGGGGTCTTTTTCCTTCACCAGATTAGGGACATTTCAGTTATTATTTCCTCAGCTAGGTTCTTGATCTCTTGCTCACTCTCTTCTCCTTCTGGTGTTCCCATGATATGGATGTTGTTATGCTTCATGTTTTTTAAGCTCTCCTAATTTTTTAAAGCTATTTTTATCTTTCTGCTGCTCTCTTCGGGTGTTTTTTCCTCATCTTCCAAATCATTGATTTGATTCTTTGCTTCATCTAACCTACTGTTCATTCTTTTCAGTGTATTATTTATTTCAGATATTGTATTCTTTATTTCTGACTTGTCCTTTTTTATGGTTTTTATGTCTTTTTTTCATACTGTTGAGTATGCCAACAGTCATTACTCTAAACTATCTGATAAATTGTTCGCCTCTATTTCATCTACTTCTTCTGGAGAATTTTCTTGTTCTTTCATTTGTGACCTGTTTCTTTGTCTTCCCATTTTAACCACTTCTTTGTATTTGTTTTTATGTATTAGGAATATCTGCAAATACTCTAGTGCTGACCTTAGATGCTGCTTGTGTCTGGCCCTGGTCCACCTATTTGGATTTATCAGTGATGCACAGCATGTGGCTCCCTCTGCTGGACCTGTTTGTGTGCAGAAAGAACCTGGCTGTGTGCCAAGGCCAGGTTTTACTAGCACTGGGCCTAGAAGAGAGAGGGTCAGCCAGAGACTCAGAGCTCCCAGAGATCTGCCTTAGTTGTCACACTTAAATTAGTTATGTAGCCTCAAGCTATACTCAGCAGCCCAGCCTAAGATTCACAGGGTGGGGCAAAGTACGTAGTTCCTGCGAGTGGGGCTTTGCTTCTTCTCGGGCTGAGGCCACTTGGAGCAGCGTGCTCTGCCTGAGAAAGATGCCTCCTGCGGTATGGGGCAGGACTGGGCACGGGGATCCTGGGGGCTGTTCACTCAGGCCTCTCCCCAGAGCCACCAGCCCCAGAGTCTCTTCAAGTGTCTCTAGTCCACTCTGCCCTCCCTCTGTGGAAGCCTCAGGGAAATGGCTGCAGATGAAATTTTGTGTTGGCTCTCTGCATCTCCAGTCATCTCTTCCTGAAGGACAGAAATCCCCGCTGCTTTTTGTAACTGAATGTCATCTGTGTTCTTTCCCAGCTCTGACGCTGTAGGCTGGGGAGCCCAGCTTTGGGTTTAGACCCCACACTTCTCAGGGGAGATGTCCCAGCTGCAATATCCCTCTGAAACTTCAGCTGCCACCCATGGGAGCCCAGCCAGCCCTCATTTCCTACCAGTCTTGTGGTGGTGAAGTGGTCTTCTATCTGTCCTTGGTTATAAGGCTTCTCTCCAGCTAGTGTTCAGTTGGTTAATCAAGATGATTTTTACAGTTTAGCTGTAATTATAGTGTGGGCCTGGGAGGAGGTTAATGTAGCTTCCACTTCCATCTTGGGTCTCTACACTGTTTTAATTAGTCCTGACTCACAATAAAAATCTTGTTTTCTGGGTGAGCAAATTCTCCCTTACTCATTTTTTTCTTGAATTGCCTTGGCTACTTTTTGACCATTTGTTTTTTTTATATGAATTTAAAGATCACCTTGTTAATCTCAATGAAATACCTTATTGGGACTTTGAAATTAATTAGGAAGGTATTGCTGTCACTACATTATTAAGTCTTCTCATCCATAGAAATGGTATGCCTTTCTACTTAATTAGGACTACTTTTATAAACTCAGCAAAATTCTATAAAAGTGTTGCTCATCTTTTACTAGAAAGTTTATGAACTAAAAGTTTTTACATTATTCTTAAAAATCAAGAAAACCAAGTTACTGAGTCCCTAATGATTTCTTCAATGAATAAAAAAAATCATAATGTATAATGATGATGTTTTACAGAGAGTCATAAATGCTTTTCATGCATTATCTTACTTAATTCCATATTACGACCCTATAAGTAGGTGTTATTTTTATTATGCTCATTTTGCAGATGAGAAATGTGAGACTCAGAAAGGAAATGTAAGTTGTTCAAGGTTACCCAAAGTAGTTAGCAGAGCCAAAATTTGGACATAATCTGACTTGAAAGCAAGTTGTATCAGGCATGTATCTGCCTACCCCTTTTATATGACTATTAAGTTATTTGCAAGCAGAGATGGGTCTCATGAGTTGTTTTTTTCTTTTATATAAGACTCTAAGCATTATTGCTATTTATTAAATATGTATTGACTATATCAGATAAATCCTGTCACACTGTTTTATAATAATTTTAAATATTTGATAAAGGTGAACTATGACCAGAGCTCCAGTATCTTCAGATACATATAATGATTTAATATTATTACACATCATAGACAAGTATTTTATCCTCGCTTACAGATAAGGAAATTGATGCTTAGAAATAATATACCCAGACAACCAAGAAGTACGAGAATTGGGATTTGAATATCAATATATATAACTCCAGAGCCCATACTTTTTATAATACCACCCACTCCTCTTACATATCTTTATTTCTTTTTATCATTAAAAGTCTCCTGGCCTTTTGTGATGCTTTCTGGCTAAAGCCTTATGCATATCTCTTTTCTTACAGCTTTAACCTCCTGTGGTGTTTGATACAGGTGACCCCCATATAACACGGTTCTTAGGTTCCTAACAAATGCCGTGTTATGCGAGTCCATGTTATACGAAACAAAAACCTAGTACAAAAAGGGGGGTTAGATTCCAAATATTTAAAATATATACTATTATATTTTAATAATTAAGAGAAATATCTTTATTAAAATAATTTTCATCAAAAGTATTACATAATAATATGAATTAAGTAATGTTTTCTTTGTTATCACTACTAAGCTCCATTAACCAAATGCATTTTCTTTTTTTTTAACATTTTTCTTTTTTGCATTTTCTTTTTGACAAGATATCCGCATCCTCTGAACTTTCTTCAGTATTATCTTGATTTCTATGCTCTACTTTTTGCAAAAAGTCTGTTATTTTAGATTGCTTGCTTTTAGCTGAGAGATCTTTATAAATTTTGTTATATGGTGCTAAGCACTTTTGAAGTTCTCTCTTGAACTTTGTGCTCCTTTCAGTGCAAGGATCTTCATTTAAGAAATGTGACTCTGTTTGGCTAAGTCTAGGCCTTTCTTCATGCTTTTTAGAGTATGTAAACTGTTTAACTTCATTTTCATCAGTGCTCTTGTCCCCTAAGTTTCTTGGCACATTCCAGATGTCATTTCCATCAAAATGGCCTCATCAATTTCTTCTTCTACCAGCAATTCTTGGATATCTTCTATAGTCATATTGTGTTAGAGCAAACCCATGTTATACTGTAGAAATACCATGTTATACGGGGGATACCTGTACTTGAATAATCAGACCTCTAGAATTGAAATCTATCAAATAAGCCTAATGAGCTAGTGTATGGCTATGGAATTCTATTTCAGACCTCACTGAAACCTTACAAAAAATATTGTTGAGAGTGAAAAGTGCCAATAAATTTAAGCCCCTGGAGTATTATTTGGAAAGTGATGATTATAATAAAGAAGTATCAAATTGTGACTGTGCAGTCATTCTCGGCGGTGCAGATAGACTCTCAAGAAGCTACGCCATCGTCTCTCGAGACGGACGGCTGCCAATGATGAATATCAAATTGTGACTACCAAATACAATCTAATAATGCATTTGGAAGAATGAATGTTGTAGAATTTTTCTTTAATAACTCATAAAAGTGAGATAATATGTTAAAGGGCCCAGTTGCCCCTACCCACGGCCACCTACATTTTAGGTATATCAGTAATTTTTAGAGGTACATCCCTTTCAGATTTTTCAAACTCCTTTTTTACTATGAAATGCTGTTTAGGCATATCAATATACCTAATTATAATTTCTGGTTTCCCAAGACCCAAGAAAGCTGTACTTTAACACCTGAAACTCAGAGTATCCAAATCTTGAAAATTTCTTAAGTTTATATTTAATGACCCTTCACAGAAAACTACCATGTGTAAACATTGGGCTAGGAGCAATGAGGCCAACAAAGGTGATGCAGACAGATTTAATGATCAAAGTGCTTGATATATTTGGAGAAATAAGAGTTATACACATGCAGAGCATATTGGAGAGTGTTATTCCCCAAATACCTCTTGTTAGCTAGTGATTAGGTAGGATCACCCCCTGGCTGGTTTGGCTCAGTGGATTGAGCGTAGGCCTGCGAGCTAAGTGTCGCTGGTTCGATCTTCCAGTCAGGGCACATCAGAGAAGGAAAACTCTGACTCCAAAAAACCTCCGCTGCCTTGCAGCATACCTCTTCAGGGGAAAGGCTAAGGGAGTAAACCCCGACAGAAAATCCGGAGCCGGAGTCCCTAAGGCGGTTTGACGTTGTAGTCAACACCTGCAACTCCTGCGGCGCACCTGAAGCCAAGCTGTATTGACTCCGTCTTTCCCTTGGACCCTTCAGCTGCGAAGAGAGGGGGGGTCTGCTGCATGGGCAACAGCAGACCGTCCATATCACCCTGCCCAGGCTCTGTAGCTTCAGCTTCACTGGAGAGGACACTCCAGTGTCATCGCAAGATGTCGATTCAACACGGGAGGAGACACTGTCACTCCCGAGTCGGACTGCACAGCCATTCTCGGCGGTGCAGATAAGACTCTTAAGAAGCTACACCATCGTCTCTCGAGACGGATGGCTGCCGATGAGGTAGGATCAGGAAATCTGCCAGAAAAAAACAGAAGCAGCCACTTGAAGATAAATCTAATACAGTATGAAAGAGCTTTCTTTTTCCTTCTGCCTGCCCGTGCACTGAATTAGTTTTGTTTCAGTTTTGTTTTACAGAAATAGGAGTGTAGGAGTGGAGAACTTGGCTCCTTTATATTCACTAGATTTTGTTTGGTAGACAGATTTCCCATGACCCAGGACTTACCAGGGGACCTCAGTACAGATTCATCCCAGAGCTACAAAGGAGGGTCCAATAGTCCCCAGAGCAGGAACTGCTCATTTTCATTTTTCCTACTTTTCCTCCACCTTCAGGGAGCTTTCACTCTGAACCATCTTGACAGGTGCCCCAAGGCTAGGACACTTCTAAGTCAGGGCCCCAGCTGACTGTGGCCTTTCTGATGCAGTATAGGGGGTCTGGTCTGGCTCATCCCAGATGCATTATCAGGCCCTCTAGTAGTTTATTGTAGGGAGAGAAATAGAAATACAGGTCAGCTATGAACAAGGGTCTCAGGGACAGTCAAGTAATATCTGTCTCACTGGACTTGCCTATTTGATTAGGTATGGGGATTTATGCTAACAGTTATCTATTTCTTGATGAGAAAGATGGGGGTAAGTAGATTCTCAAATTCATCAACTTCTTGCTTGGCCTATATGTAGAAAAGAGTGCAGCTCTATATTGTCCAGGCTATGTAAGAAATTCCTGCCTTTTAGAATCTATCCATTTCCCATTCACATCCACCTCACATAAGACACATAAAGACCATTCCTGTTTGCCAACCCAGTCACAATTTTCAGTCCTATGGTTCTACTGAAGAATAATTCATCAATGCAGATCACAAACAGGACAGTGTAGTGAAGCAAAGTGGGAGCCTGACAGCTTCCAAAGGTCATTTTGCTCTCTCATAAATATGTACTGGCCATGTACAGATAAGCAGTAAGATAATTTAGAAGGAGCGGTAGGATTATTTAGACTTCCTGCTGGGGGATATCTGAAAAGACTTCGTGGAAGGGAGGGCATTAAACTTCAGATGGGTGGGAAGGATTGGCCCTCCATGATATCCCCGATTAAAAATTAATAAAAAGAATTCTGAATGTCAGGGTATGGTCAAGTCTGGAGTACCATAAATATGTTGTAGTGTCTAGGACTTCTTTAGGAAAGATGGAAATTAATTGCTTTTACTACTAGTAAGGAGAAATTTACATTAAATTAAATCCTCAAGGTTTTTGTATACTAGTGTTGGCAGCCCTTGCTTATGCTAACAGGTGAAAGAGAAGGATGAATCCAAAATTCCCTCAAACACTCACCTTCACCTTCCTTAGCAGAGTATCCTTAACATCTATTTATTTGAGAACAGTGAGGCAAACCCTTAGTTTCCCACCCTAATACTGACCAATTTATCTGTATCTGCAGTCAACCATCCAGCTTATTCAGGGTTAACTCTGTCCCCAAAGCTCTTTTTAGCCACACCAGCTGTTTGTTCTGTCTCTTATATTTTCACCAACTCTCTCTGATTCTTCCTCAAAAGGCTATAAACTTGTTTAAACTTCTACCATATATATATATATTCTAGTTCCTGAAGCCCTATCTCTCTTTCTCAGCCAAGCACCTGAAAAGCACAGTGTGTCTTTGCAGTTCACTCTTAACTCCACACTTGCTCCTTGGTGGAGTGTTAATTGGGCCTTGGCCCTACTTCCTCTTTTCAGACTGCTGTCCATCCCTTGAGCACTGGTGTTTTTGACTGCCCTTAGCCCCTTTTGTCTTTGCTGTTGCTATTTCTGCTCTACCCAGGGGGACTCTTCCATTCCCTGGTGTCAATTCCACTGGAATCACCTGTTTTAGGCATTGCATTCTAAAGTCTGCAGGAAGGCAAAACTGCATATAGTCAAAATTACCCTTTTAAAAAGCCCTTAAAATATGGATATGGTTTTATATATGCAAATAACACATATATTATATATATATATATACATGTGGATATATAAATGTGGATATAGTTTTCTCTGTACAAATCACAGGTATATGCCTAAATAAAAAGTAAAGTATGCGTATAGTTTTCTACAAGCAAATTATACAGATTTATCTGATATATATAATAGAGCAAAATGGTATATATCAGATATATCTCTGTGATTCGCATGTAGAAGTACATTTATACTTTAAGAACCATTTATGTATATATAATATACATATAAGTGATATAAAATATAAGTATATTTTACATGTATATATAGAGATATATAGATTGTATATAATACAATAATACTTCATATATAATTCCTTGAGAGGAATTAAGAAACTGTCAATTTATGTTTCACTGCTGAGAGTATTTCAACAAATTTATAGTGATTCCAACCTGTGAGCTCTTCCTTTGTCAACATCATCCTTGTCTTCTCTAGACCATTTTATCAGTTGCTCTATCTCTTCTACCTGGCCCTGAGTATCTTCAAATTACTCCTTTCTAGTGGTCATGAAGTTTTACCAGGTTCTTGAATAATTCTGTTGACTTCCTGGACACTGAGTGGTGTGAAAATCCTTACAATAATTCACAATTCTTTACATGTTTTTCTAATACATGTGGACCCATACAAGCATGATTGGATCCATTGCTCATGGGCATATGCCTATTGTATGGCTTTTCTGCTGTTGGCTTCTTACTTTCTTTCTTTCTTTATTTATTAAATATTTTAATTATTTATTTTTAGAGAGAGAGGAAGAGAGGGAGAAAGAGAGGAAGAATAACATGCATGTGAGAGGGAAACATCCATCAGTTGCCTCTCATATACACTCCAACCAAGAACCAAGCTCACAACAACCCAGGCATGTGCCCTGACTGGGAATCCAACCCACAGCCTTTTGTTTGCAGGCTGGTAACCAACCAACTGAACTACACCAGTCAGGACTGGCCTCACTATTTAAATTATTTCTGCTTCTCTATCTTTCTCTCTTTTTTGCTGATGGCATCTTATTGTGAAGTAATTAGAATGATATCTCTCCAAGATGTCATGTATGTTTGTGTTTTCATGTGTATGTGTGTTTCCCATTCTGCATCTCCAGTTTAAATATCTCCTTTGGACTCTACTGATGCATATTTCATTGCCTGCCAAGCAGCTCCTGTACATATTTCTGAATCAGTACTGGTAACACTTTACCATTTGATGGATCCACATCTATTTCTACTATATTCAAATCCTCATGAGGGCAGGACAGTCATTTTGGTTTTTGTATTTTTAGTGCCTGGCAAATAATATGTGGCTTAATGAATTTAATCTGTCAGTCTGGAATATAATCAGATCTTCAAAATCTAGATCTGCAATGGAAACTACTTTTTATATATAACTGTTCTCTTTTTCAATTATGGTTGACATACAACATTATATTAGTTTCAGGTGTACAACACAGTAATTAGACATCTATACACCTTACCAAGTGATGACCCTGATGAATCTGGTAGCCATCTGACACTGTACATAGTTATTACAAAATTATTAACTGTATTTTCTATGCTGTACTTTACATTTCCTGACTATATAACTGCTTTCTGACATGAAGCTTTAAAGTAGTGAATTGACTATTCGGAGAAGAATCTGTTCTTACCTTAGAAGGGATGGACTTGCACATACTAATGGGAAAGCCAAATTGAATGAACTGATTGGCCTTTGGGTTCCTTGGTAGCCTGAAGTCCTGCTGTCTCAGTGTCACTCACCTTTATGGGATACGTGCCTGCTACAGGGATTTCTGCCATATGGTTAAGGCCTGTAGATATATTTGTTGTTAGCAGAAACTTAAGTCTGACCTAGATAATGACTTAAGTAATTTTGTCACTTGTTAAAATTATGTAATTGTTACAGAAAAAGAAGGCATTGCAAGAATTTTCTGGATGGGCTTAAATCAGTTGTACTCTTCCAGAGGCTGGGAATGGTCAGACCACATGCCATTAAACTTTCTCAACTGGGATCCAGGTAACTGCTCTCTCTTCTGTCTACTATGCATAGAACAAAAGTCTCAAAAAATAAAATAAAAAGAGCTTCCCACTCAGAATTATAAAAATTTCAAATCTTGACAATTCTCCTATGGTTATCTCTCAGAAGAATTTTTTTCCTAAGCCTTTCTTAGGGTTAGTCATTATAGCCATTATGCCTTTATAGTCAAGTTGAGACTATTATAGCAAAGTTGAACCACATCGTGGGCAGCTGAGCATTTGTCTCTAACTTATAGAGCAACCCTGTATTTTTAAGAGCAGAATGAGCCCCATCACATGGCCCAGGAGTCATTCTGTGTCCCTTACAGGACTTGACATGTCTGTGACTGACCCATGTTGTATTTCATCTGCAGCTTAATTCTAACATGGAAATATTCGCTCATTTTAAAACTCTTGGGATCTCTCTCTGTAGCACTCAATTACTGACAACATAATGGTTGTATTTTGTTACACTAATAATTACCTTAAAGAAAAATTTATAGTGAATAAAACAAATACAACTCTGGTTAGCCAAAAGATTTCCCCCCCAAAAATAAAGGTTTAGATACCTTTTTAAGAAATAAAATCTTAGGCTTCTGACAGATGTAAAACATAAAAGTTAACACTTAACTTCAATACAAAAGTATTCTGCACATATATGAGTAAAACATATAAAGTACAATAAAATACCAGTAAGTTACTTTAATGAAATTTAATTATCTGTAATTTAAGGCCTTAAAGGCATTACGGAATCATAAATTAGTATATTTATCTTATAGAGTAGCAGATGAAGAGCTACTGACCACAAGATATGACATGGAAGTTGATTGGGGGTAGAGGTTTGGCTTTTGGGTTTGGTTTTTAAATTTTAATAAGTCAGTATATCCAAGTATTTCCCCCTGTATTCCATATTTTAGAAGAAAGACATATTTAAGCACATGATTATCCATTGAAGCTTATACTTTTCAACTTAGTAGAAGGTTTTAACTATTTTATGAGTTTCCATAAAAGCAGAAAATTAGAAATACAAATTATTTTTTCTAACTATCACTATGACTCTAATCTTCTCCTTTAAACTGTATGACAATTTTATCATTTAAGATATGCCCAGTGCACCTATAATAGGTGGGTCAAGCTGTGCAGTCATGGACGCCACATCTGGTCTGTGGCAGAGGTTTTCCTGCGAAGCTCAGCTGCCCTACATCTGCAAGAAGTCATTAAATAACACAGAGGAATTAAAAGGTATCTTTCTCATTTACTTGTACAAATAGGTCTTAAAGTTACAGTTTTGTAAGTTAAGTAAATCTATTTCAGATATCCATTTCTACTGTTCTTTTATTTGATACTGCCAGTGCTGGGAAGTATTGATTTTGACCCTGTGGTTAGATAATTTCAACTTTATATGAACAGAGATAGCCTAGATAAGAAATATATTTCTGTTTACAAGTGGCTCTCTTTCCTCTAGGGCAACGGTTCTCAAAGTGTGGTCCCTAGACCGAGAGTGTCCGCTGCACCTGTACTTGTTAGAAGCGCAGATTCTCAGAACCTAGCCCAGATTTCCTGAATCGGAAGGTCTCAGGGTGGGACCAAGCAATCTGTGTCTTATGAAGCTTCCCTGTGATGCTGATGCACACTCAGGTCTTACATATTATTATCTGCCTCTGTGAGAAGTCAAAAATGACAGACACGAAGACACTCACAGGCCTTCCCACCTCCTGCCCCATAGCGCCCACCCTTCCTCTATCCTTCGCCAGGCTGTGTTCATAAGTTGGTTGGAGACAGAGAGGTACCAAAAGACAACATGAGTACCAGGAGGGTTTTTTTTTTTTTTCAGGGAGTTTGGGGGTAAGATGGACACATGGCAGTTAAACTTTTTGAGG